>NC_138342.1:154476553-155143428 GCF_046562875.1 Panthera onca
AGGAACAAAATTGCATGCACAATTGTGACCTTAAGAGATTTCACTGGATCTGACTAAAATATTACAAGCAATTATATTTATAGAATGAATGAATCTAAAGTATTTGAAGGAGTGGGGAGCACCTGGGTGACTCAGCCGGTTAAGCGTCCGACTTCAGCTCAGGTTATGATCTCATGGCTCACGAGTTTGAGCCCTGCATTGGGCTTTGTGCTGACAGTTCAGAGCCTGGAGCCTGCTTCAGATTCTGTGTCGCCCTCTCTCAGCCCCTGCCCTGGTCATGCTCTGTCTGTCTCTCTCTCTCTCAAAACTAAGCATTAAAAAAGCAAAATAAGTAAAATATTTGAATTAGGGACTGGTCAAACCATGGAAATACACTGAGTAGGACCTATTTGTATTTTCTTGCCCATTCCTTTCTAAAAAAATTATCTGTGGGCAGTGGAGAATCATTAACTGCTTTCTGGCAGGAGAGTGACATGGTCAAATTTGTATTTCAGAAAGTTCTTCTGACTGCAATTTGGAGGGTAGATTAGAAGAGGATAAAACTGAAAGAATCTATTTGAGTGTATCTAAAAACCTCATGAGGCATTGTAATTTTGGGCAGAAAAATGAAGTCACCTTCCCATGCCTGCCACATTGATACTTGATGTCACTGATTGAAAGGGGCATGAGGCAGGTAGAATAAAAGTGTGTCTGGAAGGGGACCAGCTGGTGGCCACCTGTCTTCCACTCTGTGTGGCATTGCTCAGAGAATGCATGTGGACTGGATTACCACCTTCTGGATGTGCAACACCAGAGATGATCAGGCTTACACACAAACAAATGACCGATGGGTCAGGTAGAATGCTGAGTCACTCATTTAAAATAAGAAATCTAATTGCCAGATGGACAGAAGTGCTGGAGTCATCATAGCTAACATACTCTTAACCCTGATCACCCTGGAAAGGCAGCGTGTAAATCTTGAGCCAGCTCTGTGAGTGGGGAGCTGGCTATGTGAACCAGTTCCTGCAGGCAGCTGAAGTGTCAGTCTCTGGACTAGTGCAGGGTGCTTCCTACCAGCCTTCCTCCTGTGACTTTCCAGTTCCCCTTCTTCCACCCTAACCACTCTGCCTCTGATTAACATAACCTTTAAAAAGTATGTTTATATTGATTAGGTTATTTATTGCTGAGTCTTGATCTTTAGGTAATTGTACATGACTGTTTTTATCCATTGTTTATTACGCTTATCAGAACATATTCAAAGATTAGGAAATATTTTATTTATATGCACTCGCCCTGCTTGGTTGGTCTCGTTTATTATATTTTTCTCACTTTAGCAGCATGAAAATCAAAGGTTGTCTATTGATTATTTGTAGCAAAGGTAAATCCTACATCTCTTGTTATGTATTCTTATGCTTGGATTTAAATGATTGGTTAGAGTTTTAAAAAGGAGCGGGGGGGGGGGGGGGGCGGGGGAGGGGCTCCTGGCTGGCTCAGTCACCAGAGCATGTGACTCTTGATCTTGGGGTTGTGAGTGTGAGCCACATGGTGGGTGTACAGATTACTTTAAGAAATAAAATCTTGAGGCACCTGGGTGGCTCAGTCGGTTAAGCATCCAACTCTTGATTTCAGCTCAGGCCATGACCTCATGGTTCATGAGATAAATCCTCGTGCTGGGTGAGGACCTGCTTGAGATTCTCTCTCTGTCCCTCTCCTCTTCTCAAAACAATAAATAAAAATAAAATCTTAAAAGACATGGAAGATCATATTTGCGTAGGATCCATTGGAAAATGACATTTAAGAATTTACCGCGTTCAGGGTGAAGGGGTGATTATTAGGAAAGGTTCATTTTCAAACAAGAAAAAAATTGCATCAGAAAATTCAGTGTTTTGGAACAAATTGTGTATTTTTTGCTTTAAAATATTTCTTCTGGGGCACCTGGGTGGCTCAGTTGGTTAAGCATCTGACTTCAGCCTAGGTCATGATCTCACAATTTGTGAATTTGAGCCCTGCATTGGGCTCTGTGCTGACAGCTCAGAGCCTGGAGCCTGCTTCGGATTCTGTGTCTCCCTCTCTCTCTGCCCCTCCTCACTCATGCTCTCTCTCTCTCTCTCTCTCAAAAATAAACAAACATTAAAAAAATTTTTTTAAATATTTTTTCTCCCCCCTACCTACCCTTGTGCCCAAATTTCAGCATGTCTAATCTTTTCCAGATTGTCTGTAACTGTACAGTTTGGCCTTCTTCATGTCACTTAGGTAATTAATTTGTTCATTTATGTATGTATTCATTCAGCAAACATGGAGTTATTCTCCTCTGTATGGGAATACAGAGATGATTGAGCCATATTGCCTACCCTTCAGAAAGCCAAATAGGATGATGTTGTAGATGCTGTAGTCTGTGTATGTCTGAGGCTGACTGACATGGTGAAGGTGTGCTCTAGCTGAGACAAACGTGACTGGCTGCGCACCATGAAGAAATCTTTGCCTAGGGAGAAAGAAGAGTGCAGGGAAGGCTCTGACAGAGCAGTGGAGTCAGTACAGAGTGGAGTTAGCCTAACAAGTGAGGAGAGGGTGCAGCCTCACGGAGAAGTGAGGGTCTGTACGTGTTGCCAAGATGTTAAACCTTTATATTCTTTTAGGCAAGGGGGTCTCCCAGTAAGTCTTATGCCTAGTTGAAATTCTGAGTTGATCTTCCCTATTTTCTTCATTCACGTGGCATGTGAAAACCAGAGTTAAAAAATGATGGGCTATGATATGGCAAGTGACCCTCATCTTTTCCGTGAAATACTTCTAAGCGGTTCTCTTGCTTGTAACCTACTCATCTGTTAAGTTTCAGTGATGCTCAGCAGACAGCACGATTGCAGGTTCAGCTGGTGCTTGAGAAGTCAGTCCTTTTCCATCTCTGTCACTGACTCATGGGGTAGCCTGGATGCATTTAACCATTAGGTGAATGTCTCTGAGCCTTGGTTTCTGTAGTGTGAGATGTAGATAATTACACTTCTATTCACTTGCCTCATGGGACTTCTCCTTAATATTTATAGCTGCAAAATACTTTGCAGTCATTTTTATTAATAGTTGCCAGATGTGTCGTAAGGATTAATGAACTTATGATCTGAAATGTTTTGAGCTCCTGAAATAGGAGGCAACTGTCTGCACAAGGGATATGTAAAAGAGCATTAAAATGCAAACAATACACATTTGAAAATTTGAGCTCTTATGTGTGAAGGACAAATGGCACACTTAAGATTTCAGTACACTTTGTAGGTATTTTTGGTATCCTTAATGAAGTTCTTGTATTCATCACAGGCCATCACCAAATACAGAAAGCTGGGTGCCCCCTGCCCCCCACACATAGGCACATGCACAGGTGTGCACACGTGTACACAAACAGACACTGATTCTGCTAATACCACTGTTTACCCTCCTCCCTGATATCCATCCTTTCTGGGCATCATCCTTTGACTCTGTTTCCCCAGCCTCCCCCGACGGTTGTTTCCAAGTGTTCAGTAGTCTCCCTCATATCTCCAAATTTCCATTTCCTTTTTCTCTTACCATCCAAGTTATTGACTTATTGACTCTCCACCAAACCACTGAAGCAACTTCTTGATTGATCTCTTCAAGCTTCGTATCTCCCCTGGTTCAGGATTAATCTTGTCTACATGTAGCTCTTATCACTGCTCATTCGGTACCTTTAATAGCTCATTCCTGTGGGTGAAAATCAGCCGTGAGCTCACAAGGCCTCCTGAACACCACCCTAACCTGCTTCCCTCTGCCCGATGTGGGTCACTCTAGATCATTCTCTCTTCCCCAAGACCTCCTGGAAGATTGAGTAGCTTTTCTTGGGGCAGAGGTGGCAGTAGAGGGAACAGATCATACTCAGAGAGCAGCTCCTTTGCCATGTCATTCTTCATGTTGAAAGTGTCCTCCTGCCCCAGGAAAGCCACTCAGTCTTCAAGGCCTGTCTCAAAGTAAAATCGCCCTCATGAGGGTATTCTAGACCTGTTTCATTTATCATTCCTTCTACTCTGAATTTTCTCTGCGTTTGAAACTTTGATTCTAATATCTATCATTTTCCTTGATGTTTCAGTTATTTGCATACATGTCCTTGCCAGTCTGTTGAGAGCAAAGCCTGTGACTTTGTGACCTTTGTATTCCTCACAGCGCTTGTCGCAGCAACCTGCACACCCAGACCTGAGTGTTTGTTGAACTGAATTTGGACATTGAATCAGAGTCCCAGTTATCTCCTTCATGTAGGACAGCTTTATGGAAACATTTGAAATACATAAAAGTAGAGAGGATACTACAGTGAGTCCCTGTGTGCTCGTCACCTTGTCTCAGTAACAATTATGGGTGCCTGGGTGGCTCAGTCGGTTAAGTGTCTGACTCTTGGTTTTGGCTCAGGTCATGATCTCACGATTTATGGATTTGAGCCCCACATCAGGTTTCACTCGGACAGTGTGGAGCCTGCTTGGGATTCTCTCTCTCTCTCTCTCTCTCTCTCTCTCTCTCTCTCTCTCTGCCCCTCCTTCCTCCCTCCCTCCCTCCCTTCTGTCTCTGCCCCTCCCCCACTCTCAAATAAACTTTTTTTTTTATGCAAGCCACTTAATTTCTTATTTTTAACCTCAAGCTAATTAAAAATAATAGACGGGCACCTGGATGGCTCAGTTGGTTAAGCAACCGACTCTTGATCTCAGCTCAGGTCTTTTTTTTTTTTAATATAGTTTATTGTCAAATTGGTTTCCATACAACACCCAGTGCTCATCCCAACAGGTGCCCTCCTCAGTGCTCAGTGCCCATCACCCACTTTCCCTTCTCCCCTACCCCCCATCAACCCTCAGTTTGTTCTCTGTATTTAAGAGTCTCTTATGGTTTGCCTCCCTCCCTCTCTGTAACTTTTTTTTCCCCTTCTCCTCCCCCATGGTCTTAAGTTTCTCAAGATCCACATATGAGTGAAAACATAGGGTATCTTTCTTTGACTGACTTATTTCACTTAGCATAATACCCTCCAGTTCTATCCATGTTACTGCAAATGGCCAGATTTCATTCTTTCTCATTGCCAAGTAGTATTCCATTGTATATATAAACCACATCTTCTTTATCCATTCGTCAGTTGATGGACATTTAGGCTCTTTCCATAATTTGGCTATTGTTGAAAGTGCTGCTATAAACATTGGGGTACAAGTGCCCCTATGCATCAGCACTCCTGTAGCCCTTGGGTAAATCCCTAGCAGTGCTATTGCTGGGTCATAGGGTAGGTCTATTTTTAATTTTTTGAGGAATCTCCATGCTGTTTTCCAGAGTGGCTGCACCAGTTTGCATTCCCATCAACAGTGCAGGAGGGTTCCCGTTTCTCCACATCCTCTCCAGCATCTATAGTTTCCTGATTTGTTCATTTTAGCCACTCTGACTGGTGTGAGGTGGTATCTCAGTATGGTTTTGATTTGTATTTCCCTGGTGAGGAGTGACATTGAGCAACTTTTCACGTGTCTGTTGACCATCTGGATGTCTTCTTTGGAAAAGTGTCTATTCATGTCGTCTGCCCATTTCTTCACTGGATTATTTGTTTTTCGGGTGTGGAGTTTGGTGAGTTCTTTATAGATTTTGGATACTAGCTCTTTATCTGATATGTCATTTGCAAATCTTTTTTCCCATTCTGTCGGTTGCCTTTTAGTTTTGTTGGTTGTTTCCTTTGCAGTGCAGAAGCTTTTTATCTTGGTGAGGTCCCAATAGTTCATTTTTGCTTTTAATTCCCTTGCCTTTGGAGATGTGTTGAGTAAGAAATTGCTGTGGCTGAGGTCAAAGAGGTTTATTCCTGCTTTCTCCTTTAGGGTTTTGATGGTTTCCTGTCTCACATTCAGGTCCTTCATCCATTTTGAGTTTATTTTTGTGTATGGTGTAAGAAAGTGGTCTAGTTTCATTCTTCTGCATGTTGCTGTCCAGTTCTCCCAGCACCATTTGTTAAAAAGACTTTTCCATTGGATACTCTTTTCTGCTTTGTCAAAGATTAGTTGGCCATACATTTGTGGGTCCCATTCTGGGTTCTCTATTCTATTCCATTGGTCTATGTGTCTGTTTTTGTGCCAATACCTGAGTCTTTGTTGAACTGAATTTGGACATTGAATCAGAGTCCCAGTTATCTCCTTCATGTAGGACAGCTTTATGGAAACATTTGAAATACCTAAAAGTAGAGAGGATACCACAGTGAACCCCTGTGTGCTCATCATCTAGTTTCAGTAACAGTTATAGGTGCCTCAGTCGGTTAAGTGTCTGACTCTTGGTTTTGGCTCAGGTCATGATATCACGGTTCATGGGTTTGTGCCCCACATTGGGATTCACTCTGGCAGTGTGGAGCCTGCTTGGGATTCTCTCTCTCTCTCTCTCTCTCTCTCTCTCTCTGTCTCTCTCTGCTGCTCCTCCCACCCTCTCCCCTCTTCTGTCTCTGCCCCTCCCCTACTCTCTCTCTCAAAATAAATAAACTTTAAAACAAAAAGAAAAAAAATATCAAAAAAATGAATACATGGCCAAGCTTGTATGCCCATACCCTACCGTCATTTGCACGTACCTCTCAGAGTCCTCTGGTGGAGAAATATCTACCTGACGCTTACTCGGCCAGAGTCGGTTTTCTGGCAGCCACCACTGCCTGGCTTCCCACAGAGCGGGCATCATGAGTGGGTAGCATGTGAACCAGAGAAGTAGGTGTGTGCAAAGTACTTGACATTACACTCAGGACCCCGCTCAGACCTGATCCCATCTTATTTTTGACACTATTTTTTGTGTGTCCAGTGTCCTGCTCTGCACCCCTGTCATCTGACTGGTGGAGTCAGGGTGGGCCTGTTTATGAAGCAGATGTGTTTCTTGATGAAATGGCCAATGGGGGTGACTGACTATGACAGGAAGCTTGTGAGAGGAAGATGTGAGGTCTCAGCTTAGTGGCCTATAGCCATGACATTGGGCCCTGGGTACCAGGGGTAACTTTAGATACTATGGGAGAAAGTAAATATAAAAATACAGACAGTAGCCCCTATATTCAAAGACTGTAAAGCAGGGTGGAGGATACTTGCTTGGAAATAACTCGAGTATCACTGTCTACTGAGTTGACAGTAGAGTGGAGAAATGGAGATTCCTGTGAGAGAGAACTGGCTAGGTGCTGTGAGGGATGGGGGAGTGATGTGTTGTGTGAGTTGAGGGGAGAGGCTTTCCTGGTCCAGGAATCCAAGGAAAGGCTGGAAGGTCTTGTGGTTGAGGCCCTCATCACGTGCAGCTGCCTTTCCCCCACCAGGATATTCTCCTTCATTCTCTTCCACTCACATTGTCTTTCTTTCTTTCTTTCTTTTTTTTTTTTTTTTAAGTTTATTTATTTTTAGAGAGAGAGAGAACATGAGTGGAGAAGGGGCATAAAGAGAGGGAGAGAGAGAGTCCCAAGCAGGCTTCATGCTGTCAGCACAGACCCCAACGCAGGGCTTGATCCCATGAACCATGAAATCATGACCTCAGCCAAAATCAAGAGTTGGACATTGGATGCTCAACTGACTGAGCCACTGAGGTGCCCCTGACATTGTCTTAAACATACCTCTGATGCTAGCTCTCCCTGGCCATTAGCCCCTGGTGGCTCCCCAGTGTTGCAGGGTAAAGTGTACTTTCCTTTAGTTTATCCCTAGGTTCTTCCATGTGTTTAGACTTACCTCCCACCGTTTCTTAAGTGCCTGTCCTCTCTGCCTTTTCTGAGATCCCACCACCATCCCCCTTACCTTCAGCAGAATTAATCCCTTCTAGCTCTTTTCTCCCAAAGGCAGTCGCAAAGCATGGTTACAGCAGTACCCTTTGCTAAAACGTGGTACTCTTTGCTAAAATGCTGTTATTTGATGCTGTGAACTCAGGTTCACCTCCTAAGTGAGCCATCTTGTTCCAAGTGGGCCCCTCTCCCTTCAGGTAAGAGTTTGGGCTGCTTAGTAGGAAGCAGGACTTTGGCCATCCAGTCTTAGTGCCTGTACACTGTCCAGAGCATCTTTAAAAAAAATTTTTTTTTAACATTTATTTATTTTTGAGAGAGAAGAAGTGGGAGAGGAGCAGAGAGAGAGGGAGACACAGAATCCAAAGCAGGCTCCAGGCTCTGAGCTGTCAGCACAGAGGCCAACGTGGGGCTTGAACCCACAAACCATGAGATCGTGACCTGAGCCGAAGTCAGACACTTAATCGATGAGCACCTAGCACCCCTGTCCAGAGAGCATCTTTATGGCAGAGAAGCCTCAGGCACCCAGATACATCTTGGGAACTGGGAGGACCTGGGGTCCGAAGGGGGTCAGAAGGAAATTGGGGAGATATGAAGTCTACATGTCTAGGCAGTTTAGGTCAGGTAGTAGATCCGTGGTTTGCTGCTTCTCCTTTTGGATCCAAGAAGAGAAAGGACACTCATACTGTACGGAAACAAACTGTGATGCCCAATTTTGGCTCCTCCTGGGGGCTTGTTTGTGGTGCCAGGATGGAGCCCTCTTGGGGCTGAGCATTCTGAGGCAAGGTCCAGACTCTTGCACTGGAACAGGGAGACCTGGGAAGGGGCCAGAGGTTGATTGTTGGAATAAAGGCAGAAGTGGTGGATTCTTGGTTTCTTTGAGAGAATCACGTCTGTAAACCCAGCAGCTACTAAAGGAATATCTGATTTCTTCCCCTCTGCAGTTACCAGCTCCTTCTTTTGACATACGTTTTCCTTATCCTGGTGCTAATTATTTTTTCACTGTTTTGGTTTTTTTTTAATGTTCCTTGAACCACATGTCCATAAGTAATGAGTCCTTCCTTGTGCTGTTGCTGACACCCATTAATTCAGGCTCTTACCCCTCATATCTGCTCTGTTGCTGGAGTCTCATCGTAATTTGTCTACCTTAGCCTTTAAATATTTCTCCAATCAGTTTGCCTTCTACCACCAGATCCATCTCCTCAAGCTTCTGCTTTCTCCACTCAGGCACCTGTGGTGGTTTTCGTCATTACCTGATGAGGGTAGCTGCAGACACCAAAGCCTCTATCCACATGTCTGTCCTGCTGTGTTTTATGCCCCAGACTTGTGTGCTAGCCCGACCAGCTTCCTTACTCCTCACTTCCTGTGACGATGCTTGGGCACCACTTCTCCCTGGCCATCAAGGCTTGCTTCGTGTCCCACCTCCTGCCTGAAGCCTTTCCTGTCCCAACCATTTCTCTCTAGAGTCCTGCAACACTAGTATGTGCAGAACAGCCCTTGACAAACAGGCTCCATATGTGAGTGGAGAGGGAGCCTGTGAGTGTGTAGGTGTGCCATCTATGGTGTGGTTTTTAGCATGTGTCCTGTGTTGCCAACTGGGGTATACGTGCTCGCTGTGCTCCGTATTTCCTACACTTCCCTGTGGAGTGTGGCGCCACTAGCCTTGGCATGCCTAACTGGCAGGGACTTGTTAGAATTCCTGAAGGTGTAAAAGTTCACGTTGAGTGCGTCCTCCTGATGGGCTGTCCCGTCTGTTCAATTAAAACCTTCTGTGGTGATCTCTCTGCTTCTCTTGGTCCCTTACGCCTGCCTGTTCACTTGTTTTCTCAGCCCGTGCCCCGAATCATGGTGCAGTCTGCCTTCCCGGACGTGGGGACGCCCAGAATGGTGGAGGTGAGTTAGTCGGGCGGAGGTGGCACCTTTGCTGGTGGCTGTCCCACATGTGGTGGGTGGCCCCAAGGCTCTAATTTTTGAGTCCACACCCATGGGTTTTTCATTTTAGTGTTCCCGTTTTGATAATTAGCTATAATATAGGTCACTGTCTTCTCCCTCTATATTTTCCTTGTTCTACTTTTCTATTTTCAACTTGTTAATCATATGATTGCTAAACTTTTAGGTGCTTGACTGCTAATGTAGTCTGCTGCTTTAATAGCCCACTGCTAGGCAAAGGCGATTTCTATAAACAGAACAATCTCCTTATCCTGAGTGTTTGCTTAATTCTCAGTTTTACATTTCATTCTGATTCATGATATCAGCGTGAAAAGACTAATGCTAAACTGGGGAGAAAATAGTCTCTTATGATCTCCCACAGATGAACAGCACTTCTCATCTTATGAATAGCAAATCTATTTTCTCCCACTGTGCGTTCATTCTCTTAGGAAGGGCTGTGTCTTTATCGGAAAATTTTATTTATTAAAACAACGGCCAAAAAGGGCAAATGATTTGAAAGAGAACTCAGACCTCCACGGATTCACTCCTTTCTAAAAAGGCCCTTTTCAATCCAGAACATATTTGATGTTCATGTGCACCAACCCACCCCCCCCACCCCCCCCCCCCCGCCAACCCTGTCCCCTGTGAGTTGTGTTTGTTATTTTGCTGAGGCAGGATTGGGATCCCAAGGCCAGTGGGACAGAGGGAGACCACGTCTTTCACGGGTGAGGGCACCAGACCTGTGACAGCCTCTGTGGCTCAGGGCAGCTCTGGAAGTGTCAGCGGTAAGGGAATAACCCACAGATGGGGGGAGACGGTTTCCACTCACATATCAACTCCAGTCAAGTGGGAGCGGCTTCCTGCAGTGCTGTAACGGAAGGAATCTGAGGCTGTGCTCAGGCTCAGCAGGAAAGAACCGAGCAATCAGCGCTTGCCTTCTGCCACCTTTGGTCCCTTTTGTCACTGTGGATCTGACCTCTGATCCCTGGTTATCACTTACTGGAGACTTTAGATAAATCCTTTAACCTCTCTGGGCCATGTTGTAAAATGCATATGGTAGTACTTGCCGGCCTACATCGAAGGATTCATGTGGAGGCAAATGGGATAATGACCAGGGAAATCCAAGCCACTGTCACTGGACTGTCACCTCCTCAGGACAGGACTGAGCTGGCCATTTGCAGACAGCTGTCCGTGTGGCAATGATGCAGTGTTACCATCGGAGAATAGGGAACATGTACTATTTCAGAACCACAGTTCCTGTGCAGATTCTAGACTCTGGTAGTTTTGTTTGTATATTCTTCCCTGCCTGGTCAGTGATATTAAAAATAAAATAGAAAAGGATAAATAAAACATGTACAAGTTGCAAAAGAAAAATGATTGAAGGATTGCCTAATCTTTTAGAGTATTTATGTTGGTGACAGTTATTGATCTATTGGATTTAGTAAATTTTGCAGCCTGGAGATCCATCACAAAAATGGGCTGTTAATCTCAAGAGGTGCCGTTAATTTCGTACCCTGAAAGTGTGCCTTGTGGGGAAAGGAGGGCCTCTGGAGACAGGAATATAAATGACAATTCACGTGAAAATGCATGATTTATCAGACTGCTGAGTTAAGCCAAGTAACTGTAAGAGACTTATAGATCTCAGCTGTTTCCCAGTTCAAATAAATCCTGTATTTCAAATGGAAAATGGCCATTCCTGTAATATAAATAATCTTTCCGTAAATATTGGAAAACATATTTCTTTTTCTGAACGGCATCCTTCTCCAGAGCACCAACCCCATTCCCTGTTCCTGCCTTCTCTCTTACCCCTGTCATTGTGAATCAGGAATAGAGAGATAATCTGCTAACTTCTTCAAATGGCTTCAGTTATCACTGAAAGAGCACCCTAGGAGCACCTGAGAACCAGTAGAATGTGGACGAGCAGTGGCTGTCGTCATTCCCCAGGGGATGGGGCTTTGTGTGTCTCTGTCAGAGTGAGGCAGACAAGTCATACGAGATGGGGAAGCCAGCCTCTGCGGCTCCTTCCACGCTCAGCCCCCCTTCACTGCAGGGGAGGTTACTGCCTGGCCTGCATCTCCCTGGACCAGAGGGCCCCCGAACCATGACATGGGACCAGCCTGCAGGCAGCCTGTCTCCTCTTCTTTCACCTGACTCCCGGCCAGGAGCCACAAGCTAGCCACCAGGCCCAAGGGTCATTCCTGGCAGCACTGGCGAAGCTGTGTTGAGGCACATCCACACCCTTCACTGAGATCCTCATTTCAACTTTGCAGGAGAAAGTATTCTTCTGGCTTCTAGTGATTCTCTCAGTCCCTCGTGAAGTTGGTGGTGGGCAGGAGGATCTGTTTCCATCAGAGCAGGGTGCTTAGCCTGAATGCCGGGAGGCTGGGGATGCTGGTGGGTAGGGAGGGAATCGAGATTTAATGTGCACCTATTGTGTGCTGCACCCTGTGGTAAGGACCTTGCCATGCCTCACTGACCCTACTACATGGCCGTCGAGTAGTCTTCTTTGCCACCACCAAGCCCTTGTCCCACAGCAGCTGAGTGTTCAACATAATTCTGACACCGTCTTCCCTGGAGATGGCATCAAAGCCCATGGGTTAAGGGCTCAGGCCCACAAGAATGTCCCTGCTTTGAGTATCAGTCCCAAGTCCAGGTGGTCGGTCACCTGTGCTTCTGATCAACCAGCTGTAGATAAGGGGTTCCAATGAACCTCTACTTGGGTTTGATTAATTTGTCAGAATGGTTCACACAACTCAAGAGAAACATTTTACTTACTAGATCACCAGTTTATTACAAGGGATACCACTGGGGAACAGCCACGTGGAAGAGGTGCATAGGGCCAGGTGTGGGGAGAAGGCGTGGACTTTTAACGCCCTCCCTGTGTGCAACACTCTCCCCATACCTCCATGTGTTCACCAAACCAGCAGCTCCCAGGAGCCTGTCCCTCTTGGTTTTTGTGGAGGCTTTATTACATAGGCATGATTGATTAAATCATTGGCAATTAGTGATTAGCTCACCTTCAGCCCCTCTTCCCTCCCTGGAGGTTGGCTGTGGGGCTGAAGCTCAAATCACAAGGTGGGTTGCCCTGGCAACCAGCCCCCATCCTTAGGTGCAGGCCCAGAGTCACCTCATTAACATGAACTCAGATGTTGTTGGAAGGGGCTTGTTAGGAATATCAAAACGCCTTTATCACTCTTACCACTTAGGAAACTCCAAGGGTTCCAGAGCTCTGTGGCAGAAACAGGATGAAGGCCAAATATGTATTTCTTATTATAAGTCACTCTATCTCAGGCAGCGAGCAGGTGGGTGACTGTTTGCTTGGTGCTCAGCATAGTGCAGAGTGCGGGCTCCTCAGTGTTTGCTGCGGAAAAAACTGGGGTCACCCGGATGGAAGTGGTGGAACAGAACTGGCACCCGGTCTGCCCAGGTGCACGGCAGCACTCTTTTCACTGTCAAAGCTGTAATGTTTCAACTGACCACAAGATCTGTCTGAATTCTTTTGGAAATGAGCAGCTGACTTTGAATTTTAACCTTTATTCTTGGCCCTTCCCTGCTTCAGGCTTACCGAGAGAGCGTGGGGATTAGTGCGGCTCCTGATGTGACTGTGCAGATGGCCCCCGTGAAGATGTTTGACAGACCCACGAAAGCACCTCCCCAGCAGTCCATCACTGCCAACACCCAGGCCCCCGAAGTTCAGGAAGGGCCGCCCAGCCCCCTGAGTGAGGCCTCCAGTGGGTACTTTTCCCACAGCGTCTCCACCGCGACACTGTCCGATGCATTGGTCCCTAGCCTTGATGCCGCGGCTGCAGTGGGGGGCCAGACGCCTGGCTCGCCCCCTCCTGCCCTCTGCCTGGCCACCCCGGACACGGAGCTCCCATTTCCATCTGCTGCTCCCACTGCAGACAGTGATCTTCCTGCCCAGTTGGAGGGTCAGCGCAGCCTTCTGTCCCTGCCACTCCTGGCAACGCAAAATGCTTGGGGCAACAGCAACGGTGCGTCCGAGGCCAGGGGAGCAGTTTCCTCGGAGAAGCAGAATGAAGAAGCAAGGGCTTCACTGACTCATCTCCCCATGCCTGCCCCCCAGAAGGAATCACCCAGCCAGCAAAGCGGCGGCAAAGTTTCCTCAGCCACCAAGCAGCTCGGAAGAGCCACGGACCATGTGAAGCCTGCCGCCAGCTTAGAGCTGGATGTCTCCAAACCACAGCCTCCAGACCTCCTGTCTCAATCACCTGCTCTGGCGTCTCCATTCAGAATCCAGAAGGTGCGAACCTCCGAGCTGAAGTCGTTCTCGCGCATGCTGGGTGGGGACTCCAGCTGCCCCTCTGGTGCTGAGGAGGACCTGCCGGCCTCCGGGGGGCCGAGCGACAGCAGTGCTGGGACACAGGCCCTGGGAAAGCTGGAGGTTTCCTCAGATTCTGAAGAAGCCAGCGAAGTCCCAGAGTGGCTCAAAGAGGGAGAATGTGTCACCGTGGGCACCAACAAGATAGGCATTGTGAGGTACATCGGGCCAACTGACTTTCAAGAGGGGACGTGGATCGGAGTAGAGTTACATTCACCTTCAGGTGAGTGCTACTTGTTTGGGACGGTTCCTGGGGCTCCTAAGGGGATTTCGCCAACTGTGGTCTGGGGGGAGAGTACTGGCCCTGTCCCAGCACTGCGGGGAACTTGCTATGTGCCCTTGGGCACATCATTTGACCTCCCTGAGCCTCCAGGTCACTTTTCAAAATCAGGAATGAAAGTTACCTAAGTGTTCTCTTTGTTAAACCTCCTTTTTTTTTTTTAAGTCACAGAGGCATCTGCTTTTGAACTGTAACAGTGTAACAGTAGCTGTGTCTGCTGTTTCTGCTCAGGTTGCAAACACTGATGCCTGAGTGCATGCTGGATGCCTTGGCTTGAGAACAGAAGAGGTGATCTCTTATGTCTCATTACAGAATGGCACACCTTAAAAGCAAATAGATCACCATTTTTTGAAAAACCAGGGCCACAACTTAAGGAAATACTTTGTCCTTTAGATGTTTCCTTTTATTAAAACAGCTTTACTCTGATACCAATTCACATATTGTAAAGTCTACCTGTTAAAAGTGTACAATTAATTTAATGGTTCTGAGTAGATTTACAGAGTTGTGCAATCACTACCATAGTCTAATCTTAGAACAGGTTCATCAACCTAAAAAGAAGCCACATGTCTGTTTTGAAGGCCCTCTCCCTCCCTAAGTCCTAGCTAACCAACCAATAATCAGTTTTTCATCTCTCTAAATTTATATGCAATGTCCTAATCTGGACTTTCACATAAAGGGGATCCTACAATATGCTGGGCTTTTGTGACTGGCTACTTTCATTCTGCATAATTTTCCAAGGTTTATCTGGTTACAACTTGTGTCAGCACTCCATCCCTTTTTCTGGGCAAATAGTATTCCAGCCTGTGGAAGTTCCACCTTTTGTTCATCCATTCATCAGTTGGTTTCCACTTTTTGGCTGCTGTGAAAAATGCTGTAAGTTGGAAGTGGTTCTAGAAGAGTAATGCAGCACAGGCCAGACATTTTTTAAAGAAGTGTCTGCTATTCTGTGCAGGGAAATTGGGAGAGAAGTTTATATCTGCAGTTGGACTCAAGAATTGAAGGGGAATTAGCAAATAGATGAATTCATTCAACAATTATGCGCCCACCATGTGGCAATCACTGTCTTGGTTTCCAAGGATACCTTGGGGAGCAAAACAAAGTCCCTGGTCTCACTGGACTTTCATTTTGGGAGGGAGAAAATAAACAAGTAAACAAACGAAGAAATAATTAACACTTGATAGTAGTAAGTGCTGTGAAGAAAACGAAATGGGGTGAGTGGGCAGAGGACAGTGGGGAGACTGGAAGTGGGGAGCTGGTGGGCAGGGGTGGGGGGTGTGCCCCGGGAGCCGAGGGATTAGCGGTGGCCACGCAGTGAGGGACATGGTCTGTTAGATGCGCTGAGAGGTGCTCCTGAGGGGTCCTTGCTGACAGAGAGGAGGTGGTGAGGGTGGGCCTGTTTGGAGTCGGGGGAAGAGAGAAGGGTAGGTTAGGATGTGCAGTGAGTGAAGACAATTCATGGTTGTTTTTGCTTCAAAGATCATGTTCCCCACCAACCTGTCACCATGAGATACTGACATTTAGGGGTCAGGGTGGTCCCTTTGCTCAGGTATCCTCTTCTCTCTACCCACTTGAGCACTGGGTTCATTCTTCACCTTAATGCATTTTCTGTTTTTACAAAGGAAACTTCTTTCCTCCATTTTGACACATTAAGCATGACATCTGACTAGCTACAATTTGGTAATTTGCCAGTTTCCATCTAATGGATTCAGGAAAAATAATCATTCCACCAACCACCTCCATCCAGGTTGAAAATGGTCTCTTCCCTGGAGGAGGGTGGGGTTGGTGCCACTTCTGCTTTGCTGACTTGCCTGCACCTGGCCATGGGAAATGGCAGGACGGGCGCATCGACCTCACCTGGGCTGCCTGGGGGTGCCTGTCACCGGCAGCCAGCACATGCTGCCTGGGAGCCTGTGCCCTCGGCCTCATCTGTTTGACAGGGAGCTAGAGGCCCTGGGAAGCCACCTCTGTGTCTTCTTCTCTTTTCCCATCAGGTAAGAATGACGGCTCCATCGGAGGGAAGCAGTACTTCAAGTGCAACCCCGGCCACGGGCTGCTGGTGAGGCCAAGCCGGGTGCGCAGAGCAACGGGCACAGGGCAGCGGCGCAGTGCGGGGCCCAGGCTGCAGGGTGCCCCTGAGCCCCGAAGGAGCAGCACCCTCTCCGGCTCCGCCACCAACCTGGCCTCCCTGACGGCGGCTCTGGCCAAGGCAGAGGGTGCCACAGCGCTGAGGGCCAACAAGAGCCATAAGAACCCGGAGAACCGAAAGTCCTGGGCCAGCTAAGCCGGTGCCCCGGCCCTCCTCCCTCACAGTCCTCCTGGGCTGCTGGCCTGCTTCCCTGGCCAGTGCTGCCGGAGGGCGTGGCTCCCGAGCCTTGCCGGTGACGTGACGGCCCTGGGGTGGGCAGTGACACCTCAGACTCCCTTCCCTGGGGAGCAGGGCAGTGAACTCTTTTTGCACAACACAGGGCTCGTGACCTTTCCCTGCTCCTCCCGGGACTCTGGAAGCTTCATTTCTTCCTCTGCTCAGAGAAGAGGCATCTCCACAAGGCGGTGGGGTTGAAGGTTCTAGGAGCCCAGAGCAGTCCTGGATGGTGGGAGCCAGGCCCCTGCCAACTCCCTGGTGGGAGCCAGGCCCCTGCCTGGAGATTTCCCCACCTGGGGCTGTTGTTCCTCTTTTCTGTTCTGATGACCCCACTAACCTCGTAACCAACCTCGGAACCAGTGCCTTTGTTTCCCACAGAGGCAGGGCATCCTCCCTCTGCCTCCAGGGCCAGCGCCCCAGCCGACCCGCTGTGGTTCTGGCTTGCTCCCCAGGCTCACTGCATCCTCTGGCCCCCCAGAGACCCAACACCAAGTAACAGACTCCCACAAGTGCCTCTGGTGGGACTTTTGGCACAAGGTCCTGGGCGCCACAGCAACGGGCACTGGGCCTGACCCTCCCACCTTTCCCTCCTCCTTTCCACAGGGTTTCTTAGCGGTTTCTTTGTGGGCATGTTAGTGTCATTATACCTGGAAAGCGTTTTCTCTTTGCCATTTGTTCCCTTAACAGAGTGCTTGGAATATATTTATTTATATTTATTTTTTCAAAATCCGAAATCTTTCGCGAGCCACAATCATCTGCCCAGGCATGAGTGCCCCGGGCCTGCCTTGCACATCACCAGCCTCTGAGGCTGCTCAGCAGCTGCCAGCCTCCTGCCTCCGGCAGGGGTTCCCAGGGGGACAGAGGGTGATGCCCCTCCTTAGGTTATCATTGACACAGATGCACAAGTGGCCTTACTCCAAGAGAGCAAAAACTTGGAGGATTATGTTATGGTGCATCTGCAATGTCAAAGTCAGCAGAGGTGTCATGACCCTATTTGGTGCAATTTTGGTTTCTTGGAAGGGCCTGAGACCAGTTTAACTTCTTGGCAGTTCTATACCCTGATGACTCCCTAAGGCTGGGGGGCTGTGGCCTAGCAGGTGGGCCTGTGCAAGGAGAGCTCCCCACTGTCCCTACCAGTCCAGACCTGGACAGCAGGAGACCCTCCACGAGCATTGCCCAGCTCTCGCAGGACACTTCCTGGAACCCTTCCCCGCCAGGCTGGTTGGGAGTTGGAACGGAGTCTGCAGAAGTGAGAAGAGGGCTGGTGCCTCTGGGACCAGGGGGTGGCATGTGGCTCCGGTGGGGAGTGCCAGGTGGGATGGAACCTCCATGGGAGAGCTAGTGCTTCTGGAACTTTCCACGGGAGTAGCCCAGGGACCTAGTGCCCAGCATTCAGCTACCTTCCATGTATGTCCTCACAAGGGAGCAGGACCCTAGGGGACACCCTGGGGACAGCCCGGGGACAAACCCCGGGTCAGGATTTGTGCATGGCACTGGGAGGCCTGTTTTTAGTTCTCACATTTAGACTCTTAGAAACGATGCCCAGGAAGCCCTTTTTGAAAAATCTCTGTTCCGTAGGGATTTGAAGCCCCTACGGAGAAGTCATGTCAGGTTCCCTGCCCCAGAGTGGGGCTGTGTGGGGCCCACGGGTACCTGAGGGTTTGCAGCTGCCGCAGGCCCGAATCCCCCTTGGGGAGGAGCCCGGGATTAATTAGCTTCCATTAATTACACGTGGCGCCGCCCGCCAGCCAACCGCTTTGGGGCCCAGCTTCCTAACAGCCAGCTGTGTGCCAGGTGAGAGCTGCCGCTCCCGCCCACCCTGTGGGCCTCAGTCCTCACTCCTCACTGGGCTGGGCCCCCGTGACTCGAGCTGCCACGGGAGGACGGGCCCGGAGCTGAAGGGCACACCCCTCGTGTAGCTTTATCTCAGCAAATGTTCAGTTTCTGCCTAACCTTCTCAGCACAAAAGTCCTCCACAAATCTGTGTTCAGGTAGGTCTTTTCTCTGCGGACACCAGCATCAGTGTGGTCCGTTGATGTGCGAACTGGCACCACCCCTTCCTCTGAGGGGAGCATGGATGCTCTCACAGCCTCCGACGACCTGCCTGTGGGCAGACGTCGCACGCCTGGCTCACTGGGGAAAACAAATGGAAGGTCATTTGGCCGTTTATGATCCTTATTTACCTGGCAAAGCACTTGCCGGAGCCCAGCCCTGCGCGTGCTTTCAGCAGCCTTCCGTAGAACTGTCTCGGGAAGGCCAGTCAGGAGATGGGTGTCATGCTCTGTCTCTGTCACTTGGTTTGGTTGACATGGAGTGGACTGCAGTGGAATTATGGACCTGAGCGGGGTCATATCAGCTGGAGCTTGCAGGAGCCGTGGAAGAGACCAGCCTGGGGTGTAAGGAGGTTTCGGGACCACCTTCTCTTTCTCCCAAGGTCCCCTCTGCAGCCAGCATGGCCTCCCTCCGTCCCCTGGGCCTGCTTTTCCAACATTCCCAGTTTCCTCTGCCTGAGATTCCCCACTACCCATCCCCGTTCCTTGCAGGCCTGCCTCCCAGGGGAGCAGCGTTGCCCCAGCCGTGGCTTCCCCTGGGTCTTGTGCAGAAGCAGCTGACAGAGTGAGCAGCGGAGCAGAGGGCCTGCCGGAACAGCCTGGCTGCCAACGGGGTGGGAGGGCCGTCATTGGTCTTGGGAGGAAGGCATTACTGTGGCTGCTGTCTGGTATGCAGCTCTCGCCTGCTTTGGAGCACGTTTTTTGGGCCCCGCCCTGCAGGGTGTGAGAGAGGAGACGTCTGTCCCGTTGGTGTCGTTGGCGAGCTGCCACTGTGGCTGGAGAGTCAACAGTGGGCCTGCCCCTGGACCGGGAGAGGCTGGTCTGGCTGTCCTGACTCAGCTCTGGCCCCACAGGCACCTTGAGAGCCACGAGGCCTGTGTGGCTTGTCCTAGGGACAGGGTTTGCAGTCCCGACCCTCCCTATCTTCTTGCTTCACAACCGGCACGTCCCTTCAAGGTCCGGGTGTGGCTGGGTTAAGCAGGGTGCAGGCGTCACTCCGTTGCAGTCTGCTGTCTTCCTGGGCAGCTCGGGGCAGCTCTCCTCCTCCAGGGGATAAGCAGTGCGAGTCGGAGGGAGGCCTCCCTGCTCTGGTCTGCGGCCTTCACTCTCGCTCCTCGGTGCAAACTCATGTTAACCTGTTACTAGAAAAGCAGTGGCGTGCGGAAGACGTGCTCACTAAAGCCATAGCCCAGGCAGTCCCTATGGCCCAGCGTTTATTGGGCCAAAGGTGCGGTCTTGCCGGGGGCATGGCCGTGGGAGGTGGAGGGAGGGGCTCCATCGCACCCACCTTCTGTTCTCACCTTACTAATAGGCCTGGTTTTAAATGAAGTGTCGGCACTAAGATTTGAGATGTGGTTCCAGCAGGTCCCAGGCTCTGGGATTGGGTGTGACAGCAGGAGGGGATGGGCCACCTGGATGCTGGGGCCACCCCCAACGGCCCCATGCAGCACCAGGATGTGTCAGAGGCCAGGCGGGGATCCTCCTGGGCTTCTGCCTCCCTTTCTGCACATGTACAATCTCCACTGGCCGTCACCCCCAGGGCACTGCAGTGGCGGTGGGGGGGTGGGGGGTTGGCGGCAGGGGGCAGCTGTCCAAAATCCCAGCCTGACCAGAGGGCACAGGAGAGTGAGAGAGCACGGCCAGTGCATGTGGCTGGGGTCAGCCACGAAGGGCCTTGTGCGTTTAGTGAGAGATTTGAGCTTCCATTGAGCTGTGAATGGGACCCTTGAAGAGTTTGAAAGGCTTAAACGGTGTTTAAATCCCTCATTACTTCCTTACATTTTCTCATCTTGACTTAACGTTCCCTGTATGTGAAACCCACAAGAAGTTCAAGGGTAGTTATTTTCCTGGCTGAGATTAGCTCCACTTGCTTGAGGTTGGCCTTGTAGGCCTGCGTCTGGGACAGGGAGTGCCTGAGAAGGCAGCCACCTGTCTGTCGTGCCTTTTTACCCTGGGGATGGTGGGTGCAGCCTGTCTTGCAGCCTAAAACACTGGCTCAACCGTCCCCACACGTGTCTTTCTCTCAGAGAAGTCCATTGTGCCTTCAGCCAGGCTGCTGACACTAATTTTGTGGGGGGTCTTGGAGGGTCTTCTCCACGTGTGGAGTTCTGTAAATACAACAGGTTCACATATAAAGAAGTGATTTTGATTGGGCGACTATATTGATTTGCTGCACATCAAGTGGGAGTTTAAAAAATCCAAAGACTCTGTAATGAATTGTAAAGACTTAATGATTTGTATTATATAATGAACTAAAGGTCTGTACTTTTGTACCATATATGCCTTTCCGTCGTATGACCAGCAGCCTCTAAATAAAACCAGATGATTTCATGCCTACATCCAAGGCTGGTCTCGTTGCTTTCCCCTCCCCCCACCCCTGAGGCAGGGGTGTTTGAGCTCATTCCAGGCTGTCCCATGGGGCAAGGGGTGGCCCGGGTCCAAGACTCTTCAAGACTGAGACTAGGACGGGGGGGTTCAGGGAAGCCGCAGGTCCCTGAGTGCACGTCTCCAGAACCCTGTACCCCTTGTGTTTTGGACTAAAGAACCGGGCAGGCCCCACAGGTTCCGTGGCCAAGTCTTACTCCCCTTGACCGAGACCCTCTTACAGGAGCCAAGAGCCAATAGAAACTTTCTGATGGCCTTAGAACTAGGGTAACTGGAGCTTCTGGGCTAACTGGGAGACAGCTGGTCTGGAGGAGGTTGGTGGTGGTGGGGGGACAGTCCCCTTCTCTGGAGCAGGATGTCCCTGTTCTCAGGCAACGGCTCCACTGTCCGCCTTGATCTACGTGATCAGCCCCACACCTGCGAGCTGAGGACTTCCTTGCGCTGCTGCACAAGCAGCTTGACCCTTGAAGGTTCTGCAACAGGCATTTGGGGGAGGAGATGATGCTTGTGGACACTGGCAGGGCTGGGTCACACCCTGCAGGCTTGGAACCCAGTGTTATTTGTTGGTTCCTGCTCGTACCCATGAGGCCAGCATCCTCAGGACGTCCTCCCGGCCGGGGCCCAGCACGGTTCGCAAGGGCACTAGGGGTGCTGGGCCCAGCCCCTCTTCCCTGGGGAGGTGACCAGGTCTCCTGAGATTGCCTGCAGGGAGCCCAGCACCAGGCAGGGGCAAGGCTGCTGGGTGTGCTGTTTTCACGGGCAAATGGGCTCCCCAGTGGCCCTGCATCAGATCACTTGGCTCTCCTCTGATGGATCATGTCCTTGCAGGTGGAAGGCCGACTGGAGGTGGCCACCAACCAGTCAGGGCACATCTTTGCAGGGCTGGTTTATATTCCTAAGTTCTCTGGGTTGTTCTCTGAGATAAGTACTGCCAAATTATGACAGAAATTTGGCAGCCAGGAGCTGCCCTGTTCTGAGGGAAGTCTGAATGTAGAATTGATCTAGCTCCTAGGATGAATCTCAATTTTCCAAGCTGCTACTTTCCTGCAGCTCATGAGAACTCCCACAGCATGAGGCTGTGGGGTTGTTACGGTTGCTCAGACCCCAAAACGAGCTCTAGTGGTTGTGTCACGTTTAGTCCTCTCGCTGAGTCACTCGGTGAACATTTGTGTGCTTCTTCCGCACCAGGCCTTGTGTAGCAAACAGCGCGGATGGGCAATCCCGACCAGTCCCCACGGTCGGAGCGCACGGTGCTCGCGGGAGGGGCCCTGGAGGATTTTAGGGGTTGAGGACGTTCCTTCTAGGCTGGTGCGTTTGCAGTATTCCTTTGCAGGCTTTGGCCCAGAGGAGGAGCGTGAGGAGACAATGTCCTCAGCATCCCCTCCCCCATCCCCTGCTCACCTCCACCTGGGGACTTAGGGTTTGGGGCAACTTAAAATTTTGCATAGCCCTTCCTAAGAGGAAACCATTTATTTCTTAGGTTTTCTCTGAGGAGGGGTAAAACAAGTCAATCCTAGGCTGTGGGATGAGTGGGGGGACAAGGGGGCTTGGGCACTCTGTCCTTGAGTCCCGGGTAAGAATCTTCCCCAACCATAGGTGTCTTTAAAGAAAAACAATGAAGCTTCAGCTTCGTTTCTTTTCATTTTTCACTGCAAACGGAAAGACGGCTCTTTGAGAAAATCAGGTGCTTGGGACGTGGCCTGGAGCCCGAGAGGGAAAGTGTGTGGAGCTTGTCAGCGTGGACAAGCTGCTAGGACCCCAGGGGCGCTGAGATGTGGGAAGACAGGGAAGGGAGGGAGGAGGCTGGGGTCGATGTGAGAGTGCCCCCCCCCAGCCAGGGCAAGGGAGCGAGGGGAAGGTGCGGCCTCTCCTGGGGTAGGAGAGCCCCATGGAGGAGGTGGGCAGGTTCAGGGGCTTTCCAGAGCAGAAGGCATTCCTGCCCCACCGCGTAGTGTCTGTCACCTCAACCCTTTCCAGGTGTCCTTGGCCTCTGGGCGTGCCAACTGCTTTTTAAAGCACGAAGGGACTGATGTCCAAAACGGAAGGCTGCCACCCGTTAGTGTTGGGGAGCTTCCCAAACGATCGTTATTCCCCCCCAAAGAAATCCCGGCCAGGCTTTGTTCAGTTATACATTTTATTCTCTAATAGGTACAATACTAAAATAAACACAAATTAAAAAAAAGTTTTATTAAAACAAAACTGTACAAAAAAGCAGTATACTACATTTTAATTACAGAACAGTCTACTGTCCAAAAGGCACTAATCCAGAATAGGAGATACAATGATACAGGACTCATTTGAACTATTTTAATCAATACAATAGAGCACTTGTTTCTTTGACCATTTACATCTAGAAACAAGGGCTTTTTGCTACAGTCATTACACATTGTTATAAATATGAGTCCCACAGGTGAAGGTGCAGTATCGCTCTCCCTAGAGAAGGTTCAGGCCACGAGGGACTGTGTGGGGCTGAGAGGTGGGTGGGGGGCGGGGCCCGGGCCCAGGGCTGCCGGGTGCCTTCCCAGCGGATGGGCCGACTGCCCTGGGTGCGCAGAGCTTGTCTTCCAGCCTGGCCTCCCAGATAGTTGGTTTCTGGCCATTACTGGCAGCCACTTTACCCCCCTCTTGTGTGTTAGCACCGGGAAAGTGGGTTCTGAGATGCTCCAGGGAACTGGGGCTGGAGGTCTGGGTGATGAAGCGCCAGCAGCTCAGCAGAGGGGAGGCATTTTGGTAACCTGATCTGAGAAAAGGCAGCGACTACTCAGAAGAGGGACACAGAGCCCAGGGACGGCTAGTGAGCTGGGCACTACGGCCAGGCAGAGCCCCCTGCTACCTTCTGGGCAAACTTCTGGCCCAGAAATAAGAGGTCCCGTTCCTCCATTCAGAGAGGCCCTGCATCCCCTACTGATGGACCCGGTGGAGAGTCTTCTGTTGAGAGAGACCTGTTACAATCTTGTGTTTTGGAACTTGCCTTCTAGAAGTGGGATTCTGCTTCCCAGAGGCTGTGCCCTGCCTCGCTGCTGCCTCAGAACCACGAACAGCTCCTGGGCAGTAGACGGCCAAGCTGTGTCTCTGCTTGTCCGTGTTTGGTGACCTGGACAACTCTCTAAACCCCAGATTTCATTCTCTAACGGACTCTGGACCTAAGGAAGAGAGATACTGCAGCTTTCCAAACAGTGTCATACACAGAGAAGACAAAGACAGGCATCTGATGTTAACAAAAATAAGTAACAAAGAAATAGGATTAAACCAAATCTCTTCTCACAGCATCCTATACTACATCCTCCTTCTGCTTAGCAGAAAATTGTACGTACACAAAAATACAAATACACAATTTTGTAGAACAGTCTGATTTTAATATATTTATATATATTTATATTTATACGAGTGGCAGGTTAGTTCATTATATAGAGCTTTTTGCACTTTTGGCTCATATGCAACAAGGCTTATAAATTCAGCTTTAGCTTTCATTCAGGTTTTATAGCTTTTGAACAATTGTTTTCACATTTAAAGCAGCATCCAATTTGCACTAGGAGTTTGTGGTGATTATAGGAAAGATGGGGTCAGGAGGTTACTGACAGGGAAGGCAGGGCCAGGGCCAGGGGCAGATATACATTCCAGTGTGTGTGGCGATGTCAGAAGGATTGCTATGGGACAGAGTTGACCATGATGACCCCTTGAGGTAGACTGAACACCTTACAGCAGACTCAGACACAGGTGCGACTCCCCTCAGGGACACATGGTGTACAGGATGGGGGACAGAGACCAGGAGACGCCAGAGGGAAACACAAAGACTAAGACACACGACGGCCAAGGCAGGGAAGGGCACTCTGCCCCAAAGCCATCTGGCAGGGACCCCACACAGCCCGTCGCAGATACTCGAGTATTTGGTGGACGCTAAAGACTTTCAGGCAGTCCCAAGGCATCTGGTCCATGGTATCTGATCGGATTACGACTGTCAACCTCACTTTCCACTTTCCAACCTGCGCCAGCTAGTTCCCACCCCCGCAGCGAACAGGGAGACACAGCTGCACACGGTTCCGCAACAGAAAACAGTCCCCCGCACTCTGTGCGCCGGGGTGTTCGGGTCCAGGTAACTGAGAAGAAAGGGGGGCTGTGGTGCCGCTTGCTGCACTGCTGTCCCCTGCTCTGCAGTGCTCCCGCGCACGCTCACTGGGACAACGGACAAGCACTCATAGAACCCGTAAACACGAGCAACTGGAGAACAGAGCAACAGCGCACTGCCCGGATCCGGGTTGGGGTGACGCGCTCCAGAGAAGCCTCCCTTCCATTTCCACCACGGATTCAAGATTCTCCCGTCTGACCACTTTCATCAACCTGCCTCCCTTCTCTCTCCCAATCCAAAGAATTCCTCTGGCAAATTTGCCCATACCTGTTAAATGTGAATGCCCACCATTTGGGTTATGACATTGTCTGAACAAAAACGCTGGATTATTAATGAAAATAAAGTGCCTGGTATGGATTTGTCCGTTTTGCAAAACGTTCTAATGCACCAACAAATCATCTGAGCGCTGCTTAGTGCCGTGATGTGAACAGAGTGCAGTCACAAAATAATCCGTCGTACACCCACCACATAATAAAGGCCCCAAATTTAGGTCAGACTTAAATTACTTTAAAAAAGAAGCAAACAGATAATCTCACACTCATTTTCAAAGACACACTTGTGATCTTGCTTCACCCCCAGCGACGATGGCCTTTCTGAGCCCTTGTGAGCAGACACCCTGATCCCTCAAATCTAGGGAGAGGACAAGAAGAGGCAGCCAGGGTTCCAGTGATTAATGATGGCAAATGAATCATTGTGTTTTAAACCATGATTATCTGACTCTTTGCCCTCTTGGGTCTGGATGCACTTTCCAGCTGCGGACAAAGACAGACCGAATTCTGCGCTGAGGCGGTCTTGCTCTCCCCGATCTCCCCACTCGACAGCTGTAGATTTTGCTAAGCAGGCTCCTTAACATTCTCTACGAACCAAGACCGTAACCCCATTGACAGAGACACCCTTAAAAAGCAGCGCAGGACAGAGTGACGGAGCCAGCCTGACGGGCCAGTGCCAATGCCGCCCTGCCCACGAACTTGCCCTTGTAGTTCCGCCAGCAGAATGCTGGGGGCCCTGCAGAGGGGCAGCTATCTGCACCCGCCCCTGAGGGCTAAGTGTAGGGAGGGGAAGAGGAGGGGGCAGGGCACAGGCCGACTCTCCGGCAGGTTCCAGAGGTCTGTAACTTGCTTAGGCACTTAAAAAACAGAACTAGAAATGTATCCTTGGAAGGTACTGCATACCTACTGGTGACTATGGCCGTGGAAGGGAGGGAGGGGAGCCCATGGGGAATCAGAGAAGGCTGTGGGCTCTTCCATGGGAGGCAACTATGATGTTCTTGGTCTCATCTGGCAGGGGCAATGTCCCACCTTGCAGCCTGGGTGAAGATGGAAACACCGGGGCTGGGCCCAGCAGCAGCTCTGCTCTTCCCTGTTTCTGCAGACCAGAGCAAACGGATCGGGGCAGAGTGGGTGTGTAGACGGTCTGCTCCAGACTCACGGCTACAGGACTGCACAGGCTTGCTTGCTATTTCCCGTGTGAGAAAAACTGCTAGAAGAGGCCCTTTCGAGAGAAGTGTTCCGGCGAAACCGTGAGCAACGAAGAAAAGCCTTGCCAGAGATGCCGACGCTTGAAGGGAGAACTCCCCCTGCCCCCAAAGAACTTTGGTTTTGTGGTGCCCATTTTCAGAGATGCAGGATTAAGGGGCTCACTGACTTTAACATATTGAAATGTGGTTTTCAAGGCAAATCACTAACAATAATGCTCTTGAAAGGAGCCCACAGCTGAGCCCTCACCTCTGTTCAATCCACTCTACTAATGTATGCGCTGCCTGCCCCCGCCCATGAATCTGGCATAAAAACAAAAGAGTTCAATGTAATATCACTAGAGTGGCTGCTGTTTACATTAATATAGCACTAATGTCGTTTTGTTTCCAGTTTAATAGCTTCAGTGAATGATGAAGTGGAAAAATGACCCTCATAAGTTTACGCTGGGCTCTTAGTTCCAGTAAAGCAACAAAAGGGGAGCGGTTTCTGGGCTTAAAGGAAGCCAGAAAACAAGACGGAGACTTCAACTTGACCTGGAAGTGATGGGAAGCTGGAAAAGTTATAAAGGCAACACAAATCTTGTGACTCATCTCTGCCACCCATACTGGTTGGTAAGAGTCACGTGCTCTTTCCAAGCATGGAGTTAATGTCTCCATTCCAAAATTTCAGTGGCACCCAACTGCCACCAGAGATGCCAAATCTGGACCAACAGCTAAACAGAAGGCACACATACCTTGTTCCCTTCACATTAGGCTGGGTTTTTTTTTTGGTGTGGGGTGGGGGAGATAATCAAAAATCCCATTAGCCAGCGAATGAAACAAGGTACCTATTACAGAGCCACCAAACTCAAATAGTCAACCTGATAGATCTGCTCACAGGGCCACTCCAACTGGGGCCTTCCTCCTGGGGTGGTTTCCACTCTCTTGGGCTCCAAGGATGCCTAGGATGTGATGGAGTGGATGAGAAGAGAGTGACAACCCCTGGGAACTTACTTTCAAGAGGAAAAGAGCTGGAGAAGCGAGGGGGAGAGAAACATGGAATTTTAGTTCAGTCCTCCGGTCAGCTTGGAGCCCGGGCCCCTGACAATGGTCACTGAGCTGCCACCTGAATCCCTAGGCAGCTGGCCCCTTTGCTGGACTGTGGTTCATTAGACAGTTCTATGCCGATCCCAAATCTGGACCTGTCTCCATGTGGGGCAGACACTAATACCAGAATCCCCGAATCTCCAAAAGTAATGGCTCAGCCCCACTGTCTCTCGTGTCTATGATGGGACAGCAGAACGAGCTGGAACGGCTTAGCTAAACACTTCTGTGCAGAAGCAGGATGCCTAACAGTAACAGGCACTAAGAAAATGCTTGAAGAGCTAAACAGAGGGAAAACAGGAAGTGCACTCTCTGCCTCAACTAACTGCAACTACACCCAAGGAGTGCTAGTAAATTCTACTTCTCCTCAAAACGCAGATGATGAGACAGCCATTCTGTTTCTCCTCCTGCCCGCAAAAGGCAGGACCTCACATTTGCCTTCTAGAGACAGGATGTTTGAAACAGGTTTCACATCACTGTTGCTGAGCCTCACTGAGTTCACTGCGTTTCTGTCACTATCACTAACCACGGAGAAAGGCCAAGGGGAAGGGATGCTCTAATGTCTAGATCATCAAAGTAACACTAGTTCAGTGTCAGGGGGAATGAAGTGCACAGACAGAGGATAGCGATGTGACAGTGTGCTAGTGGGGATTATCCAGCATTGTCTTGTGAGAGAACAAAATAGGTTAAGTGCATTGATTTCACTCAGAGCAATGCCAGGCAGACCCTGCAACCTGTTCTCCAAATAACATCTACTAACGTGAAAGAAGCAACTGGAGATTTTCCTCGACTCCATTAAGGTGATGCTGCTCAGTGTAGGGTCTGCGAATCTTCAAGAATAAACAAGACAGTAAGAACACTCAGCACAGTGCCTGGCGCATAGTACATGCTCAATAAATGTCAGCTGCTATGATCATGAGCTCTGAATGCTCAGGAGGTCTTAATGTTTGTCTCTTGTTGCATTATGATTTAGAATGACATCTTTCTTTACTCTGGTCTCTTGTAAGAGTAACTTCTGGTGTTTTCTTCCAAAAAAAATACTATTTCATGGGTAAGTACTACCCATGCTTTCAGGGATTTGGGTGAGTTGGCTTTCTTTTTTGCTTTTTTCTTTTTAGTGGGGGCTGCTGGTGGTAATGGCATTATAAGGTGTAGGGTTTTTGGAATCACCAAAATGGCCCGTGGAAACAACTGGGGAGGGAAATGTCTTGCCAACTCCAGTTCTTTTTTAGTAGCACCATTCCTTAAGCGGCACATCGAATACTTTGATCCCTAAAAGAGCAGATTGTGTTAGGTTTTAACTGCAGTGATAATTCTATTTTGTTTGAATATAAGCAGATAATCAGAACGTTGTGCTGGCTGTTTGAATGTCTGTCTCAGCAATCGGAATCATACTCCAGTGAGTTCTCAGAATTTCTAATCTTAAAACAGCTTCTCAACTGTAATGGAGATGGTGATCTTTCAGCAGCTGGGAAAATAACGGATGGGGTACTCTGCTCTTTGGGGCCATAAATCCACAATCATTCCAACTGTCAGAAGACTGATAGGACCCCACAGGGAAGTCTCCACACTAGCACATGTATCTTGAAAGTAGGCGCATGGGGGTGGGGCTGAAAGTCACTTTTAGATCCTATAGGAAGAGAAGCACCGTGTAAGAACTTTTAATGGCATTTTTCCTGATCTGGCCCAATGACTACACATTTTGGAGGTATTTTTGAGGAGAACAAGAATAAAAGACCTCAAGGCAGAACCTTTTCCCAAATTCTGTTTGTGGACGGGGAGAGAACAGTTATAGAGAAGCAGCCTGCCTCAGCATTTTCATCAAAATGAAGTATAACTAGCACTTGGTTAGGATCCCTTCTGATATGTGGAGACGGGGGAAAAGGTTTGTATGAGGGTAAGCAGCAAAATACGAACAAAAGCAAGAGTGGCATTTTCTCAGTGGTTACTAAGCAATCCCGGAGTGTCCAGGCTTGAAGGAAGAAGGCGCTCGTGGCCCAGGCTCACGGGCACAGCTAGGAGCCCCACGGAAACGAAGCAGCTTGTGAGAGGCTGCTTGGCACTATGCTGGGTGCTGGTATTCGTGCAGAGGCTCACTTGATCATAGAACTGAATGAAGACTTCTGCAAGTGATGGAAAAAACCAAAGCATATTCTAGAGAAAAGCTAGCTGGCGACACAGCAGCTCCCTTCCAGTGGGAGGCCTCGGCGGGAGAACAGCAGACATCCTGGGCAGGCGGTGTAAGGTGTCAAGGCCACACGATGCTCAGGGGGACAAAGTGATGAAGAGAAAGCAAGCAAAGTGAAAGGGAGAGAAAACATGCACCTGGGTGGGCTGGGGAGACAATCCCACTGACTCAGCAGAGCAATGGGGAAAACTAGGATAACAAAAGGCTGCTGACATAAGGAACCTGGTTTTGCCCTGTAAGAGCAATGTGGGGAAATCTGGGTGACACTCATGCATATACATTAACTACAGGACACTGTAAGTATCAGGACTCCATTTATGCCACATAGTTGTTAAAAGCTCATGTGTTTACATCTGTTTGTATCATGTCTGTCAAAGATCCTATGATTCAGTGAGGAAAACGCTATTTAACTCACGTGTACATTCCCATTTGATACTTTCTAATGGTGACAATGGAAATATCAAGTAACCAAGGAGAAAATCAAAATCCCAGGAAGCTTGTTAGACAGTAAATGTCCTCAAGTGAGGCCACATGATGTGCTTAGCTGGCCAGCAAGTGGGGCAGTCATGAAGGGCTTGTCAGGGACTGACTCAGTTTGGGGTTCTGACTAAAGTTTCTGCCAAAGGTGGAGCTAGTCAAAACTCGATGTGAGACAGAGGTTTCAAATAATATAGAAGTCAAGTGGGGAGCAACAGCGAAGGCTTCCATTCTGAAGTTGAAATAACTCCAAATCCTTCTCTTTCACTAAAGGGAGAGGACACGAACACCATGTCATTATTTTAGTTTACTGAGCTGCTGTTCCAAATGTTCTTGGGAGCATCAGTGCTAAAAGGGAACAGGGAATGGGAGATCTGCCATTTCCAATTGCATAAAGGACAGAAATCCTTTTAATTATGACCATGCCAATCTACATCTTGCTAAAACAGCTAATTACATGTCAGGAGGACACTCAGTCATTCAGAACAATTGTCGTTATATTTTTATATATTCATTCTGTGCCACCCCCCTCAATTACCATGGTTACAATTTGAAAGGATTCAGGCAAACCTTCATTTGATCACAGCACACCAATGTGAATTTGAGAGTTAATTATGGCTGTATAGAGCCACTTTTATTAAAAGAGAAAATGAAAATGGAGTTAAGGGAGCGGCATCCCAAGATGTCTGAGCCAGGCACACACGCCCTGCTCAGGTCAGCGTGTGGCAGTCATAGTGACAGGGCACACTCGACAGCTGCCCCCACACCACTGCACTTTGGGGCTCAGACACCCATGGAAGGCACGGTCATGCTATCCAGATGGGCAAATCAATTCCCAAACTTGTCAAGCAAAAAAGGTGTCAGGACTGAAAGGCAGAGCCTCCTGCAGATGCATCCCTGTTTGCTGTCAGGGCGCTGCACGGGCTAACAAGATAACGGGCGTGAAACATGGGTGGCTGACGGCCAGAAGTTAGACTTGACTTGAATCAGTTAGATTTAGTTCTGCGCAATGCTTGGCCCCAAGCATCCTATGAAGCGTGATAAAACAGAAGTCCAGGGTTCTGCACAATGGTTACCCACAGCATCTACTACACCCTCAAGGTCCCTGGGTGACGATAAGCACGGGGTGCAAGATCTTTTGGTGCAAGCAGATTTCCCCTCCCTTCTCCACCCTACGTACTCCCCTTTTAATTACTAAAGAAAACTAATGTTATAGGAAACTGGATTTCTCACATCGTTAGCTTTCTCTTTGCTGCTACTTTTCATCTCCACCAAGACTTCCAGCTTTCGAATGTCCATAGATAGGAACAGAGTTGCACTTCAGAGATAAGTGAGTCAACCGTTGGTCCTTTAAGATGACAAAAGCAGTCGCTTATCACTTTTAGCTTGTAAGTAAAGAGACTGAAGAACAGCCTTTCAGAACATAACCTGTTTATAAGAGGAGTTTTTGTGACTGGAAAAGGAACTTGTGGGGTCGATGTATTGAAAAAGTCTTTCCCACCATCTCAGTATGGTAGTTCTCCTTAGAGGGGTAAAGAAAGCTTTCCTCTTAGGTGATAGTCATCTTTTGAAGAGAAGAGCATGTGATGAAGGAGAGCGCGGTACTGAAAAAGAAAGGGCCTCTACTGTGACAATACGCTACCACTAGGGAAATCCTTACAAGATAACGTGGCCATTCATAGTTGCCTCCCTGGGAAAACCTTGTGTTCTCATTATGGTACAATACCTTCAAACTGGAAATCTTAGGTATTACTGAAGTAATGTAAATTAGTCTGGAAATTAAGAAACAGGAAGAAGGTTTTCGGGCAGGCAGCTCAGTTAGCCAAATTCAACATGGCTGACAACTGATACCCGAATCCTGAGTAAACATCCTTGCTATTTAGAGAGCACACAAAAAGGAATGTTTTAAATGTGTAATTCCCACCCCTTCCCCAGTGCATCCCCCACCCCATCCCTATGCTCCAGAAAGACGCTGTCAGCCAGCAGCTGGTCAGTGCGCCCAACTTTCACTTGGGAAATCTTGACAAACAAAACCGGCTCAGTAAAGCTATAAATGGATTTGGCTGGTCTCAATGCAGCCCCAGTGAATACAGTAGTAAAACATTACTAATAATCACAACAACAAAATGACAAAATCTATCACCACTCTGACCTAAGATTTAAATCACGGACAGAGATTAACACAGAAAACCAACGCACAACGTGAAGGGTCAGGACTATTCAGTGTAGAGTGCTACTGAGCACAAGATCATCAATAACAAGAAAAATTATTGCCTAAGAATCTGTTGAGACTTATTGGGGAAAAATACTCTGGTTGTTCTCTGAACAAAAAAAGACAAAAAGCAATTTTAAAAGGCAGAGCTACAAGTTACATGGGAAGACTGCTTCTACCCAAACCCTTCTTAGGACCAAGAGAGTAAGGACTTGAAGTTCACATTTTTAGGATGGGTAGGAGGACTGTGTGTGAAAAAGGGATTATTTCCACTGTTATGGGCAGAGATAATGTAGCTGGTCAGTGGAATACGTAGCTGGTCACAAAGATGGCCTGCAAGACAGAAAGGAGTGTTTGTGTGAAGAGATGGACCACACCCACATGCTCTGCCTTCTGTGGAAGATAAAAATCCCAGCAAAGATGTCTGCTCAAGATGAGGCCCTTAGTATTGGAGCCCAGAGGCAAATGGAAGGGGAGCTGTTCACAGAGGGAGAGAATGTGACTGGAGATTCCTGATGAAATAAGTCTATTTACACTTGGTGCTTGATGGCTAGAGTCCAGGAGGGAAGTTTGTAAAGAACTGAAATGAGTGTTTGAGCGAGCTCTTCATGAGTTGTCCCCTTTGAGGTAAAAATATATGTGGGTATCTGGCCCCAACAGCGGTACTGTCGGTTACTGGACTGCGTGCCATCGAAAATCTACCAGGAACCACAGTACTGGATTTGCATACTTCACTGTTGATGAGCAGCTGCTTCCTCACCCGTATCTTTTCAGGTGGTCACCTCTACTGAGCTACAGTGAAAGGTACCTTAAAGGGGTCTTCCTGTTCCAGGAACTTTCTTCCTGGGAAGGAACAGGAGAATGTGGGGGGGGGGGGTGCCCACCCAAAGACAGTGTGTGGGAACTGTATAGATCTCATAGGTAGGTGGAAGGTAACCGCACTTTTCAACCACTTAAAGGACTGAGACTGTGAAGAAATGCCCTAAGGGGTACTCAACAATTACAAGCTTTGCTGAAATAAACCAAAGTGTCTATTTGGTACTGACTGACACCAGAAGGTCTCAGCTAAGAGTGTACTGTATTGCCCTCCCTGGCCTTCACCCCACATTAGGGTTATCAACAGCAAATCAGAAATCTCATTCAGATGGTCCATCTTTAAAAGGTCCCTTTGTAAGGCTGTGTTGTAAGAAGAGTAGGAAGTTTACCCATGTGACTATAGTAATTCAATGAAAGTGTCTTTCAAAAAATAACAGACAAGTTCCTATAAGAACTGCTGACAAGGTTTCCACCCCACCCTTTTATTTAGTCTTCTTCACTAGGGAAGAGCAGTCCTGAAACAGTCCTCTGGGGCCTGAGGGATGTACAGGATGGAGTAAGAAAAGAGGGGTAGATCAACCCAAAAGTACATAATGGGATTTTTTTTTCTTTTTCTTTTTCTTTTTTTTTTTTGAGTCTGGCTCTTTTCCCTTCAGTAAGACAGGAATTTAGGGTTTTTTAAGAAAAAAATTCACCATCCAAAGATACTACAAATTAAGACAGTGACAACTCTGTGTGCCATTATGAGAACTAAGGTAGACTGGACAAGACAGCAGAATTGAACCCAGGGACAAAAACAAAACAAAAACAAAAACAAAAAAACAATGGCAGATTTAAATCTAGGCCCCAAAGAACTGTATTTTTGCTCTCGGTGAAAAAGCAAAAGTTATATGTAAGGCAGCGGGTCTTAAGAGCAGGCCAGCAGTCTTCTTCAATTAAAAGAAGAATTCTGGATGAAAGATTCCTTCTTCCTGAACCCAGTATGAGGCTATCCTGCATTGGTAGACATGTGCTCTTACTTTTTCCAGGTTGCCAGATAGGGCCTGCTACTGCTTTCATGGATACTGACTCCCCTTTTTTCTCTGAAGCTTTTCTCCTTCCTTAAGGCCTTAAAACAATGAAACCTTTTAGCTCTTCTCTGGCAATCACTGTATTTCTTTAGAAACTGCAGCTGTCTTAACAGTTTGAGTCTGTTTCTTTAAAAAGACCAGCAAGAACAAATGATACTAGCAATCCCATCATAAAGAAGCTATCAATTATAATAATCTCCTTACAATAAATCATGGATGTGGCTTGTCAGACAGTATATTTTCCTCTCTTTTCTTTCTGATTCAACTGAGAATAAGCAGACAAAATTTCACCGGAATGGGAAGATACAATACATTACATTTTTTTTTCTAAGTAATATAAAAGGAAAGAAAGATAACATAATCTCCTAATTGAAATAAAAACTCAAACACACCAAGAAAGAAAATGAGCAGGGGGATCATTCCTGAGAATAACAAATGCTACTCTTGAATCTGTTGGTTCAAGTAATACAGTAAAACAGAAAAGACTACCCCATTTTACTCCAATTCTTGGAAGCTGGAAGAAGTATATACATTTTCTGCCTGAAATCCACAGACAAGAGCAGGCCCAGTCCCTGCCCTTAGCTCTTTAAAGTCACAGACCCATATAAGGTGGCATTTTCATGCCCTCTAAAGGCTTCCGCACACTGGCGTAGGCAGGATGAACAGACAGGGAGAAGACCTTGTCAGCATACGCCTTAAATGGAGTCAGACCAGCTAAAAACTGGTGGGTATTTAATATCTACTAATGAGAAAGGGAAAAACAAAGAAGGTCAGTCTCACTCTCTTCTCAATGGTTTTAGGTTGAATACATCTGGTGGGGGCATGGAGGTGAAGAGGTAAGGAAATGGCGCCTTCCTTCCATCTTAGAAATTGTTCTTAGATAATGGACGAAAAGACAGTTAACAGCCAGCCCCAAATCCCCCTTTAAACAAGGCTCCACTGTGCGCAGAAAGGAGATGGAACGAGGCAGAAAATACACAGCAGTCATGCCTCCCTCAGACGCACCCTACGCCGCTACATTGAAGGCTGTTTCCTCTTCCCCACAGTGACAGTGTGTCATTTAATCGGGATGCCAAGAGATCATTTTCATACAAGGCCAGCAGATGTAATTTTCTTTGATGCATGAATAGTTCATCATTTTGCTACTAGATGACAAGGTGATCACAGGGTGACTTTATAACGCAAGTTCACTGTTTGGTATTTTGAGTTCTCAAAATGAAAAAAAGATTTATCAAATATAAATATCTTTAAAAAGTAACAAAAGTGCTACATATGTGATCAAGGAAAAAAATTCCATTAGTTACTGCCGCTTAAAGTAGATTAAACTTTACAAATATTACCACATCCATTATCAATATGGCTTCCAATTATTAAATAAATTGCCTGTAGCAATATAGCTTTTCACACCTCTACAAGGACAGAGTAAAGAGAACACCAAAGCAGTCACATCACGTTGTATCTTGAAGACACACCACGCAAGTGGCAATTGTCCCCTGCTTTTTTCTGCTCCTTTTTAGGAAAGTATTTGCAATTGTGATAGTCAGTCAGCATAATCCCACCATAAAGTCCTCTATCAACCTCTCATATTGAGGGGGCTTCAGTTAATGGATACAAAGACTGGAAGTTCATTCACTCATTTGTGACCTTAGCTCCATCCTTGAAAGACTTTTTTTTGGTAGCAGGGAAAGGGGACACAAACAGGAGGCAAAGCAGCGTCCATGATGACCTCCAGCACTTTTGCAGGCAGGCACATACCTGTGCCGCGTAACGTACAGTGGTTCTGAGAACTGGACTTAACATCCATTAGACATTCAGCTCATGTTTTTTGTTTTGTTTTGTTTTGTTTTGTTTCCAATGCTCTCAAGCTGGGTTTATTTTGTTTTGTTTTGTTTTTTTAAATGACTTTTGTTTTTTTGTGTGTTTGAATCATGGTCCCAAAGGCAGAAGGCAGTATTTTATCTACTAAGTCACACAGCTTGTGAGAGGAAAGGATGTCTGTGTCAGGCATGTTAACATCAACCAAAATCTGAGATCAAGTTTTTCCATGGACATTCCACATTTTTCCACAGCACCCAAAGAAGTATAATCTAGCCACAGTGTGACTATTATGAGGCACGGCTTATTGCAGCTGGAAATCAATTATTCCCACGCTGAGTGGGAATTCTAGTGTTCCTTTTACTCTGCAGATACTCCCCAAATGGTGTCTGTCAATCCTGGGCCACACTACCTCAGCTTGCATCCTATCAGTCTTGGGGAAGGAAAAGGGTACAGACTAGTGTTACAGGAATCTAAAGGTACCCAAGGTTTTACACGTAGCCTATTATTTGAGAACTGAGGGCTATCTAAATACCTGGAAGCACTTTCTTGGAATGCTAAGACAGAGCAGCAAGATTTTCTAGCCTCGGGGGCTGGGAGAGGGAAGTTTGGTTGGTTGGTTGGTTGGTTGGTTATTATTTACTGGGAATTAATACTGAGAGAGTATATGCAAAGGCTGAGGGCACCATGCCATCTTCACAGAACAAGACCCTAAGGGCTAACTGACATACAAGAAACTGCAAGTTATACTGTAAGAACACATGTTAAGGACCGAGGAAAGTCTGCTAAGGTGCTACGTCTAAACTAAGTTAACTTCTCATGTTCAACCCTCCCTGATCAGTCGTCATCCAGGGCCTCTGTCTTGATTTCGTTGGCTCCTTGTCGGGCCAAGGCCAAGATAGTGTGGTTGACTGCTGCCATTTCCACAGCTAATGAGATGGGGTCTTGGTGGTCACTATGGCTAGTGCTGTCATCCTAGACATGCAGAAATAAGAAACAAATGTTATTAGTGGATTGGTAAAATTCTCCAACTCACAGAAAGGCATGCTGAGGGCAAGGGAGGCAGAACATTCGTGGGAGGACACAGTGGGTGAGGGGCTCGTGACAGAGTAGAGGTGAAATGTATTTAAGTAGACACTGAATGGAAATAGGTCCAGACTTCCAGTTGACATTTCCAGGATTCAACAAATAAAAAGCACCAAAATGTTTTTTTCTTGCTGAGAATTTTTTCCTTCTATCAGAAAGATTGCTGGTGATGATAATCAAACCTGATCATTCTAGGTTTGCAACAAACATAGCACTAGTCACTGAAGGCCATACTAGTGAGCTATTGAATTCTGGACTAGTACTCGTACAGTTTATCAGAGCTCATGGTATCTTTCTACTGAGCTGAGAAAACTAGACTAAACTACAGACACCAACATCTTATGGATAAAAATGCATTTTCACAAAAGAACAAAAGACCCAAAAAACTCTCGATTACAACAGGACAAAAGTATAACTGCCAGCAATGGCTATGGGTGAAAACGTGTGGTGCTCTCCTGCAGGAAGACACCAGGGAAGCGGCAGGTGTCATATTTAGGGGGAGCGGGAAGCTCTCCCTCCGTGCACAACTCAGTGTGAAAGCTGTGAAGGAAACTGGCACCGCAGGATGTTTGTCAGGCACCAGAAGATGGTGTTACAAATAAGGGATAAGTTTCTCACCTGTCATGCCTTCAGGGGAACTCTCGCATCAAAAAGCTTGGGAAAGGGTAAGATCCTGGTGGGTTGGGGGGGGTGGGGTGGGGAGGGAGGGAATCATGGGATGTGCTGCCCTTAGGGCATCTGGAAAAAAAAAAACGGGGAGTGATCCATCTACATTAGTAGACTGAAAAATAACAGGAATGTTTCTGATTAGAAAGACAGATATTTTCTTCAGTAAAATGTGGAGCTATGATTTGGGAGTGTACAAAGAAAAAAGGTAACCCCTGGGAATTATGGGCCTCACTGTTTCATTCTCATTTCCACAAAGTGGTCTGTAGAGTTTAAAAGGGGCTCGTGTAAAGTTCGTGCATTCCTGCAGTGTCTGCGCTCAAGCTGGTAAACAGAGGCTGCAAAATGGATGGCAGAAGGAAGAACGTAAGTGGGCTATTATTTCAGAACTGACTGAGGGGCGAGGAAGAGATATATATATATATACTACAGGAAACAGCAAACATTCTCCTGCTGTGGTCCAGAAGACATCATACATTTTTTTCATATTCTAAACAGAAACGAATTTTAAAACCTATGAAAATTTTAATGAAATCTGTCAACAGGTATGTGGGGGGAAAATTCCCACATTCTTAGTTACTGAATTATTCCATCCAGTGGCTACAATTAAATATATATTTTTCCCCCAAGCAATGAAAACTAAGTCAGGGTGAGGTGAGAAGACATGCATTTATGAGAGGATGTGTGTGTCAATGTGCCAGAGACTCTGAAAGAACCACTCATCCGGGCATGAGGGTTCTCACTGCAATGGGGCCGTGGTGGGCGGGACCTTCCACTGTGTGCTGCATTGGTACAGGTTTAGGCATGGAGTATAGCTACCCAGTAGCCCTTAGTATTCTCAAACATTGAGTGTGTGTGTGGTGGATGGTGTAACTTGCTTGTTTGGATCAGATCCTCCTCTCTTCTTCTACCTTCTCTGCTTCTCTGCCTCCCTCTGAACTTCTTCCCTCCTCCTCCTCCCCATTGCGTACTTGCCAAGTATCCTGTTGTATGACAATAAATCCATGTGGGTGAATAACAGTTTCTTACAAATTTTACAGGACAACTGAATCTTATACCACATTCCTTTCAAATTACATGAAAATCTAACTACACACATGAGCAGAGTGGAGGGACATTAGATTGTCTCCTCTCTCCCACCCCGTACAAAACACACCCACAGAATTGAGTTGTCATACTATCCCACCCACTCTGTAACCAAGAACCTCTGCTCAGCTGCTCACCTGCTCTGAGTAGTCATTTCCGTCAACGTCATCACTGTTGGAATGGCCTCCTGGACTCTGTACATCTATCCCATGACTCTCCAGGATTGCTGCTTCTTCGAAAAAAGCAAATAGATCCCTAAATTATCTGTTACATTATTGTAATAGCCAAAACACTGAATTTATCTTTGTGCTGAGGAAATCAGAATGTAATTAAACAAGAACCTAGATTCCTCTACATTTTGATTCTTTTAAATTGCAGACAGGTAGAATTCAGCTGCACACAGGCCAGGAGAGGAACACAGTGGTCGTTCTGGAGCCCCTGCTGCCTCACATGCCACATCTGAGTGGTTGACTGTTACATACGTGCTTCATAAATACTTACCAACTAATTAAACAGCCCTCCTGTCTTGGGGTTCTGTAAAGTGTTTGAGAATTGTATTGATGGGGAGTAAGTTTAGAATTGAAACACAATTTTAGAAGCTGAAAACCAACCCCCCACCCCAATCTCATTAATTCATGTTTCTGAAATGTTCTTCTTAAAAATCTGTGTTTTGCTTAACAGAAACCCATGGGGGAGGGGAAGGAAAAAAAAAAAAAAAGAGGTTAGAGTGGGAGAGAGCCAAAGCATAAGAGACTCTTAAAAACTGAGAACAAGCTGAGGGTTGATGGGGGTAGGAGGGAGAGGAGGGTGGGTGATGGGTATTGAGGAGGGCACCTTTTGGGATGAGCACTGGGTGTTGTATGGAAACCAATTTGACAATAAACTTCATATATTGAAAATAAATAAATAAGTAAGTAAATAAATAAATAAATAAACAAACAAAATAAAAAATCTGTGTTTTGCTATGTTCCCTATTAAGACTCTTTCATTCCAGTTCTATTAATCGTACATTTCTTAATACCTAAGTCACAGCCCAGTAACAACAAAGAAGCTCAGGGTCTCACTCACTCTCTCAAGACCTTAACAAGCATCTTTACTATGAGGCACAGGAGTAATTGGTCAGGGGCCAGGTCTAATTCTAGATTCTAGAACATTAAGAACAATGCCATTATTAGTATAATACAAATACTGCAAGAAATACTAATTCTTAAAAACACAAAGAAAAACATAAGGACAATTCTTGTTAGGCTTAAAAGTAAGGATTGTTAAGACCTGCAGTTCTAAACTGCAGGTACTTTCAAAAAAAACCAAAAACCAAAAACCAAAAACTGATGTCTAGGACTGCTTCAAAAAAGAAAGCAGCCTCTCTGATACATTACCAATATTGGCTCTCCTCTTGATCTCCTTCCGTCTGTTAGCAAACCAATTATATACTTTCAGGGAGGTAACTCGTTCCAGATCTGACAGTTTTTTGCCTGTGAATGCATGCAATAAAATTCAGATAGTCTGCATCTGAGACTAGTTTTAAGGAATAATACTTTTTGAAAAGTTCTTTTGATTGCATTTATTGCCAGAACAACAGATACAGGGGGATTTTTTTTTTAGTAGTATGTATGCACTTAAATTATTACTGAATGAATAAACACTAAATACAGAAATAGCAACTAATAACAAAATATTTCAGAAAACCACACAATACTAAAGAAATTTCAATACTAAATACAAAATTAATAAATTCCACAAATTCAACTCTAGGGTTCAAAGGTCAGATGATAGCACATGGAGGCTTCATTCAATTAGCATCATTGTAGATGAGTGTGTTACTCTTCATCAAGTTTCCAGGTAGTTGAAGTTTACTTAAATCTTTAAAGCCTTATATAAACTAGTTTCCTGCTGTCTTAAGACAGAAGAATAATTATTGTCCATGTTTTCTTGACTCTGACCATCCATTATTATAACTATACTAGAACACATAGCACAATTCAGGTTGCATTTTAAATTTATTACCTTCTTTGCTGTCAAATGTGAATTCTTACAGATTAACACCATGCCTGCAAACAAGGGTCCACCTGTACCTTTTCCTCCTCCCCTGTCCTTTTCTGTCTACTAAGCTTTTAATCCACAGTGGGTGGAGAAGCCAGAAAAAAGGTTAAGGTGTTGATGACACAGGGTGAAGTGTTTTCCAGGAAGGCTCTGAGTTCCTGCACAGCTTCTGGGGTGGGACTGTGGCTGGTGTGAGGTTAGGGTATAGGTGTCACTGGAGATGTGTCTGTAGGGTCTAGATTGCTAGAAGTCAGGCTTCCGGGGAAGGGAGAATAAATTACAGTTTAATTATGATAAAATATTGACACTTTTGTATCTATAGCCTTTAGGCCATTCAAATTAACTGGCCAAATGAAGATCAATTGATCATCTTAACTGAGAACAGTTTCTGGTAACAAAAACCATAAAATGTGGAATAACATTTTAACACATGGAAAAAAAGTCTTGTGTCTTTAAGTGGCTCCATTGACTTGCACGGGAACAACAGGACTTTAGAATGGAACTACCCTAAGTTTTTCCTAACGATGCAGAACTCATCCCAATGCAGGAAAGATTAACAAGCCAATTTTAATAAGAATTCATTCTTCAAACAGGAATACAGAATTATATAACACTGGCAAAATACATACATACATACATACATCTTTTCATTTACAAGACTTGCTTAAATATTCCAAACTTTAAAATTATTTTGGAATTGATATAGTTATGCTCTATTTTTAAAGACATCTATCTAGTCTTTATCATTTCTAGGCCTCCTATCTTAAGCAGGGATACTCTCTTGCAACCTTCCATGTGAACACCTGATCTGGACCACCAGAACTACATCCCCGAGAAGTACCACCCAAACAGGACAGGGCAGTGACTGCACAGGAGGGTGGTGGGAATGGAACCTAGGGCACTCAGTTGCAATGAGTAAAAGAAGATTCTTGTCCCAGATGATGACGTGAGGCCGAGAGCTCCACCGCTGAGTTAAGTGGCAGCTGCCGCCTTACCTGGCTTCTGTATAACTGCATTGCAAGCATTTGCAATTTCTTCTCTCTTGGCTTCATCTGGGTATTGATTCTCATTGAAGTAACTGCAGGGGCAACCAATTAAGACACAAAGTTTGTACTTTAAGAAATGTGCTCTCATTAAAATGCTAACCCACTGAAAAATCACGTTCTTCTTTATGATGTGGCATTACAGCATCTAGTCCAGGCTGTCCAATGGAGCTTTCTGTGAGGATGGAAATGGTCTGTTCTTTACTATCCAATAGGGTAGCCACTACTCACATGTGGCCGCTGAGCAGCTGAAAGGAGGCTGATGTGACTGAGGAAGAGAATTTTTAATTTGATTTAATTTTAGCAAATTTAAATTTAAATTGCTAAATGTGACTAGTGGCTACTATATTAGTGCAGGCCTAGCTACTGCTTTGCCTCATTGAAAGATGTCCTTGATATAAAAGTTGCCTGTATACATATAGTTGGCTGAAATCATAGAGTTGTGTTACGGAGGTGCTGGTAACAGTAGGATCTTTTTGTGTGTGTCATATTGGTTGTAGTGGCAAAAATTTTAGATTACCAAATTGTGCAGAACAAATTACAGGACATCTATATTTATACACAGCTATTTAAAAATGACTAGGAAAAAATAAGAGCTCTATCCACTGACCTGGAGGGATGTTTACAACATTCCTAAGTGAGAAAAACAATCTGCAGAATAGTATGCATGGAAAATGCTATTATGGAATTTGAAAAAATCCTGTCTACGTGTACATAAATTTGCATGGATAAATGCTTAGAAGAGTACACATCAAGCTGTAAAAATCAATTACTTCATTGTGGGGGAAGGGGACTGGTGGTGGAGATTTAAATATTTTTGTCTTTTTTCATATGTTACAAAAGCACATATTACTTCTGTACGATAGTACTTAAAAGAAATTAGGTTTACTGAACTTCTCTTTAGCATTATCAGACCTGTGAGACTCTATGTGGGAAGAGAATGCTTACTAAATGCTACTTCTGTTGTCATCTATGATTTTAAGAAAGAAGATCTTCATACTTTGAATCCATCAACTTATGATCAGGAAATAATCCCTTGTCAAGGTGCTAAACCTCCCCTCTCTTCAGGGGCCTCCCTTCTCTTACAATGCAGCTTTTCCATTCCGTCCCCCTCTGGTAGATGTGCCATTCACCAGGAATAAACACAGGAGGCCGCAGACCCTTCTTGTGAGCCCCCAAACCCGACTTCTGACCCCACCTCCCATCCCCGCCGTCTCCATGGAATGCATCCTTTGCTGTGGTCCCGACACAGCTGCCAGGACTGGAAAGCCTTTCCTTTTTGAAAACAGTTTAAGTCCTAGAACTAGATCATACCAGTCCTGTCAACCATCTTCCACAGCGGTCTGCTTGATTCTGTGATTTAAGCATCTCATCCTACATGATTTTCTAGTGCTCATACCAAGTGACTGTCACCGTAACTGCCCCACTCCCACACTCTCACTGGACCTTTACCTTTACTCCACTTGTGCGAAAACACTCTGAATTAGTTTCAGGAGCCGGCAGCACCGGCATCAACTGGGAGCTTGTTAGAAAGGTAGAATCCCAGACCCCACCTCAGACTGAATCAGAATCTGAATTTTAACAAGATCTCCAGGTGATTCGAATGCACATTAGTGTTTGAGAAGCACTGGATTAGCTTCTTCATTTAAAATTCAACGAAGACAACAAAAGCAGTTATTAAGTACCTAACACTGTATGTTTGCACTGTGGGTAAAGAGAATTAGATAGTTTATGACTTCAAGGAGTTTACAATCTACTGGAGGAAGACATGGAAATCAATATACTTGTGGCCAAATTCCATAGGCTGTCTGAAGGGAGTACTCCTGGCGCACAGATGAAAGTGTGCCCAGTGTGGTGTACGGGCACCCAGAAGGATGTGGCAGAGGAAGTGTGGTCTTGAGTTAGGTCTTGAAGATGGGCAGGAGTTTGCAAGGCAAAGAAGAGGAGGAAGGGTATTTAATGCAAGGGGAACAGCATGTGTACAAGCAAAAGGTAGATAAAAGCGTTGAGGATTGTGACCACAGAGAATTCAGAGTGGTTGGACTATGGGGTTCACAGGAAGAAATGAGGAGATATTAGCCTGGAAAAGTAGGATGGGGTCAGCTTGTGATGAGCCTTATTTGTTCTTGTCAGTAGTACAGACATCACTTTGAAATACAGGTTTCCAAGTCACATAGAGACATACTCCGATCTGTGTTTTAGAAAGATTACAATCTTCCAGATTCAATCTTCTGAATTCAACCTCCATCATCTTAATTCTGAAATTCTCCAATCAACTTTCTACTTACCTACTCCTCCTCTTCAAAATAATTTTTTCACCTTCTTAATAATCTCAAATCCTTTTTAAAAAATGTTTATTTTATTTTTGAGAGAGAGAGAGACAGAGTATGAGCAGGAGAGGGGCAGAGAGAGAGGGAGACACAGGATCTGAAGCAGGCTCCAGGCTCTGAACTGTAAGCACAGACCCGACACAGGGCTCGAACTCACAGACTGTGAGATCATGACCAGAGTTGAAGTCAGATGATTAACCAACTGAGCCACCCAGGCGTCCCTCAAATCCTTTTTTTAATAAAGTTTTTATCTATTTATTTTGAGAGAGAGAGAGAATTGGAGAGAGGCTCCATGCCCATCGAGGAGCCTAATACAGGGGTGTGGGTGGAGTGATGTCACAAACTGTGAGAGTCGGACAAACCAAGAGTTGGATGTTCAACTGACTGAGCCACCCAGGTGTCCCTTGAATCCCTTTAAAAATGCTCCCCCCACCCAACTTAAAAAAATCTGTTTATCTATTCTTTTTCTGGCCTCACCTTTCATTTCTTAGCCTGAACTTCATGGTGAGCCAAATCAATAATATCCCTTGGGAGAAACTTAGATTATTTAGCTTTTCTGTCCTTCCACCATACCTGTCCAGCAAATCTCCTACCCTGCAGAAAGCACCTTCCACAAGTTTTCGTCCATCCTTCTCTCACGGTACCAAGTGTTCCTGGACAAAGTCATAAAATAGGGCCAGTTGGTTTCTTTATAAATCTGTGCTTTTCAACCTTAACTGGGCCCCTCATTTCTGATGGGAACTCATTCAGTCCTTGCTGTTTTTAATATTCCATCTTTCAGGCCCCACTTACCTGAAACCTTTTCACTCATAAGTCCCAAGCCCTCAAACCCACCACTGTCATTCTTTTTACAGATGACCTTGCCTCCTCTTTTACCACGATAGAGGTTATTTAATGAAGTTTGCTTAATGTTTTTAGCTTTTCAACTTCTAAACTTCTCGGAGTACTGCTCATTCATTTCTTTATCTCATGGTAGAGGAAGATGTGTTCTCTTCTTCAAGGTCTCCTTTTCCAATGGTATCTTTGATCTCTTCCTCCTTTCTTTCATTTGCTCAGCTTTCTCCTGTCTTTCTTGCATACCCAACCTTTTTCCCTATATATATGCAATTACTCTATTTTGCTGATTTTATGATGTATGTTTATTATTATAATCTCTAAAGTCAGGTTATATCTTATAATTAGTGGTGTCTAAAAATAACTGGCAGTGTTTTTTTTTTTGTCTCCCCTCACTGTACACAAAATAAAGGTGTGTCTTACAATCAACGCCTTCTCAGATTTGATGGAATATGGTTCAGACCTACAGGTTCTATTTCAGTAGCAGCTCTAGGGCCACTATACCTCATTATGGCAACTCTTCTTCCAAATTACTGCAAAGCCAGTGATTGACTCTATACCCCTATAATGTCTACTTAAGATTCCTAGTGCACATCTCTAGTCATGGCACTATTCTGTTAAAACTTTTTAAAGATTTATTATAGAGGTGTTCAGAGCTCTACCCCAAACTACCTTAGCTTCTTTATCTGCTGCTACTACTATATATGCACGCTACAGTCTAGGAAAATGGAATAACCTTGTAAACTCCTAGTATCTCTGTGCCCTTCTCCTGCCAGTGTATTTGCTTTTTGCCTCCCCCCAGCCCAAATCTTGTCTTTCAGGATATAGGTCAGGTATTAGCTCTTGGCCAGTCAAAGGTAAATATCACTCCATGAATCCCAAAGCACTCCATCTGTCCCTCTCTTACATTTTTTCATCTCGTATTATAGTCATCACTGTATACATCTCTCCCCGACTACGTTGAAAGCCACTTGAGGTACAAGGCTGATTCATCCTTATATGCCCTCCTCACTGATGACAGCACTGACAAGTCAATAATGATGAACAAAGTAAAGTCACCCTCAACCCAGTGTAGGAGTTTCCAAAAGAAATAAATACCACTGTAAGTGAACTGGTGGAAATCAAGAGTTATAGAAGTATTGTTAAGAGGGTCTCAAAGATACATATTAAAGAGATGATTATCTCTTGAGAGCAAGAATACTGGGATGAATGGAAGACAGGGAAATACTAGTAGTAATTAAGATTGGTTTTCACATTGTTTTATATACTTCTCAGCTGAATTTCTGAAATGAACATATGCTATTTTTATAAATTTTTAATAAAAGAACTTTGGGAAAACACTGAAACAATTAAACACTAGTTTAATGATTAATACTCCATAAACAATTTATGTTTGGAAAGTGTATTTAGATCAGCCAGGAAATATTAGGATTGTGACTACTATTCTAATGATTAGTAGAACAAAGCCACAGTATGTTTGGAAGCTAAGTTAGAATTTGCAGTTATTCATGGCATATGTGATTTAATGAGTTAAAAAGTCTCAAAAATCATTTTTACTGTGTATTTTTAGGATCTAATTATATAAAAGTAAGATGATCAGAGTAAAAATAAGTCAGTAACTTCTTCCAAATCAAAGAATGTAAGAACTCACTATAGTTTTAAATCTTTAAGCCTGACAATTAGTCATTTCTTCTCTGTTAAGGTCCTATTATTTTTATAATTAGAAATGTAGGACTACTGAAAATATAAGTTTTCAGTAAAATGTACTACTACAGTTGGAAGTGTGTATGCCAGACTATGGAATACCACTTTCATCTTTTGCCTTTCTATAGTATTTCAATGTTTAAAAAATATGAATTCAAGACAGACAGTATAATCTAAACTGATAAAATATAGTTTAAGATACCCCATCGTAATTATATAAGTTTAAGATGTACTAATTAAAAATATTCATTACAAAGCTCTTAAATTTTTTTTTTTGCAGTGGGAACAGATACACAATACCAACATAAAGTGGAAGCGGTTTTAGGAAAGACAAAGGTAGGCCAGGAAATAAAATATCCAACAAAAATGTATTACATGACTGTGAGTAAGGCCCTGTACTTGAGGAGTGAACGTAAGTTCAAATATAAGCCCTCATCTTTAGAACATGTGGTTCAGCTGAGGAGGAATATATAAAAAAAGTTAAATAGCAGAAGGAGTCAAAACAACAGTCAAAACAGTAACAGACAAACCAGAATACACCTAGCCGCTAAGAATATAAATGATGTGCTAAATAAATTCAGAATAGATTTCCCAACCCTGATCTGGGAAAGCTCACTGAATTGGGCAAGCTTTTGACGAAGGCACAGACTCCAGGCATTGGTGAGGAAAGGTCAAAGTTAACAGTACAAAGATATAAAGGCATAAAACCCTGAAATGTGCTTGGAAAACAAGACAACTGGTAATGCAATCTGATTAGACTATAGGGGTTATTTACAGGGAGATCTTGGTTTGCCTGAGATAGGGCTGTTACCTTGAATGATTAACAAACTCACTTGCCCAAAGTATCCCACTTTAGACAATACGTGGTCACCCTGCAACCACATCACATTATTGACTTATCTGAATTTAGTGTCAAAATGCCCTAATATTTTTCATATGTGCTCTCTGAAAGAGGGCATGTTAATTGCTCAGAAGAAAAGGAAGCATCAAAGAAAATGGTTAACTATAGTTTCTATCCAGTTACTCAAAAGAGGAGCTATCTAAGCCCAAAGAATCTGCATGGCACATAACAGAAATTCAGTAAGCAACTGTTTGATTAATAGATGGTTGAATAAATAAATACATGAGGGAATAAATGAATGAAAGAAAGAACAAAGATAAAAACAGAGAATAGTGGTTTCAGTTAAGGCTTTTTTTTTTTCAGTTTTTTTAAGTTTATTTATTTTGAAAGAGAGTATGTGAGTGCTCAGAGAAGGGGCAGAGAGAGAGGGAGAGAGAGAGAGAATCCCATGCAGGCTCCGTACAGTCAGTGGGAAGCCCAACAGAGGCCTCAAACTCATAAATCGTGAGATACAACCTGAGCAGAAACCTAGAGTCCAATGCTTAACCCAGGCGCCCCTTCAGTTAAGGCTTTTAATGAAACCAAGAATATCTTTCAGGAGAAAGCCAACTGAGATCTCACCATATTATATATTTAGACTAAGATATAGTTGAATAAAGTTATATTAGTATAATGTTTATTTCTGACATATATATAACGAATAGATTATCAGCAAGGTTGGGAAATAGGCCTAATGACTTTAATTTTGGAAATAATCATTTAGGCACGCCCCCCCCCCCCCCCAAATGTTAAGTCCTCGTTTACCCCAGGCAATTGGCTAAATGGTGGCAAAGATAATCAGACCAGGGATGTGTGTATGTAATAAAACATATAAAATATTACAGAATGGACTACATTGGGGTGCCTGGGTGGCTCTTTATTTCGGCTCAGGTCATGATCTCACAGTTCTTAAGTTTGAGCCCTGCATTGGGCTCCATGCTGACACGTGGAAACTGCTTGGGATTCTCTTTTTCCCTCTCTAGCTTATACATGGTCTCTTTCAAAATAAATAAGTAAACTTAAAAAAAAAAAAAAAGAATGTACTATATTGGTGGTATAAATATAGTATATAGGAACAAAGAGGAATGAGCATTTGTGCAGGGTCTTAAAAAAAGAGCAGGGAGGGTGGGTAAAGTGAATTTATACAAGGCAGAGGTAACAACATATACAAAGAAAGGGAGTTATGAAAGAGCTTAGAATGTTCTGAGAATGTGGAGGAACATGGCTGGAATATATTGTACCTAAGGTGGGGTAGTTGGGGATCAAACTGAAAAAAAACACTGGGTCCAGATTTTAATATGACAGAGTTTGCAGTAAACTTTTCAGGCAACTGGGAATGAAGGTTTTTACAGGGGTATTATATGGTCAGATTTATTTTTGTAGGGCAGTATCTCTGGTTATACTCGACACAGAAGCCAGTTAGCGTGGCAATAGCTGAGGAGAGGGTCTGCAGTAGGCTCAGGCATGGAAAGAGAGAAGAAAGGTGAGATTCAAGAGACATTTCAACATGGGAATAACTCAAGACCTCCTGCATTTAGGAACCTCTATCCCCATACACAAAAAAGATAGCCTTAGGAATAGTCCATGCTATTTATCATTTACCTTCAAGCATTTTAACCTTTAGATTATGTCAAAGAAATAGATATTTCTACTGTTACCGAGTGGACAAATTATAGGAGAATTTGTCATATTAAAGTCTCTAAGACTCTGAAAGAGATCTGTTTCTACACTGGAACTCTGGAGTTCAAAACATACTTCTGTCCCAAGTAAGAATATTTTATAATCCTAGACATTTTCCAAGACAAAAAAGGGTAAGAATGTAAACAGAAATCTACAGGTAGTAATAAAAAAGTAATAAAATAAATCCTAAGGCACTACACTTTTATAGACAAAGGACATCATCAGCTGAGTAATCAGTGAATATCTTCACAGAGAGAAATCAAATGATCGTTTTGCCAGACAATGACAGCAAAGAATTAAAATGAAAAGTGGCAAAATAATTTACATGAAATGAGAAACCATAAGCTAGTAACAAATGGAAATGTCCTTGAAGCACTTTCATTTCAATAACACTGAAGTCTATAAAAATTGCAGCCAGAAAATTCCTCCTTTTGTGTCTTGGTGAACATATAGAAAAGATGGGGAAGGACTCTTTAAGGGATAATGGCATGTAAATGAACTTTTTTCCCCCCCTGTGCCTTTATGTGAACTATGTCTCCTGGAGAGATATTTAAACCTCGCTATTTTAGTAATTCAAAATAAGGTTTCAGGACCTTCAAACACTGCCCACTATCTATAACCCGGTGTGCATTTCTTCACTACTAAGTAAAATTACTGAGCAGTAGACAGGAAAGAGAATAACATGAAACTAAAGCACTTTGGAACCCAACTGTCCCATCTCCTACTTGAGTCATCTATGTGTTACATGATCTTTGGCAACAAAAAAATTCTACATTTTATTTTCGTTTGTTTTTAAACAACAGACTGAAGACCGAGATGAAATGGGAAAACCTCCAAGCGTAGCAGCTATCTTTTGTTGATCCATAAAGGCCTAAGGAACCCCCTTAGTTCACATTCACGTGCAAACCAGGATAGTGATATTCTATATTTTATCCAAAGATGTCAAAGTCCCTCTGATACTAATCAGACCTTAAAGTACCCCTGAGAAACAATCAGCGACCAGAGAAACACAAGAGTAGAGCTAGAAATTAGCTATGCATATGATTCTTCACTAGTTAATGTAGACTTCAGGACAATTAGGGACCTTGAAAGATTATGCACTGATCAACATACTCATTTGAGAAATGGAGACAATGACAAGCTTATAGATGACAAGCTCTCCCCAAAATTATAGAACTGGCAAGGATCAGAGCCAAGCTTTTGTTCTCCTGAGCTCATGTTCTTTCTACTACTGCTTGCTAAGAACACTGCTGGGTGTAGTGAGCTGAATAGTGTCACCTAAAAATTCATGTTGGCCTAGAACCTAAGAAAGTGATCTTATTTGTTAATAGGGTCTTTGCAGATGTAATTATAGTAAGGCTCGAGATGAGCTCACACTAGGCCCTAAAACCACCAAGAGTGTCCTTGGAAGAGAATGAGAACACAGACACAGGGAAGACAAGTGTGGAAATGGGAAGCAGACACTGGGAGGATGCATGTGCAAGTCAAGGACTGTGGGCAACTGCCAATTCTGCTGGCACCCTGAGTTCAGATTCTGGCCTCTAGAACTGTGCGAGAGTACACATCTGTTGTTTTAAGCCATCTGGTTTACAGAAATTTGTTAGGTCTGCCTGGGAGACTAATCAGGGAAATAGAGTCAGTATAAGAATGGCCTTAAAGGCTAATGTGATTCAACTATCACAGTTTGATGGACTTTAGTTCACTGTAGACTAGAATAAGCAGCTGTTTTTGTAAGTAAGTAGTCTATCAGCTAAACAAAAGCTTTCTCTTCTCTAGAAAGTTTGGTCAAATACTGAAACATTCAAGCTTCAATTCCGTTTCTTTCTGTAATCCAAGTTAGACTACAACCCTTCTTCTGATGCTTAACACTGTCCTTCAATGGAACAGTTTTCATAAGCTCCCATTTCAAAGCTTTATTAAAAGTTTTTAGATTGGCTACTTCTTGATAAATAGGGCTACGAGACTGCCATATTCACTTTTATCTGCAACAATTAGTGCAGTGCTGATTTTGAAAAATCTTGGGACACGAAGTACTGATAACTACTTCTGTAATACAACCAAGATTACTGATAATTAAAAAATCTGCTAAGAGATACGTAATAAAACAAGTATAGTGAAATGTTATTGGTAGAATCTAGGTGGTAACTTTTCAACTCTGCTGTATGTTTAAAATTTTTCATAATAAAGTATTAGGAAAACATTAATAATAAAATGATAAAATGCTAGCAGCATCCCTACTAAATCAGAAACAATGTAAGAGAGCCCAATTTTTTCTCTGGCTACAATTTAATGTTTTTCTGAAAGTCCTAGTTTGTAGAATAAGACATGAAACAAAATTAAGAAACAAATTGGGAAGAAGGGCCACAAAATTATCATTGGCATATTATACTATACCAAGAAAGCCAAGGGATAAATTAAAAATGCCTCAGAAATAATTAGATGGTTGGGCACTAAATAGACAAAAATATCAAAACTTCCCAATGTATCAGTAATAATCAGTTTGATACAATCTAACAGAAGAAAGCATCTATTTAAGAGACCAAGAGAAATGAGAAACATAAAAATAGCTGACGAGAAAAATATAGAAACCACATAAAAAACTAAAAATATTTTACTCACTTTGTTGAGGTATAAAAAAGATATAAGAAATGAAGAGGCATATAACACATTGATAGATAAGAATGAATAATATGAGGGGTGCCTGGGTGGCTCAGTCGGTTGGGCGACCGACTTCAGCTCAGGTCATGATCTCATGGTCTGTGGGTTTGAGCCCCATGTTGGGCTCTGTGCTGACAGCTCAGAGCCTGGAGCGTCCTTCAGATTTTGTGTCTCTTCTCTCTCTTCTCCTTCCCCCAATTGTGTTCTATCAAAAATAAATAAACATTAAAAAAAATGAATATGGCAATGTCATTTCTTCCAAAATGAATTAAAAGTTTAATGCACTTTAATCAAATTAAAACACACATTGTTTTCTTCTCTCCTTTTGCTCGGTGGGAATGGTAGGAGTCAACAATATGATTTCAATGTTCACCTGGAAAAACAGACGTAAATGGCTAAGAATGTTTTGAAAATAAATAGTAATGAATGGGCCCTATCTTGTCAAATACTGTGAAATTATAAAGTTATAATAATCAAAACTGTGATTCAAGGATTACCGAGATCAACAGAACCAACAAATATAATAACTTTATATGCAAGAAAGGATCTTTATTTTTTTTAAGTTCATTTATTTATTTTGAAAGACAGAGAGAGCACAAATAGTGGAGGGCAGAGAGACAGGGAGAATCCCAAGCAGACTCAGCACTGTCAGCACAGAGACCGATGTAGGGCTTGAACTCAGGAAACTGAGATCATGACCTGAGCCAAAATCAAGAGTTGAACACTTAACTGACAGAATCACCCAAGTCGCCCCAAGAAAGAAAGAAAGAATCTTAAATTGAAGAAGAGAAAATCAGCTATCTAGAAAATAAGGCCAAACTAGATCCTCAATTTACAGACCCAATAATATTAGGGTTAAATATAAAAGTGAAATCATTTAAAAAATAAAATAAAATAAAATAAATAAAATACATAAAATACATACATACATACATACATACATACATACTAGAAGAAAGCATCTGAACAAGGAAACAAATGATGGAGGCAGCTGCACAAGAATAGAGCAACAGATTTACCTATATGTAAATGAAAAATAAATTACAAACAAGTGCAAATATATAGCAGAAAGGGTTAATGATCTCATTCTAAAAAGAGTTAATATACAAGTAATACACAACAGAAAAATGGCTAAAGGAAAAAATAAACACCAAACATGAATAATAAACATGTACAATGTTTAGCTTCACTAGCAATCAGAGAAGTTTAGTAGACAAAAATAAAACCCTGCTTTCACACCTACCGAACAGGCAAAACAAGGCTGATTTTTCCCTCCACAAAAAGATCATTACAGTGTGCATGGAAGGCAGGCTCTGGCGACAGGGGCAGTATATGCTCAAGGCCACTGTTAGTGATGTGGATCAATTCAGCTTTCTGGAGGGAAGTGGTGATAATATGGCCAAACGTATCATTATTCTTTTTTTTTTTTTTTAACGTTTATTTTTGAAGGAGAGAGAGACAGAGTGTGAGCGGGGAGGGCAGAGAGAGAGGGAGACACAGAATCCGAAGCAGGCTCCAGGCTCTGAGCCATCAGCACAGAGCCCAATGTGGGGCTTGAACCCATGAACTGTGAGATCATGATCTGGGCCGAAGTCGGATGCTTAACCGACAGAGCCACCCAGTGCCCCCAAACGTATCATTATTCTTAAGACAAAAAGCAAGTACAAACATGGTCATTGTTGGTACTATTTAGGAGGGCAAAATTGGGAAGATTTAAATGTTTAATAAAGTAATAATAGTTAAATAAATTATCTGAAGAAGAAAGTCATTTAAAAAAAATCACATTTTCAAAGAGTTCTTAATGACATGAAAAAACGTTGGAAAAAAAGCAGGTTACAAAATCATGTATGTGTTATTCTAATTATGTTAAAAATTATATATAGAGAGATACATAGATAGAAACACTAAATGTACCCAAATATTTTCAGTGTTATTTATGAATGGAAATATTTTATTTTTTACACCTTATGTTTTTTAAAAGTTTACAATGTGTAACTATCAACTTTCTAATAAAATGTTACCCAAAACAGAGTTATGTAATATTACAAAAAAAAATACTTCTGATTAATTTTAAAACTGCTTTTCAAAATGCCACTCTCTTCTTTCACCATCCCTGTATCTGTCTACAAACTGGCAATCTAGCCAGTTATGAAGTCAGGACCCAAACTAGATACAGTTGCCAACCTAAATGTCCAGCTACGAGGGACTGGGTAATAAATTATATATACTCTTAAAATGGATTTAGTCATTAAAAATCATGTTTTCAAAGAGCATATGAATGATCCTAAATCTAAAACTATGTATCTGGTATAAGCTTCTTTGAAAAGCTACATACATAACACAAAAATGACTGAAAAATTCATCAACAAAATATTTATGATGATCTCTAAATAATGGTGTTAAAGGGTATTTTAGTTTTCTTCTTTATATTTCCTTACATTTCTCTTTATTTTATATAATATGCATGTGCTAATTTTGTAATTTTAAAAAGCATTATCTGAAAATAAAGTTTGCAGTCTCAAAGCATGAGCAAAATAACATTGCATAAATTATTTTTAAATGATTTTCTTGCTTTTTCTTAATGCCTTTCAGCAACAAATTTACACTTTTAATGTTTGTTTTGCAAACTCACTATAATACAACAAACAAAAGATTTCTATACTAATGTATTTTTTATAAATAAGAGTTCATTTTGAATTCTACAGATTTATATTGGCTTTCTCCAAATCAGCCTTCTGGAAGGTTCACATGATTATAAAGAAAAGCTAAAATATAAATGAGTTCTATTACAGAAGAAGCTGTAAGTTTTCATGGCTTTGCAGCTTGTTAAAGTTTCAGAATAGAAAAGCCTGTAAAGTGGAAAAATCAGTATTACCCTATGAACAAATTAAAGAATTCAGATATGAGAAGTTGAATTTTGGAATCCTAATTCATAAATGCAATGGAATGCCATAAACATAACTCATTACACATGGATTTAGATATATCACAGAGTAGATCCTGACAAAGAATCAAAGTACTTTAAGCTGGAAGTATTATCAAGTCACCCTCTTTATTTTGCAGATGAGGACATGAACTTTATACAGATGAGACTTGACTTGTTCAAGGTCACATGACCTAGATCTCAGGTTTCCTGACTCAGTTCATTGGCTCGAAGGCCTCACAGGAATGGTCATTATTCCGTTAAGACTTGGTATTGTTTCAGACTTCCTTTAAGATGCAAATTTCTGTAGCAATGAATCATCTAAACCAAACTCTTGTAAATTTCACAAGCGCTCCTGGAAGCAAAGATGTGACAGCATCAGTAAGAAACCCAGGACAGCCCCAGGACCACAGCTATATCTTCACCTAAAGGCTCTTAGCAATTAGGAAATCTAAAACTGCTTTGGAGACAACCACAACACTGACCTACTTATTTTCCCCCTAAGCAGTGGAGAACTAAATAAACTGTGGGACTTGTTCCTTAAAACATAGTAATAACACACATTTAAATTCTATGTATATAGAGTAGTTAACCTAACAGAAGAGTTAGCAGTACCTCTTCAGACACTAGTGTGCACGCGCGCACACACATACACACACACACACACACACACACACACACACACACACGCTTTCCAAGTCCATATCAAGATGGTAAGATGCTTTTTGTTCACTTGCTTAAAAAAGAAAAATCCAGGGCGCCTGGGTGGCTCAGTTGGTTAAGCGTCCGACTTCAGCTCAGGTCACGATCTCACGGTCCGTGAGTTCGAGCCCCGCGTCGGGCCCTGGGCTGATGGCTCAGAGCCTGAAGCCTGCTTCTGATTCTCTGTCTCCCTCTCTCTCTCTGCCCCTCCCCCGTTCATGCTCTGTCTCTCTCTGTCTCAAAAATAAATAAACGTTAAAAGAAAAAAAAAGAAAAAGAAAAATCCATATATGAGAGAGTTATGGATACCATGTATGAAATGTGCCCAAATATAAAATTTTCATCTACCATACCGGTGGGAACTGTGGTACCTTGGAGAGTGACCTGTTTCTACCAGAGGGCATACTCAGAAGCACTGAAGGCTTGGAAGTCAAGGCATTGAAGCTGGTGTGCCCCTGGCTCTATTTGCTTCACTCCTGGCTGGGTTGCAGCTATATCTTCCTTTCCCTGTTTTGTCAGCCTTTGCTGATAGGAAGTAAGTTTACAAAAGAGACTTGTAAGGTGATGTGATTAAGTATCTTACACCTGGTGTACAAGATATCCTAAGGCAGGGAGCCTATTTTTAAATATAAAGCACTGAGTATAAACTGGTCACTCACCAACCTGACACTACCAACCAAAAATTTACTATAAAGTGAATACCAACAGAAGAGGATTGATCAAATCAATCCATTGTCTCCTGCATGGTTTTTCTTACAATCAATACTATTCTGCAAAGTAACTACTTCTTGCTAAAAGGAACAGTCTGTATCCAAAATGAGAACTTGTTCTCCCAGGGAGAGGTCTCAACAAATAGTAAACCAACCACAGACAACAGCACAGATTCTTTATAGAGAATCAGGAGTACACTAGTTGGGGATTATCCTCATACCTCCCTGAAGAGGGAGAAACACACTACTTTGTACTTAGGGGTACTTACTACTTCCTCTAAAACTTAACCTTTTACTTCCTGTGTCATAGGTTCACTGCTGTTTTTATTGGGAGTCAATCAAACCACCCAGGATAAATGACTCTAATTGCCTTTTAAAAAGCCAGATTAATTCTGATAACACTTGACAAAAAACATACTATTTACATCAATATTGTCAGAGCTGCAAGGTTATACCAACTGTATACAAGTTAAATTCCTTCATAGTAATACTACCAAGCAAATCTGGGGTATAGTTATGTTCCAAGGAAGATGTTTTGATAACAAAGTATAGTTTCTATTCCTTAGAAAGATGATAATTATAGGGTAGTCTCAAAATGGTTAGAACCTTTTAGTGAATAACATTTCAAAGGAGGAACCAATGAGACAGAATGATGAGGCACTATTATGATTGGGATTTCTAGGATATGCAGGTTTTCAAAGTATAAAGACCATTTTCAGATACTACTTCCTATTGCTGAAATTACATAGTCCATTTAGACTTCCTCAACCAAAAGGCAACTAAAACAGAAATAGAATATTTACCCACCAAGTCCATATTCTACTATCCCAAGATCTTCAAACATAAAACACATAAGCAAACCTTGGTACAGGCTGTGAATGTTTAGTCTACCAATAATGACTTCCTAATGCACTATTACAATGAGTGGGTACTAAGTAGAAGTTCAATAAATACTTGCTGAGTTTAAAAAAGAAAATGCTCATTCATTTTCTGTGAAGATTTTTCAGTTAGTCTATAAACTGGTCTCTGTCTGTATTAATGTTTATAATATGCTTATAATTCTGCTTCTGGGATGAATCATATCTTCATTGGTGACTCATCACCTACAACACCAATATTTCCCAAACTATATATACTTTATTTCTTTGTAAACTGTGTCCAAAGAACAGTATGAGGAACATGGGGTCTTTGTCGTGTTTAATTGGTCAAGGGACTAGAGAAATGAGGGGTCTTTTTTTTTTTTTACAAAATGAAACTGCTGGCAAATCTATATGAGGATAGTGAGAATTTTTAATCTGCCTCAAAAACACTGTGATAATTTCTTTTGGCTATTTCTGTTTGACCAAAAAGGAACCAGGAAGTGTAATTTGCCAATTTTAAAATGCATTTAAGGACAGTTCATCTTCTTACTGGCTATGAGAAATGGATTGGGATAACTTTACCTGTCAATAAGTGGGAAAGTTTTGTTGTTTTTTTCCTCAAATAGTCTAATGGATTGAAATGAGGTCATGTCCAGGCTCCTGCTGTCTTATATAAATGTTAAGAACTTCCTTCTATTTGCAGAGATACAGGAGGTGTAGTTCATTATGTTCTACCCGAGTCATTCCATAAGAAGTATGAAAGAGGTTGAACTCTTTTTAAAATTCAACTTCCAGCATCCATTAATTCCAAAATTTATAGGAAATTCTTGCAGCATTTTCCATCTTAGAACAGCAATGACATCAGAAGTGAGGGAAAGGAAAACCAGCTTGCCAGGGGTTGCAGTGATGGCAAGACAACCTAAGGGAGGGCAGAGTACATATATTTTAGGTTCTCATTCATTTTAGACCAGAACAAACATTTGATTTTACAGGACTCAACTCTATTCCCACAGAGTGGTTTGTGTGTGGGGGGAAATGGTGGCATGATGGTCAGGCCAAGAAAAAATGACATCAAGGCACTTGAAAGTCATTTTTCTGTTGTTTTTGAATCATTTTGATTGGATCATTTTAAATCATCAAATTATTATTCATCATAGAATTGAACCGAATTGAAGGACCTACAACTTTAACAAAAAAAATCCCCTATTCTGAGCCTAATATGTCTCATAGGGGATACATGGGGATAACATTTTCTAATTGAAGTTGTAGAGCCTTCCTAAATATTTAAGTTTTAAGCAACACTTACTGATGTCAGATTTCATGCACAGCACTGTGCTAGCCTAGGAGCCAGCTAAACATAACCACACCCTAGCCTGTGGGAGCATATAAACCTCACCACTGAAGTGCCAGGTAAAATTTACTTCATGGATAGTGAAATAACTCATTCTGGTAAAGATATGGTTCAAATTTTCTTCTATAACAGAAGTCAGTAGAAGAGTTGGATTTTATTTTATGATAATCCACTTCTGTAATGCAAGTGAGCAGGGGAAAAAATGGGTCAAAAGAATTCTTTAAAAAATGGAAACAGTTGGAATTTTAACATATTTCCTTGAACACATAGAAAAGAGAATATGATTTAGGCTCTTGTCTTTAAAAAAAGGAAGGCTGAAAAGATATTTCAAAATAGTTTCAATTTTTTAATTCACAGGATGTTTCGCAAATATTAGAACAAAATCTGCCACTATCCTCAAAATAATTTGACTCCCTGTCAGAAAAGAGTTCCTACTGATGCTTTATATGTGGGAGGAAAATGGCAGGAACAACCTAGAAAATGGATTAAGAGATTTTTTTCTTCTTCCAATCAGGACAACAACCATACTTGGGCATGGATGCAAATACACCTCCTTTGAGAAAGACAAATGTTACACTTGTGGCGCTACAAGGGTTTTCCACAATCTGGATGCAACTTACTTCCAGCCCCATTTCCTGCCTGACTGACCAGACACTCCAGGTACCTAATTTTTCATGCCTCTGTGCCTTTGCCAAGAATGCTTTTCTTCCTCTTCCCAATGCATCAAAACCACAATGCTTTATAGGACCCTGCTTGAACGTTGCCTCAGTATTGCCTTTCCTCATACCACTCTCCTCGGTCCCACTGCACTTGTATGTTGAATGTATCTTTATACCTTTTTTACATTATTTTAATAATGTAAGTTTTCTTTTATTGCTTAACATTATTTCATTCACATTTTTGTTCAGATTTACATGGTCACATCTGTCATTCTATCATGACATTCCATTCAATAGACTGATCATCACTGACTCAGGCACTTCCTAAAAAGCTATCATGGTTACATGTAAAGAAGTTGAAAGAAAAAAAGTCTCTGAATTTCCTATCCAAACAAAATTACTATCTTAGTCAGATACATGACCTCTTTGGTCCTAGATGTAAAGAAGTTATTCTCTTCAGTTAGTCCACTCAATTTAGCAGCAACATAACACAGAAGAAAATGAGATGTAAGTTTCTTTGCAATTGTAAAGTAATGAAGGAAGTTTTACTCTTAAGAGTTAAAATGAAAAATAGGAGTAAGCAAATTTCTTCTAATGAGTGAGGATATTTTTTTGTTTTCTCATAAGAAAGAAGGAACTAATCCTTACTACCTAAGCTCATAAAATGTAGGTGAACAATGATTTCTATGCATTTTCAGGTTGTAATACCCTTAAGGTATTTCATTACTATAATATAAGAACACAGAAATTGAGAGATCAGAACACAAGCTGACTGACAAGGTGCTGAGACAGATTATATGAATATACATAAATACAGTCCTAGATAACTAGTCTTCTGATAGAACTTAGTTATCATGGAGGTGATTCTGTTCTTTGAAGTTATTAATCTATTCATGTTGTTATGCTAAGCACCAATTATTTTCTAAAGATTTAATTCTAGGATTGGAAGTGTTTTCCTATCAAAAGCCATGGAGTCTAAGAACAAAGGGTCCACACGAAACAAATTATTTAGAATCATAGAGCAATACAATTTGAAAACTTGAAAGATCTTCAGAAATTCTATAACATTTACTAATTCTTTGAAAGATATAATGGCCAATTTGTTTTTAAATGATAAAGGAGCATAATACTTTATTCAATAAGTATAGGAAGTACTAAAGTATACATCGCAGTTCACATTATGATCAACTAAGAACAGAAGTGTGATGGTAGAAGGTGTACTTAAAGGAAAAAAATGTGAGGGAGGGAAAAGGGAAGACTCAGAGGGCATGAGAGAAGTAAGAGATGAATAAAGAAGCACAGACAAGAAGAAATTCAGTGAAATGTGGTAAGTGGACTTTTGTCTTACTCATCTTTGCATCCCAATTCTTGGCATACAGGTTAGCACACAGTAGACACTACACAAATGTTTATCACATAAAAATTAAAGAGGATAGAAAGAAAGGGCTGAGGGATACCTGGCTGGCTCAGTCAGAAGAGCATGCAGCTCTTGATCTCAGGTTCTTGAGTCTGAGCCCCACGTTGGGTGTAGAGATTACTTAATTAAGTAAATAAACTTTTAAAACAAGGGCTGAGAAGTTCAGCGAATATGCTTTTTTAAAAATCATATCCTATGGTTCATATGGGAATGGATTCAGAATAAGCAACTTAATCTCATTTCTTCTGTGAGTTTAGCCAAGTTGATTAACCTATTAACTATAGGTTCTTGGTTTAAAAAAATAAACTATTTGAACCATATGATCTTTAGGGTCTCTTCCTTATTCTCTGCAGAAATAGTGACCGAATATAGGTAAATAAAATCAAAGGAATGTTCTTAGCTCAAATGAGGCTAAACTAAATCAGTGGTCAGAAGATGCAATTTATATATTTTTGTACAACGGACACCAATTAGTCCCTTTATTGTTCATATGACACAAGTTGTCATTCAAAGAAACATCTGGATAGGTCTCAAGCTCTAAGAAGAGCAACATTAGGAAAACATTTTTTGTTTCTGGCTAGGTATATCTTACTGAAATGAGCAGGGTCTCTTACTCCTTGGATTCCTATTTGGTATGAATACCATCAAATAATATTGGGACACTACAAAATAATACAGAAGGATACTGGGTGGTTATTTTTTCATTTTACAAAGTAACAGGATTCTGTCCAAGAGATAGAGTGCTTTTTTTAAAAAAAAAAGGCGGGGAGGGATGTTATTAGGAGAACAAGCAGTTATTTCTCCATTTTTTTATGGTAAATAAAGTCTCAAACTATACTACACTAATAACTGTCCTATATAATGCAAAACATGAAGAAAACAACATTAAAAGAAAATGTGGCTTCATGAAATGGGAGCTGAAGTGGAGAAGATGTCCTGTGTAAAAACTTTTTAAATCACACAGTGGTAATTAAAAGTAATATAAGAATGATGGGAAGCAGCACGATGAAAACAGAGTGGGTTAATATCACTGGGAGATTACTATAAAAGATCACAGAAGAAAAAAACATCTTCCAGGGCCACTTAAGTTTGAACCTATGCGACTCTTTGGTCTTTATTTTATGTATATACATACAATGTGTGTACTATATATCATCATACCATCATAATTCAGCATATTTCAAAGTCAGAAGACTAGGAAAAGGAATGTTCCCTGTAGGTCAGGGTTTTGATGACTGGCAAAACACGAGCAAGCTTGCACTGCAGTTGTCTGAGCCACACCCAGTCTGCAGTTAAATATAGAATTTAGTTTCTGGAACTATTGGTCTTCTTAACCTTCACAGTCCAAGTATTCACTGAAAAAATTAAAAGTAAAAAGGAGAAAGGAAAGAGACTGAAACCAAAATCCAAGTACTAATAAACTGTCCTGGGAAGAATTCCAAGATGCAGTAAATACAAGAGAATTAAATTACAGAAGCCTCAAGCAACATTCTAGAAACACACTTTACAAACTTACTTGTCTCTTCTATGCAGATTCTACCAGGATGTAGAACACACTTATACAAAATGTATTTGTGTAGTTAGACCCATGTCTCTAATTCAGATTATATATTCAGACTGTATAACATGTCAGTTTAACAGCAGTGACACCAAATTTAGAGCTATGATTTAATTTTGGTTTGTTATAGTATTGTGGTTGTGACGCTATTTTTGCTCATGAAGAGGCACTTTTATCCTAAGAAGCTATTTTTAGATGCTTAAATTGGGGGAGCAGGGAGGAGAGACGCTCTCAAGTTAAAATTTTTAATACTGATTCTTTGCCGTTGGGAAGAATATTTTGGGTTTATTTTTAAAAGTTGTTTTGGAGACTGACAAAAGTTAAACAGCAACAAAAAATGTTTTCTTTATAATTTCAGAGGGTTCTGGGCTTTAGTAATGATTTTGTTTTATATTGCTCACTGAAGATAAACATGGAAAGAGAAGGAACAAAAAAAAATAGTATACAGGTATACTGGTTCCATAAAAAAAATAAAAACATGCAATAGTTTTAATTACAAATACACGAAGAATTACAAAATATTCATTTTGCCTCCGTTCTCCTGGACACATTCAGATACAGACTGATCATTCAGCTACTGTGATGAAAATTAACAGCAAGAAGTACCCTATGTACACAAATCTGGCTCCAAAGCTAGTACTCTTAACCATTATGTGCTATTTCTTCTACCTGTCACAGCCAGGTACTCTTACATTTATTCGTGTATCTAGTTAAAGTCCTCTCCAAGTGGTTGCTTCTCTTTCTATCTCGCTTAATTGGGCTGAAAACCCTACATACGGAGATTTGAAGTGTTCTTTTCTCTTTCTCCCTTAAGGCCAGAACAGGTGCACAGCCAGGTTTCATTCTTTTGTGTCCCAGTCATATCCTAACACTCCAGAGCCACACCTGTTTCCACATACCCTGCCCAAATTGCTGAAAGGGGAAAAGAAAGGAAAAAAGGAAGGAGTACATTAGACACCTTGTTCCTGGGCCATAAAGCCTCCAACACTTCTGACCATAAACTCTAAAGACTCAAGCCAACTAGGTTCATCATCCCTCTACTCCTTTCACCTAGAAGGTATCCATCCCTAGCACCTTGCCTCATACCTAGTAAGTCCTTTGTTGAATTAGCAAAAGGATGGTTAGGTTTGCTGAAGAAAAACCACATTTGAGTCTGACATTACATTATTTGCACAAGCAGCTATTTCTGACTTATGATATATATGATATTTTCTCCTCTTGTGAGTATGCAAACTACTGGAGGTAAGCTTACCTCAGTGCTAGCACATAGCAGATGCTATAAAAATAAATGAATAAGTATTAGTCAATTATCTATTCTATTTTATCCATTCAAATCTAGCCAGGTCCTCTTTAAATTTGTAACAATAATCTTTTTTTTAATTATGGAAAATTTCAAATCTATACATGTTTGTGTTTCTGAGTGTTTCACTCGCCTCATTTAAACAGGAAGCATGTCACCATGAGGAGAACGCGAGTTGGCAGAGAGAGCAAAGTGTGAAATAATTGTTTAGGATACTGGGAAAGACTGAACCAGGTGGGTATAGTATGAATGTCTGGCAGAATTACAGGCCCACTTGAGGTTCATGGTCATGAATTTAAAATGAGATCAGTCTGCAGGGTTTAAAGTTTTCTCTAGCCATATTTAGCTACAAAAATGCAGAAACAGTATAAGCAAAATGCAAGACATGGATTTGACCAGGGTTCACTGATATACTGTGGCTTTAACTGTACCTGATATAATGATGCCTCCTAAATCTCCTTTTCTAGAGACACTGAGATCTCTTAACATCTTGAAATGAGTTCGCAAAGTTCTAAGTGGAAAGAACTTAAATGGAAAAAGAACACTGGCTCAACACCAGTTATGAGGAAGGCATTCTACTGTGTGCTTTACATACATGATCTCATGCAACTCTTCTCATAATAGCATCTCCCATTTTATAGAAAACTGAAATTCTGAAGGATTAACATAAAATGAAGCTGGGACTAAACCGTAAATCTGTATGACTCTGAAGCCCATCCGCTTTTTACTGTATCGTAATACTTAACTCTTCTTTTTCTAAATATTTCAAATATTAAGAGATGTTGAATGATTTGCCCAAAATCAAACTATTTTCTAAAGGTACAGATTCTGTTTCCCAGAATCTGTTAAATTCTCTTTTACACCTCCTGCTTTGTCATTTCTATGTTCAGTCTGTAACTAGGTTAGGTTGTTCTTTTCTTCACATTTTTTTCTTATACCTATTACCTTCTATCCATTTTGTTTGCTTTGATATTATCCTTTGGGCCCTCGTCGTTCATGCATAGACTACTCTAACAGCTTCCTAGCTGGCCTTCATTTTTCCCACTTCCAATCCATTTACATGTAGGCTAGTCACACTTCCTTCCTCTAATGCTCTTACATAAAATCTGTAAATAATAAAATATATACAGTACAAAATTTTGAAGATTAAATAAGGTCAACTGTCATACAGAATTATCAGTAAGATCAATAATTGTATACAAACGGTAAAATCTTATTCAAATATAAGATGCCTTAAGATATATGAGGGCAGGTACTACAACTTAACATTTATTTAAATTTTATTTACCCTTGGCTCTAGGCATCTGGTATGTGTTCAAATACATACTTGATTGGCTGATTTCTTGCCTATCTTCCATACTCTTACTAATATTATCTAACAGACGATTCTAATCAGGTACAATCTCCTTTCTGAAAAAGCCTGAACACCAAGCTGTGGTAATAAATTAAGCATGGGACTTATTTAATTATAGCATGCACAGTATGATTAAGTCCTGTATAATCAAGGTAGAGATGCTCCTAACGAAAAACTCCACATTCTGCCACAAAGAACTTAGTGATAATCTAATATTATAATACTCTTTTTCTCCTTCTCTAATTGGTGAACTAGAATCTGTCATCCATCAAAATGCAACCAAAATGTCATCATTTTGTTAAAGTCTCTTTCCTCTGATTGCATCTCATGGTCCCATAAACTCAAGTACCCATCTTCATAATAGCATTTATTCCTCAGTTCTGTAATTGCTTATACTATAATGCTCCACTATATGCTCACTATAATTATAATGTAAGCATTATACTATAATGCTCCACTATATGCTTACTATAATGTAAAGGAATATATTTCAGGGTAACTAAAGAGTTGATGAGGGAAAGTTCTTCTTTATAGAAGAATTCAGCTGATTAATGCAGAAGAAATGAAAAAATTGGAAGATAACCATTTAAAAAATTTTTAATGTTTATTTATTTTTGAGAGAAAGAGAAAGAGCGCACAAGCAGGGAAGTGACAGAGAGAGGGAGACACAGAATCTGAAGCAGGCTCCAAGCTGTCAGCACACAGCCCGACGCACGGCTTGAACCCATGGACTGTGAGATCACGACCTGAGCCAAAGTTGGATGCTTAACCAACTGAATCACTCAGGCACCCTAGGAATGTAACTATTTTGTAACCCCTTATTAAAAAAGTGACTAGGAAAAAGTCATTAGTGGATGACACAACAGTGATTCTCAATCCTAGCTGTACTTTAAAATCACTTGGGAACTTTTCAAATATACCTCTGTCTATGTCCCTGTGGTCAGGGGTAGTGTCTCACTGATATTTTTAAAACCTCCCAGGTGCTCCTAACATGCAGTCAAAATTAGGAATCACTGCCCTAAAACTATTCACTAGATGGGGAACTTTCTAATAAGTGGATCAAGATGACAGAACTGAATCCCATGGTTAATCCTATAGTTACTAAAAATGGGACAACCAGACATAATGTGCCTCCTTATATGATGTACTAGTAAGGACAAAGTAGCCAAAAGAGCTAAACCAAAATCAAATGAGGACTCTAGATCTAACTACCACTCTACAGAAAATATGAGGTGATGTTAAGAGACACATAAGAGGATGTAATTGACCAAACCTAAAATGTGGGAAATTCAATACAACAAATGCCTTAGTATCTTCAACAAATGAACAACATGAACAAAGTGTGCGTGTGTGTGTGCGTGTGTGTGTGCATGTGTGTGTGCGTGTGTGTGTGCATGCACGCGTGTAAGGAACTGTTACAAATTAAAAGACTCAAGAGACATATCTATCAAATGCAGCATGTATAAATACTTCCGATAAACAAGTGAATGAGTGAATGCAAATTAAAAGACTCAAGAGACATATCTACCAGATGTAGCATGTATAAATACTTTTGATAAACAGGCGAATGAATGAATGCATGCATGCATGCATACTAAAGGAGAAAAAAGACCAATCATCATAAATAATAAATTCTTAAATCTTATACTCTGAAAAACAGGGCTGGGTGTGGAAAGCAGGGTTATATGTGGATACAGAAGCAAAATAATTTTGATATGGGAATGAGTAAAATCTGATTCTGTCACTGTCATATAGAAAATCTTCTAAAATATTTCAGTAGACTTAATGTTTGCTTTTTAATTTGTATTTGTATTTGCCTTATGATTTTGAGTAAAAAGAAAAACAAAAACAAATTATTATGGGGCAAATATACCCATTATTTTCTTTATTGGGGATGAGTTACAGTTGTTCTGTATCACAGCCATCTAATAAAATTTTCTGCAGCGATACAAATATTCCATATAAAATTTTCTGTGATAGAAATACTGTCTAAAACTACAGTCAGTAGCCATACACAACTAGTAGGTACTTAAATTGTGGCTAGTGTGACTGAAGAATTGAATTTTAAATTTTATTTCATCTTAAGTAATTTAAATTTAAATAGTCACATGTCATCACCGTATCAGACAGTGCAGTTCTAGATGACTACAGCTCTCCTCTCCACCTGCAATGTTTGCCCTTTTCCTTTTACTTCATTAACTCTTATCCTCTATTTACTTCATTACTCTTATCCTTTATTATAATATCTCACAGCACCATGAACCTTTCCTTTCATACATGTATTACCATTGCAATTTTACCTCGATTTGTCTAATTATGTTTAATGTCTGTCTCTCCAAGCTGATTGTAAACTTCAAGACTGAAGGAACTATTTATGCTCACACCATTGCATTGTATAGTGACATTTGTTTATTTGTTAAGTAAATGTTATTAGATAACATTGTGTAGTTGAGGTTTTTGGTAATGAAGACATTCATTTCTCATAATTCTACATGAATTGATCCAAAATTTAGATCTTTAACACACATACATGTACAAAAGTAGAGAAAACTGTACTATGAACCCCCAAGTAAGTACTACAGAAGCTATAGAAACCATCAACTTACAAATACTACTCTTGTTTTACCCACACCCTTGCCTCTGCCTTTCCACTTTGTCATTTTGAAGTAAATTCCAGATATCATATCATTTCATCATATTCTATATTTTAGTACATATTTCTAAAAGACAAAAACTCTTTTATAAATGTAGCACCACTTACATACAAGCTACCATTATCATAACTGAAATTAGAATCATCATTTATCCAGTGTATCAAATTTCTTTAATTGGCTAATACATTTTTTAAAAAGCACTTGAAATAACTGAGTTATTATATTCTTAGTATCTCTCACATCATGGATTTTGTTGACCTGAATTCCTCATAGTATTGTTTGACAGAACTTTGTTTAATATTTCCTACCAACCTAGAGCTAGACCTACACGCTTGATTTGATTCAGGTTCAATTTTGTTAGCAGAATACTCTATGTGGGTGGTGGTGTTTACATCCTCCAAGAGGTATATAATGCCTGGTTGTCTGTCTTTTTGTTAGCACCTATTCATGATCATTGTCAGATCTATTATTTCATTAGGAGTTTACAAAATGAAGATATTTTAATTATATTATTCCTTTTTCATTTATTAGTTGAGATCCTTCATTAAAGAAAGCCTTTTGGTTAATCAGGAATAAAGTTCATATGCGAAAGACAAGTTAAATAGTCAGTTCTTTCCTTTTACCACTTTTAAATATTTAGTTGGTTCTCTAACATTCTCTTGGTGTGACCAATAATTTTTTTAGTAACATTATTATATATGGATTTTTAATAAGTTTGTTGTGCTTCAATCTATTACCAATGGTAATAATAATAATGGTAATATAATTTGATGTTCAAATTACCCCCATCTTTGGAAGGGGGAGCCTCTTCAAGTTAGCTCCTGAGTCCCTTTGGTATTAGTCACTTATCTGTAATCTTGCTTTAACAGGATCTCTAGTCTTATCATGTATATTTCCTGTGCCAAGTCTAGAATCAGACATTTCTCCAAGGAGTGCTAATGGCACTTATGACCACACTCTGTGCCCTAGGACTGCTAATGTCTACTAAGTTGATCACTGTTCATGGGTTGTCTGAGTTAAGCAGAGATGGAAAGTACACCGCCTCCTTTTGTCCAAGAGAAACTATAACAAATTCACATTCTTATTTATAATTCATATTCAAGATTTTGGGATTTCCCACCAAAGTATAGCTGGCTTCTTAGCAGATACTGGCAAGCTGATCCTAAAATTCATGTGGAAATACAAGGAATCCAGAATAGCTGAAACAATCTTAAAAAAGAAGGAAGTGGAAAATTTGTATTTCCAGATTTCAAAATTTACTACAATAAAACAGTAATCATGACAGGGTGATATACAGATCAGTGGAACAGAATAGAAAAGAAGAGATCCTTCACATTTTTAGTCAACTGATTTTTGACAAGGGTACCAAGACTAGTCAATGGGAAAAGAATAGTTCTTTCAACAGTGTTGGGACAACTGGATGTCGCATGCAAAAGAATAATGTTCAGTCCCTAACCTCACTCACATCAGATGTAAAAATTAACTCTAATGGATCAAAGACCTAAATTTAAGAGTTAAAAGTACAAAACGCTTAGAAGAAACATAGAAATAAATCTTGTGACTTTGATGTAGGCACAGCTTTCTTAGACAAGCCAATAAAGGTGCAAACAACAGACGAGAAAATAAACTGGAGTTTATGAAAGTCAAAAACTTGTGTACTCCAAGATCATCATCAAAAATGTGAAAAGACTACCCACAGAATGGGAGAAAATATTTGGAAACCATGTATAAGTGACTTGTATGTAGAATACATAAAGAAAACTTACAATTCAATATACAAAGACAAATAACCCAATTTAAAAAATGGACAAAGGATCTGGATAGACATTTCTCTAAAGATGAAATACAAATAGCCAATGAAAAGATGCCCAACATTATTGGCCAGGGAAATGCAAATCAAAACCACAGTGAGAATCTACTTTGCACACACTAGGAGGGTAGTAACAGTAAGACAGATAATAAGTATTGGTGAGAAACTGGAACCATCATACAGTGCTGGGTGGAATGTAAAATGGTACATCTGCTTTGGAAAACAGTCTGGCAGTTTTTCAAAAGGCTGAACACAATTACTATATGACCCAGTAATTCCACTAGTACACAAATTTTGTTGACGGCAGCATTGGCGATGATAGCTGGAAAAGGGAAACAACTCCAAATGTCTATCAACAGATGAATGAATAAATAAACTATGGCATATCTATACAATGGAATATTATTTGGCAACAAAAAGGAATGCAGTATGTCAAACCTACAACATGGATGGACCTTGAAGATATGCTAAGTGAAAGAAGTGAGTCACACATGGCCACATTTGTATTATTCCATTCATATAAAATGTCCAGAATAGGGAAAATCTACATTCAGAGAATGCAGATTAATGGTTATGTAGGGTTGGGGGAGAATGAGTGGAAAAGGAGTGACTGTTACTGGATACAAGGGCTTTTTAGGGGGTGAAGCGAATATTCTAAAACTGATTATGGTGATGGTTGCATGACTGTAAATACACTAAAAAGCACTGAATGGTATACTTTACTTAGGTGAACTGTATCTCAATAAGACTGTTGTTAAAAGAATAAATTCGAGATAAATTTCTATATGCACACACATACACATTATAGTGTTTTACTTATTTTGATTTTATATCTGTTTTACACCAAAAACTTTGATTCCTAGGAACATTAATTATGATTGTCTTATTTATATCTGTATCTGTACAAATAAAAATAGCAACTGGGTAACAATATTAATATTATCAAATTAGTAAAAACAAGGTAAGATTTTTTTTGTAGTTCTTCTTATCCTAAGCTGTATCCCACCAAGAAGCATAGTCAAAATACTGTGTTATAAAGTTATTTGATATAGGTTATGAATGTTTAAGTCAGTGAGGTTTGTTTCATTATATTTTAGGGGTCACCTTCCCCCCCATTTCAACTTAATTTTGTTTTATAAATACATAAAATATTTACATGGTTACAATGTCAAAACGGTATATTTAGAGAAGTTGAGCTTCTATTCTTGTTCCTTCTGTTTTTTCTTTCTCTTCTTCTATTGGTAGCCGTTTATTTTATGGTGTATTCCTTCATTTTAAAACAAATTATAAGCAAATATATAAATACATAAATGATAGCCAACTATATACAACAGACAAAAAAATGTTTTTTTTAAACATTATATTCTGGAGATCACTGTATATAGAAAAGTATTCATTCCAGTAGTTACAAAAATGTAAAAAAGCCTTACGAAATATTTAACAGTGATAGTACAGAAGGACACAGTATGATTTTCATTCTCTAGGAAGGAAAATTCATTCCTTTTGTTGTGGCATAGCACTGTATTATTTGAGCCTGCACATCCAATGTGTGGGTGCACTATAGTTTAATTACCCAAGTCCACCACCTATAGACACACCGGTTGTATTCAATATTTTGACATTATTGCAAACAGGGATGCTGTATTTATATTTTTGTCAGTTTACCCCTGGGATAATTTTCTAGAAATGGGAATGCTGAGTCAAAGGGCAAATCTGTGAGTAACTGTCCCTAATAATGTCAAATTCCTGTCCACAGAAGTTGTTCCATTTTGCATTCCCCACAGGCAGTATGTGAGAGTGCCCATTTCCCTACAGCTCAATCAATATGAACATGTTATGGAACTTTTGGATTTTTGCCAGTGTGATAGAATAAGAATAGTATCTCAGTGTAATTTTAATATGAATTTCTCTTAGTGTGAGTTAAATTGAACATCTTTTTATATGTTCAAGAGCCATTTGCATTTGCTTTTCTGCTGATATCTTTAGTTTTCTACAGAGCTGTTGGTCTCTCTCTTATAAAAGCTGTTTATACATCAGGGATAATAATATGTGGCCAATATTTTTTTCCAATTTTTCTTTTGTTTTTGTTTTTTATCCCCAAAGTTTTTTTCTTTTTCAAAAAAGTTTACTTATTTATTTTGAGAGAGAGAGAGATAGCAGAAGTTGGGGAGGGGCAGAGAGAGAGGGGGAGAAAGAATCCCAAGCAGGCTCCCCACCGCTAGTGCAGAGCCCGATGCAGAGCTTGAGCCCATGAAACCATGAGATTGTGACCTGGGCTGAAACCAAGAGCTGGACACTTAATCGGCTGAGCCACCCGGGAGCCCCCTCAAAGTTTATCTTTTACTTTATGTAATCAAATTTATCAATCCTTTCTCATATTTTGGATTTTGAGTCCTAGTTAGGAAAAACTTCACCATTTCCAGGATACCCATACTTTCTTCCATTATTTATATGGACTACCTTTTTTGATTCATCTGAAATTTGTCTTGTGTATGGTATGAAGAATGGAGTGACTTTGACTTCTACTAATATATTTGAGTAACCCTAGTACTTTGCTGGATTTACAGTCTGTGCATAAATATTTATCCACCTATTCAGTGTAGGAAAAAACATCACACATTGCTCTGAGGCTAGGGAACTTTATATTCCATGTTAGAAAATAAAAAGTTCCACTTTCACAAAATGAAATCATTCCATGATCTTCTGTACTAATGCTATTAAATACTTTGAAAGACTTTTTGCGTTTCTACAACTACTGGAATAAACCACATACTTTCTTACTGGTTGTGCCAAGTAAGATAAAATTAAACCTAAGATAACCAATTCCTGGATACACTTATTAAAATTAAGGTTAAAAAATGAAAATTAAGATTAAATGGGAGTCTTACATGGGGTAAGTGCTCAATGTCTTTTTAACTGAAATTTAATTAGTGTGATTCCATGGGTAGATTTTGTTGCTTTGGGAAAAAATAAAAAGAATCGCAAAGCTTATGAGGTTCAATTCTGAAAATGCATTAGGAATATCGCCTATCATTATTAATATTATCAATTTTATTATTTTTCCCATCCCTAATATTATCAATTTTAAAATTAATCTCTCCTCACACAAACATTATGTGATAAATGTATATTGGTATCTTTATGAGTAAATTAAATGGCTGAATCAGTAGCAAAATTAGAACTTACACCAACTAGAAACTAATACCAAAGCCTACTTTGTTACCAAGAGGAAAAGGTATAGTACCACAAATAATTTTTAAGTTTGGTATTATTTAAATTTATGTGTGTTATGTGTAAGTTCTGGGGAAATTTTTTAATAGAATAAAAATTTTTAGATGAAAAAAATAAAGCAGATTATAAACATCAGGTCTCTGGGATGAAAATGTCTCACTCTTCTATTTTAACTGCTCAAGCATATAAGGATTTGTTATTCAATGAATGGCCTCTACGCTAATCTACAATAGACAGAGTGAGAAAAGTTATAGATGATAACATCAATGAATAATCTATAGTTTCATTTTGGCTACTGGATCCAACATCCTCAGTAAGCAAACCTTTTAATTTCAACCTAATCACAAGAACAAAAAACATGGCCTCAACTTTGGCATTTTAAATATCCTTCTACTTCAGGTAGTAATGTCTAATGAGCTGGGAGATAATCAGGAAATAGGCAGGAAGAGAGATGACAGAAGTCCAGATGACATATTAAAAACCTTCATTTTATAGATAAAAAAGTTACTGCTTAGAGTTTGTGAGCTGCAAAAGTTGCACAGTTGGTTAACGCCAAAGCCAAATCCAGGTTTCAGGTCTTTGACTCGCAGTCAAATGCTCTTTCCAGTTTGCTGTTCGACTGATCAGATTAGACAATTGGGGAAAAAAGGTGAAGCTGGCTCAATGTCAATATGTATTCTATGTCAACATTGTATTCTATGTAAACATATTCTATGTTTAACTTAGAAGTTAAACCCAGTTTTAAACGTTCAATTCCATTCTTTTCCATTATTGAAATTATTGAGAAATCTCAATATGAAAATTCAATTGTTTTTACCTTTGCCTAATATATTCTTTTTTCTCTATATTTATTCTTGGGAATAAATAGTTTTTAAGTGAAAAATTATTACCTTATTGAATATAAAACTCTCCATCAAAACAGAATTCCATAAACATTACTTTTAGGTAGGAGACTAAAAGGGCAATTCTACTACAGGATCTACCCTAAATATACTGAACATTTAATAATCATATTTAATTAATCTATACCATTTTGGGTAGAAAAACAAAAGCTAAGATCAAATTCCAATCTAAAACATACTGAATATACTGACTATGGATAAGGTACTGGTGCTAGAGTCAGAAGATAAATTAACAAATCAAAGTAAAAAACAGTATTTTTAACTTTTGGGACTGAGCTCATTTAGGCCATACTCCTGATTGAAGGAAGTAAAATCTCAGTGGCCTTCTATATAATTATTCAATATTTCTGATGAAAATAAGACTTCAAAGAGCATTTCCAAAATAAAATATAAAGATCTAAACTCAGAAAAAGTCTTCTAAAGTTTCTTAAGTTACTGAGAACACTGTTTAGTTATATTCATACATGTTAACTCCAGTTTTATGAATTATAAATGGTAAGATCTTATTTCAATAATATAACGTTTATAATACCCCAAAATATATTTTGAGATAGAACCTACATCCCAAATTACTCGTCTGAAATGGAAACTGTCCAAATCTATCTTGAAGTTTCTCTCTTTCCTAAGTTTGGGACATTGCTCACGGGAAAGGAGACACGTACCTTTCCATGACAGCGAGGCACTCCTTTCTCCAGGTAAATCGACTCCCTCGTCGTAGTCGGAAGGTGCCAGATGTGGCAGAGACTGGAGGAGGTGTTTGTCTCCATTCTGGGTCCTCTATTGGAATGGGGGCTGGTCTCATACTTAGTGTAGCCCCTGAAACAAACAAGACTTTTTAGCAAAATACCTTGCAATTTATTAAAACCAATGACAAATATAATCATGAAATCAACAATAAATTGTTGTCCTTCTATTGAAACTTGTGAGCCAAATACATTTGCTATTTACATAAAAAAAAAAAAAATCCCCAGGGTCTCTCACAGTGCCCCATGCCAGTGCAAACTGTTGCCTTGAAACATTGCCTGGCTTCTGTGCCACAGGCTACCGGCACTGAAGCATGGAGAAATAAAAAAAATTTTGCCCCAACAAAAATCCAAAAGGAAAAAAACTCTCCTTAAAAAATTCATCATTAATCATTTTAAAATGTCAAATTTTTTTGGTCGCTTGTCATTTATGTCATTTTTTGAAACAAAGCCCAAAATCTCTCTTTTTAGGGGAATAGGAAAGTGTTGGTCTTTGAACTAGTGAGAACTTAATTTTCCTTAAAACAAATGCTTATTTATTTATTTAAAGTTTATTTATTTATTTTGAGAGAAAGACTGTGAGTGTGAGTTGGGGAGGGGCAGAGAGAGAGGGAGAGAGAAGACAATCACAAGCAGGCTCTACACTAACAGTGCAGAGCCCCACGTAGGGCTCAAACCCACGAACCTAGAGATCATTACCTGAGCTGGTATCAAGAGTTGGACGCTCAACCAACTGAGCCACCCAGGCACCCATTTTAATCTTTTTGAACAATATACATTTCAAAACTTTTCATTACCACTCAAAGGACTTTTGTTATTGAGAAAATGGAGCCCTTAAAGAATGTATGCAGGTAGAAGATGAATTTAAAATAATCCTAATTATTGTAAACTTTTAAAGAAAAAAAGTTAAATATATATAGCACAAAGGCAGTAAGGTAGTTTTTGACATGATGTTAGTCTATTAGGTAACTAAATTAGATCTCCAAAGGTCTACCACCTCTTAAAGCTATATTATTTTCTGTTACCTTTTGAATGTAATAAAACCAATGGGGAAAAATGTAACTGGGATATTTTATTAATTTAGACTAGCCTTTTCTCAAATAATGAACTTCTGATAATGCGTGTATTCACCATTCGCCAACCTCCCCACCCCCCCCTTCTTTTGGCTTGCTATAGACTTAAGCTTGCTATAGAAGCTATGAATAAAACAAAACAAAACAAAAGAGCAATACTGTCTCTGAACTCTGTAGACTTATTTCAAAGAATTTAAATATAACTTGGTATGCATTCACAGAGCTCAGTCTCTGGATCTCCCATTGTTCCTTCATTCTTTATACTGTTAAATTCATCTTCCCAAAGCATAATTATGATCACAGCATTCCAGTGACCAAAAGCCTTCAAAAAGTTCCCTCTGCCTATGGAATAAAATACAAACTCTTAATCTAGCCCTAGAAAGGTTATAAATTATTAGAATTATGTGGAATAATGCACATATTAATAAATATATATTTATTTCTTCATAAAAAGAATACTTTATTTTTATTTTATTTATTTACTTATTTTTTTTTGAGAGAGAGACAAAGAGACACCATGCATGTGCACATACGCTGGGGAGGGGCAGAGGAGAGAGAGAGAGGGAGGGAGGGAGGGAGGGAGGGAGGGAGGGAGGGAGAGGGAGAGGGAGAGAGAGAGAGAGAGAGAGAGAGAGAGAGAGAGAGAATATCTTAAGCAGGCTCCATGTTCAGCACTGAGCCGGATGCAGGGATTGATCCCATAACCTGACCTGAGCTGAAATCAAGAGTTGGACGCACAACTAAGTCACCCAGGTGCACCCATACTTTGTATATTGTACCTTGTAATTAATACCTTGGGAAGTGTTTCTACTTCACTACATATAGATCTCTATGTAGATTTACCTTAATAGCTATATATTTATATGCATTCTCTTATACAGAGGCTCAATATTTTAACCAATCTTGATTTTCCTCTCCAAACCTGCTGTCTTACAGTCCTTCCCATCTGAGTAAATAGCATCCCTATTCTTCAAATTACTCAGTGCAAAATTCCAGATTCATCTTTGACTTCTCTATTTCTCTGACATACCACATATCCAGTCCATAGCAAACCCTGTCAATTTTATCTTCAAAGTATATCCAGGCTCAGATCAATTTGTATTACCTCCACTAGCTTTAGAACAAGCCAGCATCATCTCTCCAAAGCCTAACTTCCTGGGATAGTTCCAAAGATGGCCCTTCACAGTAAGTCTCACCTCTTGGTAATCATGCTCTTGAATGTAAGTTTGTCCTGTGACATGTTTTGACAACAGAAAACGGAAAGAGTTCAAGGCTAGGTAATAAGAAGCCTTGCAGCTTCTTACTAGATCTCCCGCAATGCTGGTTCTGGGAAAAGCCAGTTGCTATATAAGAAGTATGACTAACCTGACCCTATGATACTGTAAGGAAGCCCAAGTTAGCTACATGGAGTGAAAGATGCCTGGTCAGGGGTGCTTGGGTGGCTCATTTGGTTAAGTGTCCGACTTCAGCTCAGGTCGTTATCTCACGGCTCATGAGTTCTAGCCCCACATTGGGCTCTGTGCTGACAGCTCAGAGCCTGGAGCCTGCTTCCAATTCTTTGTCTCCCTGTCTCTCTGCCTGCCCCCCACCAAAACTGGCTCTCTCTCTCTCAAGAATAAATACACATGAGAAAAAAAAAATAAAACAAACAAAAAAGATGCCTGGCCAGCTCCCAGGTGCCACAATTGAGGAAAAAAAGCCATTCTGGACATTCTAGCTACATCAGATACCATGTAGAGAACAGTATAACCCAGCAGACAGAGAGGAATAAGACCTTAGGCATACAGTACCAATATAGCTATGTGGCAGTCAGCCTCCAAGATGGTTCCAAAGGATCCCTGTCTCCTGGTATTCACCCTGTTGTGTAGTTCCTTCTCATATTATACCAGGATTATTCTGTGTGACCAATAACATGTGGTAGAAGTGATGATATATCGCTTCTGATATCAGGTTATAGAATATATATACCATGGTGTCTGTCTTAGGTGCTCTACCTCTTAGATGAATGACTTGCTTGGGGGAAAAATAGTTGCCAGGTTGTAAGGACACTTGGGGAGCCAGAGGCGATGCCCATGTGGCGAGGACTTGGAAATCCCTGGGCAATAAGGAGGAAGGAACTGGGGCCTGCCAACCCTCACGAGAGTGGCCTTAGAGGTAGACTGTCCAGTCAGTTGATGGCTCAACTACAACCTCATGAGAACTCTGAGCAGAACCACCTTAGCTAAGCCACTCCTGGATTTCTGACCCAGAGAAATTGTGAGATAATAAATGTTTGCTGTTTTTGGCTGCTAAGTTGTAGGGTAATCTGTTGCACAATAATACAAAATAAATGTAAGACATTGCAACGATCTCCAGTTGTTTATTTCCCCATATTCCCCAGTGTACTGAAGATTATGAGTATTACTAACTATTCACATTTACAAATTTGGCAGGCAAAAAAAATTTCCTTTAATACTGAGATTTTACTATTAATGAGTATATTTTCTTGTTTACCAAAATTCACATAACTTTCCTTGTGAATTTATGTCTTTTGCCTTTTCTTTTGAGTTATTCACCTTACTGGTGTGTTAAAACAATACCAATTGCTAGTTACACAGATTGCAACTTTTTTTCCAGTTTGTTATTCACCTTTTATCTTTATTTATGGTGTGCTTTCTGATCTTAAATTTAATGAAGTCAAATTTGTCAACCTCTTCTTTTATGGCCAACATGTTTTGTTATCATTCAGAATATTTTTACAGACTTATTGTTTGAACCCTCAATAGATATGATTTCCTATTGTGTGTGAAGTAAATATTTACCTTCTTCCTCAAATGGACAAATGTATCATCACACAATGCTTTAGAGATTCATGGCTTAAATGTAGGCAGACTATGGCTTGCTGCCATAGTTTAAATAAAGTTTTACTGGAACACAGCCATACTCATTCATTTACATGTTAAATTTACATCAAAGTTTTACATTTACATTACATTTGCATCAAAGTTAACAAAGTTTAGGCAAAGGAAAAAAATGGGGTTGGAGTGTTTCAGTCTTTGCATTTTCTAAATGCAAGCAGGGATTACAGAATAACAAGGGCTCTAGAATCTACCTAAGTTACATTATATAAATTTTGTTCAACAGCCATGATAGAAGGTTCAAAACAGAGCCAAGCAGCTATCAAGGCTGATCAAGATGAGGTAAAAACAGACTGGCTAAGGCAGTAGTAGGTCCTTTCATACAAAGCCTGGCTTCTGGTAAAGGATAAAGTTTCAGGGCTTCAGTGGATGAAGGATGAGGAATAGGTCAATAAATTATAATTAGCAGTCCACATTAAAACTATGGCATGCTTTCTTAGTTGAGTGATAAATGGGTATAAATAAAACAAAGAATACAAAGATGAGGTTGAAGAAAAGAAACTAACTGATAATAATGGCTCTTTCTTGGTATTGGGGCTTATTGGTCATGTAACTATGCTTCTTTATAATATTCTGTATTGTCCAGTTTTTCTATAAAAAGGAAACTTAGGTGAAATAAAATTGGTCACAAAGGAAAAAGAAAGGGAGAGAGAATGAAGGAGGGAAAAAAAGAAGAGATGAAATTAAGTAGTGACCTGGTTACTTTAAAATAAATCAAGGCAATTTATAATTTATGCACAAGGTGGAAACTCTGGAAACTCTGTAATTTCAAACTTGTAAATATACTGAATTTGAAACATAGTATTATCACATTACTTTTGAGGTATTTTTTCTTGTTCCTTTTTCTTCTTCAATATAGCAGTATTTAAAAATAGCACAAGCAGCATTCTGGAAATACTCCAATAAACACAGATTTATTCTAGAAACCTTAGTTAATCTTGCTTTAGTCAACATGGATGGAAAGCAATGAATAATCCAAGAATGGTTTCAAAATTCTGGACTCTGACAGAAAAATACAAAGATACTAAGAATGCAGGAATAATGTATGTAAGACTCTAAACCCCTCTGAATATAGGAGTTCTAGATTAGCTAAAGAACCCACTTTTTTTCCCTACGGGAAATGTGTACCTATTTTCTTTATAGAAACATTTTTTTCTATCTTGTATCTGGGCTCTCATTAAGAACAAAATTTTGCACATTTATCTAGCAAATCTAAACCCAAGAGGAAAAGGAAAAAAACCTTTTCCTAATTTGCTAAGATCATTAGATTTTGATAAATGTTTTCTTTGTATATATGATAATTTTCTTGCTTATCAGGTTTACTTTTGGGTGAGCTTTTGCCAATCAACTAACAAAAGTATGACTACAACATACTATCCCATTCAGAGAAACTAGCTTCTTCAAAAGCAATTTCTCATTGTCCCCTATGTCACACACGTGATTTCCCCGACGCTCTTGACACTGCAGTAGTGAAGACAGAAGGCATTATTTCTGCTCTCCATATTTTACTTCATGTGCTCCCTGCATGAGCCTCCTGGCAAATTTTATTTGTTTAATTTAGAAAGAGGCAGAGCAGTACCACGAGCCAAGAGGAACTCAGCAAACCCTGTCTGCTATAGCAATGTTTAAATTAGACAAGGGAAAAGACTGCTGAGCTTAATTTGATTAAATAAAGGGGGGTTTGATGTCAACCATGGTGAATTTAGTACACACTTCTTTAAAAAAAATAGGTATTTTCTTGTAAATGTTTTCATAAGAAACAAGATAAAATGTATTTGATCAGTTTCCATCAGTCCATTTTATTCATACTCTTTGGCAGGCTTTGGGATATGCTGGGAAATTCTAATGATGTGTCTGTTATCAGAGAACTACACTATATCTATATCAACTGGATTATCAGTAAAAACAACCTAAATATCTACTTTATTCTTTTTCTTGCTGAGTCTACTTAAAAAGAGACTAAAAAACAAACAAACAAACAAAATCCTGTATCCAAATGGATCCAGAATGAAAAGGTTGAAAAAAAAAAAAAAGAACTTCAGTCAAGGTAATATAGAGAGAAATGATCTGAGCCCAAGAATAGAGGGACAGAATGTACAAACATTTTTTTAAATTTATTTTCTAAATACTTATATTTACAAAAAAAGCACTTTTCATCTTAATGATTTTTCTTAATTTTGCATTTTCCTCCCAGAATATATGCAATGGGATGGTACCATTTCCATTTATTCTGATGAGCAAGTAAAAAATTATGATATAAAAGAACTTATCAATAAACAGGTCTTGACTATGTGAACCTAGGTTCTGTAGTTTTTATATCTTGAAAGATGTTAACAAGGCAGGTTAATTTCTTTTTTTTGCCTCTCTCTCTCCTTCCCTCCCTTCCTTCTTTCCCTTTCTTCCTCCTTCTCTCTTTTCCATGAAACTTTGTATGTACTTTTTGAATATTATAGTACAAGTACAAAATTGATAAAGATACAAAAGGTTATACAGTTAATAGTATTCCTGCTATCTTGTACTCCCAGTCTCTCAGAGCCTCCACAGAACTTTTCTTAGGTCCGAATACAGCCTGATAGAGATGTTCTATGTTTACATAAGCATATACATGTGTGTATGTATTCCCTCTATATAAATGGCAGTATACTCTAATGTTTTCACCTTACTTTATTCACTTAAGAATTTGATATTTCTACATATTAAGTTTAACTCATATAAAGCCCTCTTTAAAACCTAGCTATTTAGTCTCCATACTATTCCATTTTATAGATATACTATAATTCATTTAACTGGTTCTTGATTGAGAGGCATTTAGGTAGATTCCAATCACCCCTGCAATGACCTGCAAAGAAAATTCTCATGTACTACAAGCAACTAATGACTGGACAGTGCATAAGCTATTTTTAGGTGTTAACATAATTTTAGTTCATCTTATCTAAACAGAATAGTAGTTTCAAAGGTCCATGAAGAAAAAATACTAATTCTTCAGCTACAATCAAAGGTTATTTTAAAGTCAACAAAGATGCATTTATACCTAGAAAGAATTCTATACCATATTAGCTCTTATATTAAAGGTGAAAATGCAATGAAAAACTTCTAAAAATTAACTTTCAATCACTAACATCCAATTACTGTTAATGCTATGAAAACTACCAGTTGACAATTATAAACTTATCCTCCTCTCTTCAGCTAACTTTAAATTTTGTCCTACAGAAAACCAGACTAGAAAGAACTTGGAACCTATATGGATTTGGTTTTCAAATAAAAATAGGAAGTCCTTTAAAAAGGGGACAATCAGCAATACAACTTCATTGAAAACCAAATGTACATAATTAGAGGAATTTAGTTATTTATTATTTACTTTTAAGTAAACTGTACATCCAACATGGGGCTCAAACTTACAACCCCAAGATCAAGAGTCACATGCTCTACCAAATGAGTCAGCCAGGTGCCCCTAGGGGAACTTATTTTTAAATGGAGGTACTAGTTCCTTAAAGAAACCAATTCCTTATCAACAGCTGGATGAATGCTATTAGTGTTTTCCCATTTTCCTGTTTTAATGCCCTAGTTCCACCTTCCTCCAATTTCCTGATAATAGTTTAGTGGAACTCTGATCCCAAGACAAACTGAAATAAAAAATAAGATAAAAAACAAAACATTTTTTCTTTTTGTTTTTAGTGATTATTTATTTTTGAGAGAGAGAGAGAGAAACAAAGCATGAGCAAGGGAGGGGTAGAGACAGAGAGGGAGCCAGAGAATCCAAAGCAGGCTCCAGGCTCTGAGCTGTCAGTACAGAGCCCAACGTGGGGCTTGAACCCATGACCTGAGCTGAAGTCAGATGCTTAACTGACTGAGCCACCCAGGTGTCCCTCTTTTTTTTTAAGTTAAGAAAATTTACTTTTACAAACCCTTGTGTAGAGCGCTTTCAATAGAACGCAGCTAGGGAGCTGCTTTGCTATGCAGGAAACCTGGACCCAGAAGCAGGTCACCTACGAATGGTTTAGCACCGGGTTCCCCACCAAAGTGCACTGCGTGAGGGGTGAGGGGTGGTCCCCTCTCCAGCCGGCCCGTTTCCTGACCTAGGGGCTCTCTGTACCCCACTGGTCCTGACCCCAGGCTGTATTGCTCCATCTGGGCGGGATTCTGACATAGAGACATTTAATCATAATCCCACAGATGGCAGTTTTGTCCCATTGGCTCCTCAGCCAAGCACTCAACAATTTTTAATAAAACAGCTTCAGAAGAACACTATATCACCCCAGTGCTAAAAACTGGACTCCAATAGTAGTATTCTGCAGTCAGCAGTGCTATCAGATCAGCTACAACAACAAGGCTGCGGTGGCCTGAGAGCTGTACCTTAGTCCCCTTCCTCTTTCTGGTGAATTTATTTTCCTGGCATCCTAGTCTCCTCCTGGAATTAGAGCTCAGCCTTGAAATCCCAGTGTGAGATAGGAATGTAGCCTCACCAACTGTGATGATATATCAAGGAACTATGCCTGACACAGTTGACTGGTATTTGTCCTTCAAATTCTTCACTGTTCTGCCCTATACATTTTGGAAGATCTTGACAATCTCTCGGGTGTTCCCTCCTGGCAGACAATTGCTGAGATGTGCCAGGTTTATAAACCCCCTAGGTATAGCTCCTTATTTACCTACCTGAACCTTTGTTATCAGCCTAAACTGCTCTATTAAGCAGACCAAGTGCCAAGTTTTTGTCATTCACCATCTGATTTGCTTTGTTGTATGTGAGTCATGGATGAAGTGATGTCTTTGGGAAGACTGCTTAGAGTTGAGTTTTAAGTGTTGCTTCAAGTATGATTTTATCTTAAGACTGTCTAATAGGGTAGCCACTAGCCACATGTGGCTATTGAGCACCTAAAAGTGGCTGGTTGAAAATGGTGTGTGCTTGAAGTGTAAAATACACTTGAATTTCAAAGAATCAGTACAAAGAGAAAGAAAAAGAGAAAGAAGTCTCAATAATTTTGAAAAGTATCGAATTAAACTTGAAGTGTCAATATATCTTTGCTAAATAAAATAGATTAGTAAAATTAATTTTAGCTATTTCTTACTTTTTAAAATGTGGCTACTAGATAATTTTAAATTACATGTCATTTGCATTGTATTTCTATTGAATTGTGCCCCTTTAGAACATTTAGCTAATGGCAGCAACAATAGAGTCATTAGTTTGAGAGATCTGCTTGCCTATCTACCTATCATAAGAATACCTAAAAATGAAGGTTCTTTGCAGAAAAACTGCCAGCTAATAAATTTCGAAGGAATACTAAATAAATAAGATCAACACCATTTTGCAATCCCCAACAGAATAACTCATTAAGTAAGCATCATCAATGGATGCTAAAACCATTAACAAAAGTTTCCTGTTCATCCAGTGACAAAATGACACCCTACAGATTATTTACAAATTGCAAAGACAAGATCCAGTGGTTCTTACTTTAACAAATGATTGAACTTAGCATATGAACAGTGCTACAACCTGACATTACATAAACCTTGATACATGAGGTAAACGTTACTCACAAAGCATTTTGCCCCAATGTTTGTGAACATTTTCAAACATACAGAAACAAAGAAGAAATTTTATGATGAAAATCTATATTCATATCATATAACATTGTACTCATTTACTTTATCACATTATCTACCTCCTTATCCACTTTATTTTGATGCATTTCAAAGTATATTGTAGACATTACTACATGCCCTCTCTAAATAATCTATGAAGTATTCCTGCCAAAAATGTTTAATTTGAATCTAATCAAGCCTCTAATCCTAACTTGTAGTTTACAGGAAATACAGGCACTAGAGAGGAATAATTTAATTGACCCTAAGAGGAAAGAGAAAAATGCAGAATATGGGACATTCTGTAAGGTTAGAGAGTTTAAAAAGTTTATGTTATGAAAAAAAAAAAGTTTGAGTGACCAGACTTAAGAGTCTAAAGAGGTATGACAAATTCCAATTTGTCAACCTAAATCAGATACTATTTGATTAAAAAAAAAGACATTCTTGCAACTAGAGAAATAGGAATATAAACTAGATGTTTGTATCTATTATACAACCATAGGGGCTGTGGTTATTCAGGCGATTATTCTTTTATTCAGGAGAGGAATGCTGAAGAGAAAGACAGGTGTATACATGCATATACATAAATAGATTTTTAAATTTATTCATTTATTTTACAGGGATAAAGCAAATACAGCAAAATGTTAACAATTATTGTATCTAAAAAGAGGGTAAACAGGTGTTCACTGTGTTGGTCTTTCAACTTTTCTGTACATCTGAAACATTTCAAAATAGAAACTGGGGGAGGGTAGATTAAAAAAAAATCCATTGCAGAGATGTTGATATGGTCTGTCTATTTTGTCCTGCCTGGGCCTTTCAGATCAGGAATGTGATCTTTAAAAAAACAAAAACAAAAAACTTACCACTCACATACACATAAATATGTTTTGCAACATTATTTCTATCTCAGAGTCAATACTATTATTAGCTAAGTCTTCAATATGCAATATTCCAACTGATGATTTAACCTATAATAAGCAATGGCTTTAATGCTGTGCTATTACAGAATACAGCTCAATCACAAGGTTAACCTTGAGATCAGGCTCGCTGCCACCAGTCTGTGTAGTGTGTAGATTGATACAGGCTGTCATACAACATCAGACTCTATATACCACTTGTTAAGGGTATCCTACAACAGATCTTGCCTACTCCTGGCAACTTCAGACATAAGGGTTCTCGCGATCTTTTTTCCTTCAGATTTTATTCTACTTTCCAACCTATTGCTGCTGCCAAAGTCATCAGGGCAGTTTCAGTCTAAAGTCCAAAGACATGCTCATCATCCAGGTAATTAGAAATAGAAGATCATTAGCAGAGATCACTGGATACAGTATAGAATAAACTAAATAAAAGTATGAAATTAACATTATTAACTAAAGTAACATTTAGAAAAAAATAGATATGGAATCTTATGTGTGAACCTATAGTTGAAAAAAGAAATCAGCCACTGCTGCTTTCAAACTATGGTTAGAAAAAGCATATAACCTGGAAACAAAGAGGTGCCTTGGAGGAAGGAGTGAAAAGGACTAGTATAGAGCCTAAACTAAAAACTGATATAATCAGGGCTTAGGTTTTACAGTTTAGAAGGAAAAAGGAACAACAGGAAAGTATGAAACTACCTTAGTGAAGACAAGTCAGCATACAAATTTAAAAAAGTAATTAATTATAGTCTTGTTTCAGATGCAATAAAATAAGGAAATGATATTTACCAGGGTTTGTCTTCTCAAGTTGATACCATCGGTAAAATGCTCTTTTCTTCTGTTCGCTCAGGTCTGATCCCTGCTGCAACAGCCAATGAGAGATCCGGCTCTGACTGATCCCTGTGTAGAAAGAGAAACAGCTGTTGCGGGTACTGAAATTACAGGGAAGCTGAGGGCTATGTTGGTCCTAGGTTAGTGGGTGCTTTATTCTCTGTGTTACTCTGTAAGGAAGCAACTCGAGCAAACTCTCTCATGATAAGACTTCTTTGTAAAGGCTGACCGCCCGCCCTGGCTAGAATATACTCAGCAATGATCTACTAGAGGTGAAAGCATTTTATTAACTGAGACTTGAAAGTGGTCTCTAAAATTAATCTATAAGCTAGGTTCATGTGAGATAAATGAAGAGATTCCTAATTAATAGTTATATGTCAGAAGTCTATTAGATTTGTGCTCCTTCTATCACCACCTATACCCCAATCCTGGTTGAGAATATTAGAACTTTTACCTGATACTGAGAAGAAAAAAAAAAAATGAAGCCAGCAAGTTTTGCTATTCATTATCAATACTGATGAAAAAGATTTAGGGACTGAGAAAGGAGAGGTCATGAAAACCTTTTCAATAAGGTTTCTGGCTTATTTGTTAATTTACGTAGGTGTTTTCAGACGTGTTACTATTAGTACAGGTGATGAAGAATTGAAAGAATTTTAGAATTAAGCTGCAGGATGACCTCTTAAGAAATCTCAAGAGGTAAAGACATTCTTCTAAGACACAGACTTATAACAGTAAAAAAAACTGAATAGAATATAAAGCAGTTTTCAACTACCTCTAAAAAGTTCCTGACAGCAATTAATTAGAAATGTGAAAAACCTCCACATCTGAAAGTAAAAACACATGTCTAAAACTTACTAGTATGAGAATCATGCTTCTTCTGGTCATTGTAGCTATTCCAAAATGAATAATTCAATATACAACTGGCAAAAGCAAAGAATAATAGGAAAGATAAAACTCTCTTATACACTCATAAGGCAACTTCCAAAAGACCCTTCAGTTCTCACAGAGGGTTAACAGTATCTAAATTCTCCCAAGGAATTACTTATGGTAACTGGATAGTACCGAATGCCACCTGTGCCAACACCTGTTTAAAACCACAATGCACAATAGGAAGGGTGCTGTCATGGAAGTAATCACACCTCCTAACATGAGAAGAAGCTGGGGGTCTGGTGATCACATTTAACTCATTAAAAGCAAGCCCCTGGAGTTTCATACTTTAAAAACCAATGTTAATAGAATATTTCAGGAAACCAGGGAAAGGAAATTTGTTAAAGAAAGGCTGGGGTTCGAAGAAAATTTCTCTGATTGGAAATACCCTTCACTTTCAGGGGTGAAAGTCAAATAGGTTCTAAAACCTAAGTGATTACATTATCAAGTAATTCACAGTAGTTTTCCAGTAGACTGAAGATGTATGTGATGCAGGTGTTGGCAGCTAGCACTGTATGCTTGTTCTAAGAGAATGCAAATTATTCTGGATAATTAAATTGGCTGTGTTTAGCAATGCTTTCACCAAAATTCTAGTTTCAGATATTATACTACCTTTTACACTACTTTTAAACAAAAGTGAAAAAAAACAACCATTTCCCACTATGAAATCAAAATTGGTTTTCAGGTCATAAAACGAAAATATTTAATATGGATTCTTCATATTGGCACCATAGTACTCGAAACCAGAGGTAATTTGAGAAAAATCTGTTGAGAAAATAAAAAAAAGAATATACAGAGATTCTGAAACTTTCAGTATTAAATCTGCACACAGATCACAGAGCCAGTAGATATTGGAACTGTCCAGGTTCTGGTGGTGCTGTAGTGGAGGAAGAGGGAAAAAGCCCATCAAAGGAGATTAAATTATGATCTAGTCACATAATAAAATATTGGGCAGACTTTTTTTTTAATGTTTATTTATTTTTGAGAGAGAAAAAAAGAGAGAGACAGAGCATGAGTCAGGAAGGGGCAGAGAGAGCCAGAGACACAGAATCCAAAGCAGTCTCCAGGCTCGGAGCTGTGAGCACAGAGCCCGACATGGGGCTCAAACTCCCGAACTGCAAGATCATGACCTGAGCTGAAGTTGGTGCTTAACTGACTGAGTCACCCAGGCGCCCCTGGGCAGACTTTTAAAAATATTCAAAAACAGCCATCAAAAACAAATAATAACAAACCAAACAAACAAAAAGGCATCAATACCAAATGGCTGGCAACAACGTACAATATATGGAACTCTCATACTGCTGATGGAAGGGTAAGAAGTCAGGGCCACTTTGGAAAACAACTGGGCAGTATCTACTAAAGGTGAATAAATGCATACCGTATGACCTAGTAATTTCTTTCCTTGATATACAGCAATTTGTACATACTCAATAGAAGTGTGTGCAAAAGGCATGTACATCTTGTACATGTACAGACCCACAGGAGCATTTATTCATAATGATCCCCAATCTGAAACAACTCAAATGTCTATCAACAGGAGAATACATAAAAATAATGATTTATACATTCAACTAGAGACTACCATACCAAATAGCAAAAGGATAAACAAACCACTGCTATATGCAACCAAATGAATAAATCTCACAAAAATAATATAGGCCAAAAAAAGTTAGATGCACATAAAAAAGTCACACACAACTATATGACTCAATGCATATACAGCTAAAAAACGGACACAATTTATCTATATGGGTGGCAATCAGAATAGTGGTTACCTACAGTTAGGAGAGGAAGTTTAAAGAAGGGTTATGTAGTGATTGGCATCATTACTGATCTTGATCTGGATGACAGTTATATGTGTATACTCACTTTATAGAAATCATTAAGCTTTATATGTGTATATTCACTTTATAAGAAGTCATTAATCATATAGTTTTATGAATATATTTTTACATAATCTACATTGTTTTGTGAAGTAACAAAACCTTATATATAGAAAGATACACAATAGGAATTCAGAATGGCATATTTTTCATACATTGTATACCTCTACATTATTTTCTTAATCTTTCTACAAATATGTATTAGTTTATTTTATATTTAGCCTTTCCTTATAAACACTACATACTTTGTTGGTTGCTTTAAAAACACTGTAATGATGCTAAACAACAGAGATCTGCAAAAAGAAGTTAATTTCAGCCTTCCCTCACCAATTCCACTGAGGTAAGTAATGTTAACTGTTAATTTATGTTGTTCCACAATTTTCTCCATATGTAATTATTAATTTATAAAACAAAAGAAGATAATAAAGAATATCCTCCTGTCTAGTCTTTTATGTGTGCAGATAATAAACAAAGAACTTCTTCCCTGTAAATTTAACTCATTTTCATATACTAAATACAGAAAACAAAGTAATAAAGCAAGTAGTTTTTTCCAGAAGAGGTACTACAAAAGCTGAGTATGTACAATAACACATTTCACAGTCATTTTTCTTGGTTAGCAGCTTGCTGATAGGCGAGGTTCCTTTAACATGCATCCTTCCGTGGCTGGTCCATGCCTTTGGTCCATGGTTCAGTTGAGTTGGTCCATGCTTCAACTGAGGTAGGTGTCAGAAAGCCCTGCTGCTTTTGTCTGCTTTGGTACTCCTTCTTGGGAGAAAAACTCCCTAACTCCCCTCCCACTGCTGAAAAAAATAAAAAGTCATTCTCCACATGTTTTAGCTCCTCATAACCCCTTCTCCACCTTTCACAGGGCAGAAGAAAAGAAAAATTTACATATAACTTTCATACACTCAGAGACTACAACTAACCCCCATTAATTTCTTTCCAATAAGAAAGTGATGGATCACAAAGGACAAAAAAATGCCAGTCTCATGCACATTCTTTTCTGAGCTTCAGCTTTGTCATGCTCCTTCCAGTTCCTCAAATGCCACGCTCCCTTCCACTAGAGGGCTCTCTACCACAACCCAATCTGGTCAAAATCCCTAATGCTACAATTTAAATGTTCTCTCTTCCTTCCGCGTCCTGTGGAAAGCCACAACTACTGACCACTCCCATCATCTTCATCTTTGAAATGCCAGATACAACTGCCCAGTGCGAGTTTTCAGTCAGCTTCAGGGACTGCTTTGCTAGCTCCTTAAATGCTAGTGTCCCAAGGGTTCCATCTCTAAGAATCTTCTCTTACTCTACACACTCTTCCTCTGGTCATCTCAACTGTCAATAATCGTGACGTTAAAATTCTAAGTGTCGATGACTTCCAGAGCACCAGACTGTTATTTCAACCATCTGCTAGATAGTTTCATGAAATTTTGCAACAGGTATTCAATATCATTAATTTAATTCATTATCCTCCTCCTTTAAATCTGCTCTTCTTCTGTGTCCCCCCCCCCCCCATCTCAATTTTACCTACCATTCTATTCTTTCCTCCAAATCTCACATGCTTACTATATCCAATCACTTCTTAAAATTCTCTTTATGTTCTCTCTAATTCTCATGTCTGCAGTTTGGAATCTCACCCCCTTCTGCCTGGAGAATTGAAATAACTTTGATACAAGAACAAGCCATCTAAGATCCACAAAGTACAAAATCCTCATGATCAGATCTTTTTTATTACAAGATCATTGCACAGTTGAAAAAGTAAAATGTGATTCTTCAAGTAATTTTCTACCTGAGAACTGCAGTCATCTCTATAATTTACCTTCCACAGTGTAACCAGAGTTGTATCTCAAAAGTGTTAAGTTAAAACACATTCTCCATAGGTGCCTGGGTGGCTGAGTCAATTAAGCATCTGACTTCAGCTCAGGTCATGATCTCACAGTTTGTGAGTTCAAGCCCCACGTCGGGCTCTGTGCTGACAGCTCAGAGCCTGGAACCTGCTTCAGATTCTGTGTCGCCCCCTCTCTCTGCCCCTTCCCTGCTCATGCTCTGTGTCTGTCTCTCAATAGTAAATAAACGTTAAAAAAAATGAAATAAAAAACGCATTCTCCATAAAAATAATTCATTAACATGCAGAAAAAAGTCCATCCTCCATCTCAACTTTTCTCTTATTCCCTATCCTAGAAATATCCTTGTTTATTTGGCATGAAACCTTCCATACTCTTTCCTATGCACTTATGTCTTTTAAGACATAAACATGTATCTGTATATATATATAGTTTTTTTAAAAAAAACACATATTTGTAGTTATTCTATACGTAATAAGTAATGTTTTGCACATAATGCCTTGGAATTTTCTCATGTAGTACATAATGAATTTTCATCATTCTAATGGCTATGTAATATTCTACACCACAATCCACCTACATATCTACCTGTTATTGAACATTTCAGTTGTTGCTAATGGTTTAATTATACATGATATATACATGACATACATGATATATAATATATATATATATATATATATATATATATATATATATATGCACACACACACATATACACACACACGATACAGGATAATTATGGTTTAATTACACATGATGATGAAATAAGCACTCTATGCATATCTCTGTGCATATGAATGGATATTTTAGGAGAGAGTCACAAGAATGGAATTTTTGATTCATAGTATATGAGCATTTAAGTTTGTGACAATACCGAAGAGGATTGTACCACATTTTATACTCTAACCAAGTGATGAGAATGTCTCCTTACATTCTCATGATTATTGAATACTATAAAACTTATTTTTGAAAGTCTTTCATTTTGAAATACATGCTCATTATAAAAAAAAATTATAAGCAATTCAAAAGGAAAAAAATAAGAGGAAAACTAATTAAAACAAAACAAAACAAAACAAAACACAGGAGCACCTGGGTGGCTCAGTCAGTTAAGTGTCCAACTTGTCCAACTCTTGATTTTGGCTCAGGTAATAATCTCATGGTTCGTGAGATCAAGCCCCATGTTGGGCTCTGTGCAGACAGTGCAGAGCCTATTTGGGATTCTTTCTTTCCCTCTCTCTCTCTCTCTCTCTCTCTCTCTGCCCCTCCCCTGCTCATGCAGTGCACTCTCTCTCTCAAAATAAATAAATAAATAAATAATAAAAAACATACACATCTAAAACAAAACCAAAAACCCCAAAAACCCCCCACCCCCACACGCATCCAAATTCTCACCACTAAAATATAACTATACTCATAACAAGATCATTCCAAGCATATGTAGACATAGGACAGGCAGAATTACTAAAATGACATACTACAGACAGAATTTAAAAAAATAAAAACATAAAATTCAGTCTGATTTAGATGTAAGAAAAAAATTTTTAATAAACTAGAGTGTAAATAAAGATCAATTCAACTTTAGTAAATGCTTCTGTGAATTTAGCAAATTCAAATAAGGTACCTAAAAAAATGCATTAAAACAAGAAAAAGGATTATACAAAAGCACTGGGAGGCTGGAAGCATTACTTTCTGACTTCTGGCCAGAATGTAATGGCTCCTGGCTAAAAAGCTGAGGAATTAGCAGGCTGTGGTGGCCAGGCTCTAAGATGACCCCTAATAATCCTCTTTGTCTTCCTCCTTTTGTGTAATCCCCTCCAACACTGCTTGAGGGTTGGTTTATGCAACTAACAGACTATGGCAGAAATGACAGTCTGTGACTTCTGTGCTAGGTCACAAATGACATTACAGTTTCTGCCTTGCTCTGAAAGTTGGTTCTGAGGGAAGCTAGTTGCCATGCTGTGAGACCACTCAACCAGACCTATGGATAAACTTATATGGCAAAAAACGGAGTCATTCTACTAACAGCTATGCAAGTGAATCACCCTGGAAGGGAGTCCTCTGGTCTTAGTTAAGACTCCCAATGACTGCTACTTCCTGAGAACACCCTGAACCAGAAAGATCTAAGCTGCTCTTGGACTCTTGACCCAGAGAAACTGAGACAATAAATATTTAGGTTTCAAGTTCATTAAGATCTGATATTCTTTTTTTTTTTTAATGTTTATTTATTTTAAGAGAAAGAGTGTGAGCAGGGGAGGGGCAGAGAGAGAGAGGAAGAGAGAGAGAATCCCAAGCAGGCCCTGCACTGTCTGCACAGAGCCCAGTGCGGGGCTCAGTCTCCTGAACCATGAGATCATGACCTCAAGCCTAAATCAAGAGTTGGATGCTTAACCAACTGAGCCACCCAGGCACCCCTAGATCTTATGTTATTTCTTATGCAGCAATAGATAACTCATATGCATACATATACTATACTTTCCTCATCTCTCTCCCTGGCCTTTATACCCCACTCCTGATATTTGGAATATATTTTTGCATAGTTAACATTTGTAATCTGTTCTGGATTCATAATTCCCATAGTTGTTTACTCAAAGCTCTAAATTTGAATGGATTCAAGATTTACCATACAGTTCCCCAGGTTTTCCACTCCATACATTTTTTGTTTTTAATTAAAACATATTTTACCTACAGTAAAGTACACTACTCTTAAATATATATTTCAATGACTTTTGACTGTGTATACACACATATGACCATTGCTCAAATTAGTATAATAGATTATTTTCATGCTCCCTAAAAGACCCTTCTTGTGCCTTTCCAGTTAATCCCAAATTCTACATTTTCAATTTAATTTTTGGCAGTATTTCTTCATCAAGAAGTTTTTATTACTGCAGGTTTATCGATGCTATTCTTCCCAGTCCTTGTATGCTTATGTTTGTCTTCCATGTTTATTTTTTGAGGACAACTCTATTGGGGGGATTAGGGTTTCCTTTGAAATCTGTTTGGCTGGAGTGATGTCAATGGGAATGGCAGAGTAAGGGCCTCTGAAAAGCCAGTCCTTCATAAATGCAACAAGAGCAAAAGCAGCTCTACCATAAAAATACTGACAAAAATTATTAGAATCAACGTTTTCAGAACTCTGGAAATTAACAAAAGGCTTGCAACAATCCGAGGAGTACTTATTCAAGAAAAAATGCTAAATTTTAATAAGAGATGTTTGACATTTTAACCAGACCTACACCCATTCCCATCATCCCAGCAGCACAGTAGACTTGAAAACCAATATTCCTGCAATCACAGTGGAAACCAGGTGTAGCCTAGTAGCCACTGGAGGGGGTAAAACAGGTTTGGAGTTCTCTAAAACACCATTCAAAGAGAACTGTCATTATTTGACCTGTCAATTCTCTGCCAACTCCCATGTGCAAGTCTTGTCCTTATTGATTCAGACCTCATTCAGGGTGAATAGCCTTTTCCCTGGGAGGGGAGAAAAAGGGTGGTGGTTTGTTGAAAACAATCAGAGGCAGTCATTTAACAACACCATTAATATTAACTGAGGTAATGACAACAGTTGGGGCAAACAAGCAATTGATCAAAATATTTAAAAAGCTGAGGAATGAGATGTCTATCAGTATCTCTGAAAAGCTTTGACAGGGGCACTTGTAAAGCATGCAACTCTTGACCTCAGGGTTATGACTTTGAGCCCCATACTGGGCATGGGCCTACTTAAAAAAAAAAATGCTTTGACATATTTTTGGCCTTTTAGGCCAGGTGCATGTGTAGGGCTGTGTATATGCCTAGGTCCATGTGCATGATCAGAGTAACGTACATGTGAAACTCCTAAGCTCTCACTTCTGGCTGACCTTGAGGCATGGTGTAAAGAGAAAGTGAAGGCAAAGGCAGAATTATGAAATGCCTACCTGAGCATTAAAAGCATACCATAATACACATTCAGAGCCCCTCTACAAAGCTGGGAAACTTATTGTTCCAGACATTTAAGGAAATCTCTGTCCAATAATTAGCTGACAACTAAGCTAACAAGAAACTTCAGTAGCCACACACTGTATATAGGATTAGTTCAAGAAAGTCACTAAACAAAGAAAGACCAACAATATCAAACACTAATAACAACAAATCCAAGGGTAAGGAGGAATCTGATTTCCAGATTTCTACATTATTTAAGAAGTGCCCAATTTGAAAAATAAAATTTATAAACCATGCAAAGAAATAAGAAGTATGACATATGCATAGTAAAAAAAGCCATCAATAAATGTCTTTGAAGAAATTTGTGGACTTACCAGACACAAATTTAAAATAGCTATTTTAAAGATATTCAAAGAAGCAGACAAAACATGTCTAAAGAACTAAAGGAAAGACTGAGAAAAATGCCTTATCAAACAAAACATCAATAAAGAGACAGGAATTATAAGAAAAAATCAAATAGAAATTTTGGAGTTGAAAAGTACAAAAAGTGAGAGGAAGAATTTACTAAAGAGGCTCAACATCAGAACTGGCAGGAGAAAACTAAAGACAGGTCAATTGAGATGATTTATTATGAGAAACAGAAAAGTAAAGAAAGAATATTTGAAAAAATAATGGCGAGTTTCCAAATTTTATAAGAAAACATTAATCTACACATCCAAGAAGCTCAGAAGTCTTTATGTAATGTAAATTTTGAGAGATCCACACGTAGAAACATAAACTGTTGAAAATCAAAGACTAAGAAAATTTGAAAGCAGCAAGAGAAAAAAGTGACTCATTATGTACAAGGAATACTCAGTAAGATTAATGGCTGATTTCTCATTAGAAACAGTCAGTAGAGGCAGTAAGATGATATATTCAAAGTGCTGGGGAGAAAAAAAGAATGTCAATCAAAAACTCTATATCCAGCAAAACTATCCTTCCAAAATGAAAGAGACATTAAGACACTATCAAACTCTGAGGTGCCTGGGTGGCTCACTCAGTTAAGCATCTGACTTCGGCTCAGGTCATGATCTCACAGTTTGTGGGTTCAAGCCCCATGCTGGGGGCTGACAGCTCTCTGGTGACAGCTTGGAGCCTGAAGCCTGCTTCTGATTCTATCTCCCTCTCTCTCTGCTCCTCCCCCACTTGTGCTCTGTTTCTCTCTCTCAAAAATAAATAAACATTAAAAAAATTAAAAAAAAAAAAAAAAGACATTGTCAAACTGGATAGAATCTGCTGTCAGCTGACCTGACCTACAAGAAAAGCTAAGAGAATTATTTTAGATGAAATGAAAGGACACAAAATAGTAATACAAATACACAAAAAGAAATAAACAGTGCCAGTAACTGCAATGATGAAGTAATGACAAAACACAGTCTAAAAGTATTTTTTTGTTTGGAACTACTTTTATCCCTATTTGATTTCAAATTAGATAATGCAATAATTACAAATCAAAGTTGATAGGCACACAATGTGTAGCGTATAATTTGTGTGACAATAATAGCACAAAGGAGAAGGAATGAAGCTATAAGGGAGGCAGGTTTTTCTATATTATTGAAATTAAGTGGCTATTAATCTGTACTAAGCTATTATAAATTAAATAATTATAATTACATAATTATAAGTTAATGGTAATCCTCAGGGCAACCACTAAGACAATAACTGAAAAAAAACATAGTAAAAGAAATGACAAGAGATTTAAACTGATATACTAGAAAATATCTATTTAACACAAAAGAAGGAAGTAACCAAGCAATAAGGGGAACAAAACAGACACAAGTCATGACAAACAAATAACAAAATGGCAGATGTAAATCCTACCTCATCATAATTATATTAAATTTAAATGGATTAAGCACCCCAATAAAAAAAGCAGAGACTGGCAGAATGGATGAAATAAAAACAAGATCCAACTGTATACTGTCTATAAGAAATACATTTTAGATTCAAAGACATGAAGAGGTTGAAAGTAAAAGAATGGTAAAAGATATACTATGTAAGCATAGGCAAATGAAAACCTGAGTGGCAATACTAATATCAGACAAAATAGACTTAAACAAAATTTGTAAGGAGGGACAAAAAAAGGACATTTTACAATGACAAAAGGGATAACACATGAGGAAAAAAACAAAACAAAACAAAAACACATACACACCAAACAACAGAATGCCAAAATACATGACACAAAAACTGACAGAATTGAAAGGAGAAATAGACAATTCAACAGTTATAGCTGGAGACTTCAATACTCACTTTTAACAGTAGATAAAACAACCAGACAGAAGACTAATAAGAAAAAAGACGTGAACATCATAAACCAACTAAACCTAATAAACGGCTTAAGAATGTTCCACTCAACAACAGTAGAACACGCATTCTTTTCAAGTGTATGTGGAACATTTTCTGGGACAGACATATGTTAGGCCACAAAACAAGTCTCAATAATTTTTAAATCATACAAAGTAGGCTCTCCAAACACAGCAGAATGAATTAGAAATGAATGAATTAGAATAGATTAGAACAGAAAATACTGGAAAATTCACAAACATATGGAAATTAAGAAGTCCTAACCAATGAGTCAGAGAAGAAATGACGGATATTAGAAAATACCTTGAGATGATTAAAACACATACAGACACTCACAAACACACACACAAACACACAAAACATACCAAAACATATGAGATGAAGATAAAGAAGTGCTCAGAGTGCTCAGAGAGAAATTTATTGCTGTGTCTCTACTGAAAAAAGAAAAAAAAAAAAAAGATGAATCAATACTCTAGCCTTGTACCTTAAAAACTCTAGAAAAAGAGCAAACTTACTCCAAGGCAGGCAGAAGAAAGAAAATGAAATAATATAGAGGAGAAATAAATGAAGCACAAAATAGAAACATAATAGAGAAAACCAACAAAATAATACATTTGTTCTTTGAAACAGGCCAATAGGATTGAGAAACTTTTAGGTAGACTGACAAGCAAAATGAGGGAAGACTCAAAACTAAAATCAGGAATGAAAGAGAGGGCATTACTACTGACCTAACAGAAATAAAAAGGGAACAACAATATGCCAACAAATTATAAAACCTACATGAAATGACAAATTCCTAGAACAACCTACCAAATCTGATTCAAGAAGAAACAGAAAATCTGAACAGGTCTATAGCAAGTAAAGGTACTGAATTAGTAGTCAAAATCTTCCCACAAAGTCAGATGACTGCACTGGTAAATTCTACCAAGTGTTTCAAAACTAATTAACACACACATACACACACTCACTCTAATCCTTCACACACTCAATTAGAAAAAGAAGGAAACACTTCCCAATTCATTCTGTAAGGCCAAAACCAGACAAAGACACTGCAAGAAAACTACAGATCAACATCCCTTATGAGTATAGATGTAAATATCCTCAACAAAATACTAGCAAACTGATTTCAACAACATATAAAAAGGATTTTATACCATGACCAAGTGGGATTTATCTCAGGAAAGCTAGGTTCACTGAATATGCGAAAATCAATGTAATATACCTTAGTAGTAAATGACAAAATCCATGGGATTACTTTAATAGACAGGAAAAAGAATTTGACAAAATCCAACACCCTTTTGTGATATAGAACACTGAATAAACCAAGAACAGAAGCAAACTCTCTTACCTTGATAGAGAACATCTATGAAAAATCCACAGCTGACATCATACTTAGTAGTTAAAGACTGAGAGCTTTGCCACTAAGATCAGCAACAACACAAGAAAGTTTGCTCTGGTTCCAGCCAGGACAACCATAAAGCAAGTTAAAGAAATAAAAGGCGTTCAGACTGGGAAGGAAAAAGGAAAATAACATGTTTGCAGATGACATGATGTTGAGTATTAAAGAATCTGAACGAATCCACATGAGCACATGCACAAACACAAAACTATTAGAATTTTGTTCACCAAGGTTGCAGAACACCAAAATCAACATACAGAATTAAATTTTATTTCCATCCACTAGCAATGACGCAAAAAAAAAAAAAAAAAAAAAAAAATTTCAACAACTATTTCTGCATACAATAGCATCAAAATGAATAAAATATTTAGGAATAAATCTAACAAAAATAATGCAAAACCTGTACAACAAAAACTACAAAATACTGTTGAAAAAAATTTAAGAATACCTAAGTAAATGGAAAGACATCTCGTATTCATGGATTGGAGGATTTAATATCATTAAAATGACAACACTCAACAAATTGATCTACAGATTCAAAGTAATTCTTATTAAAATTCCAGCTGCTTTTTTTTTTTTTTTTTTTTGCAGAAGTTAATAAAGTGATCCTCAAATTCCTATAGAAATGTAAGGGACCCAGAACAGACAAAACAATCTTTAAAAAAAAAAGAAGAAGAAGAACAAAGTTGGAGGATTCACACTTCCCAATTTCAAAATTTACTGTCAAATTGTATCAAGATTATGTGGTACTGGCATTTAGATAGACATATAGATCAATGGAATAGAACCAAGAGTCAAGAAATAAGTCCAGTCATTCATTTACAGTCAACTGATTTTTGAGAAAGTTGACAAGAAAATTCAATAAGCAAAGAATAGTCTTTTCAGCAAATGGTGCTGGAACTAGATATCCACCTGCAAAAAAATGATATTGGACTCCTATCTTATATCATATACAAAAATTACCTCAAAATGGATCAGGGACCTAAATGTAAGAGCTGAAATTATGAAACTCTCAGAAGAAAAGAGATATAAATCTGTGTGACTTTGAATTGGACAATGGTTTCTTAGCTATGACACCAAAAACAACAACAAAAAAAATGATGTCACCAAATTTAAAATACTGTGTGCTTCAAAGGTTACCACCAAGAATGTGAAAATATATGGAAACTCTATATCTGACAAGGCACTTTTATCTAGAATAAAGAACTCTTACAATTCAATACTAAAAAATAAAACTCATTTAAAAAAATAGATGAACAATTTCACTAGATGTTCCTCCAAAAATACATACCAATGGTCGAAAAGCACATGAAAATATGGTCAACATCATTGATCATTAAGGAGATATAAATCAAAACTATGAGATACCACTTTACAACCACTAGGATGGTTATAGTTAAACAGATGAATAATAACAAGTGTCGGTGATAATGTGAAGCAATTGGATCCCTCATACATTTGTGGGTTTGCAAAATGCAAAACAGTTTGACAGTTCTTCAAAATGTTAAACACTGAATTATCATATAACCCACAATTCCAGTACTAGGTATATTCCAAGAGAATCTGTCTACACAAAAACTTCACAGTTCAAAGCACTGTGCACAATAGCCCCAAAGTGGAAACAATCCAAATTTCCATCAACTGATGAGTAAATAAAGTGTAGTATATTTATGCAGTGGAAAATCATTTATCTATTAAAAGAAGTACTGATACGTGCCACAACATAGGTAAACCTTGAAAACATTATGCTAAGTAAAGGGAAGGTAGACATGAAAATTCACAGAGTAAATGAGCCTATTTTATGAAACAGCCAGAAATTTGTCTTTAGAGGTAAATCTATAGACAGAAAATAAGTTAGTGATTGCCAGGATCTGAGGGAATGAAGAACTGGGGAATGAATGCTTATAGGTATGGAGTTTCTATGTTGAACTTTATCTATAAAGGAATATTTCCATTATTCTTGTTGCAACATCCCTCTGGAACTGTTATTCTTAAACCAAAAATAATGGATCAATCATTCATAACTAAGATACCTTCAGGCAAACTTATTTCCTTCTCCAGGATGGAGGCATGTCAGTTCCCATCATTTTCTCTTGTTTGATTCAGAATTTTTATTTGATTCAGTCTGTGTTTTAAAGTCCATTGAAGACAGAATTTTTCTTTTCTGTTTATTTTTATTGTTTCTGCTTGGTTATGATAACCAGAAGTGAAGAAAAAATGTATTCCTTTTTTTTTTTTCCAGAGAGAGAGAGACAGAGAGAGAGCGAGCGAGCATGTGCCTGTGTGTGCAAGGAGAGGAGGGGCAGAGGAAGAAGGAGAGAGAGACTCTCAAGCAGGCTGCACACCCAGTGTGGAGCTAGATCTTACAACCATGAGATCATGACCTAAGCTGAATTCAGACATTTAACTGAATGAGCCACCCAGGTGCACCTTATACTGCTACTTTAAACCAGCACTTTCCCTTAATCTTCTAATGTTTGCTGGTCTAATGGGGGGGGGGGGGGGGGAGGGGGGACAAAAAAACACTGTTAACTTGCAGTTGATTGTTCTTATTTAATTTTCCAAGAGGCTGCAAATCTTTTTTATCTTTACTGGCCATTTATATTAAATCTTTTGTAAATTACATACTGATAGCCTTTGTAAATTTTTATATTGAATTATTTATTGCTTTCATAACATTAATTGTTCTTTTGATATATCATTGATATAAATCCTTTGCTCTCTATATTGCAAATATCTTTCAGTGTGAATCTTGTTACAGTGTCTTTTATTGGACATATCTTAAAAATTTTACATAGTTAAATCCACCTAACTTTCTTTTGGATTTTATTTATTATGTAGGAAAAGCTTTCTTACCTTAAAATTAAAAAAATATTCAATATTTTCTTCTAATAGTAATATAACAGTAACTTTCATCCAGTATTAAAAAGTATATATATCTAGTTCTCTATTCCATATGGAAACTGATGTTTGTTTCTGGTGTGATGTCAGCACCTATTTTGATTTTTTTCACTTTCAAAAAAACAACCAATGGAAAAACACCATTCCTTACAGATTTGAAATACTTCTTTTAAGCTAAATTTCCTCATATACAAGATCTATTAATGAATTCTGTTCTGTACCATCTGACAATATGATCTTATTTATTTACTCTAACCATACAGTATACTTTAATATCTAATAGGGCAAATTTGTTCAAACTCTCCTCTGTTTTTCTTAAAGAATGTTTTAGCTATGCTTATGCATTTTTCCTTAGTGATGAATTTTAGAATTATATCAAAAACAAAATTCTATTGATACTCTGATTCGTATCAAAAAGCACATAGAACAAGCTGGCAATACCTGAGGTGAATCTAGCCAGTGCACATTATTACTGAGCCTGTAACATGGTATAGGTTTTAAAAATTGATGCTTAACAATAAAATCAGTCACCTCCCTCCCACACCTTACATACAACACATTCCCTTCCTCATCCTACTGTAGACATATAGTGCTGCCTTATTCTTTTATAAACAAACAGTGCTCCATATTATGATACACCATAACTTGCCTAACTAGTCTCCTAGTCCTGGACACTTAGATAATGTTATTTGCGACCTTTTGCTAAAATATAATATGCTGCAATAAATATTCCTGCATATTCATCATTCTAGACATATGCAACTATTTCTATTGGATAAACTGCTAGAAGATAAATTACATGGTCAAAGGGAGTGTACATAAATATTAAAAAAAGTTACACATACAAAAGAATATGTGTAGTTAAAAATTTTTTTAATGTTTGTTTATTTTGAAACAGAGAGAAAGAAAACAGGGGAGGGGCAGAGAGGGAGGGAAAGAGAGAATCCCAAGCAGACTCCAGCTGCCAGCACTGAGCCTGACACAGGGTTCAATCCCACAAATTGCGACATCATGACCTGAGCCAATATCAATAGTCCAATGCTTAAATGACTGAGCCACCCAAGCACCCCAAAGAATATGTGTATTTAAAAGATGATCATTATCATCAAGATTAACCTTATTTAAATATTTATCTAAATTTTATTTATTTATTAAACAAGTATTTAATTAGTATCTGCATGTGGGATAAAGGCAAAAGGGTAGTTTAAGCAGCTACTAAATTGCTAAATGTTAACAGTTGACTGAAAATTGCAGTAGTTACAAGATGGGATACTATGCATTTTTTCAACAGTGATATACCAAAAATCACATTTTACATTTTAAATATATATAATTTTATTTGTAAAAAAAATTTTAAATTAAAACAAAACAAAACAGAAAAAGACAACCCTATAAAAATTGGTGACAGATTTAAACAGTCAATTCATAGAGTGTAAATGGTCAATATATATGAAGTGATGCTTTATCTACATATTAATCAGGAAAATCATTTAAAACTGCAGTACTGAAATCTGCTAAGAGAGTAAATCTTAAAAGTCCTCATCACAAGACAAAAAACAAATTTTATAACTATGCATGGTGATGGATGTTAATAGACTTATTGTGATTATTTCACAATGTATATAAATTTTGAATCATTATATTGCACACATAAGACTAATATGTTATTTGTCAATTATACCTTAAAAAATAAAAAGATAAAACTGCAGTGAAATACCATTTCACACTTATCGTGTTAGCAAAACAACGTACAAATTGTTGGCAAAAATGGACAGCAATGGTTAAAGTATAGATAGCTACAACTGATTTGGAGGTCAAGCCAAGCAGGATGTTCATCAATATTTTACCACATTTCATCAAATCTATGACAACACCGATTATAAGATGATCATTATTGTATGTACTAATAAAAGAACAAAACTGCCAAAACAAAAACAAAACAACCAAACCCAGTGATAATACTCTTTATGTATTGATACAGGATAATTTCCAAGTTAGAAAAGTTCAGTGCAGAATAGTGTAAATAGCATATTACCTGTCTGGCAAAAAACGAGAAAGGACTATAGACATACTATTTGTTTTTAAATGCATAAAGTATCCCTCCAGAAACTGGTAATGTCCGTATATCCTCTGGGAAGGGGATTAAGGCTGAGAGACAGAGATAGAAGACAGATTTAGCACCCTTATGTAATCTGAAGTTTGAACCACATGAATATATTTTTTAATACAAAAAGTAAATTTATATTTTATAATTTAATTATTTTATTTTTAGTTTATTAGGCTTTTATTCAGTAATAAGAATACATACAAAATTTTAAAATTCTACTTTGGGGAACTCTTTTCAAAGGATATTTTTGAAGCTTTTTATTTTCCCTTCTATCTTTTAAAACTGACTTATTACAATATAATTCACATACCATACAATTCACCCATTTAAAGTGTACAATTCAATGGTTTTTAGTACAGAGTTGTGCAACCATCACCACAATTGATTTTCCCTCCTTTTGAATAATAAAATGAGATATCAGACAGAATCCTGGCAACGTCTGCAAGTAGAAAAATTATGGAGCAGAGAAAAGGAAGATCTCCTACAAAGGGAGCTGGATATTTTCCTTCCCACCTAACATTTTTAAGGGAATTTTGTGTAAGACTAGTAAGGGTGAAGAAAGTTTCCCATGCTAATATCAAAATGAAATTTACACAGTATTTTTTTAGATGGAAAACGAAAGAGTATTTTAATACCTTTTTGCAATGACTTTTGGTATTTTCTGATATTACACTAAAACTTGACAAGTGATGTATTTTTAAAGGTTAGCTGCGATGTTGAATCTGAAATCACTAAGCTTTTTCACACTTTAAAAAAAATTTTTTTTAATGTTTATTTCTGAGACAGAGAGAGACAGAGCATGAGTTGGGGTGGGGGGGGGGAGAGGGAGACACAGTATCTGAAGTAGGCTCCAGGCTCTGAGCTGTCAGCACTGAGCCCGATGCGGGGTTCGAACTCAAAAACCATGAGATCATGACCTGAGCTGAAATCAGTCGCTCAACCGACTGAGCCACCCAGGCGCCCCTTTCACACTCTTACATTGAAATCCACCAAACTATCATGAACTTTTCAAAATTGTTAGTTTTATATAATATAATGATATATTTATTATGAAATGATTACCACAATAAGTTTAGTTAAAATCCATCACAATAGTTAAAATTCTTCTGTGTGTATAAGAACTTTTAAGATTTACTCTCAATATCTTTCAAATGTGTAATGAAGCATTGTTAACTATAGCTAACTATAGTGTCCAATAAAGCATTGTTAACTATTGTGCCCATTATATCCCTAGAACTTATTTATGTTATAACTGGGAAGTTTGTACCTTTTGACCACCTTCACCCATTTTGTCCAGCCCCCTACTCATCACCTCTAAGCAAACACCAATCTGTTCTCTGTATCTATGACTTTGTTTTTTTAAAGATTCTACATATAAATGATATCATACAATATCTTTCTGTCTTATTTAACATAACATCCTCAATGTCTATCCATATTGTTGCAAATGGCAGGATCTCCTTTTTTATGGGTAAATAATATTCCCCTGGGTAGGTTATTTTCATGTCTTGGCTTATAAATATGCTGCAATGAACAGGGGGGTGCTATATATTTTTAAAAATTCATTATTAAGTGGTCAGAGGTTAGAAACATTATGGTTAACATATTTAGTCTTAGGAAGCTTAGTTTCAGAAAAGTCAATTTGTAGAGGGATGAAGGACTATAATGGTTAATAATTATAATAATAAAAAAACACTTCTGTGGCATCACTGTGTGCCAGAAACTTTACATAAACCAATTCATTTAATTTCAAAAACGCTGTTAGGTGGGTATTACTATTATTCTCATTTTCCAAAAGAGGAAACTGAAGATTAAGATGTTCAGTAACCTGCCCAAAGTTATATAACTAGTGAGTGACAGAAGTCATATTTTGAACCTTCAAAGTCATGCTGTAGACCACTGCACTATACTGTATCTATATACTGAAATGCTATGTCATGAACACTGGCTTTGCAGCAAGACAAACAGTAATTAGCTGTGTGACTATAGGCAAATGATTGACTCGCCTTTATGCTCAGTTCTCTCGTCTGTAACTGAAGAAGTTAACACTTGCCTCTCAAATACATAAAACAGTTAGCACAGCATCTAGCACCTTGGTAAGTGTTAAAATAAATTACAGCTAAAAATAAAAACCCTCCAAAAAGAGAGGTTTAGCTAACCAGGTGCAAAGAAGTAAAATGCAGAGCCAAGGGTCATCTACAAACCACTCAAGAGGGCTATATGCTCTCCTGGTAGGTTACTTAGCACAATGATAAAGCTGAGTTAAAGACAAAAAAAGCATGGGCAATAATGGTTTAAGAGATACTGTTTCTTACTACATACTATTATATGTGATAATTATTTTAACACTTAGCACTCAAACATTTCAAAGACATTCTTTATGTCCTAGAAAAATCAAGACAACTGATAATATGTCTTCCAAAAAATATTTAGCAATGAAAGGGCCTGTGTGCAATGCTCAATCTTTTTAACAAAGGAAAAAAAAATGCACTTAAAAAAATTTTTTTTAATGTTTACTTATTTTTGAGAGAGAGACAGAGAACAAGTGGGGGGAGGGGCAGAGACAGAAAGGGAGACACAGAATCTGAAGCAGGCTCCAGGTGAGCTGTCAGCACAGAGCCCGATGAGGGGCTCGAACTCAGAAACAGTGAGATCATGACCTGAGCCAAAGTCAAACGCTTAACCGACTGAGCCACTCAGGCGCCCCCAAAAATGTACTTTTATGAAAACAGCATATTCTAGGTCTTAAATAAACATCATACTAAGAATGTTTCTAAAAACTCTTTCCTATGTTTCTCATCAAGAACAATGACAATAAGCCTGGGGCAATGTATATTGGATTCATACATTAAATCAATGTGTTCAAAACCAAGAAGTTGTCCACAGATCTGCTTGAGAAGAGATTTAGAGATACGTCACTTAGTATTTTTAAAACTACTACAGGAAGCAAAATCTCATAGCTTAAGTGAGTGAAAACTATGTTCTATACTCAGGCATAGGAGGGCACAGGGTTATGGCTCTATCTAAAGCAAATTCAATTTGGTTTGTGGTTTGTAACCTGGCAATTTTAGGCAACTGGCAAGAGAAAAGTATTTCTGCCAAGGACAGAATCATGTAGAAGAGTGCTGGCAACCTTTGAGGTATTAAGGACCTAATAATCTCCACTATTTCTATATTCTATCTGCTGCCTTCAGTACAGGGCACAAGCCCTTAACTAAGATCCTTTAGTTAAATAATAGCCAAGTGTAAGACAATCATCATCATCATCATCATCATCATCATCATCAAGAACAGTATTTAAGGAGGAAGTGCTACCAATTCTATACCAATTCTTCTAGAAACACAAGGGACTGAAACACTTTCCAACATGTCTTATGAGGCCACATTACCTTAACAAAACTAGACAAGGACATTACATGGAACAAGCAAAACAAACCCTGAATAATATTCCTAATGAACACAGATACTACAATTTTACAATACTAGAGTATCAGCAAATTGAACTAAACCATACACAAAAGGTAATACATTATGATTCAATGGAATTTTTCCCAGAGTGCAAGGCTGGTTTAACATCTGAAAATCTATCAGTGTAATTCACCATATTAACAAGACTAAAATAAGAAAAATCATATGGTAATCTCAATAGATGCAGAAAAGCATTTGATAAAGTACAAACATCCATTCATGATAAAAATTCTCAGAAACCAGAAATAGAAGGAAACTTCGCTTGAAGAGCATCTTGATAAAGGACATCTATGAAAAACTTAGAGCTAAGATCACATTTAATGGTGAAAAAGTGAATGCCTGCTCCCTAAGTTTGGAGAAAATGCAAAGATGTCTGCTCTCATTACCATGTTCAACATTTAACTGGTGGTCCTAGTCAGTGTGATTAAGGTAAGAAAAGGAAATAAAAGGCATACACATTGAAAAGGAAGAAGTAGAATTATCCTTATTCACAAATAATATGATTGTCCATGTAGAAAATCCCAAGAAATTTTTTTAAAGTTACTAGAACAAATAAACGAATTTAGCCAAGTTACAAAATAGAAGATCAATATAACCAAATCAATTATTCTATGACATAAGAAATAAACAACTGGAAATCGACATTAAGGATAATATCAATAGTATCAAAAATGTAAAATATTTAGAGATGAATTCAAGAAAAAATGTTCTGGACCTATACACTGAAAACTAACATTCTTGAGAGAAAATAAAGAAGACCTAAACAAATCGAGATATACCATGTTCATGGACAAAAACACTCAGTATCATTAAGATGTCAATTCCAAATGCTAGACTGACCTATACAATTAACACAATACCAATCCCAATCTCACTACAAATATTTTTTTTTGTCAAAATTAACAAGTTGATTGGGGCACCTGGATAGCTTGGTTGAGTTTCTGCCTTTGGCTCAGGTCATGATCTCATGGTTCATGAGTTTGAGCCCCGCATCAGGCTCTATGCTGACAGCTCAGAGCCTGGAATCTGCTCTGGATTCTGTGTCTCCCTCTCTCTCTCTGCCCCTCCCCCACTCGTATTCTGTCTCTCTCTCTTTCAAAATTAAACATTAAAGAAAATAAAAGAAATTAACAAGTTGATTTTAAAACATACATGGAAATTCAAAAGAGCTAGAATAACAACAGTGATCTTGAAAAAGAAAAACAGGGGCGCCTGGGTGACTCAGTTGGTTAAGCGTCCAACTTCAGCTCAGGTCACGATCTCGCGGTCCGCGAGTTCAAGCCCCGAGTCAGGCTCTGGGCTGATGGCTCAGAGCCTGGATCCTGCTTCCGATTCTGTGTTTCCCTCTCTCTCTGCCCCTCCCCTGTTCATGCTGTGTCTCTCTCTGTTTCAAAAATAAATAAACGTTAAAAAAAAATTTTTAAATAAGAAAAAGAAAAACAAAGTTGGGAGGAATTATGCTTTCTGCCTTCAAGACTACTATAATAATTTACAATTTTGTATTGGTATAAGAATAAACATAAAGACCAATGGGACACAACAGACAGCACAAAAATAGACCCACACATACAAATTCAATTGATTTTTAACAAAGGTGCCAATGTAACTGAATTAGAGAAAGACTAGTCTCGTGACCACTGCTGACCATTTTCAACAAATGGTGCTCCAACAATTGGACATCCATAGGGAAAAAAAATAGGTCTTAACCCTTACCTTACACATACACAAAAAATTAACTTGAAATGTTCACAGACCTAAATGTACAAGCTGAAACTATCAAACTTTCAGAAGAAAACATAAGAAAATCTTTGAGACTTAATTTAGGCATATTTTCTTAGGACACAAAAAATATGAACCATAAAGGAAAAAAAAACACAACTTCAGCAAAATTAAAAACATTTCATCTTTGTTTGTTTTTTTTTTAAACATTTCATCTTTGAAAGAGAACATTAAGAAAATGAAAATACAAGCCTCAGACTAGGATATCTGTGTATCCACATATTCAAGGACTTGAACCCAGAATATACATAGAACTCTTCTAATCAATAATAAGTGAAACAACCTGATTAAAAAACAATGAGTGAAAGATGTGACAGACATTTCACCTAAGATGATACATGAATAGCAAATGAGCATCTGAAAAGATGCTCAACATAATTAGTCATTAGAAAAATGCAAAATAAAACTAGAGTGAGATGCTATTACATATGCACTAGAATGGCTAAACTTAAAGAGAAATACAAATACCAAATACCAAGAGCTGAAGAGAATGCAAAGCAACTGGAAGTCTCATATGCTGCTAGTAGGAGTGCAAAATGGTCTAGTAATTTTGGAAAACAGTTTGACAGTTTCTTAAAAAGTTAAACATATACTTGCCACTAATCCCACAATCCCACTCCTAGGTATGAGAAAACAAATGTCCATGTAAAACCTTGCAAACGAATGTTCACAGCAGCTTAATTCATAATAGCCCAAACCTAAACATAGCTCAAATGCCCATCAATTAATCTGGATAAGTGAATTTTGTTATATCCATTCAACTGACTAATATTCATCATTTAAAACTTACAAACTACGGATACATGTAACAACTTTAATGAATCTCAAAAGTATCATGCTAAGTGAAAGAAGTCACAAAAAGAAAGAAGTCAGACATTAAAAAAAGGTATATATTGTAAGATTCTAGTCACATGATATTCTAGAAAATACAAAACTATCCTGACAGAACATAGATCTGTGACTGGCAGGGACTTGCAGTGGGGTGAGGTATGTGACTGCAAAGAGGCAAGAGAGAACTTAATGAAATACTGACAATGTTTTATCTCTTGCTTTTAGTTATACCACTGTATAAATCTGGTACAATTCAGAGAACTCTACTCCTACACAAATTTTATCTGACTATAAAGTGATTAAAAATAAAGAAAAAACCCACATTTCCCCTGCATACCTCAAGTTTATTTTGTGAGGATCACATGACATAGTTAAATTTAGCTGAAGTTGACCCATGTTGATATTAAAGGCTTTCTTAAAGGCCAAAAGAATTTGGCCTCACAGATGTCTCAGCTGTCACTGCCCCCAAACTGGTTAGTTTGGTTAGTTCAAGCTTCAGTTCCTTACCTAACTAAAGTTAGTAACTACACACTACTAAATCTAGTATATCTTTCTGACAACAAATTATTTGTAGCAATTGATGTCAAATCCTTTAAGATCGCTAAGTAAACTTCAAGAGTTAACAGGATAATTCCTTAATGCACAAAAGACCATATCTATGTTTACAAAAAATGTTATTTATCCCTCAGAGCTTTCTCCTGCAGGAAGTTATTTATAATATTGCCTGATGATTCACATGGACTTCAGCTGAAATTTAGACTTTGTTACTTCATCAGACACTTTCTTACTAGGGTATTCTTTGACTTTCTTCTGACTTTCTTACTAAGGTTTTCTTGTCATTTATCCCTGTCGCTTTTTTTTTTTTTTTAAATACAAGGAAAATTAACTTGGGTTAAGTAAGAAATAATTTATAAAACTGCCTAAGTAATATTTATACCTCAAGTACACACTTTCCTCCACAATCTTAGGAAACAAGAATTAGGGAGAAACAAAAATGAAAATTACTGATTGGGGGGAAAAGCCATTTGTGTCTAACCTTTTAGTCACTTTTGTCAAAGCTTATGGTAGAATAAAAAATTTTTAAATATAATTTCCACTTTAAATACAGGTGGAAGAAAAATCTTCTTACTTGCAAACCAACCTTCATAACTTTGACACTAAAAATGTACAGTCCTATACCCTGCCTTTGAGATGATGAAAGCCCTGGTAGGACAACAAATTTCAAGAACTGTAGAAAACTGATGTTCGAACAACAAAAGTATCCTCTGAAATTATTTCATCCCAACTTTTCATTTAGCTATCACCAAAGTGGGAAAATGTGAGTATTCAGATATAGAAGCTGGATTTTTTTTTTCATGGAAAAAAATGTGTTGTGTTTGTAATAAAATAGCCAACAAATTGCAGAAGATAGAAGAAAATGAGATAAAAACTTAAGAATTTTTTGAACCACAGGACAACATCTGTTCTTATTCTCTAGAGTCTACAAAACCAGAGAAAATTTTAAATTCACTCTACAAAAATATTTATATTGTTGGTAACTGAAATCCATTCAAAGATCTGAAAATAAGTTTTTCTCCTAATAAACAGAACCTCTAATCTTCTTCAATTTGGAGACAGAAGTTACATCTCAAATACAGAAATCTGCCCTTTTTGTAGACAGATAATTGCCTTCAAATTGGAGATCTACCTAAAACTAGTGAAACTCATTAGATAGGAATTGATAAAATCTTGTTAAATAAGCAGACAATTAATTATATTTGGTTATATGACAAGAGGACAATTCTTTAGTCTGTGATAAATGCCCTATCAACATTGCTTTTCTAATGTAGACATAAATTCTACTTGTTTATAGTAACTTTACTCATAACTGCCAGAACTTGGGAGGCAACCAAGATGTCCTTCAGTAGGTGAATGGAAAAATAAACTGTTATTTTGAGACAATGGGATATTATTTAGCACCAGAAAGAAATGAGCTAGTAAGCCATGAAAAGACCTTAAGTAATCTTAAAAGCATATTGCTAAGAGGAAGATGCCAATGTGAAAAGGCTACAAACTATATGGTAACATTCTGGAAAAAGCAAAACCATGGAGAAGTCAGTGGTTGCCAAGGGTCAGTGAGGAAGAAGGAAGGGATGAATAGGCGGAACACAGGATTTTTAGGCAGTGAAATCGTAGTATCATATTATGATACAACAACCGTGGATACTTGTCATGACACATTTTTCAAAACCCCACAGAATGTACAAAACCATTTATATGTAATGTGAAGTATGGACTTTGACAATGATGATGTCGATGTAGGTTCACACATTATAACACATGTAGCACTTCAGTGCCAGATGCTGAGGACGTGCCAGATGTAGGGAGGCTGTGCATGTGTAGGGGGCGTGGAGCAAAAGGAAATTCTACTTTCTACTCACTTTTGCAGTGAACCTAAAACTGCTCTAAAAAATGAAGTCTATTTTTTAAAAAGGTGTATGTACACTTTAGTTGGTTTTTAGTAGCTGGTATGAAGTTCTCTGATTAGGGAGAGGATCAATATATACCCACTTTGTAAAGAAACTATTATATAAATTGAATATGCAATGTTCTCATACTTCATTTTAAAGATACATTTGAAAAAGAGAAATGATCTCAGTACAGTTGGAACATTTCTAAAACCAGTTCAGAGATTCTCTTTACACAAATTCTTACATGTTGGGAATCAGAGTCACTAATATATGAGTAAGATCCACACTTGTTAAATGTACTTAGTTTAAAAACAGCCTAGAATCAGCTAACTAGAAAACATACTTGGAAATATTGGGTCAAAGCCCCTCATCTTAAAATAAGTAAAACAGAGGCTCAGAGAAGCTATATGATTCTCCCCAGGACTATTTAAGATAGAAGGACTAGAACTTTGGTATTCTAAAGTTTCAAGTTTGTCTTTTCATTATACTACTACCATTAAAGAAAACAAAATTATGATTTCTTAAAAGACACAGATGTAACTTTTTTTTCTTTTTCCACTTTAAGAGGGTAAGAATCCAATTAGTATATTTCTTTGGCTGATAAGCACTCACTCGAGCTGCCCACTTACTCATTTATTCTGCCTGCTTGATTTTTCCCAGAGGTCATATAAAAAGAAAATCATGTTTTAAGAATGCTAAAAGCCAAAGACAATGTTTCACCACGAAAGTGAATATAAAACCCACGTGTGGGTTATTATTCAAGCAAGGGCTACGATCCCCATCCCACCACTGATAGTCGGAATTTAGAATCTTGCTCGACGTCTTACAGAGGTAAAAATCCACCCTTAGTGGGAGCAGCTGTGACTCTGTGAAAGAAGCTACAAATAACATGCTGGGAAATTCAGCAGGCACTGTTATTATATCCTGTTTATACTGTCATTTTTCCTATCAGTAGGATATTATTTATACAGACCCCACCCATGAACTTCTTGTTTATCTTATTATAGAAATCCTCCAAATCTATAAAAAGAAGCCTCTGTATTAGTTTCTGGAACAAGCACATGTGTTATAATTTTGCACCTCACTACACTTTTTTTATTTAGCAATCTCTTTTGTTAGGCCCTACTCATTCTCATTTTTATCTCAAGGTTGATTTATTTCATTATTTCACATATTAGAGTTGAACTTAACTTTTTAAAGACTCCATAACAGGACATAGATTCTGGGGCTCCACACCTTAAACTTTATTTTGGGAAGATTTCATCAGGCAGAGATATTCTTGTAAGATACACTTCACTAATTTGTTTAAAGACAAAAAGTGGCTATACGCTGAGATCAGGTACCCCTAGTGAGTGAGTCCTAGATGTCTAGAAGCTTATGTAGGCTTCTCTATGCCAGGTATGCCAATTATGATGGACAGGTATGATGGATTCTCACTAACTCACTATTTTCTAGTTGGATCTCTTTTCTAGAATGAAAAGCCCTGCCCCTGAGGCTAGTTTGATGGGCCAGGTGAAAATGCAACACAGTAATACATGAGAAATAAATGAATTCATTAAGTTGACCAATGGGACAATGAAACAATCTTGTTATAAATCACCCTCACTCCCCTGCCTTATGTAAATAACTGAATTAAAGCAGATAAAAGAAAGATGCAAATTCCTTAAGGGCAGAAATTCACGCAGCATTTGGTGAACAAATAATTATTTTTGGAAAGGGAACGTCACTGGACAAAGTTAATATTGGATAAACTTTCATATGTTCAGCTACAAGACAGCACTACAAGGCAGCTAGGTAAACATGAAATCTTCAGAAAGTATGTATAATGCTTGACTCTCTGGGAATGTGCAAGAAAGATCACTGGTTTTTGTTTTTTTGCTTTTTTTAAAAAAAATGTTTATTTATTTTTGGCAGAGAGGGAGCAAGCATGAGCAGGAGAGGGGCAGAGAGAAAGGGAGACAGAGGATCTGAAGCGGACTCTGCACTGACAGCAGCAAGCCCCATGCAGAGCTTGAACCCATGAACCATGAGATTGTGACCTAAGCCGAAGTCAGATGTTCAACTGACTGAGCCACCCAGGTGCCCTGAAAGATCACTGCTTTTAAAGAACTTTACTCTAAAATGCATAACTGAAATGAGGCATAGTACCTAAGAGTGGTGAACTTAGTGTAACTGATTTCATAAAGAGAGAATTCTAAGAGCACCTGGGTGGCTCAGTTGATTGAGCATCTGACTCTTGATTTCAACTCAGGTCATAATCTCAGTTCATTGGATTGAGCCCCACATAAGGCTCCGAGCTGAGAGTGAGGAGCCTGCTTAGGATTCTTTTCCTTTGCCCCACCCCACCTCAAAATAAGTAAACATTTAAAAAAAAAAAAAAAAAAAAAAAAAGAGAGAGAGATCTACGTGTGCTAAAGTGATCAAAGAAGCCAGAATGAGGATAATAATTGAGGTAAAAAAATTTTTTTAATTTTATTTATTTTGAGAGAGAGAGAGTGGACAGAGCGAGAGGGAGAAAGAGAGATTCCCAAGCAGGCTCTGCACCATCAGCACAGAACCTGATGTGGAGCTTGAACTCACCAACTGTGAGATCATGACTTGAGCTGAAATCAAGAGCCAGATGCTTAACCAACTGAGCCACCCAGGCACCTCAAGGTAATCTTGATAAACAGAACTTTATAAGGCTGAAGTGTGAAGGGGAAAAGCATACTAGGCACAAACAATGATTTGTAAGCATCGAAATGAGAATTCTGAAAATGGTGAGTATCTAAATTTAGTTAGGGAGAATACTGAAGAGAAGATGGCAATAAAAAGAAGGCTGGAGTCAGACTATAAGGAGTTTCATTTTTCAGACAATGGAGAACCATTAAAGATATGTGATCAAGGGAAAATGTGCCCAAGCTTTTGGAATAGGAATGAAGAGGAGGAAGAATAAGTTGGATTGAGGTTGAAATGGGGGAAGAAGTTTTTAACAGTACCAAATCCTATGATTATAGAAGCAAAATAAAGGTCACGTGATATAACAAATAATAAATATGTAAAAATATTTTCAGAACCACAAGATGGCATTATGAGGACTCTTACTGAGTGGCACAATGTTAAAAATATGCCAGTCCACTGAAATTTAATGTCAGAAAAGCTTACCAATCTCCTAGAATTGTACTTCTCAAACCCAAATTATCTGGGGATCTGGTTAAAATGAAAATTCTGATTCAGCAGGTTTAGGGTGGTACTCTGTATCTTTACATTTCTAACAAGCTCCAAATAATGCTGTTCCACGGACTACACTTTGAGTAGCAAGACGCTAAAACATCTTTCAGCTTCCCTTTCCAAAAAGGCAATACTACTGTGTTTAATCCACTATGCTGTAGCTATTCCCTTTAGATATTCCTAAGAAATTCCTTTTAAAGGTATTTTCTTATAATGTGAATCAATGTCACATGGGTTTCAAAAGCTACTATTTTATTTACTTTCATTTTTTTAAGTTTATTTCTTTATTTTGAGAGAGAGAGAGAGCATAAGTGGGGGAGTGGCAGAGAGGGAATCCTAAGCAGGCTCTGCATTGTCAGCATAGAGCCAGATGTGGGTATTGAACTCACAAACTGTGAAATCATGACCTGAGCCAAAGTTGGACAGTTTACTGACTGAGCCACCCAGGCACCCCAAAAGCTACTATTTTAAAAGTCTAAGATGACTCAAGATTCGGGGGATTCAAGATCCTCAAAAACACTTCCACCTGGAAAAATAACCAACTCTATAATACCGTTCTATAACACTACAGTTTTATTCTTTTTTGTAGCTGACAAACTAGAAGATACTATTGTTTCTAATCTTAGAGATAAAGTAAAAGCCCTGAAAAGACAATACTCTGTCTTTTCACAGTGCACATCAGTGGGTTTTGGTAAAACCCACTTAACTTGCCCTTACAATGCCCTTAGCATATTCCTTAATCCTTGAAGATAAAGGTAAAAATGTATTTTACATATTCTATTGAAAGGTATAAAAATTAAATGTGTACACATCCTTCTATTAAGAAAGATTTCTACATGGAAGGATATGCCTTTAATTAGAATCTTTTACCATGAATATAGGCATCATTTGTAAAAGTATGTTAGTAGTGTTATATATCACACACACATATGTATTAGAATTGGTTGATTCTTGGGATGAAATTTAAGACTTCTGAAATCTCAAGTTTCATTTTTTACCATACTGATGGTCAATAACAACTTTTTTACATAAATTAGCTTCAATAAATACCGATGTCTAGAGAACAGAAATGATATCTTAAAATTGGAAGGTACTATGTAATTAGATCCAACTATTTCATCATATAGGTAAGAATCTGAGATGCAGAGGCTAAAAAGCCCAAAGTCACGTAGGTGCTAACGGCATGTCAAACAAGGAGGGGAGGAGGAAAAAACTAATTTTTAAATCCATTAATGTACAACATACAACAACGTACCAAATACAAAATGCAGTTAAAAGAGTTTCCAGTTCTTCTAATGACTAAGATATAGTTGAGTTTATATTAGGTCTTATAAATAAATCACTGATATCCAAGAAAGAAAGAATACATACCAACAAACACGACATGCTACCCCCATATTTAAGAACTCCATAAAAAACGCAATCTGAATAGAGAATGACACATATACACCACATACTTGAGATGGGGCTGCGGTGGGGTGGGTAATGGGATGGTATATAAAGAACAAAGAGAAGACAATGATAACTCTTATCTTCTCAGTAACAGTTCGAAGAGAGCTTCACATATGAAAAGGGCTTAAAAAAAAACTTCCTTTACTCTCATGGATAATTTTTTAATTGGTAAAATCGAGAATCAGGAGGACTGCAAGCTTTTAAAAACATGAAATGTAGATAGCAGTTGGATGTGCATGTGTCATAAGCTCTGTCAGTTACAAGAAAACCAGAGACCCTTTTTTAGTCATAAAATGGGGAATTTTGTGGTTATCACAAATGCTATAAAATTTACTAGCACCAGTTTAAAAAAAAATCACTGGAGAAGTTTCATGATATCAGAGACAATGGGTTTTAAATCACAGGCATACATTATTATGCCTAAGTTGACAGGTCTGCGCTGCAATGCAGAAATGCAAGCAATATTCCAACATCTGCACCAGAAGGCAGAGACTAGACATGATTCCAGAATAAAGGGCTCTTTAGCTCTTACCTGTTACCTGTGCAACAACTGCTTGGGAAATCCTCCGATTGGCAAGAAAGGCTTTGATTTCCTCTTTTATCACACTGCTGTCCCTCCTAACAAAAACAGAAGACAAGACCAACAATGTATGTTGAAGGTAGAAATCCTCATCTTTGCTAAGAAAGGTGAAGCAGAGAGGTGGGGAGCACATAGAAAGAAAGAACACAAAAATAAAGGTAAACAGACCAAGCTTGTGTGAAAATATGAAATTAAAACAAACCAAGAAACACCAAATATTCAAGTCCTAAAACATCACACCATCAGACAGACGCTTTAGTGAATGCCACAGTAGATATAAGTCTCATACCAGACGATGGTTAATCGCATGCTGTGTATAATTCACATTAGGAACAAGGCTGCCATATGGTATATACTAAGTTTCATTACTGAGGAATGAATATACCTTACAAAGACAGAAATCCTAGAAAAATAAAAAGCAATAACAACAACAAAAATCAGTTGTGAGTAGACTGTGGGCTCGCATGTTAACTATGAAACTGCATAAATAATGTTCATTTTAAAACCTTTGTTAAAGGAACAGAAATCATCATCATTCTTACAACTGCTAAAAACATTAGCCATTTGAAAATTTTAATTTGCCTTCTTTTTCCTGTATAAACCAAAAAAAAAAAAAATTAAGTGGGATGAAATGAATATAGAATTTTAATATAAAAAGGCAACATTAATTTCCTATTATATGTAATATAGAGTACTTAAAACTATATTGTGTCCTTGAGATTACATACATATTATAGATCTAATTTTTCCTCCACTAAGACAACAACAAATTCTCACAAGACGAGACATTTACTAGAACAACAATGAAAGGCAAGACTTCTATTTCTCCACCACAACAAATACACTTTAAGTAAAACTTATACCCTTAAAACCAACCAATTTCTCTTTGAATACTTTATGTTCAAAAGGATTACATAAATAAAGTATTGATTTTTGATCAAGCTCAAAAAAACCACAGAATAGTGGTAATTTATAATCTCATACAGGGTCAGCAAACTATGGCTAAATCTGGCCTCCCAACTGTTTTTATACAACCTGTAAGAGCTAAGTAAGAATGTTTTTCACACTTGCAGTCATTATGTGATGACAGAGAACACTAACTCTGAACATGAATTAAGCAAAGTATTATCTCCTCACCAAAAATTCCATCCTTCTATTGGTAGGCCTATGTTTTAAAAACTATATTCAATATTGTATTTTGTCAATAAAAATCTGTGACTTTTTTTTCCCTCTTAGATGTTAAGTATTAAGTATGTGTATTATATCCTCTATTTTGCCTCTTGGCCACAAAGTGTAAGATGTTTACCATCTACTCTTTCCGACCCCTGATCTGAGAAAAAAGGATCATGAAATCTTTACAAATCATTTTGTAAATGAACCACAAACTTCCAAACTACTTATAGGAGCCCAAGTCTTTCTAAAGATTATTTGGAGTAACAAAAGAAAAGATCCTACCCAAAAATAATCAGTTGTGATTTAACTTAGAGCAGGTATGTTAGCCCTTTCGTGAGGAGGGGCTATACATTGTGTGAGTGGATACCAATGTTCCCTTTCAGGAATTCTGGAAAAGAACAGAGAAGTAATAGTAGTGACAAGCTTTCAATCTGAAGCTCTACTGTATATTCCTGACCTACTGGTTAGAAATGCTAGTCAAAAAAATTCCTAAAGAAAGAAAACAGCTGCCTAATCCAATACTTAAAATTTCTCATACTCCTCTAGATTCTGATCTAGATACTGGCTAGATTCCCTCCAAAATGCTTGTTCATATTGGAAGTTATTTCTTTGAAAAACATGCACTCTCATTTGATTTAAAACTGTGTATCTGAAATAAAAAGGCACAATACATTTAAATACATTTTAAAGTCAAATAAAATAAACTGCTCTGTATAATACAGGTAGTATAGACCAAATGGCTCTCAAAATCCACCAATAAATACCTGCGCAAGGGATAATTTCAGCAGTATGAATTTGCCTTACGTAAATAAAACAACCAAATCATTTGGTCTCTGATACAGCTTCAAAATTAATCTGAAAAAATTTAAATAAAGCACTGCATTGCAATGTATAGACTATCCTTCTAGGAAAATGAAAAGTGAGTTTAACAGAATATTTATTAAGGTTAAATAAAAAACGTGCTTTCTGGGAAAAATGATTAAATGGTATTTTCTTGACTACGGATTTAAATTGGAATTTAAATCAATTTATTTTAAATCAAATTCACCTAGAGTAGACACTAAATCATAAAGAGGAGATAACATTCAATTATTCCAATAGGAAATATCCAATTTGTGAATTATTCACAGCCTTGCAGTATGACATTATCAAGGGCTGCAGAAAGACAAAAAGAACTTCAAAAAGTCTGCAAAACAGCAGCAATTCATTTACCCTCCCATAGACTATATTTTTAGATACTTGGCAAGTTCCTAAGTACCAAGTTAAAATAAGTTAAAAAAATAATAGTAACAAAACCTCTTTAGTCAACTGCTTTACCAGAGAGAAGCTTTTTCAAACTGAAGAAAAACTTAAGACTTAAAAGATAAGGATATGCTTGGGCAAGTCATTTAATAAAGCTGGACCCTGGTTTCATCATCTGGTAAAATGAGAACATTAATACCACCATCACAAGGCTTTTAAAATTTTTCTCCAAGCATGGAAATTAAATTTAAATAAAATTTAGTATTAAATGTATGTATATGTGTGTATATGTGCATAATATAAAAAAAAATTCTTCAATGAAAATTTTTTTGAAACTGTAAAACCATTAAACAATGACTATTATTTTATAAAACTCTAGAAAGAATCCCAGAAGAAGAAACAAAGGATCTGCTATAATTACCTACATCTGAAGTAAACATCTATATCAGGTGCTTCAAGGCACCATGGAAAGATTTAGACACAAGTAGTGATGTGTTTAGTTGGTTTCATCAGGTATAGGTATCCCCTGCTTTCTGAAGGTTCGCCGTATGCCACTCTGCTTTTATAAAAGAGCTACATTAGTTTGGTAAAAGCCAAAATCTCCTTCGGATTTCGGTTAGTGAAAACAGGTACGAATGTAGGTCTTTCCTAAAAGTGAAGTGGTATAACTCAAGCTTTCAGATGGTGCGCGGGGGGTGAGGGGAGACCTGTATTTTCAAAATAGTAATAGCATTCAACTTTCACTGTGTCCAGTTCTCTTGTGTATTTCAAAGACCTCCATTCTACAGGGTTAACTATGTTCTTTAAACTTTCACATATTCCCCCTCATTCAGTCTTCTTTAACAACAAGGCTCTCCTACTGTCCACATCAAAACTCTGAAATCACCAGTTTCCTGATGCAAAAACTCTTTTGTTTACTCCAAATCTAACTTCCTTATATTCTCCTACTGCTTACTTTCTGTCTTCATTTGAAATTTTTCATCCTCTTTAAAAAGAATGGATCCCTTTTTCTTCACTTTTTTTTTTTTTTTTTAGGAAAACCAATTTTTTCAAGTTTTTATTTTAATCACCAAGTGCTTATCATGATTCACTTCTCTTAAAAATCTCACATTCCTCATGATTTGTACTCCTCAAGTCTTACAAAATTAAAGTGAAACACAAGTTGATCTTCTTTGATTCCATGGCTTACTTCCAAGATAATCTACCACTCTATTTGCATCGAACCACTTAAAATCGATGTCATCTCCTCCTACTACCTTTTCCAAATCAGAGCCATGCTGAATTCATCTATCTGGGTGATTTCCACATGAGGATAAAATTCTTCCTTTCCACCCTCCATTGTCATTATTTTTATAACTTGCTAAACTTTCCATTGTTACCCACAGACCTTTCTTAATATCCAAATGAATTAATCAGGAATGCCTCTTTGTAGAATCACCCTTTCTTTAAGACACAATTTAACAGTCATCTATTCAGAGACGTTCTCCCTGATATAGCTAAGAAAGACCTCTTTCTTACAACAACTAACTTTATCATTTCAATTATACTACTCACATGCTAACCTATTACATGGTATTCTGTATTATAGCAGTTCCCCAGACCTGGTCTTATCGCTCCTACTAGCCTGTGAAGTCTTTTGGCACAAAGATTGCGTCTTATTCATCATGGGGTTTGCATATAATAGAGCTTAATTTGTTCAGTGAATGAACAAATTTGTAGTTGAAGATAAAAGGTTGTAGTATGGCAAACCTGATCTAGATAATTTATAAAACAGCTCTAAATTCTTAATCTCAGGTATGTTTAAGCTTCCTAAATCAGAATGGAAAAAGAGTTATTTATGCTAGTTCAAAATGGCAATCCTTCCATTTCCAGAATAAAGGCTATTAAAGACTACGTGTTTAAAAGTTGTATGCTTTAACATCTTCTGTATTTTCTCAGTTGATATACACTACACATTCTTTAGGACCCCTTAAAGGTAGCCATCTATCTCAAAGACTTCCAGAGATGGACCAGTCCCTACAAAGACTATTTCACAGGTGAGAAAATATAATTACATATAAATTCTTTAGCTTTTAAATAAAAATCTGCTCCTTTAATTTCTACTCATGGAGACAAAGCATAATTTAAAAATTTTAAAGATAATTTTCAAAGAAAAGCTACTCTATATGTATAAACAACATGATAACTGAATTTAGAAAATAAATATCCTAAATCACTTATTGTTAGGCATATAGATAACCACTCAGAATAAAGTCTTAGATCTTGTATAAAATACTAACGCAGTTTGTATAAAATACTAACATTTAAGTACATGGGTAGTTAAGCATAACACCTATAATATATGGCATTATGACTTCTTCATAAGCCTCATTTTACTTGTTATTTTATAATACATACGTGAAAGAGCAGACGCACTTTAATAGATGTACACTGTAATATAAACGGATGTATATATATACAACAGTATATAAATACGTGTGTTAATAGATGCATTTTAAAAATATTAATATGTGAAATGGGTTTTCATTCTAGCTCTTGGTTTTAAAGTTCTTCCTAAAATGTTATATATTCAATAATGTGTTGAGAGCTCACATTCTAGTTTCTTTCTTGTTTCACCATGATCAATTAAAAATGAGAAAAGTTACTTTCTTTCTGATTCTTTCCTAACAAGTTGATCAAATATACAATTATAATCTAATTTCTATAAAAAATTTCCTTATGTGCCCTGAAATTATTAGGTATTAAGTCTGAACTCAACGGCTTATGTAATTTGAAAAATATTTATCTTATGGTTGAGTGCTGTAGACGCAGGGAAATGTGAGCATGCAAGATGTGAATTACATGTATCTAGAAAAGGAGACAGGAAGGCATGCAGGTACTCATTCTCCCTACTTACAGCCACCAAATCTAATTCACTATAATGTCACCATAGTGTTGAGTGATTAGTGAGGGCAGGATAGCCCTATGTGGGCACAGGATACTGAAAGATCCACCGCTCAAAAATTTCTCTAACACTCTACCAAATAAAAATTCATCTGGTTAGTAAATGATCTAAAGTGGCAAATGCATGTGGGGGGTGAGGGAGGGAGGAACAACCCATTAAGGCATTCACAACTTTGTCTTGTGTTGTATCTACCACTGTTCTTAAAATCTTACTGAAATCTGCAGATGTGAAAAATTTATTTACAGAGGCAACAGATACCAGAGACATGGTAATAAAGACGTGGGTCAGAATTCAGGCTCTGCCACTTAATATCTAGGTTTTCTTGGGCTAGTTATTTAAATTTTGTGAATCTCAATTTTTCTGCTCCACTTCACACACAGCACTGTTATGATGATTAAAAGGTTGAGAATAGTCATGCAATAAACTTCTCCCTCTGATCTAAGGTTACTATGTGCAAACTTGAGAAAAATTAGAAGTGGGTACAAAGGAGGAGTGCCAGTGTGGGTGAGAACAAAATGGCAGAGGACCACAGAGAGCCAGAAAGTTCAGTGAGACCCCCTAGATGATTAGAGAACCAAAGTAGAAGTTCAAAGAAGCAGAGAATAGGACAAAGTATCCTAACTATACAACAAGTGGCAGTTTGTAAATTAAATGCTGGTAACAGTGCCTAAACATGTATACATTTAATGATGAAACGTGAATGTGCATTTATGGTGGGATTTAATTACAAATCCTATTCATTGCTAAATAGGTTTTCTGTTTATTTTGAAAACATAGTTGCATTACAACAATATGCCAATGTAAGAGTTAATAGTTAAGTTTTTAGACCATTGTAGTCAAGCTTTAGATCTTGGTCAATCTCCCAGAGCCCTTTGTTAACATGAAAGTTTCCCTAAATTTCATGGCAGTCTAATACACATTTGGGAATTAACTATTATATGTTAAAAGCTTATTAAAACTGATTAATGACAGCAACAACAAAAAACAAGTAGCATGTAAATTTTATTAGTGATACCCTCTCTACTCAGAATAATTAAAAGCTAACCTTGTTATATTTCAGTGACTTAAGTAACTTCTATTTGCCCAAATGGTTTTCTCGCTCAATCATGACAATGATATACATATTAAAATCAAAAGAACACCTAAACTGTGGCTAGCTGCTTTAATAAATGACAATGAATTCAAAGCCAAATTGATCTCTTATATTTTTAAGTTTTAAACATTTAAATAACAGGGTCCAATGGCTGCTCTATGAACCTATTCATCACAGGAATTACATTGGCATCTAGATGCAATAGCCCTTCAACTCATGATTCCATATAAGGCAGTGTAACCCTAAAAACAAATTTGGGACTGTTTGTTTAAAAGGTATTTTACCATGGCAGTACTATAGAATAGATCTTCCATACGGCAATATTAAGTCACCATTATACTATCTTCAAGTCTTAAAATCTTTAGGAAGAACTATAACTCATAGGTTTTAATTTTATTTCTGACAAAATTCGTACTGTAAATTCTTTCATTATCTATTGTAACTACCTGCAGGCTCTCCTCCCTACTACAGTAGTGGTAATCTATTGAAAACAATGCTTTTATCATGTCTATTCCCACAGACCTGTAAAAAAGCCTTAATTCCAGTCAAATTAAACATAAACTACTTGCGTGGAACTCAAATCTTCCAAAACCTGTACTGAGTCGTAATATTCTTATTACCATAGTCTAGCCCATACAATCTTTAGAAGCCTAAACATGTCTTGCCTTTTCTACCTATTATTTACTATTCCCTTAACTTTAAATAAAATTCCTATATTTCAAAACAAAGGCTATTCTTTCAGATTTAGCTCAAATTCATCCATTCACATAACATATTAAACCGTTACTGTGTGTCAAGGACAATTCTAGATTCTGGAAACACAACATTTGAAAACACATGGTTCTGTCCTCAAAGTGTTCCAGGTCCAGTGTGAAGTCTTTCCTAATCACCTCTGTTGAAAGTGGACTTTTCTCTTTTTCAGTGTTTAAAACAACAAAGGCTTATACTTCCCTTGTAACGGATAACAAAAAATATATAAATATATGCATCTCTTAAATTAGAACTTTAGCTGCTTAGGGGTAGAAACCATGTCTATTCTTCGTAAGTACACTTTTTAAATACCAGGTCCTCAAAATTCTTTTGTTGTGGTATGTTAGAGTGAAAAATTAAGAGTGTATACATTTTGTATCATAAAATCATCTCTCTCAAAAATTCTAAGGATCAAAAAAAAAATTCTAAGGATCAGAATGTGTCTGTTAAAAATCCAGAAAATACAGATGTTAGCAATTAGAACTACAAAGAGAAGGCTAACTTCTGCTTTGGTAAACAGAATGTAAAAGGTTGATCAAGCAGCAAAGAGAAAGGGCTAAGGTAGAGAAGACAAAATCTGAATTATAATCATAAAATTAGAAATTTTTTTTCTTTCATCTCCAAGAGGAGGAGGGGGAAATCACAATTCTTAACAGGTAAGTAGCTGAAATACAGTATATTACTCAAAACCAATCTAAGAACACAGACATTCTGGGGACTCTTGAGTAAGCAGAATAACTAACCTCATTAACTCCTCCACTTTATCATCTACATCTAGGTCCTCTTCTGAGGCTTCAAAACTGTATGACCTCTGACCCATGCTGTTTGCATGGTAGCGAGTGGGTGACATCTTTCCATTGGATGTAGATAATCGCTCGTTATTCTCTCTCCCATTTTGATTGGTAGTGCAAGGCTGTGGGGAGGTATCATAACTGTTGCTAGGTGATGGGGACATTCCAGAATGCTGGGTCTGTGTGGAAGCTGTAGCTGTAGAGGAAGATGCTGGAACATTGTTGGTACTATTCCCATAAGAACTTCCTCCATAGCTGGACCTTCTTCCAAACTTGTCACTATGCTCTTGATCAAGACGGTCCAACGTTTCCAAGGCATGGAGAATTTCATGTTTAGTCATTCCAGTACGCCGAAGGCGCTGAAGCAGATCTATCTGCTCTATGGTAAATCTGGGTTCATCTGTATAGTGAGACATGGTTTCCAGCAAACTAAAAAAAAAAAAAGTTTATTTACAATACTACCAAAAAACGTATCATTATAGAGAATGCTCAGAAGATGCAAAATATTTCTACACCTTAATGAAAGTGATTAAGACATTACTATTATAAAAAATTACATTATATATTATAATAATCTCTCCATGCCAAAACATTATTGTCATGGCAAATGGATTGGTATAGTTACGGAGTTTATTAGCAGATGGACATTAGATATAACGTAAAACCCAATTTGGCATACAATTTACATTTTCTGCAATTTGGTAAATATTTGAAGCACAATTTCAGATATGGCATTAATACCAAAATAGCAGATTAGATACATATACTTTTAATCCTAGCTTATCTGATTACTTGCAGGTATTTTTTACCATCTCAAATTCAGTACTCTACATTAGAGTACTATTAATGAAAAGTTATTGAGAAAATAGTTTGTATTGTCTCGATTTACTAAATATCAGCAAAACTGACCTAGGAACTCTATTATCTTCATTTAGTGTAAACAAATGATTTGGTAAGGTAAGCCTAGGCAAATACTAGTAACTAGCAAAAATATTTAAATGGAAAAGAGAAGTACATTAAAAATCTCATTAAGCATTTCACCCACCACTTAGCAATTTCGTTTAGTATCTCATCTCTGTAATGCATTCTCTCTTAACAGTTATCCCAAGAAATTGATCTTTCATGGTTGTAGCCAAACTATTCATTTTTCTTAGAAAATTGCTTCCACATGGTTCCTTTAACTAACACAAGAAACTGTAGCACACCACAAAATGCCAGAGTCATAACAATATTAAGTTTAAGGAAATTATCAAACTTAAATATTCTCACTACTTGAATTTTTTTCTTAAAAAACCTGACTATCCTAATTTAAGATTTTTTTTAAGTGGTAATTTCTTCTATTTTTACTATTATAGTTCTAGTGCCAAATAGGATTCATGGCATACAGTAGGCTCTAGATAAGTGTTTGCTAATGGAAATAAACGTCAAGGAATTTTCTCAACCTTTACAGGTAAATATCTGTTCTGGGCCAGTTCTCCATAGCTGTTCAAAGTCTGTTTCTTCATCCCTCTCTACTGCAAATTTATTGAACATTCACTTCTCAGCAGGAATTGGGCAACAGTTTCATATAATGAAATTTCATCTAATCTTCAAAACAACCCTCTGTGGCAGAATTTTAAGATTTTATATTGACTGATTATTGGGGAAACTAAGGCTCAGATTGGTTCTGTACCTTGCAAAAAGTCTGATTAAGAGCAGAAAAAAGATTTAAACCTAGATCTTATTGACTCCAAAAGCATGTATGATTCCGTTTTCCAGTATATTGCAGAACTTACTGGAATCCTATGATCTGAGATATAGGCTATACTCTTTTAAGTCTCCAGTTAAAACCACTTAGATAAAATCACTCTACTGATGGACTAGGGGTTCTAGGAATAGTTTTTTGTTTTTTTTTAATCTTTGGTCCATCTGGAATTTGTATTTACTTAGTAAGTGTGAAAGGATTTCAGCTTTATTTTTTCCCAAATGCTTCACTGAGTAATATGTTTATTTTCCTCTAACCTGAAATACCACCTTTCTCATATGCAAAATATCCATACAAACCTGTATCTATCTTTGGATTCTCTATTTTATTCCATTGATTGTTTTGTCTTTCAAATCCTAAAAATAAGCAGACAGAAATCTAGACCTTTTATGTGAAATCACTCTAGTTTTAGAGACAGGCTAATTAAAAATAAAAACAAACATTTTGTGAACCAAAAATAACATGTTGCAAGCCATTTGTGGTCACAGGCTACAATGTCTTACACCTAAACATTATCTTCTGTTTTCTTCCAATACTCACTGTGACAAGCTATCCATGACAAAAGTCCTATTTTCATGATTACTGTATTGCCTAAGTTTTTTCCTCCAACATTTTATAATGAAAAATAATAAACATACAGAAAAATTAAAATAAATTTACAGTGAACACCCACATACTAACCATCTGAATTTTCTCATTAGCATTTTACTTACTTTATAACTATCCATTATATCCATTAACTATCCATTCCCTATGCATTCCCTATGCATTCATACCTACATTCATACCTACATTCATCTTTTTTTATGCATTTCAAATTCAGTTACAGACATCTGTACACTTCCTCCTAGACACTTCCACATGCATTTCATTAACTTGAGTTCAGTTATTTGTTCACGTTTTTCTTTTGAGGTAAAATTTACATAAAAGAAAATGCATAAATCTTATGTTTACCATTCTAAGAGTTTTGAGAAGTACATACTGTAAAAATGAAATACATAAAAAATAAAATAAAAATAATTTAAAAAGGGACACTTGGATGGCTCAGTCAGTTAAGCATCTGACTCTTAGTTTTGGCTCAGATCATAATCTCACAGTCTTGAGATCGAGCCCTGCATCAGGCTCCACACTGGGAATGAAACCTACTTGGAATTCTCTCTCCTCCTCTCCCTCTGCCCCTCCCTGACTTGTGAAAACATCTGCATGCTCTCTCCTTCTCTCTCTCTCTCTCTGTCTCTCTCTCTCTCTCTCTCTCTCTCTCTCTCACACACACACACAATCTGTGAAAATGTGTATGAAGATAAAGAATTTTACTACCACTCCAAGAAGTGCCCATTTCCAGTTAATCCTTGGCCCCTTCCTAGTTAATCCGGGACTGCTTCTCTCATAGGGAACCACTGCTCAAATTTTTCCCACCCCAGATTAGTTTTCCCTGTTCTAGAACTTGATATAAATGGAAGTTCTATGTACTCTTTTGTGTAATTTCTATGTACTTTTTTCACTCAGCATAAAGTTTTTGAGGTTGATCTACAACATTGTATCAGTAGTTTGTTCCTTTTTATTGTTGAGTAGTACTTCATTATGGGAATATACTACATGTTTATCCATTCTATTTTAGACACATGGACTGTTCCCAATCGTTAGCTACCTAAATACTGTGGCTATTACAATTGTACTTTACTACTTGTTAGCTTAATAAATGCCCCCCTGCCACATATATCATAAGCTGGTTGACAGAGAAGAGAAAATTTCACAACCAGAGTAACTCATTTACTTTTTTTCCTGACCAATTTCAAAAGAACAATACACCCTGCTTAACATAAATGATATATTATTAAAATGCTATGCAGTGTTGCTAATGTTCTATGCTCTATGCTAGTTAACATTACACTGTTATATTCACTGTGAATATCCATCAAGTTGTGACTATTGATAGGTGTATTTTTCAGTAGGTATATTATGCTTAAATAAAGTTTGTTGAATATCTATGTGAACATTTTCTGAGTGGCTTATAAGTACACTTAACACTCCACTTTCTGTTATAACCCTTAACCTTTTGTCTGCTCCATCCAGTGCTTAGTAATATATTAACCCCTAATCCTAGGAACTTCTCTTTAAAATTAGCTGCAAATGACATAAACAAATGGAAAAATATTCCATGCTCATGAATTATAAAAGCCAATATTGTTAAAATGTCCACACTATGCAAAGCAATCTACAGATTTAATGCAACCCCTATCAAATTACCAATAGCATTTTTCACAGAACTAGAGTAAATCATCATAAAATTTGTATGCAACCACAAAAGACCCAAATAGCCAAAACGATCTTAAAAAAGAAGAACAAAACTGGAGGTATCACAATCCCAGATTTCAAGACATACTACAAAGTACCTTGCTACAAGATTTCAAGATATACTACAAAGTACCATTACTACTACTAAAGTAGTAGTAATCAAAACAGTATGGTACTGGCACAAAAACAGACACGTAGATCAATAGAACAGAATGGAGAGCCCTGAAATAAACTCACGATTATATGGTCAACTAATCTTTGGCAAAATACCAAGACTAAGCAATGGGGAAAAAACATTCTTTTTAACAAATGGTATTGGGAAAACTGGACAGCTACATGCAAAAGAATAAAATTAGACCACTTTCTTATACCATACACAAAAATAAACTCAAGATGAATTAAGGACCTGTGAGACCTGAAACCATAAGACCTAGACAGAACAGAGCACAATAATTTCTCTGACAACATCTTTCTAGATAGACCCCTGGGACAAGGGAAACAAAAAGAAAAACTATTGAGACTACATCAAAATAAAAGGCTTCTTTCTGCACAGCAAAGGAAACAGCAAAACTAAAAGACAACCTAATAAATGGCAGAAGATACTTACAAATGACATATCTGATAAAAGGTTAGTATCCAAAATACATAAAGAATTGACCCATGTATTTGCTGTCTACAAGAGACCCATTTTCAACTTGAAGACACCTTCTAATTGAAAGTGAGGGGATGGAGAACCATCTATTATGCTACTGGTAGTCAAAAGAAAGCTGGATTAGCCATACTTATATCAGACAAACTAGATTTTAAACTAAAGGCTGTATCAAAATGTGAAGAAGGGCATTATATCATAATTATGGGGTCTCTCCATCAAGAAGAGCTAACAATTATAAATGTTTATGCATCCAATTCGGGAGTACCCAAATATATAAAACAATTAATCACAAACATAAGAAATCTTATTGGTAGGAATGTGGTAATTGCAGGAGACTTTAATACTCCACTTACAATGATGGACAGATCATCTAACAGAAAATCAATAAAGAAACCATGGCTCTGAATGATATACTGGACCAGATGCACTTCACAGATATATTCAGAACTTTTCATCCTAAAGCAGCAGAACACACATTCTTCTTGAGTGCACATGGAACATTCTCCAAGATAGATCACATGCTGGGTCACAAAAGAGCCCTCAATAAATATTGAAGAATTCAGATCATACTACGCACATTTTCAGATCACAATGCTATGAAACTTGAAATCAACCACAGGAAAAAGTCTGGGAAAACCTCCAAATGCATGGAGGTTAAAGAACACCTTACTAAAGAATGAATGGGTCAACCAGGCACTTAGAGAAGAAATTTAAAAATATATGGAAACAAATGAAAATGAAAACACAACAGTCTAAACCTTTTGGGATGCAGCAAAGCAAAGGCAGTCATAAGAGGAAAATACATTGTAATCCAGGCCTATCTCAAGAAACAAGAAAAATCCCAAATACAAAATCTAACAGAAAACCTAGAGGAACTCAAAGCAGAACAACAAAGAAACTCCAAGGCCAGCAGCCGAGCAGAAATAAACAATATAGAATCCAAGAAAAACAGATCAATGTAACTAAGAGCTGACTTTTTGAAAAAATAAACAAAATTGATAAGCTGCTAGCCAGACTTCTCAGAAAAAGAGGGAGGATCCAAATACATAAAATCATGAATGAAAATGGATTTATCAAAACCAATCCCTCAGAAATACAGTTATCAGAGAACACTATGAAAAATTATATGCCAACAAACTGGACAACCTGGAAGAAATGGACAAATTCCTAGACACCCACACACTACCAAAACTCAAATGGGAAGAATAGAAAATTTGAACAGACCCATAACTAGTGAAGAAATTGAATCAGTTATCAAAAATCTCCCAACAAATAAGAGTTCTGGGCCAGATGGCTTCCCGGGGGAATTCTACTAGATATTTAAAGCAGAGTTAATACCTATCCATCTCAAGCTGTTCCAAAAAATAGAAACGAAGGAAAACTTCTGGACTCATTCTATGAAGCCAGCATTACCTTGATACCCAAACCAGACAGAGACTCACCAAAAAGGAGACTTACAGGCCAATATCCCTGATGAACATGGATGCAAAAATTCTCAATAAGATACTAGCAAAATGAATTCAACAGCATATAAAAAGAATTATTCGCCATGATCAAGTGGGATTCATTCCTGGGCTGCAGGGCTGGTCCAATATTCACAAATCAATGTGATATATCACATTAATAAAAGAGAGGATAAGAACCATATGATCCTGCCAATAGATGCAGAAAAAGCATCTGACAAAATACAGCATCCTTTCTTAATAAACACCCACAATAAAGTTGGGATAGAAGGAACATACCTAAACATCATAAAAGCCATATATGAAAAGCCCACAGCTAATATCATCCTCAATGCGGAAAAATTGAGAACTCTCCCTGAGGTCAAGAACATGACAGGGATGTCCACTCTCATCACTATTGTTTAACATAGTGCTGGAAGTCCTAGTATCAGCAATCAGACAACAAAATGAAATAAAAGGCATCAAAATTGGCAAAGAAGAAGTCGAACTTTCACTTTTCACAGACGACATGATACTCTACCTGGAACACCTGAATGACTCCACCAAAAAGCTGTTAGGACTGATACGTGAATTCAGCAAAGCTGCAGGTACAAAATCAATGTACAGAAATTGATCACATTTCTTTACACCAATAATGAAGCAACAGAAAGAGAAATCAAGAAACTGATCCCATTTACAACTACACCAAGAACCATAAAATACCTACGAATAAACCTAACCAAAGATGTAAAAGATCTGTTTGCTGAAAACTACAGAAAGCTTATGAAGGAAACTGAAGAAGACACAAAGAAATGGAAAAACATTCCCTGCTCATGAATTAGAAGAATAAATATCATCACATGTCTATAGTACCCAAAGCAGTCTGCACATTCAATGCAATCCCAGTCAAAATTGCACCGGCATTCTCCTCAAAGCTAGAAAAAACAATCCTAAAATTTATATGGAACCAGAAAAGACCCTGAATAGCCAAAGTAATATTGAAAAAGAAAACCAAAGTGGCAGGCATCACAATCCCAGACTTCAGCCTCTACTACAAAGTTGTAATCATCAAGACAGTATGGTATTGGCACAAAAACAGACACTCAGATCAGTGGAATAGAATAGAGAACCCAGAATCGGATCCACAAATGTATGGCCAACTAATCTTTGACAAAGCAGGAAAGAATATCCAATGGAATAAAGACAGTCTCTTCAGCAAATGGTGCCGGGAAAACTGGATAGCAACATGCAGAAAAATGAACCTGGACCACTTTCTTACACCACACACAAAAATAAACTCAAAATGGAGGAAAGACCTACATGTGAGACAGGAAACCATCAAAACCCTAGGGGAGAAAGCAGGCAACAACCTCTTTGACCTCAGCCACAGCAATTTCTTGCTTGACACATCTCCAAAGACAAGGGAATTAAAAGCAAAAATGATCTATTGGGCTCTCATCAAGATAAAAAGCTTCTGCACAGCAAAGGAAACAATCAGCAAAACTAAAAGGGAACCAATGGAATGGAAGAAGATATTTGCAAATGACATATCAGATAAAGCGTTAGTATCCAAAACCTATAAAGAACTTACCAAACTCCACACCCAAAAAACAAATAATCCACTTAAGACATGAGAAGAAATGAACAGACACTTGCCAAAGACGACATCCAGATGGGCAACAGACACATGAAAAGATGTTCAACATCACTCATCATCAGGGAAATACAAATCAAAACCACACTGAGATACCACCTCACGCCAGTCAGAATGGCTAAAACGAACAACTCAGGAAACAACAGATGCTGGCAAGGATGTGGAGAAACGGAACCCTCTTGCACTGTTGATGGGAATGCAAACTGGTGCAGCTGCTCTGGAAAACAGTATGGAGGTTCCTCAAAAAATTAAAAATAGAGCTACCGTTACAACCAGCAATAGCACTACTAGGAATTTACCCATAGGATACAGGAGTGCTGATTCATAGGGGCACATGTACCCCAATGTTTATAGCAGCACTTTCAACAATAGTCAAATTATGGAGAGAGCCTAATTGTCCGTCAACTGATGAATGGATAAAGAAGATATGGTTTATATATACAATGGAATACTACTGGCAATGAGAAAGAATGAAATGATGCCATTTGCAGCAACACAGATAGAACTGGAAGGTATTATGGTGAATGAAATAAGTCAGTCAGAGAAGGACAGATATTATATGTTTTCACTCATATGTGGACCTTGAGAAACTTAACAGAAGACCATGGGAGAAGGGAAAGGGAAAAAAATATAGTTACAAACAGAGAGGGAAGGAGACAAGCCATAAGAAACTCTTAAATACAGAGAACAAACTGAGGGTTGATGGAGGGGTGGGAGAAAGGGGAAAATGGGTGATGGGCATGGAGGAGGGTACTTGTTGGGATGAGCACTGGGTGGGTGTTGTATGCAAACGGTTAACCATGGGAATCTACCCCAAAAACCAAGAGCACGCTTTACACACTGTATGTTAGCCAATTTGACGATAAATTATATTAACTATATATATATATATATAAAGAATTTATACAACACCAAAAAAACAAATAATCCAATTAACAAATGAGAAGACAAGAACATTTTTCTTTTTTTTACATTATGTAAAAGATTTATTATATGTCATAAAGGTAATATGTGTTATTTTATATATATTAACATTCAACTGTTTTTAACTATCATTTTTTCTCTGTTGTAAGTATTTTCTATGACAGTGACTTTGTTTTTATATTTTTAAATTTATTTTTTTAATTTACATCCAAGTTAGCTAGCATATAGTGCAACAATGATTTCAGGAATAGATTCCTTAGTGCCCCTTACCCATTTGGATCATCCCCATCCCACAATCCCTCCAGCAACCCTCTGTTTGTTCTCTATAGTTAAGAGTCTCTTATGTTTTGTCCCCCACCCTGTTTTTATATTATTTTTGCTTCCCTTCCCTTATGTTCATCTGTTCTGTATCTTAAAGTCCTCACATGAGGAAGTCCTATGATTATCTGACTAATTTTGCTTAGCATAATACCCTCTAGCTCCATTCACATAGTTGCAAATGGCAAGATTTCATTCTTTTTGATTCCCGAGTAATACACTATTGTATGTATGTATGTATGTATGCGTGGTATGTGTGTGTATATACATATACATACCACATCTTCTTTATCCATTCATCCATTGATGGACATTTGGGCTCTTTCTATACTTTGGCTATTGTTGATAGTGCTGCTATAAACACTGGGGTGCACATGTGCCCCTTTGAAACAGCATACCTGTATCTCTTGGATAAATACCTAGTAGTGCAATTGCTGAGTCATGGGGTAGTTCTATTTTTAGTTTTTTGAGGAACCTCCACACTGCTTTCCAGAGTGACTGCACCAGTTTGCATTCCCACCAGCAGTGAAAAAGAGATCCTCTTTCTCTGCATCCTCACCAACATCTGTTGTTGCCTGAGTTGTTAATGTTAGCCATTGTGACAGGTGTGTGAGGTGATATCTCATTGTGGTTTTGAGTTGTATTTCCCTGATGATGAGTGATGTTGAGCATTTTTTCATGTGTTGGTTGGCCATCTGGATGTCTTCTTTGGAAAAGTGTCTATTTGTGTCTTTTGCCCATTTTTTCACTGGATTGTTTTTTGGATGTTGAGTTTGATAAGTTCTTCATAGATTTTGGATACTAACCCTTTATCTGATAAGTTGTTTGCAAATACCGTCTCCCATTACATCGGTTGCCTTTTAGTTTTGCTGATTGTTTCCTTTGCTGTGCAGAAGCTTTTTATCTTGATGAGGTCCCGATAGTTCATTTTTGCTTTTGTTTCCCTTGCCTCCGGAGGTGGAGACTTTTTGAGTAAGAAGTTGTTGTAGCCAAGGTCGAAGAGGTTTTTGCCTGCTTTCTCCTCTAGGCTTTTGATGGCTTTCTGTCTTACAGTTAGGTCTTTCATCCGTTTTGAGTTTATTTTTATGTATGGTGTAAGAAAGTGGTCCAGGTTCATTTTTCTGCATGTTGCTGTCTGGTTTTCCCAGCACCACTTGCTGAAAAGACTGTCTTTTTTCCATTGGATATTCTTTCCTGCTTTGTCAAAGATTAGTTGGGCAAACGTTTGTGGGTCCATTTCTGGGTTCTCTATTCTGTTCCACTGATCCGGTTTTGTGCCAGTACCATACTTTCTTGATGATTACAGCTTTGTAATACAGCTTAAAGACTGGGATGGTGATGCCTCCTGCTTTGGTTTTCTTTTTCAAGATTGCTTTGGCTATTCAGGGTCTTTTCTGGTTCCATACAAATTTTAGGATTGTTTGTTCTGGCTCTGTGAAGAATGCTGGTGTTATTTTCATAGGTATTGCATTGAATATGTAGATTGCTTTGGGTAGTATTAACATTTTAACAATATTTGTTCTAACTATCTAGGAGCATGGAATATTTTTCCATTTATTTTTCGAACAGACATGTTTCTAAAGACATACTTGGGGCGCCTGGGTGGCTCAGTCGGTTAAGCGGCCAACTTTGGCTCAGGTCATGATCTCGCAGTCCATGAGTTCGAGCCCAGTGTCGGGCTCTGTGCTGACGGCTCAGAGCCTGGAGCCTGTTTCGGATTCTGTGTCTCCCTCTCTCTGACCCTCCCCCGTTCATGCTCTGTCTCTCTCTGTCTCAAAAATAAACGTTAAAAAAAAAAAAAAAGACATACAGATGGTCAACAGACACACGAAAAGATGGTCAACATCACTATCATCAGGGAAATGCCAATCAAAACTACAAGATCCCTAGGGGCACCTGTGTGGCTCAATCAGTTAAGCATCTGCATTAGGCTCAGGTCATGATCTCACGGTTCACGTGTTCAAGCCCCGCGTTGGGCTCTGTGCTGACAGCTTGGAGCCTGGAGCCTGCTTCAGATTCTGTGTCTCTCTGTCCCTCCCTCCCCCCCACCCACCCCCACCCCCCGCTGACACTCTGTCTCTCAAAAACTTAAAAAAAAAACAAAAAAAAACAACTACAAGATCTCACCTCACACCTGTCAGAATGACTAAAATCAAAACCACAAGAAACAAGAAGTGTTGGTGAGGATGTGGAGAAAAAGGAACCCTCATGCACTACTGGTGGGAATGCAAACTGGCGCAGCCACTGTGGAAAACAGTATGGAGGTTCGTCAAAAATTTAAAAATAGAACTACCCTATGATGCAGTAATTTTACTACTGGGTATTTACCCAAAGAAAACAAAAAACTATTTCAAAAAGATAGATGAGCCCCTATGTTTACTGCAGCATTATTTACAAGAGTCAACTTACAGAAGTGGCCCAAGTATCCACTGACAGATGAATGGATAAAAAAGATGTGGTATAGATATACAATGGAATATTATTCAGTCATAAAAATAATGAAATCTTGCCATTTGCAACAATATGGATAGAACTAGAGAGTACAATGCTAAGTGAAATAAGTCAGTCAGAGAAAGACAAATACATATGATTTCACTCATGTGGAATTTAAGGAAGAAAACAAGCGAGCAGAGAAAAAAGGGACAAAGCAAAAAACAAACTCTTAACTATAGAGAACAAACTGATGGTTACCAAGGGGAAGGCTGGTGAGGGATGGGTGAAATAGGCGAAGAGGATTAAGAGTAATCCTGTCATCAATTATCATGATGAGCACTGAGTATATAATTGTATCACTATATTGTACATCTGCAACTAATATAACACTGCATGTTAACTATACTGGAAATAAAATTAAAAATTAAATTAAAAAATAAAAGATTGACTGCCCAATCCCTTTAGTAATCCAAAAAACTGACCCCTTAATTTACTGATTTGATAGGCTGAGGTTTCCATACACCATTCTTTTCTCTTGTAAATAAAGTAGGCCTGTCCTTTGCTAACATCAGTCTTAATGCTTTCAAAATACTTCATAAACTGACCTTACTTAAAATTTTTTAAAATATTTTATTTATCTTTCAGAGAGAGAGAGAGAGAGAGAGAGAGAGAGAGACATTATGAGTGAGGGCGGGGCAGAGAGACAGAGGGAGACACAGAATCCGAAGAAGGCTCTAGGCTCTGAGCTGTCAGCACAGAGCCTGACAGGGCACGAACTTGTGAACTGCGAGATCATGACCTGAGCTGAAGTTGGACACTTAACTGACTGAACCACCCAGGTACCCCAAAACTGACCTTAATTTAAATTTTTTAATTTTTTAATTGAGAGACAGAGACAGAGACAGAGACAGAGACAGAGACAGAGTGCAAGCAGGGGAAGGGCAGAGAGAGAGGAGACACCCAATCTGAAGCAGGTTCCAGGCTCCAAGCTGTCAGCATGGAGCCTGAGGTGGGACTCAAACTCACAAACTGTGAGATCATGACCTGAGCCGAAGTCAGACACCCAACCGACTAAGCCACCCAGGTGCCCCCAAAACTGACCTTACTTAAATGAGACTTCAAGAACTGTTTTATTATATGGACCAAAAAAAAAAAAAAAAAAAAAAAAAAAAAAAAAAAAAATCAATCAATACAATAGTATCTCGGGGCGCCTGGGTGGCGCAGTCGGTTAAGCGGCCGACTTCAGCCAGGTCACGATCTCACGGTCCGTGAGTTCGAGCCCCGCGTCAGGCTCTGAGCCCCGCGTCAGGCGCTGGGCTGATGGCTCGGAGCCTGGAGCCTGTTTCCGATTCTGTGTCTCCCTCTCTCTCTGCCCCTCCCCCGTTCATGCTCTGTCTCTCTCTGTCCCAAAAATAAATAAAAAACGTTGGAAAAAAAAAATTAAAAAAAAAAAAAAAAAAGTATCTGTATATAATTCTTCAAACCTTTCTCTGTATGGAGCAGCAGTCTGTATGTTAGCATAAAACTAAAATAAATTTTATGTGAATTTAACCAATTACTGAAAAGAATCCATCCTAAAGCTTGTATTGGAAATATCAAAACTAACAATTCACACAGAATCTAAAACAATTTAGTATTTTAGGTAATTTCAGATTAACTGACTATGGGAAACACTTTTATCCCAAAAGCCATAAAAAGAGATAACAGCCAGAAAAGGAGATAATGTGTATTATTTTGTCTGCCTAGAATGCCTCACTGTTTCCAATCACAGGGGTAGGTACACAAGGAAGTCAAGTCTTGCTTTCATCAAAATATTTAGGTTAGACCAGCAGGAAGATGGACAGTCACTCTAACTGTGCTCAGTTGCAGGAAGACATTAGTTTGGTACATTCTTCACCTTGTGGAAGAAGCCACTTTGTAGCAGAATAAAGCAGACATAGCAGGAAATGCAGAGCAAAAGGGAAAGCTCTGCAGTGTTCATATTCTTTGTTCTAGCAATTCCTGAGACACTGCTATATCTCTGCTCTTACTGTATGTGATGTAAGAGCTTAAATTTCCTCCCAAAGTTTGTTTAAATTAGATGTTTGTGCCTTGCACCAAAAGAGGTCCCTAGTACAAAGATATACCTAATGTAAAAAGATCTACAATTGCTAGAATGGAAGGTATGATCACTATAGAGTAGAATAACAATGGCATGATGAGCAGGATCAAATCCTACATATAACACTGAAGGTACTATGTTTCACTGAGAAAATGCCAAGATTAGAAGTTTTCTTAGATATCAAGAATAGTATTTCAATGTGCATTAACAAAGGTACATTCTGTCATTTCTACACTTTGTTTCTTATAATTTACCTAAAGCACGTAATCCTGAAATTATGGCAGTAAATGACCTACAAAGTTCATCTATGTCCACAATACCAGCAATTATTTTATAAGCAGAAAAAAAGATAATGTGTAAAAACTGAATTAATTTTCTTCTGTAGCACAAATACTATTCACAGGATAAGGAGTATCTTTCACTTTAAATTACTAATCTGAATGCAGACTCAGGCCAACAATAATTGAAAATGATGTGAGAAGAATTTTGACACTGCAGTAACACAATGTTTAAAGCAGAAAAGAACAATTAAATTCAGGAATTATGGCTCAGTTCATAAACGGATACTCTAAAAGACGATACTGTATCAGACCATAATAGTAAACCTATTTTATAATAAATTTTATCCCTACTTGGATATGCACCTAAACCCTTCTTAGATAACCATGAAGTCCAGAACACTTTCTTAAACTAAATTCTACAGGGGCGCCTGAGTGGCTCAGTTGGTTAAATGTCCGACTTTGGCTCAGGTCATGATCTCACGGTCCGTGAGTTTGAGCTCTGCGTCAGGCTCTGTGCTGACAGCTCAGAGCCTGGAGCCTGTTTCGGATTCTGTGTCTCCCTCTCTCTCTGACCCTCCCCCGTTCATGCTCTGTCTCTCTCTGTCTCAAAAATAAATAAACGTTAAAAAAAAATATTTTTTAAAAAAACCTAAATTCTACAAACATACAAAGCAAAGAAGGTTAAACCATCCACAAATGATTAATCTTGAAATCACCTGTGCAAAAATGACATTACTACCTTGCTTGTAAAGCATTAACAGTTAATAAGATTTTATTAAATAACAGCATTTTCTTCAGTTTGATTCTGCTATCTTTTCATCTAGAATGAGTAAGCAAAATATGATCTAGTCATAAGTTACTTTTGTTTTGCATACATGGTATTTACCACATGATGATCTAACACATTCTAATCATAATATTCATCAACTAAAGATGTACTCAGGCCCTTCTTAGTATTTATGGCACATTAACTTCTTTCATAATTATTACCATCAAAGGAGTGGAAGTCTTAAAGTTTAAAAATGACAGGAAGTGAGAGTAAGTGAGAAATGAAGATTTACTGGGGATTGAGTATGTTAAGATGATTCTATAATTCAAACCAGTAGGAGAACTGACTAAAGCAAAACAATAAAAAAAGTATAAAAAAGTAGTATAAAAAAGACAACAGTATAAAAAAGTTCTTTCATATATAAAAAGACTTTGAGAGAAACAAAATTATATTTCACTGTGCCAATCACACTTTACAATAATTACTTTTAAATTATCATTAAGATGACATTTTTTATTGTAGCCACCTCATACATGTTTGGGGAAACAAATTCAAGTAAAAACATGCAAGTTTATAGAAGGAAATATAAACTAGGTATGGAATCAGAAATCTGGACACTATTTAGAGAAAAATCATTCATTCAACTAACATTTACTGAATATGCCCTATGTGTCAGACCTTATACAAGGAAGAAAGGATGCAACAAGGAACTAATCAGGCAAAAACTCCTCACCTCATGATGCTTACATTCTAATGGCTATTAAAAATAGCTATCAGCAATTATATCATTAAAAAAAAAAGGAAATTAAGTCCCAAAGCAATGCAGTGCCTTGCCATTTCCCAAAGACATAGCTATTTACCAAAAATTCAGGCTACAGTTTACATCACTTGGGCCTATTCCAGAGACTTTTCGATATGTGATAGAGTCAATGAGACAGGAAAAAACTTTAATGAAAAACCTAAATGATAAAGAAAATCTATGTTAATGTCTACTTACTGGATTAGAGAACTGTCAAACAAAACGGAAGGAATTTAATCGAAACATAGACTACACCAAATTTTAGAAAATACTTATGCTAAAGGCACTCTGCATTAGACTTCAAAGATCCACTTAATGAGCTAATAGATACTTTATCTTCTCTAATATCTGAAATTCCCGGAATACTTTTATTCAGAGGCCTATTTAATATGAACTAGTGGTTACAGTTCATATCCTAGCACAAAAAAAAAAAAAAAAAAAAAAACAAAACTCTCAACATAATACCACCATCTCAATTTGTATTTTTTGCCTGACTCCAAAGAAAGGCTACCAATGACATTAGCTAATAGACTTAACTACATTATCTCCAGTAGGTAAAGGAAAATGGCTAAGGTGCTTAGGAGTCTGCATACAAAGGCAGTGTTAAAGTAACATGCTTCCAATATTCTGCTTGTCACAAGGAATCGAATAGTAGCTAGCCATCTATTTTGGAAGTTTCTAGGCTATTAAACAGTTTGAAATAATTAGTAGAGTAGTTTCAAGTTGAAAATTAATGTCAGACTTCAAAGTTGAAAACAGAAGAGAAAGGTAATTTGAAAATTCATTCCTTTCCACATGATTATGAAAAAATTCTTTCAACTCTACAAATGACTGCTGTCATTTCTGGATCATAATCATAATGATTTCTTCACTTTATTAAAACAATTAAGAGATAAAATTAAGAAAAGGACTAGATACTTACACCACTGGAAAGGAACTGAGCATACTTTACATGAGGTGAATCAATATCCTTTCTAGAGATGATCAGCGTTATTTATCATTCTGTAGAATAAAGACAGAAAATTCAGAAATACTTGGTAATCAAATATTGAATAAAAATTTTAATTACATATCGTAAAGATATTAACAGTCAACATCAGGTAGCCACGTTTTAAAAATTATTTTGTAATTTTAAGTGAAACCTTGGTTTGAAGCAAAATTTTAAAAATAAAAAAATATTATTGATAGCTTTCAAAATTATTACCTTGGAAAAAGTAATGAAAATCATACCCCTGAAATTTAATCTGTTATCAGACATCACCCAGGGAAACATTTAAACTTGTGACGGAACATATATATTATTGTGACATTCAAGCCTTTGAAAAAAAAAATGTTTATTTTTGAGAGAGAGAGAGAGTGTGTGCACAGCAGGGAGGGGCAGATAGACACAGAATTTGAAGCAGGCTCCAGGCTCTGAGCTGTCAGTGAAGAGTCTGACGTGGGGCTCGAACCCTCGAACCCATGAACCCTGACATAATGACCTGAACTGAAGTTGGATGCTTAACTGACTAAGCCACCAGGCACCCCTCAAGACAACTTTTTGATAACAGTATCAGTGCATTTATGTAGAATCCTCTAAAGCAAAAAACCCATGATTGCAGCTAAAGGTTTTAACTGTGGAATAAATTCTGGGGTATACTTCCATGTATTTTAGTACTTATTTAACTACTAGCCAAATCTTGAGTGACTTAATTTCTCTAAGTCTAAATGTCTGCATCTATAAAACAGGGATGATTGATAACTACCTTGAAGAGCTATAGAAGTTAACACATTTTTTTAAATGGTGGTCATGAAGCACTTCACAAACTCTCAAGTCGCAGGGGCTACTACCAATTTAAAAAGGAGACTAATATGCATGTTGCTTTAGATTACTGAACACAATGTAAATTAATAGAGTGAGTTTAGTACTTCTATCTTCTGATTAGCATTTTACTGCTTTTATTCACCATTCAGACCCTTCGACCCCTTTCAATTTAGACATAGATTTTAACAAAAAATGAAATCTACTATTCATGGTTTAGAAGCTAAAGATCATGTATTACTGATTGGACTTATTAGCAGTTTCAAACCACAATCTAAAGAGGCAACAATTTCCATTAACTCAAAGTTAAGATTATAAATTACACGAAAGTTAAAAATGTTGATGTCAAAACTCTCACACTAAAATACACACATAGCACTGAATTATATTAAGCAAGACCAAAGTGTCTAAGAGTGACTAATGATATATGCGAAATGTACAGGGTAAAGTTAGAAACCTTTCATATTTGCATATCCTGAATTGTAGCTTTAATGAAGTTCCTGTTGTGGTTAATTTTCTTGCTGACTTAAAAAATACCTGTCCTAAAAAAAAATAGAAGTACAAAGAAAACCTACTGAAAATGCTGCTGATTGTAAAAATATCAAAACTAAGCCACAAAACTGATTAATGGTCAATATACACTTTTCATTCTTGCTCAAATCCAGTTAAAATATGTTAAATTCTGAGGCCCCTGGGTTACTCGGTCAAGTGTCTGACTTTGGCTCAGGTCATGATCTCACGGTTTCTGAGTTCAAGCCCCACGTCGGGCTCTGTGCTGACAGCTCAGAGCCTGGGGCCTGCTTCAGATTCTGTGTCTCCCTCTCTCTCTGCCCCTCCCCTGCTCGTTCTCTCTCTCTCTCAAATAAATAGACATTAAAAAAATACACTAAATACCTACTTGCCCTGAGATAGGCAGAAAATCATAACAGTAAGATAAGACCCCAGTAATGCAGGAGCATATTAAACTATAGGAGAAGGTCAAATAAAAATTATACACACACACACACCCCTACCTCTATAATAACATGCATAATATGATAAGACTAAAAATACAAGTTTTCTGAGAGTAACAATTTAGAGATTATTTTAGGCTACAGAGAACTGGGAAGACTTCTTAGAGTGAGATCTCAGCTGTTAGCTGAAGATTAGAATAAGACTTCCACCAAACCAAAGTGTGAAGAGAAGTGTGAGAATCCGTGGAGGAAAGATTTTGGGGAGAAGGAACAGTTAAAGGAGACTATGAGGTATGTTTAGGGATTAAATAGACCTTTATTGACGGCCTTTTACATGTATACGTGAGGAATATACAGACTAGAAAGGGAATCCTTCCACAATCTTCAGAGGGCTGGCAAATGCCTCACAACAATCCTGACTGACCTTTATTATGCAAGTATGAGGACCACGGTACAACTGAATCAGACAATCTCAGAAGTAAATCACCAAAGACTGTCATTTCACAAGTGAGGAAACTGATATAAAGTTACTGATACAGACTTGTGTAACTGCAAATCACTGCGTTTATGTCATTCATATTATAGATATAAATGTGTTTAAAATATTCAGTAGAACTAAAATATTCTAGGGGCACCTGGGTGGCTCAGTCGGTTAAACATCTCTCAGGTCATGATCTCACGGTTCATGAGTTCAAGCCCTGCATCAGGCTCCACACCGACAGTACAGAGCCTGCTTGGAATTCTCTCTCTCACCCTTTCTCTCTGCCCCTCCTCTGCTCGTGTGTTCTCTAAGTTAAAAAGAAAAAAATAAAATAAAATAAAATAAAATAAAATAAAATAAAATAAAATAAAATAAAATAAAATAAAATAAAATAAAATAAAATAAAATAAATAGAACTAAAACATTCTAAAAAAGCAAGCAAGTACGGTGCTATGAGTTCTCTACTTTCAGGCTCATTGTCACAAAGCCCCCTCTACATAGAAGACAGATTTTTTTACACCTTGTTTTAAAAATGAGTTTAATAATTAAATAAAGATGTATATTAAGATCATAGCCATTAGAAAGGGCACTATCAAAAAAAAAAAAAACAACAGAAAATAACAAGCACTGACAAAGATGTGGAGAAAATGAAACCTTCTTACGTTGCTGGTGAGAATGTAAAAATCGTGCAGCCACTATGGAAAACAGCATGGAGGTTTCTTAAAAAACTAAAAATAGAAATACCTTATGATTTAGTACTTCCACTACTGAGTATTTGCCCAAATAAAATAAAAAACAATAAATCAAAAATATATATGCACCCCTATGTTTATTACAGCATCATTTAGAATAGACAAAATATGGAAGCAACCTAAGTATCCACTGATAAATGAATGGATAAAGAAAATGTGGGGGCGCCTGGGTGGCGCAGTCGGTTAAGCGTCCGACTTCAGCCAGGTCACGATCTCGCGGTCCGTGAGTTCGAGCCCCGCGTCAGGCTCTGGGCTGATGGCTCGGAGCCTGGAGCCTGTTTCCGATTCTGTGTCTCCCTCTCTCTCTGCCCCTCCCCCGTTCATGCTCTGTCTCTCTCTGTCCCAAAAATAAAAAAAAAATAAATAAATAAATAAAAAAAAAAAAAGAAAATGTGGCATATACATACAATGCAATATTACTCAGCCATAAAAAAGAATGGAATCTTGCCATCTGAGAAAACATGGATTGACCCAGAGAGTCAGATAGGAGTCAGATTGAAAAAGACACATGCCATATGATTTCACTCACGTATGGAATCTAAAAAATAAGTGAACAAAGAATAATCAGAATCAGACCTATAAATAACAGAAAACAAACTGATGGTTGCCAGAGGGAAGGGAGGTGAAGGGATAAATAAGCAAAATGGGAGGAAAGTGGGATACAAGCTTCCTATTCTGTGATGAATAAGTCATGGGAATAAAAGGTACAGCATATGGATTATAGTTAATGATATTGCAAAAGCACTGTTTGGTGACAGGTGGTAGCTACACTTGTGGTGAGCATAGCATAACATTAAGAGATGCTGAATCACTATGTTGTATACCTGAAATTAATGTAACATGTGTATCAACTATACTCAAAAAACTTAAAGCATAAGAAATCTGAGCTTAAGAAGGTTTTAAGGATAAAAATTCATGGATACTGGATCACATTCAGCTCTAAAAAGCAAGTAACCTAGGGGGCCACTGGGTGGCTCAGTCAGTTGAGCACACAGCTGGTGATTTTGGCTCAGGTCATGATCCCAGGGTGGTGGGACTGAGCCCCACGTCAGGTTGAGCATGGAACCTGCTTAAGATTCTCTTTTTTCCCCTGTCCCTGTCTCCTGTGTATGCTCTGTCTCTTTCTAAAAAAATAAAAATAAAATTAAAAGCAAGTAACTTATAAAAGTTAAAGATTCAGCTCCTCATTGGACTCTTCATCTTTTGTACTTTAAAAAGAGAGAAAGAGAGAGTGTGTGTTGAAGAACATTCTCAGATGACAAAGATAAAATAATTCTGTACCAACAAAGCTTACATTTGGTATGTGAAAAAAATTTGTAAATATGTAAAACTTCAGAGAATGTATTTTTTCAGGCATCCCAACTAAGAAAAATAATTAAGAAAAGGTTCTAAGAAAAAACAAACCAGAATAAGAGATGTGGTAATAGGGAAGATGAAGAGAAAGGATAATACTGTAAGCAATGAAACTTCCAGTTTCTATTATATAATACACATTTAAATAATAACCAAATGTCTAGGAATGTATAACTTGTATGATAAAGACTCCTGAAACAAAAACACTATATCATAAAAGAAATTTTAATAAATTTTTAAACTATACAAAGTAAAAGAGTTGTAGACAGGTGAGATGAAGGTAAGCAGAAGTAAAAATACTTCCAAGATCTCACAAGGAAGAAGAGGCTCAAGGGAAAAAAAGAAGAGAGGCAGAAAATAAAAGTACCCTTAAAAGTCTCATCTCTTCAAGGTCAAGGAGCCGGCAAGGAAAGCAATGAGCATCTTTTGGGGGAAAAGAGTATTTTGTTTTCAGGTAACTGCAGAGAAACATGTATCAGTCAAGGTATAATTTTAATGTCAAAAGTACTTATCAGTATAAAGAGAAAGAGTATATAATTATAAAATATACAGTTTATGATTAAAATATAAGAGTTACAAACTTGTATACACAAAATAACATAGCAGGTAAGAAAGCAAAATTTGCTAGAACTTTAATAAATTTATTTTTAAAAATAGAAATATACAGTAATTTCAGTATACTTTTTAGAATAGACAAATACAGTTGGAAAGAATATAAATTTAATTATAGTATCAATTAACATGATTTTTAAAAGCTACCTTGTAACCCTCTAACCAAAAACAGATTTTCCTATGTTCACTACCATGACCTATCATAAACATGGTCATAATGAAAGTTTTAATTAACTTCAGAGATATATACCTTAAAATTTTCAAAAAAAAATTACGATATCTTTCCTTAAAACCTATGACACTAGATAATCTTTGGATCAATTAGGAAATCAAAAGGGAAATTATGCTCTATGTGGTAAGCTATGACAATATATAAATAAAATCATAATTAAAACCCATGTGATCCAGTAAAATTTATATGCAGAAGTAAATTTATGGCCTTAAAGAATTTTAATATTTTTAAAAGGCAAGAGAGAAAAACACTTAAAAAAGAAATGAGAAAAGAAACAAAATTTATCAAAATAAATTAGGAAGAAGAAATTAAGAGATATTACTTAAAATTCATAAGAAGTAAAGACTTTATAGAGAACATAAATAAATCGAAAAGGTAGCTCTTTGAAAGATGATTAAATAATCAGAGTCTGATGAGTGGGTGGAAAAAAAAGGGAACAAGAGGAGTGAAAACTCACAAGATTCAGAATGAAAGAGAAATACAACCAAAAGTATAGGAGATAATTAAGAAAACAAGACAAATTTTAAAAAGACAAATGCAATTTCATGGCAATTCATTTCAAAACCTGAAAGAGAAGATGATTTCCCAGTAAAATAGAAAATATCAAAATTGACCCAGGAGAAATGAATTGAGTAGAACAAAACACCATAAATTAAAGGTAATTAAAAATCTACTATAGAAAAACATCAACACTGGGCTGGGTTCTCAGTAGATTCTTAATCTTTAAAAAAAACATAATTCTAATAATAGTAAACCACAGAAAAACACAAAAAATGCTTCAAGTCATTTTATCAAGTAAAAATAACTCAATGCAAAAATCTAATAAAGGTACTAGTACATAAAATATACCCATAAACTGATTTCACTTTAAAGTTAAATATGATTCTAGGGGCGCCGGGGAGACTCAGTCAGTTAAGCATCCCACTCTTGGTTTCAGCTCGGGTCATGATCTCCCAGGGTTCATGAAATCAAGTCCCACGTTGAGCTCTGTGCTGACAGTGCAGTCTACTTGTGTCTGCACACATGTGTTCTCTCTCTCAAAAATAAATAAACATTAAAAAAAATTAAATGTAATTATAAATTTAAAAAAATAAAATTAGACAATAGAGTCCAGGCACATGTCAAAAATAATATACTACTATAATTTATTGCAGAAATACAAGTGGTTCTTTTTTAATCAACATAATCTAATACATCAACAAATTAAGGAGAAAAAAATCATATCATCGTATCATTAGATGCTGAAAAGCATTTGATACAATTCAGCAACCATTTTTTAAATGTTTATTTATTTATTTTGAGAGAGAGAAAGAGTACTGGCAGGGGAGAGGGGCAGAGAGAGAGGAGAGAGAATCCCAAGTAGGCTCCATGCTCAGCACAGAACCCAATGTGAGGCTTGATCCCACAACTGTGAGATCATAACCTGAACAGAAACCAAGAGGATACTTAACTGACTGAGCAACCCAGGTGCCCCTCAGCTTTTTAATAAAGCTCTATGGAAAAAAATAAAACAAAAAAATTAAGCATTTCTGAAAAAAAGAACAGTAGTATCATATATAGCAAAACACGATAACCATTTCAAATAAAATTAAGGTTATATGAACATACAATAAATTTGTACATACATTGTACAGAGGTATGTGTGTTTATGTATAGATCAAGAACTTGCTTCTATATGGAAATCTGATGATCTGTGGTTACTTTGAGTACAGGGTGGGAAGTGAAACGATTAGGGAAAAGATGGGAAGGAGACTATTCACAGTTAATTTTTATTATTTTAATCATATGAATCATTGAATCATTACTCATTCAATAAATCAATAAATAAAATTAATTAAATTAGGGATTAGAACAGGAAGCCCACTAACCCCTTTAAAATTCAACAAAGACTTGGGCGCTTGGGTGGCTCAGTCGGTTAAGCATCCGACTTCAGCTCAGGTCACGATCTCACGGTCCGTGAGTTCAAGCCCCGCGTCGGGCTCTGGGCTGATGGCTCAGAGCCTGGAGCCTGCTTCCGATTCTGTGTCTCCCTCTCTCTCTGCCCCTCCCCCGTTCATGCTCTGTCTCTCTCTGTCTCAAAAATAAATAAATGTTAAAAAAATTAAAAAAAAAAAATTCAACAATGACTTAAAGACTATAGGAACTAATTAAGACACGAAAATGAATTAACTGGCATAATATCAGAATGAAAGACAAAATACCTTTTTGTTAATGACCTGATGGAATACTTAGAAAATACAAGCAATTATAGTAAAAGAAAATTGAAATAAAAGTAAATTATCAATAAGAGGTATGATACAATACAGTTAAAATTTTAAAAAGTTCTCAAAAATAAAAAATAAAAAAATAAAAAAAATTCTCTAGTTTAGAAACTAACACATACAAAAATAATGGGAAAAATATTTCATTCACAGTACTTTTTCCCAATATTTATACATGACCGTATTGAGAAATAATGCCAAAAGATTTGTTGTTTTTTTTTTTAATTTAAAAACAGGAACTTAAAGTTATAAAGCAAAAAGTCCAAGAATCACCAAAAAACCTGAGCAAAAGGAGAAAACTAAAAATAGACTTCAATGATATGTATCAAAATACATTCAAAAGACAATAATCAAATCAATATGGCACTGGTTTAAGAATAGACACACAGATGAGTGGAACAGAATAAAAGCCTTAAATATAGATTCCAGCACATATGAAAAAATGTACAAGTCAGAAGTTAAATTCTACTTCTGCAGTAAAGGATAAATTATTTTCTCAAATGATCATTACAAAACTGGTTATCAAGCAAAAAAAAAAAAATAGATCTTTATCTTACATTATTTATTAAAAAAAAAAAAAAAAAAAAAAAGAGCTCCAGGTAGGATAAAGAACAAGTGAAAAAAATAAATCACAGCAACACATTCTACAGTAAAATTTATAAGATGATATGTCTTTTAAACAATCTTAACAAAGAGCAAAAATTTGAAGAGACAGGCAGACATAAAAGTTCAAAATTTCTTAGACATAAAAAGTGAAAAAAGCATCAACAAACTAAGCAATTAAACTGGAAAAAATATTTGACATGTAGAGACAGAGCAGATTCAAATTATCAAGTTTATAAAAAATACTCAAACTTACTAAAAGTGAAATAACAATTAAGTGGTTCTAATGAGACAGCACTTTAGCAAAAATGTAGAAGACTGATAATATCTCATCAAGAAAGTACTGTCATATTTTATCATCTAAATGAATTAGGACATCCTTTTGTGTATTTTTTAAAGTTTATTTATTTTGAGAGCAAGAGCACACAGGGGAGGGGCAAAGAGACAGGGAGAGAGAATCCTAAGCAGGCTCCACAGCTCAGTGCAAGGCCTGATGAGCCAGGGCTCAATCCCACGACAGTTAGATCATGACCTGAGCAGAAATCAAGAGTCAGACACTTAACTGAGCCACCCAGGTGCCCCATTTTTGGAAAGAAATCTGGTATCATGTATAAAAGGTAAAGTACTTCCTTCTCCCTGTAACCTACCAGTCCAATTTCTGGGAATCTATCATACAGAAATAAAAGTAATCATATGTAATACATACAAAGATGTTTACTGTCACTTATTTTCCAATTTCTTGTCTGTATAAACAGTATTCTTTCTTTCTTTCTTTCTTTCTTTCTTTCTTTCTTTCTTTCTCAAGGTAGGCTCTATGACCAATGTGGGGCTTGAACTCACAATTCTGAGATCAAGAGTCACATGCTCTACTGACTGAGTCAGTCAGGCGCCCTAAGCAGAGTTGTTTCAATCAATACAGGAATGGCTGAATAAATTACAATATACTCTGATCAATTAACACAATGCAATCATTAAAAAGAATAAATCAGTTTTACTAAGTGACTTGGTGGGGATCTGCACAATGCAGTTGTTGACTGAAAAAAAAGTAAAATGCAATCAAATGAGTATAATATGATCAGGCTTAAAGAAAAAGAAACTACAGAGGCACCTGGGTGGCTCAGTCAGTTAAGCGACTGACTTCAGCTCAGAGCATGATCTCACTGTTTGTGAGATGGAGCCCCACATCAGGCTCTGTGCTGATAGCTCAGAGCCTGGAGCCTGTTTCAGATTCTATGTCTCCCTCTCTCTCTGTCCCTCCCCCACTCATTTTCTCTCTCTCTCTCTTTCTCTATGAAAAATAAACATTAAAAAATTAAAAAAAAAAAAGAAACCACAACCAAAAAATCACTTTGTATGTGTATGTCTTATGTCAGTGTGTATACCTATATACATACATAGACACATACCTAAGTACCTGAACATAGAAAAACAGGTACTCAACAGATAATGGAGTTGGGATTAAGGACGGGTATGTGTATTTGGAATATGATCAGGAAGGATAAATGCATCTATGCAATAGATACACATACACCCACATTTATGTAATAAAATTATAAAAATTCCTAATATCAGAAATGGACTCAATTATCAAATGATTAATTTAGGGTTACCAAAATACTACACAAAGTCAAGTTGAGCAATGAAGAAGCCTACTATCAGCATTGTTGACCCTTGAAGAAAAATAAAATCCAGAAAATCCATTAGGAATAAGAACCTGTAGATGCTGTGTAATCCACAGGTGGTAAAAGGTTTTTGTTTTTTTTTTTTTACCCTACATTTTCTCTTTAACATAAAAAGTAGTAACTGTAGAAGGTAAAGGAAAAGGTGAATTTCAGAAGACCTATACTATAAACGGTAAGTCTGCCTCTTACTCCAAACTCCTTTTCCTCTTCCACTCAGACACCATTCAGTTTCTTCATACATCTTAATACAAGAGTGACTATAACTTTATGATAATTTCCCAGCAGAAAAATTGTTATAACAAAGAATATGTACATTTTAAGTGATGCTAGGTTTTGTCAAATTGCCTCCCAAAAAGGCAACAATTTATACTCCCCACCTTCAGGTAAAGCTTAATTGTGAATCCAGTACATCCAGTGGCAATTTACAATCGAATTTATACTTTGCGGTTCAGCTTGTATGTTCCACTCAATAATAGTAAACACAGAAAGGACAGAATATTTAAATCAAGGAAGAAAGAAAGAAACAAGGAGTGTAAGGCTTTAGGAAGAAAGCAAAGCATAAGAAAGAGTGAAGAGTTAGCTTAGCTGTACCACAGGCAGTAAGCAAGCAATCAAGAGGAGAGATGACAGGGGACATTGCAAACATCAATTAGTGACCCTTTAAGCCCAGATTTGGATACCAAACATGAATTCTCAAAAGTTTAAAACAGCCATTACAGAGCTCTTTTTACTGCTCTTTCAGCATCTCACACAGAACCCAGTGCTACCATTTAAACTATTTAAAATAAAGCAAAAAATATGTTAAAATACAGAGGTACACAAGTCTCATGTTTCTGCAAGTTAGATGCTGTTAGTATTTTCAATTTACAGATTGTGAATTCAAAGAATTTACTAACGTGAACCTCCTTCCTGACTAGATATACAGTAAACACACACACACACACACACACACACACACACACACACGAAGCTAAAAAAGGTCTTAAATTCTTCTAAAGTGAACATCCCTTTCCCTTAGCTCTCAGTCCTTCTGTCCAAAGATAAATACTGTTAAGTTTCCTGTAAATCCTTATAAAGATAAAAATTAAGAAATAAATATACTTAGACCTGCATATAGCTACCATACAATTCCTTTTTTAATGGTCGTTTTAAAATACTTTTATTATGACAATTTGCAAACATGTACAAGGGCAGTTAGAACAGAGTAATAAATGCTCAAGTGCCCATCACCCAGCTTGAATAATTAAGAAGGGAGGGGAGTTGTTAATTATTTTCAAGTGAATTCCAGACATCTTAATCATTTTAACATACAATTCTTAGCAAGCCTGAATATCTGGTTTCCAAATCCAGAACAGATTAGACACAGAAAATTAGAAAGTGGTTGGGAGTGTTTAAAAAGGCTTTACCACAGAAAAAAAATGACAGCTGCCTGAGAAGAACAAAATAAAATAAATGAAAACAACTATTTAATTATAGATACACATAACACTAACTCATCAAAAAATTAAAGTCATGTTTAGGGTCTTTGTTTTAAAAAGGCAGGAAAGTATGTGTTACACTTGTTTCAAAAGTTGAAAATGGTTAAAAGTTTACATTTTAGGAAGTTAATCAGAAGGTGTTTCACTTATGCTAAACAATTTCCCCCTGAACAATGTTGGGTAAATGAGGATTTACTACATTTAGCTGTGATTTGAGAGGCAATTTGCAGAGTTCTGCAGTGAAGAATGCTTGGTGACTACAGGAAAACAGAACCACAGATATTGCAAATTAACTCATCTAGATTAGAATACTAATCTCTCAAATAATGCCTCTAGGTAGTTTAAAACCGTAAATAACAACCACTACCACTATTTAATGTTTACTTCCCTGGGCCAAATACTTACTGGTTAAGTATTTTACAAATACAAACTCATTTAATCTCACAATTCCCTGAGGTAGGGAATTAAGACAAGACACTACTTGCCCAACGTCAATAAACTAATGGGACTTCCCTTTTCTTATTAGAACTGTACTATAAGTACTTGTGTTGGGCTCCATCTTTCTGCAAGTATAAGCTTAGGGATACAATTTTTTATCATTTTTCTGGGGCAATGTTTCATTGTGATAGGTACCATGCAACAAGTTCAACAACAGACACACCACTAAAAAAAAATCTAGTATTTACATCAAGTTTTACTCATTATGATTCAGGATTAAAGGATATTGTATACCATGGACATTTTTATTCCAAAATAATTATTACATATGCTACTTGTCAAATTTTTAAAGACCTATATATACTCTTGTGGCTTTTCTTACATTTCCAGTGACAGGGAAGTTTAATGGAGAGTTTTGCTGATAAAGATCTTCCTTTTATAAAATTCTAAACTGTTTCTTAGAACTTCAATCCACTCATCTGGCTGAATCAATACAGACTAAGTTTTACCTTTTCTCTCCCACAAGGCAGCCTTTTAAATTATCTGCAGAATCTTGCAAAGAGTCTCCATGCTAAGTATTCCCAGTCCTGATTCCAGTTTGACATGGTTTCCTCATTTGTCATTATCCTGACTTCCCTTAAAAAGTGGCTCCCCAGGGGCGCCTGGGTGGCGCAGTCGGTTAAGCGTCCGACTTCAGCCAGGTCACGATCTCGCGGTCCGTGAGTTCGAGCCCCGCGTCAGGCTCTGGGCTGATGGCTCGGAGCCTGGAGCCTGTTTCCGAGTCTGTGTCTCCCTCTCTCTCTGCCCCTCCCCCGTTCATGCTCTGTCTCTCTCTGTCCCAAAAATAAATTAAAAACGTTGAAAAAAAAAAAAAATTTAAAAAAAAAAGTGGCTCCCCAAATTTGACACAACACTTTTGCAAAGAGCCTAATCAGAGCAGGATACAGGTTTTCCGGTACTAGACCTAAAACAATATTACTTTTTTCCATTACCAAGTCAATTTTGTGTGTACTAAATTTGCAGAAAAAAAAGTTTCCACACATTTATTCATGAAGCAGTGATTAAACATCTATGATGTTAACTGAATCAGGCTTCTTTTTTACGCCAAACTTCCCTTTCCTAAACTCAGGTTTTTTGTTTTTTTTTAACAAAAAAGCAAAATAGTTTCACTTTTGCTTCTTCTTCTAAGCAAATATTAATCTTTAATATATATGATTAATATATATGACCAATATTAATCAGCATGTTATATATTTATCGTATGTGTCTATTATCTGTGTCACGATTGCCTATTATCTGTACCAGCTCCTAAAGCAGTATCTGGAACACAACAGGCACTACAGTTATTTGTTGAACTAACTCATGAATAGACAGAAGAGGGTAGAACATTCATATTTTTTATAGCTTCTTGGAAGGAGTCTCTAGGCTACTATACTTCACTGTTAGATGTTGAAGCATTATCAATAAACACAATTAATCAGAAAAGCCACATGACTGCCACATGCCCTCTAGAATTTACTATGGTCGTCTAATATAGGAGTTAAAGGTTTTGATTACTTTAAGATATATGGTGGTTTTTGATGTTACCTTCAAAATATTACTTGCATTTCTCCATTCTAAAATAATTATATAACCTGAAAATAAAAATATACATTGTTAATAGAAGGTCACTAGTAAACTCTATTTAACTATGCTGTGAAATGTTAGGATATGCTTAAGTCAGAGGCTGAGCCAACCTCTCTGCCTTTATATGTGGCCTCAAATGTACTGGACTCCAACCAGAAGCACCTTTATATTACAGTCTGTTTAGATAACACTTTCTTGTGGATTTATATCTGAAAGAGTTGTAGTTCCAGATTTTATTTACTTGAGTTCAAAACACATGAAGCTGTTTTCATTTATTATCATACTGTTTATATTATACTATTTTGCATTCCTTACTATGAAAGTCTCAGGGTGTTTGAATCTCATGGGGTTGTTAATGTTAAGTTACACATGATCCTACTTCATTCTTACTGAATTGCAGTACAAGTATATTGTACCACGTCAGTTTAGGACAGGTGTTCCCAAACTGTGCCATGCATCAGAATTAAAAGCACAGAATCCCTAGCCAATTCTGTACCTACTGATTCCAAATAATTGAGGGTAGGGGTCCAAGAATACTTTTAAACAGCTCCTGGAGGTAATGCTGCTTGGAAACTACTAGGTTAGAGAACAAGCAAGAACTCTAACACCACAGTGCCAGAGAACAAGAAAGAATTAATATGGCAATGCCATACCTGGTGTATAAAATATAACATCTAGGCATAAAGACAATTTTGAGAATGTCATCCAAAATATTTCCTATTATTTCCCATACCAATCAATACTCTAAGCTGAGTAATCTTATTCATAATTGAAAGTAAATTTGGTAGAATTCTACTTCACTACAACAGGAAGACTTATTTTGAAGGCAAAGTCTATCATCATCATATATATATTTTTAAGTAGGCTCCATATCCAGTGTGGAACCAAACACGGGGCTTGAATTCACGACCCTGAGACCAAGACCTGAGCTGAGATCAAGAGTTGGAGGCTTAACCAACTGAGCCACACAGGTGCCCTCATTATAAATAATTTTTAAAGTTTATGTAGTATCATTCAAAAATGGAACTACCCCCTGGACTAAAACAAATACATAAAAAAATCCCTATTGACACACATCCAGAGTATTTTGATATTAAAATATTAACGATTTACTCACAGAACCAATTCACATGCCTTGATCCACGGCTCAAACATTCATATGGCTTTGAAGCCTCTATTTTCTTTTGCAGGCAAAGGATATAACATACTGATAAACAACCTCCAGAGCAAACCCTTGTGGTTCTGCATTTCTGAAAGATTCAATATTTTCTTCCCATTTTTGCATTTCCCCTATCCCAGCAGTTTTCCAAAGTTTAATAAATGAAATCATTATAGAATTGGCATAAAGGATTTCATTAAGCTACAATGAAGTAAATCATAAAATCTTAGATTAAGCTAGACCAGATGTTAGTGTTTTCCAATCACCTCTATTTACAGATGAAAACAAAAATCAGATAATAGGAGCCAGAAACCCTGACTCCCAGGTTAGTGCAAAAAATCCAACATAGTGCTCTAGAAACTTAGGGTCTATATAAATGCGTGTCATTTAAAGGTTTTGTTGAGTTCAGAATTGTTATAAACATGCCAAAAGAAGCTGTCCATAGTTGGTCCTGGGCAAGTATTTCTTGGAAAGGGATTAATAAAATTCATTATATTTTGCGAAACAACATAAGAAAAACTACACAACGAGATAATTGTTTGGTATTCACTTTCCCTATAGGCACTTCTTTTTATGCTCAATCCTGCAGTACCTTGTATTCATTTATGCTTTCAACAAATATTTACTGAGCATCTACTACATGTGAGAAATTACACTGGGAAATACAGCAATGATCAAAATCCCTATTCACATAAAGCTTACATTCTTGTGGTGAAAGGCAGGCAAATTTAAAAAAAAGTCAAACATACAGTATTTAAATCATGGTAGGTACAACAGAGAAAAATAAAGCTGGGAAAGCATTTAGGGATCGTGGGTGGTGGGGTTACAATTTTAAATAGGGTGCTCAGAGAAAGCCTCAGCAAGAAAGTTAAATCAGAGTAAAGACCTGAATGAAGTTAGGAAGCAAGCCATGTAGATAAAGGGGAGAAAGCATTTAAGATCAAGACCCTGAGGCAGAAACTGTCTATCATGTTCAAAGAACAGCACCGAAGACAGCGTGGCTAGAGTTGCATGAACAATAGAACATGAAATCAGAGAAGTGGGAGCTACCAGGAGGCCCAGATTAAAGAGGAACCTGTAGTTGAAAATTTCTATTAAAAATACTAAATATTATCTTGGCTAGATAGAAATTAAATCAGTAGCTTCACTAGGGATGACTCAATTTAATAGGAAACTTAGCATGAATCAGTAATGGTAGAAATTTCTGATAATATCAACAACAGGTTAATAGAAATGTTATTTTGGGGCATTCCCAGCATCCATTAAATTGACTTTAGAGAGCATCATCAACTACTCTTATGACTAGCTTTGAAGCATCCTCTTGTCAATTTATTAGGAGGTGAGTGCTAAAAGGAGGATATAAAGGCAGAGGATGAGGGAATTCATATGCTCTTCATTGCAAGAGAAGCGGAGAAGTGTTTTTACCTTCCACATCTCAGGAGGATATGCTAATATATAATTCAAAATAAGGAGGTAGCCAATCAGGTTATGTTTTACAACTGAACTTGAAGTCAAATTCCAAGGAGCCAAGTTATGTTTCATCCCAATACTTACAACACTAAAGGACAGCTGCAGTTTCTTTTACTTCCTGCATTCCCAGTCTATAGTTATTTCAGAGCCTTGCATTTTGTGTTGCCTGACTGAACAGATCTGAATAGCACCTCAAGTCATTAGAAAAGGCTCTCCACCTGAGTTAGGGAGCATAGAGCTTTCTCATGCTCATCTTTAAAAACCTGGGGGGCTGCAGATACCATCTCATTTTCCCTATTTCTTTTGCTCTTTTATGTTCCCCATGACCTGGCCATTCCCAACAAGATCATGTACTCTACTCCAGAATCATAATGGATTATCTAAATTTTATTTGCTATAATCTCTTTATATTTCAGATCTGTTATTCTGAATTATTTTCCTTAGATATCTACTGACAAACTCATGAGTTCTCAAACCTCAGTAACAAAGTATAATGCACGATACAAATATACAGTATTAATATTTTAAATTATTTATTATACGCTACCAAATACAACTAGCTCTCAAAAAGCACTCTCTGTACAATGGATTCATATCTAATTATAAGTGGCAAAACTTGTTCAATCTTTGGAATAATTTCCAGATTCAAATGAGTTTTACATTCTTTTATATTATGTCTAACCAGCATAAAAAAATATGCTAAATCCTGTGCTCTTTACTACTTCTTTTATATGAATTAATATATAAATAAAAGTAGAGATTTAAAAATACCTATCAAGCACATTCATATTAAAGAAAATCTCTACAAAGGACAGAGAATGATTCAGTCTTAAGATTCTGATTTATACTTTATGCCATATCCCCAAATACTAAGTGTTAATAGTTTCAACATATAATTGATAGGTTGTCATTTTAAACTGGAATTTATAGCTTGAAAAATCCACTCTTTATATGGTAAACTAAAAGAACACACAAGTATATGCTAAACCAACATTTCAATTACTCTCTTACCAGGCTCTTTTATCTGTGACCTTCTTTCTCTCTCGTACTTGAAACCTTTTTTCTGCTGCATTAATACCATGGTTTCCAACTGTCCTGCCTATCTCCATTCTTGTGATACATAGTTAACAAAACAATCTTTCTAAAATTCAAAACTGGGAATAAAATGGAATAATACAAAGAATAAGAGACTTGGAGCAAGATGGTTATGTGTTTGAAAGCTAAGGTTCTACAACTTGGTAACAGTTTGGTCTTGTACAAATGTCTTAACCTTGCTAACCCCTGGTTTCCTCCTCCGCGAACTGTAAACAGTGATATCTGCCTCAAGGGGTCACTATGAGGACTAAAATAAAATACAGAAAAAACCTAAAGTAGGCACTTGGAAAGGTTAGCTCCCTTGTTCCTTTGTCAGTATGAACCATCAATCTTTCAAAAAGGTTAGTGTAACCTAAGAGAAAACTAATTTAAGAAGACTATCAGAAAGACAATGTAATGGCTGGTATTGAGAACACTTGCTTTCTAGTAGGGGAGTTTATTTGGAAAACTATACCATGAGAAAGTAGTTTTGTGAGCATGCAGAAATGGAGAGCTAGACAGACAGCTCTCAGCCAAGAACTGCTTGGACAACGCTTGCTTCTCCCCAGTAACTGTCAGGACTCACTGTCCCAAGAGTTTTCCTCCCAAATCTAGTTGTTTTTTTTTTTTTATAGTGCCTCCAAATAACCTTTCAATTACTCTAAGTATGAATAAGTGACAAACTATTTGAGAAAAAACATCAAGAGCAGTAGTTTCTAACCATCTGACTGGGATGGGGGCAATGGAAGTCTATGACAAAAGGGAGGGAAGAGGTAATATTAACAATTGTATAACACTCTCTAGTAGGAAATTCTGGAACATGGAATACAAAAATATGAACTATGTAGGTAACAGTTTTTGATCCAATGGGAATCATCAGTGTCTGGGGACTTTGGCTCAAGGTATTAATTCCTCTTCCAATACCTCACTGAACAAAACACATTCAAAATGCTGCCATGAACGACTACAGCCTGGCTAAGTTTTATTTGAATACTTATTAACATCTATGATCATATCCTCCCAGTCCCTTCAAATAATGACCAAAATCTAGAAAGAATTCTGGTAGAGATCATGGAAAGAACAATGAATATCAGTGTTTTCTGATCCTGCCTGCTAAAGTTTTACACCTCTAAAATAGAAAATGCTTGCTGGAGTCATGGGATATGGCAACTAAATGAATAGAAATGAGATATTAAATCTCATGATTCTGTATGTTGTCCTCAAGGGTGAAGGAAGTTTCAAATAAAGATTTAAGAAAATAGAAAACGATGATATCCAGAACTGAATATTTAAGAATCAACAGAACACCCAGAGGCAGTATCTAGTTGATAGCAGATGATGAAGAACCAGAAAATGTGGGAGTCAGAGCTGGAGAAATAGACCAAATAAGCTACCTCTGTATGTGCAACAGTGGAGGGCATAAACTGGAGGCTTAGCAAGTTGGATCAATCCCATGGATTTTGTTTGGTCTACATGGAATTTTGACGTTAGGAGACAGAATATAAATATGAAGCCTTCTGAATTAAAGAAAAAAACTGCAGCATCTGTCACCACTGAGTCACCACTAAGTTTGTAATACCTAGTGTGCCAACAATTGGCTGGAGTTGAATTGCACTGTCCCCCTTCATATAAGGCATGCACCCTCCAGTTCAGCACAGTCCCTACTTAGACACTAAATATCAGCTGCCATTCATCACCAAGCTTATACTAAGGTTTGTTCCAGGATAGAGAAATAATTCTTTGTACTTTTATCTCTACGGAAAGTATGAAAACAAAAACAATTTTTTTTTCTCCTTACCTGGTCCACTTCTTTATGATTCCTGGGTACTACCTGAGCAATCACCAAATAAAATGAGGTAGTGACACAGCTCATTAAAGGAGGAGTCTAGAATATAAGCTAGAAATCAAAAACAAACTCCTAAGAATTTAGTAACTGAAAATGCAGCAGGTTCTAAATTACATAACCTTTAACCTAGCAATTCCAGTTCTGGGGATTTACCCCCCCACAGATATAGATGGGTAAAATAACTTATGTTAAATGTTATTCTCTGCAGCATTACTTGTAATAGAGAAAGATTAGAAGCAACCTAAATATCCAACATTAGGGGACAAGATAAATAAGTTATTATATAACCATGCAATGCAGCCATTAAAAAATAAGCAAAGTCTTGATTGCTAATGCAAAACAGTCTTCTAGTGAATAGAACAAGGACAAGCAGAGCAAACATGTCATTTGTGAAGAAGGGGGAGAGTGGGGAAGAATATATACATTAACTATACCGATTTATTTATACACACATAAAGAATTTCTAGAAGGAAACAGAAGAAACTGGTAATACTGATTCCCCCAAGGTGGGGAACTTGACACCTGTGGGATGAAAGTACTAAGAGACTTTTCACTGGACATATTTTTGTATCTTTTGAATTCTGTAGCAAGTGAAACCAGTTTTTAAAGAAGTAACAGGTTGACTGAGCTGATTCCAAGTATGATTAAGAATTCAGCAACTATCATGGATGATGCAAATTTCAGCAGGAATTTAGAGAAGGGCGAGAGGGTAAGCAAAGGAGAGTGAGATGAAATAAAGGCTAATGGGAGAAATGGCATGGTATCTTTTTCCATCTGGCTCTCTGAACTGGTTTTGAGCCCAGAAATAAAAGGATAGATGGAAAAGATAAGAAATCTTTTCAAGAGAGACTGAAACTCTGAGCACAAACTCTGCTGCTTTGGGATTTGGGGACAAAGCGTACAGAGATGGGAAGTAGGGAGAACTCTCTAATTCAGCCATGCACTCCTGGGTACTCTGAAGGCTGGCAGCTCTGAAAGCACCAAACAGAATCTAGCTACTACCCCTCACAGAAGACCCAGCAGCAGTGGCAGTGAAAAGGTACCACACTGGGGTGGCTTGAGGGGGATGGACTTCCCAAGTAAGCTGTAAGAAAAGAATATTCACTTCATGTTCCTGAACACATGTTACATTCCACTCAGACTCCCCAAAATACCTAAGGGAACTCTGAAAAGGGCTGGGGGGCTTGTGTGAGCAGGAGGGAACTAACAATTATATTCTATGTCTATATAGGTGATGAAGCCTAGAAACATTATGCTACAAAAATATACAAGTATTATGCAGAAGAGTGAAAGAACAGAAAACAATACCCTGGCAAGAGAGCCAGAAGTAAAGTCTTACTGGCCTTTTTTTTTTTTTTTTTTTAAACCTAGGCTATTGCTCACTGAACAGGAAGTAGAAGAGAAAAAACATGAGGATGGCTGGAAAGAGGTTACTCAAGGCTCTGCTGGGAACCAACACACTTAGTTATGCAGTACCTACTTTCCAAAGTGAAATCTTTCAACTGCTTTAAAATGTTTCTTTTCTAAGCCATTGAAAGCAATGAGATCATGTTCTTGATTAAGTGCCAGGTTTTTTCCCCTGCAACCCAAATTGTTGAAGTTAAAAAGAGGAAAAATTAGAGGAATGAAAAAGGATGAAGGTAGAAAGAACTGGAAACATAAAACACAGAGGGGGGGGCAACATAAATATATTTTAATAGGCTAGCGGAAGAAAATTATGGAATGACCACATATAGAGTCTGTTTTAAAAGTCGAGGGTATCTTGCCCTGTTCCAAAAATATACCAAAGTATCCATTCAATCTGTTTAACTGATGTTTTCGTATTCCATTTTACCCAGTCAACATATACAATCCCTTTATGCCTAACAGCACATAGTATTAAGTAATTACAAACACATAGATAAGCCATTTGTGAAAGATGAGGTACATATTAATACCACAGGGCTTGCTGAACCATAAAAAGAAATCTGAAGGCTAGTCTTGGGCAATTTTGGTTCATATGTTTTTCACAAGTAGAAATAAATGATATTCATTACCATAAAGAATGGATAGTGAGAGCTATAATTTGTGAAATAAACAAGAAGTCAAATGTACAAGAAGTAGAGATTAAATTCCATCTTGAAATGCAATTCCTATGGCTTAAACAATAAATAACAATAACATGGCTCATGTATTACACTCTGTATCCATGAGTGTCTTCCACTCATATCACTATTTAATGTAACTTTATATTTAAATAGCACTTTAGACTTTTCAAAGTGCCTGCACATTTCTCACTTAATGTCCTCGATAATGTCCTCAATACCCCGTGAACATCTGCCCTGTAGGCAGGACAGGTTTCACTCAGTTTTAGATCCCCAAACAGAAAGGTTAAGAGAGAACTTACAAGTCAGTTGTAAGCCAGGGATAGAATGTAAGGGTCCAGAACTTCTGGTCCAATACTTGTCTAAATGATGTCTGTGGACTATTATTCATCTATGCACACTATTTACTAAGCTAAGACAGTGTTCCAGGAACTATAGACAATAGGCATATATGCAGGCATGGCAATATAACACAGAACAAGAACATATATAATTTCCACCCTCATGAGCTTCCAGGTTAGTGAAAGTCATTCAAATAATTTTACAAATACATGGCAAAGCTTCACTTGTGATGGAATACTCAGTGCTCTGAGAATATATAATGTGGGGGAGTTGACCTAGTTAAGGATTTACTAGGAATCGGTTAGTAGGCTAGGAAAAGATTCCCTTAGGAATTAATGATAAACCTCAGATCTTATGGATAGGCACCACACAAAGAGAGAAAGGAAACACTGATTCTAGACTAAGGCAATATCATGTGCAAAAGACCTGCTGGAGAAGTCATGTAAAACACAAGCAACCATGTAAAACACAAGCACAGTGTGTCGGAAGCAGAAGGCCTGACTCCCAACTTCTAACTCCCAACTTATAAGGGGAGAGATCAAAATTCCCCATGTGATCTTAGACACATTTAAGGTTTGAGTGACTACTGCTCTACTCCAATTTATTTTATAATATTTAGATGTTTCACTCAAGAGTAATGGGTGGATTGAAAAGACTGAAAATAAAAGGCAACTGCTGTGTCCATTAAAGGTTTTATCTGAAGTCTAAGGGGTGATATTACTGAATCTGAATTATCTGAATTCTAAGGGGTGATACTACTTTTAATTCAGGGCATAAAGAGATAAATTATGAAGGTGGTGACATTTGCCCTAGGCTTTTAGAGGTGGACTGAATTTCCATCAAGGATTGAGAGGCTACTACAGATAAAGAAATGAAGAGACTGAAAAGACACCCCTTGCTGCTTCATAGAAGTGTGAATGTTTTATTTTAATGTAGCCTTTTCTAAGTGGTACTTTAGAAATATTATCCCTATAGTATCTTAGAATTGCAGAGGTTTTGTGCAGCTTACAAGGCTTTGTTTAATTTTAAACCCACAACAGATTCTATTAGGTTCAAGGACAAATATTAACTCTATCAAATTTGCAGATAAAGAAAGCCAGCTAAATGAGGCTGACTTGTGCAAGGTCACATTTCAACACTGCTCTTTCCTTTTAACGTTATAGATTTCTGATCATCAGGATGTGGAACAGATATCAAAGTTTGTTATCTGAAATATGGAGAACTGACCAGGCCTGGGATTCTAAGATACATAAGAGCTCTACTATAGTAATTTAAGGCAACAGCCAGTTATTTGTTTTTAATTAAATGAAAGTAATAATAGGTATGTGGTCTTCTTAGACAGTGAGAAACAGGAAATAACAGAAAGACAGAGATTCAAATGAGGCACCCTTATAAGCCCTAATAACTGAGGTATAAAAAAAAGCAATTGTGGGTAAAGGACTAAGGAGGTAGGGCAAAACAAAGTAGCATAATATACTGAAGGGCAAAAGTGAACAGATAAGCGGAAACACAAACAGCACTTGGTAATGTTTTGAAGTGATTTTTCAGTTTTCTCCCAGAAGTTGCCTTCAAGAAATCTCTTGATGATCACACTTTGAAATTCGATGCTATTCTTAGCCATCAAACATACTTATTGCTCTTTACCTTTTCTAACACATGAGGATTCTAAATGATGCAAATAACAATCTTACTTTTATTAATAAATATTAAGTCTCTACTTTGCATAAAATATTATGGAAGATACAAAAACAAAGTCACCAGTCTCAAAGGTTTATTTATTTTGGCAACATCAGCAGGTCCAATCACTATTCTGTATTCAACAAAATCTGTTGCACTTTATTCCCACAAACAGAAAGAACATTTTTTTTTTCTATAGAAAAACAAATTTTAAAAGCCATGAATAAGAAGATCCAAATCACATAGAGACTGATCCAAGGAACTAGGTGCCTCTGGCTTATGAATCTGGCCTATAACAAGTACTCCATAAAGTGATTATGTTGTACATATAAGAATAATTTTCTTTAGTAAAAAGGTAGCATAAAGTTGGAAAGAACAGAGGTGGAATAACAGTTAACTGCTAGTAAGAAACTTAGAGAACTTCAAGGAGTATGAATAACAGTAATAACTTATTACCACAATCCAAAGAACTTTGGGTCTCTGTATGGAAATACTAATACCCACTTTAAATCCTACAGAACCAATTTATAAATCTCTTTGTCTCCCTCAGCTATACCATCCTCACTACCAATCCTGTATCATTCCTCTTGTCCGTCTTTCTCATCCTGTCCCAATGAACTGGGTGACTAAACAGGTAGTGAACAACTGAAAAAAGGAAGACACAAGGAAGATAGTAGTTTTTTTCTTTCAATTTTTTTCCAATTCTACTGTCTCATATCCTATCTACCTTAATATAAAATGAAGAATAATACTGTACTTTACAAGTACAGTGATGATAATGTTTTCTAATTTTCTTGCTCCCAAATCCCTTAATTTGGTTTTCTTGAAAGTGACCTTGGTTGCCATTCTTTTTTGCTCAGTGGTCCTTGATAAACAAAAGGTTCTTAACTCTTGTAATATAGAAAGTTTAAATGTATAATGGATGAGTCATGGGTGAGTCTCTATAATCTAACTTTCAGACATTAAAAAACCCATCTTCCCTGTGCCAAAGACAAGTAGATTTGTGAAGCAATAGAGTTTATCTCATTTGACATGAAATCATTCTCTTTTTAGCTCAAAGTACCTAATATGTTCTTTGTTCTATGTAATATGTACATATGTACATGTACTTTACAAGTACAATGACGATAATGTTTTCTAATTTTCTTGCTCCCAAATCCCTTAATTTGGTTTTCTTGAAAGTGACCTTGGTTGCCATTCTTTTTTGTTCAGTCGTCGTTGATAAACAAAAGGTTCTTAACCTTTGTAATATAGAAAGTTTAAATTTATAATGGATGAGTCATGGGTGAGTCTCTGTAATCTAACTTTCAGATATTAAAAAAAACTCAATTTCCCTGTGCCAAAGACAAGTAGATTTGTGAAGCAATACAGTTTATCTCATTTGACATGAAATCATTCTCTTTTTAGCTCAAAGTACCTAATATGTTCTTTGTAACCACTTAACTATCTTTCATTCCTTACAGTAGATCATTACATGTTTTAGAGCACAGCTGAATTTCACTACACTAAAAAAGTAAACTAATGACCAATTAATCCTAGTTATTATAGTTTAAATATATAACACATAGTATATATTTATTTATAGGAAAATGACACAATTATTACTTATTATCTCTACCTCTCTAGAGAATGTTTCTTCAATAGCTCATAAAAGTACTGCTGTTAAAAAGAACTGGCTTGGTATAAAACTACAGAGCACACACAAAAGTAGTGTGAGCAGACTGTCCCTTAAGAGAAAAAAAAAAAAAAAAAGACTACATCCACTTTTGATTTCCATGGTCAACAAGGATCAGAAGGATAAACTGGAGTTTACGGATGTTCATACAGCTAGTAAAATATTTTTAAAAATTTTCAGGGAATGCTGCCTGGCTCAGTCAGTGCCAGTTCATGGAACATGCAACTCTTGATATCAGGGTTGTGGGTTCAAGCCCCACATTGGGTGTAGAGATTAAAAATTTTTTAATTAAAAAAAATTTAAAAACTTTAGACTCTCCTTAGATATAATTATAGTTAGGGGCACCTGGATGGCTCAGCTGGTTGAGCGTCAGACTTAGGCTCAGGCCATGATCTTGTGGTCCGTGAGTTCGAGCCCCACGTCAGGCTCTGTGCTGACAGCTCAGAGCCAGGAGCCTGCTTCAGATTCTGTGTCTCCCTCTCTCTCTGACCCTCCCTCACTTGTGCTCGTGTGTGCTCTCTCTCTCTCAAAAATAAACACTAAAAAAAATTTAAAAAGACATAATTATAGTTATGTGAAAAGGAGAGGTCTTTTCATACTAACCATTATTTAAGGGGAGTAACTAAGGCCCGATTATGTATGATAACAATAATGATGACAATGATACATTAAGAATAGTAATAGCATTCTATGGAGTGCCTGGGTCGCTCAGTTGGTTAAGCGTCTGACTTCAACTCTGGTCATGACCTCACGGTTTGTGAGTTCAAGCCTCGCATCAGGCTCTGTGCTGACAGCTCAGAGCCAGGAGCCTGCTTCAGATTCTGTGTCTCCCTCTCTCTCTGCCCCCTCTTCCACTCATGCTCTGTCTCTCTCTCTCTCTCTCTCAAGAATAAAAAAATATTTTAAAAAAATTTAATAAAAAAATAGCAATAGCATTCTAATATTTTTATACCTATTTTGTTTGAACATCATTACAAGCCTATTAGATAGGTATGAATATTACAATTTCACAAAAAAGAATGAACCTTCAAGGCTCAGAGAATGTGAAAAAACACTAAATTTCATAAACTGGACCTTTGACAAGTACTAAAGTTAGGATTATGTATGAGAAGTTCCTGAGTCTAAACCCCAGCACTTTTTCTACTACACTATACTGGAGTAATGGATTGCATAATAAGGCTACATACAAATTACACTCATCTCAGGATACTTTTTTTTGGTAATGTCACCCTGTTGCTTGCTCTTTAATCATGTCTCTCAAAGAAAGTCAGTCTTTAATTCTCAAGAAGTGAAATTTATCAATATTCATTCTCGTATCATTCATGCTTTTTGGGTTTTCTCTAAGAAACATTGCCTTAGCAAAGTCACATTCTCTTCTATAAGTTTTATAATAAGTTTCAGCTCTTAGGTTTACAACTATAATTCATTCAAGTTAATTTCTGGATACAGTATGACATAAGGGTCACAGCACATACCATAAACCTGAAGGATATACCATTCCTCCAGCACCATATGTTCAATTGCCTTGGCACCTTTGTCAAAAATCAATTGACTATAAATGTGTACATCTTTCTAGACTCTGCTCTGTTCAACTGATCTGTCCTTATGCTAACAACACAACTGTCCTGAATACTACAACTTTATCATGGCAAATCTTAAAATCAAATAGTGTTAATTCCTCAAATTTTGTTCTATTAAAAAAAATGTGTTATTTTAGATCTTCTGAATTTCCATATAAATTATAGACTCAGCTTATCAAGTCCTACTAAAAAGCCTCCTAGGGTTTTGATTGAGATTCTGTTGAATCTATAGATCAATTTTGAGAGAACTGAAATTTTAAAATTTTTGAGTCTTCTGATCCATGAAAATAGTATACATCTCCATTTACTTAGGTCTTCTTTATATCACAGTATTTTGTGGTCTTGTACACATTTATTATTTATTTTTCAGTATTTCATTTTTTATGTTATTATAAATGGTACTGTTAGTGAACTTCCACTTTCCAATTGTTCACTGCTATTATCTGATAAGCGTATACAAAACTAAAAATGGTGTATGTATACTGATTATATATACTGTGATTTCACTAGGCTGATTTAATAGTTCTAAGGGCTTCTTAAAAAATCCTTAGGATTTTCTAGAAACACAAGCAGGTTGTCTATGAATAAAGACAGTTTTATTTTTTTCTAGTCTATGTGTCTTTTATTTATTTTCTTACCTTACTGCACTGGCTAGGAATTTCAGTACACCGTTGAATAGAAATGGTAAGGTCAGAAATTCTTGCATTATTCCCAATCATAAAAGAAAAGCGTGCAGTCTTTCACCATTAAATATGACATTAGTTTTAGGTTTTTAGTAGATATCCTTTATCAGTTTAAGGAAGTTCTTTTTTATTCCTAATTTGCCTAGTTTTAGTTTTTTGTTTTTAAATCACAAGTGGCATTTTTCTGCATCTTCTGTACAACTTTCTGCAATTCCTGCATCTTCTGCAATGAAATTACAATAGTTTTTCCACTTCAGTCTATTAATATGATGAATCACACTGATTTCAGAATGTTAAACTAACCAACCTTATTTTGACATTACATTAGTCATGAGGTATTAACTTTTTACAATTTGTTATTTTGTTTATCCTTTCCTAATATTTCAATAAGAATTTCTGCATATGTTCCTGAGAATATTGGTTTAGATTTCTTTCTCTGTCATGTCTTTGTCTTGGTATCAGAGTAATACAGCCATCCTAAAACAAGTTGAGGAGTGTTCCTTTTCTCTTCTCTTTTCTGAGTTTATGTGGAATTGGCATTATTTCTTCTTTAAATGTTTGGGAGAATTCGCTGTAAAGCCCTGGAGTTTTCTTTGTGGGAAAATTTTTAACTACAAATCTAATCTAAGTAATAGACATAGGGACGTTCAGGTTGATCTATTTCTTCTTGAGTGGGCTTTCATAGTTTGTATCCAAGAAGGAATTTGATCATAAGTTGTTTTTTTTTTATCTAAGTTTTAATGTTTCAGGATCTATAGTGATATCCTTTTTTGTTGTTGTTGTTGTTGTTCCAGATATTTGTTGTGTCTTCTCTTTTTTTCTTGATCTCTTGACAGGTCTGTCAATTTTATGGATCTTTTCAAAGAACCAGCTAGCTATTGGTTTCACTGATTTTCATGCTTATTTTCTATTTCACTGATTACCATTCTTGATTATTTCTTTCCCTTGACTTATTCTGGGAAAGATATTTGCTCATCTCTACCTAGTTTTTTGAGCTAGAAACTTAGTTAACTTATTTGGTATTCTATTTAGTTTACAAGAGTCCAAATCAAAAGAGTTCCTGCACCAAAGGAACTGAACTTAAGGAGCCTATTCACATCTGAACCTGATGCAGATCAAGAGATCTTGGACTTGGAGAGCATGACTATAATCAGATAAGACTTTGTGGAATTTGGGAAGAGAATAAGTATATTTTCCATGTGGGAGAAATATAAAACGTAGTGGCCTGAGAGTGGACTGTGGTAATTATTTTCATAGATGGTTGTAATAATTTCTCCTTTGGTGTGTGACTTTGCTCCTCTGTCCATTGAGAGAGAGAACTGGAATCTGAGATTATACAACTTCCCAAACCAAACCTTGAGCCTCTGGTAAATTCTGCTTTTCACTTTTTTGGAGAGCTGCCCTGAGATTACCCTGTAAAGAAGATGGCCTACTTTACTGCCCTGAGATTACCTTGTAAAGAAGATGGCCACACAGAAGAGAACCAAGGCATGCCAGCAGACAGACATGTAGGTAATGCTGTCTTGGACTTTCAACCTTTCCAAACCTCCACCTAAATGGAGCACCATGAGTAAGCCCAGGCTAATCCAACAGAGGAGCAGCCCAATCAGTTCTCAAAACTATGACAAATAATAAATCTTTGTTGTTCACTCCTAAGTTGTAAAGTGGCTGGTTAATCTGTAGTTAACTGAAACTACTGAGTACTGATAGAAAATAGATAAAAGATTTTTCTCTTTATGGAGTTGTTAAGGGAAAAACATAAAGATAAGATTTAAACCAATTGAGATATTGCTAAACATACTCATTAAAAGCCACAAAAGCAAAAAAGAAAAAAAGATAAAAGAAGGAGTATGAAGTAGAAAAACTTAAATAAGGGCTTCCCATAATTTATATATTTGCTTTACACTATCAATGCCTGCTAATCTCTGCTCTCTTTGGTAAACAGAGCCTACCACCCATTCTCAATGGTAGCCAGAGTGATCTTTAAAGCTGTAACTCAAAATCATGTCATGTCCCTACTTAAAACCCTACAGTGCCTCCCCAGTGCACAGAGAATAAAACTTAAAATCTTCTATCATGATCTACACTGTCTTACAAGATATGGCCTCTGCCCTTCATTCCCCCAGTCTAGGCACAAGTTGCCTTACTTTTCATCCTTGAATACCCCACGCTCACTCCTATTTTAGATTCTTCAACTGCACTCTACCTAAAATATTCTTTTCACAGCTGGTTTCTTATTCTGATGTTAATTCAAATGTTACCTCAGAGAGACCTTTCTTGACCACCCAATTAAAATACTACCTACTATCATAACTTTGACTTCCATTCTTCTAGTACTTACTAAAATTATTTACTTATTTATTTGTGTATCTGTCCTCCCAGCTCTATCAAAGTAAAAATTGTTGGGGTGCCTGGGCTGGTTAAGTATCTGACTTCGGCTCAGGTCATGGTCTCACACAGTTCGTGAGCTCCAGCCCCACTTTGGGATTCTCTCTCTCCCTGCCCCTGGCTCACTCGTGCTCTTTCTCTCTCGGAAAAAAAAAAAAAAAAAAAAGGTAAAATTGTTTCAGGCTAGTTCACCATTGTGACCCTGCTTAGAATAATAAACTGTATTCCCAAGACCATAGTGTCTGGCACACAGGAAGTGCTTAAATACTTGTTTTCTTAATAAATGAATTATGTAAAGATAAGGTATTAGTTTGGGACTCTCACCCCACTCCCATGAGGGAAAAGTTGAGAACGATCAAGCTCCCTAATAATAAAGAACTAAGTATTTTGAAAGGTTTAAGAAAAGCATTCAATTATTTTTTTTTTTTTCAACGTTTTTTATTTATTTTTGGGACAGAGAGAGACAGAGCATGAACGGGGGAGGGGCAGAGAGAGAGGGAGACACAGAATCGGAAACAGGCTCCAGGCTCCGAGCCATCAGCCCAGAGCCTGACGCGGGGCTCGAACTCACGGACCGCGAGATTGTGACCTGGCTGAAGTCGGATGCTTAACCGACTGCGCCACCCAGGCGCCCCAAGCATTCAATTATTTAATAAGCTGTCACCCTTAACTAAAAAGGGTCTGTGCTAGCACAACTCCCACACTTTATGCTACAAACCAGGGTTCTGTGTGAGCACATGACACTAGTGCTTTCTAATTAGCTCCTATTGACAGAATTTTGACTGTAACTTTCTTCACAGGAGAACTCAAAACACAATTCAAGCCCCAAAGCCAAGCTTCAAGCCTGCTGGAGAAAATGAGGTAAGATACCCTCAGAAACCCCTAAGAGTCCTAAACAACACTTTAGGACTGAGATAACACTTTTGTTAAAAACAGATAGTCTGACAGGGCAACTCTCCCTTCTTTGGTAGAAGGCATGAGAAACTTATGTATGTCCATCAGTCTGATGAATCCTGGAACATGTCTCATCTTTGCTTATGTGATTTCTCCCACCAGAAATGTTTATATGCAGGATTTTTCATCTCTACAAAACCAATTCCATCTCTCAACGTTTAACCATATGCTTTCTGGAGCAAGTAATAAATAGCACCATTCAAAATGGCTTAAACTTACAAGAGTGTTTACTATTTCATATAATAAGAACTCAGGAAGATAAGGCAGCTTCAGAATAAGTTAACTGAGAAAACCAAAGATCTTTATCAAAGAACCTTTTCCCTTTTACCTGCTCGGCCATCCCAAATGAGAAAAAAAGAGCTTAAGAGATTTAAGCTATAGATAGGGCCATGTATAGGTACACCAACGTACACAATAACAATCAGAGCTCTACAAGGAGGGGAAAAAGAGCGATGCACTGACTAGGCAACCAAAAGTACAAAAAGGTCCAATCACAAATACTGATATTTCAATAAGTCTTTCTTGAGCACTCAAGCCTTCTGTGACATTACATGTATGACTTATATAATTATCTGGCATTTTAAATTATTCTTCTGATAGATTATAATTTTTTATGGAAATCTATAGTGAAGGAAATACCAAAGCAGGTTTACTTAATATGTGTGAAGACACAAGTAGATTAAATATTAAAATAAGACTATACAAATAAGAGAACTTCAAATTTGGTATATATCTACATCTACATAGATGTGTACAAATACTAAGCTGCAAGGATACTCAGAATAATGAAATATTGGAAACTCACATGTCCAACAATAGATGATTGTTACATATAACAACATGGTTACAGAATTCATTAATATATACTCTTACGGAAAAATTCTGGATATCAATACCTAATGACACAGAAAATACTCACGATTTAATTTTAAATGAAAAGGGGCTTACACAAACTGTACATAGTACATTTCATCCTAGACCATTTGAACTAAGCAACAGAATATGCCACATCAAGTAAAAGAGTCTCAAACATTTCAGTATTTTAAAGTACTAACTTGTCTTGACATAGAAGAGGCATCTGCAGATCAAGGTCAGATGAAGAACACACTGTCACTGTTTGTCAATTAATAAACATCAGGATACAGAAGAGTCAGAGGGCTATTGTGACTTTTTGGTTTGGTTCTAGACTGATAGTTCCTATATTTCAGGGCTGTCTTTCAACTCTGATTGGCACTATGAATCTCAAGTGCTTTGAGATTATTGAACAATAAAAAGTTCTTCTAGGTACTAAATTTTCAAAGTAAAAAAGTTAATTTTGTTACATTTATAAACTGCTGCTATGATGTTGCATGACTTCTAGAAAAGTACACATTGTTCTTAAACTAATCTGTGCCATGGACATACATTTTGTAATTTTGAAAAGTCTGTAAAAATGTGTAAACTCATTTCACATGAACGTGACACTGCTAAGTTTATTTTAAAAAATCATTAGGGGCACCTGGGTGGCTCTGTCAGTTAAGCAACCAACTTTTCATTTCGGCTCAGGTCATAATCTCACATTTCGTAGGATATAAAGCCCTGCGACAGCCTCTGCACTAACAGCATGGACAGCCTGCTTGGGATTCTCTCTCACCCTCTCTCTCTTCTCCTCCCCTACTCACACACTCTCTCTCAAAATAAACATTTTGAAAAAATAAAACATTAAAAAATCATTAAATTCTGAAAGTCTGTTTCAATACACCTAGTTTTTGTCTTTTTCTTTTTTCATTTATTAAATTCCACATGAGTGAAATCAATGATACTAGTCTTAGACTGACTTATTCTACTTAGTATTATACCTCCTAGGTCCAACCATGTTGTTGCAAAATGGCAAGATTTCACTCTTTTTTTAAAATGTTTATTTGTTTTTGAGATAGAGACACAGCACGAGCCAGGGAGGGGCAGAGAGAGAGGGAGACACAGAATCCCAAGCAGGTTCCAGGCTCTGAGCTGTTAAGCACAGAGCCCGACACGGGGCTCAAACCCACAAACCACAAGATCATGACCTAATCCAAAGTCAGACACTTAACTGACTGAGCCACCCAGGCACCCCGAGATTTCATTCTTTTTTATGGCTGAATAATAATACATATATACCACTCCTTTACCCATTCATCTATTGATAGACACTTGGGTTGCTTCCACATCTTGGCTACTGTAAATAATGCTGCAATGAACACAGGAGTGTTCGTATCTTTTTGAATTACTGTTTTTATTTATTTTTGTAATGTTTATTGATTGCAGGAGAGATAAAGGTCTTCCCAAACAAACAAAAACTGAAGGAATTTGTTACCACTAAACCAGCCCTACAAGAGATCCTAAGGGGGATCCTGTGAGACAAAGTACCAGAGACATCGCTACAAGCATAAAACATACAGACATCACAATGACTATAAACCCGTATCTTTCTATAATAACACTGAATGTAAACGGATTAAATGTGCCAACCAAAAGACATAGGGTATCAGAATGGATAAAAAAACAAGACCCATCTATTTGCTGTCTACAAGAGACTCATTTTAGATCTGAGGACACCTTTAGATTGAGAGTGAGGGGATGGAGAACTATTTATCATGCTACTGGAAGCCAAAAGAAAGCTGGAGTAGCCATACTTATATCAGACAAACTAGACTTTAAATTAAAGGCTGTAACAAGAGATGAAGAAGGGCATTATATAATAATTACAGGGTCTATCCATCAGGAAGAGCTAACAATTATAAATGTCTATGCGCCGAATACCCGAGCCCCCAGATATATAAAACAATTACTCACAAACATAAGCAACCTTATTGATAAGAATGTGGTAATTGCAGGGGACTTTAACACTCCACTTACAGAAATGGATAGATCATCTAGACACACGGTCAATAAAGAAACAAGGGCCCTGAATGACACATTGGATCAGATGGACTTGACAGATATATTTAGAACTCTGCATCCCAAAGCAACAGAATATACTTTCTTCTCGAGTGCACATGGAACAGTCTCCAAGATAGATCACACACTGGGTCACAAAACAGCCCTTCATAAGTATACAAGAATTGAAATTATACCATGCATACTTTCAGACCACAATGCCATGAAGCTTGAAATCAACCACAGGAAAAAGTCTGGAAAACCTCCAAAAGCATGGAGGTTAAAGAATGTTTATTGATTGCGAGCAAGCATGCAAGTGGGGGAACGGCAAAGAGAGAGGGGGACACAGGATTTGAAGCGGGCTCTGCGCTGACAGCGGCGAGCCTGATGTGAGGCTCGAACTCACGAACTGTGAGATCATGACCTGAGTTGAAGTTGGATGCTCAACCAACTGAGCCACCAAGATGTCTATTTTCATTTTCTTTGGGTAAATAACCAGTAGTGGAATTACTAGATCATATGGTAATTCTATTTTTTTTTTTTTTTTTTTTTTTTTTTTGAGGAACCTTCATACTGTCTTCCACAGCAGCTGCACCAGTTTGCGTTCCCACCAACAGTGCACTAGGGTTCTTTTTTCTCCACATCTTCACTAACACTTGTTGCATTTGTTTTTTTTAGTCATTCTGATATATGTAAAATGATATCTCTTGGTTTTAATTTGCATCTCCCTGATGATTAGTGATGCTGAGCAGCTTTTCATGTGTCTGTTGGCTATCATTGTATCTTGTTTAGAAAAATGTCTATTCAGGTCCTCTGACCATTTTTTAATTGAATTGTTTCTTGTTTTGTTTTGTTTGTGTTTTTTTGGAGTTGTTTAAATTCTTCATATATTTTGGGTATTAACTCCTTATTGGATATTTTATTTGCATATATTTAAAGACAGATAGTGGGTGTGTCTAAACTACCTATCACTGGGTCTCAAAACCAAAGCAACCATTTCAAATTTTTAAGGTCATCTTAGAAGAAAGCTCCTAGGAATAGATCAAACCACAGGTCTCCAGGAAATTCATGTGATTAAATTTATTAATTAAGAGGTAAATGGCATAATCAAAAGGCACTTTCTCCTAGGAAAGACAGCATCAGGAATTAGGATTAATTCTGTGGGAGCTCTCCAATACTACTGGGAAAGAAGAGAATCCACTTCATTTCCTAGGTTAGGGAGCTTAGGTGATTTTGTTAACTCCAAAAGTATTTTCACCTGGGCCCACAGAAAACACCATGAAAAACTTTGTATTTTAGAAAGAGAGGCAGAAGGACTCTGTAATGAGAGATGTCCCATCCTCATAAGGATATACTGAGTGTGACAACAATGTAGAGAGGCAGAAATTGAACAACTCTGGTATTACAAATGCTGTATTTGGAAAATTTTACTGAGTAGCTTTTATAACACTATGTACTGTATATGAAGAAATTTCCAGGTGTGGGGAATTTCATGCAGTAACTTCAAGTAATTTTTGAGACTATTTGAGGGTTGTCTAGAATGTGACAACCTGGACTTATGAGCTCTATGCTCTATCCTCTAAGTCACAGGCAGCATAGCAGCTGTATTTCTTTTCTTTATCTTTTATAGTACTAATCACATAGTGAAATTGAATATTACTTAATGGCCAAATAAATGTATACATACAACTTCACATAATTACATAGCTTTTAGTAGCTGGGTGCAGAAAGAAATCCAGGTTCACAGGCATTCAACAAATGAAATTTACTACTCTGGACACAAAAATGGGATAATCACTTATATGCAAATATATAAAATTACTGAAGTGAAAAAAGTAAAAAGAGAGACTATGAACAGCTATGCCAAGCACAATGACACAGAATTCCACTCTCAGTAAAACTCAATTTAAAATTATCATTTCAAGCCTTTCCTGAGATCTCATCTACAATTATTTACAATAACTTACATTTAACTGAAATGATCAGGAATGAGTCCTTTCTACATACTCTGGTTATGTGAGAATTCATTTTAAAGCAACAATATTCCATAGTAGTTGATTACTGAGAATCCCTCTAAAGTATATTGATACACAGTAGACCCTTGAACAATGCAGAGTTGGAGGCACCCTGCCATGCAGCTGAAAATCTGCATATAACTTCTGACTCCCCCAAAACTTATTAATAGTCTATTGTTGGTTCTTCCAGTAATATAAACAGTACATTAGCACATATTTTGTGTGTTATATGCACTATATGCTATATTCTTATAAAGCTAGAGAAAAGAAAACGTTAAGAAAATCATAAAATATATTTACAGTGTATAAGTGAACCCATGTTGTCTTTCAAGAGTCCACTGTACTGTTTAATTTAGTAAGAATACAGGCATACCCTGGAGATATTGCAGGTTTGGGGCCAGACTATCATAATAAAGCAAATATCGCAATAAAGCAAGTCAAATGAATTTCCTGATTTCCCAGTGCATATAATAGCTATGTTAAACTACCTACTAAGTGTGCAACAGCATATCTGAAAAATCAGCATATATATACCTTAATTAAAAAATACTCTACGGCTAAAAAATGCTAATCATTATCTGAGCTTTCAGCAAATCATAATCCTTTTGCTAGTGCAGGGTCTTGCCTCAAAGTTGATGGCTGCTGATGGATAGGGGTGGTAGCTGCTGAAGAATGGGATGGTTGTGGCAATTTCTTAAAATAAGACAGCAATAAAGTCTGCCATATCGATTTATTCTTCCTTTCACAAACAATTTCTCTGTCACATACGACGCTGTTTGATAGCATTTTACCCACAGTAGAACTTCTTCCAAAATTGGAATCAATCCTCTCAAACCCTGCCACTGCTTTATTACCTAAGTTTCTGTAATATTCTAACCCCTTTGTTGTCATTTCTACAATCTTCACAGAATCTTCAGCAGGAATAGTTCCTATCTCAAGAAACTACTTTCTTTGCTCATCAGTAAGAAGCAATTCTTCATCCATTAAAGGTTTATCACAAGATTACAGCAGTTCAGTCCCATTTTCAGGCTCTACTTCTAGTTTTCTTCCTATTTCCACCACATCTGCGGTCACTTTCTCCAAACAAGTCTCAAACCTCTCAAAGTTATCCAGAAGGGCTGGAATCCACTTCTTCCAAAGTCCTGTTAATGTTGATATTTTGACCTCCTCCCATGAATCACAAATATTGTTAATGGCATCTAGAATGGTGAAAACTTTCCAAAAGGTTTACAATTTACTTTACCTAGATCCATCAGAAGAATCCCTAACTATGACAGCTATAACCTTAGGAAATGTAGTTCTTAAATAATAACACTTGGATATTGAAATAACCCCTTGATCTATGAGCTGAAGAATGGATGTTGGCTTAGCGGCATGAAAACAACACTCATCTCAGAACTCTTGGGTGACCAGGCGCATTGTCAGTGAGCGGTAATATTTTGAAAGGAATCTTTTCTTCTGAGCAGTTATCAACAGTGGACTTAGAATATCTGTAAACAGATGTGCCGCCATCCAGGCTTTGTTGTTCTATTTTTAGAACACAGGCAGAGTAGAGTTAGCATAATTCTTAAGGGCCCTAGGATTTTCGGAATAGTAAATAAGCATTGACTTTAACTTAAAATTGCATTAGCTCCTAATGAGAGCCTGTTCTTTGAAGTTCTGAAGCCAGGCACTGACTTCTCCTCTCTAGCTATGAAAGTCCTAAATTGCATTTTTTTCAAACAGAAGACAGTTTCCTCTACACTGAAAATCTATTGCTTAGCATAGTTACCTTCACTAATTATCTTAGCTAGATCTTCTATTTTTAAAGCAGCACTTGCTGCTATACCTTTCCCTTTGATGTTATGTAGATGCCTTCTTTCTTTAAACCTCATGAACCACTGTTAGCTTCAAACTTTTCTTCTGCAACTTCCTCACCTCTCCCAGGCTACACAGAACTGAAGAGAGTTAGGGCCTTGCTATGGAGTAGGGTTTGGCTTAAGGGAATGTTGTGGCTGGTTTGATCTATGCAGACCACTCAAACTCTCTCCATATCAGCAAAAAAGCTACTTGACTTTCTTATCATTTGTATGTCCACTGAAGTAATACTATTAATTCCCTTCAAGAACTTTTCCTCTGCATTCACAACTTGGCTATTTAGCACATGAGGCCCAGCTTTCAGCCTATCTCAGCTTTCCATGTGCCTTCCTTTCTAAGTTTAATCATTTCTAACTTCTGATCTAAAGTGCAAGATATACGACTCTTCCTTTCACTTGAATACTGAGAGGCTATTGTGGGATTATTAATTGGACGAATTTGTGTTGTTGTTGTTTCAGGGAATACGGAGGCCCAAGAAGAGGGAGAGACAGGGAAATGGCAGGCTGGTGAAGCAGTCAGAAAACACACATTTGATTAAATTCACCATCTGAGATGGGCGCTCTTCTCAGTGTTCCAAAGGAATTACAATAGTAACACCAAGGATCACTGACAAATCATCATAATATACTAATAATGAAAAGTTTGATGGGGCGCCTGGGTGACTCAGTCGGTTGAGCATCTGACTTCAGCTCAGGTCGTGACCTCGAGGTTCACGAGTTCGAGCCCCGCATTGGGCTCTGTGCTGACAGCTCAGAGCCTGGAGCCTGCTTGGATCCTGTGTATCCCTCTCTTTCTGCCCCTCCCCCACTCACGCTTTGTCTCTCTCTCTCTCCCTCAAAAATATAAATAAACATAAAAAAATAAAAAATAAAAGTTTGAAATAGTGCAAGAATTACCAAAATGTGACATGAATGCACAAAGTGAGCAAATGCTGTTGGAAAAATGGTACTGATATTCTTGCTCCCCATAGGATTATCACAAACCCTCAATTAAAAAAAAAAAATGCAATTATCTGCAAAGTGCAATGAAACGAGGTATGTGTATTATAATCTAGATGTTTTGAATGTTTAGGTACTTGCTGTTGTTATTTTCTGAAATAGGCAAAATTTGTACAACTTCTGAATATTCTTTGAAAATCTTTGTCTCCGTTTTCTTTCACTTTCCCAACAATTTCTGGTTTATCTGAATTTTCCTCTCAGTTTGCTGCTTTATGCTCACCCAACAAAATTTCTTTTTGTCACCTCAGCACTTACGATTTTAATTCTCCCTCTCTGTTGCATACTTCCTTCCTTTTCTGCGACTGATTTTCCTCTTTTTTGCATTTTGCAGGAACTTGGTTTGTACACCAATAACAGAAAACTACTTTAAGTTCTCTATCTCCTCAGTTGGAGTGCCTAACATACAACTAAAAACTTCTGCTCTTCTCCATGTCTTGTCTACTATAACCCTACCATTCAAAACAATACTGTTTATTGGGAGCTTTTTTTTTTTAAATGTAATTTATTATCAAATTGGTTTACATACATTATTGGGAGCTTTTAATTAACTTGGGACCCAGGTGGTAAGTAACTATACTTTTTACGTTAGAGTTTCTTACAACTGAACTCAAAACAATTTCCTAATGCAATTCATGAAATACTCTGCAATTAATATGATCAATAAACCTTGTATGTTACTTTTCACTAGGGAAAAAAAGAAATTCATATTTTATTTTTTCTTTATTTTGAGAGAAAGAGAGAGAGAGAGAATGAGAATGAATGAACAGGGGAGGGTCAGAGAAAATCTCAAGCAGGCTCCATGCTGTCAGTGTAGAACCTGACGTGGGGCTCATTCCCATGACCTGGGCCAAAATCAAGAGTTAGATGCTTGATTGACTGAGCGACCCAGGTGCTCTGAGAAACGGATATTTTAGATACATGTCAGAGCAAAGATTTTCAATTCTAAAATGTTATTGTAACTCCTAAGAATAAACAATTCAACAGTATTTGGCAAGCACTCAACACATGATTTTTCTTGAATTTCACTTAAATTTGCTATGTCAAGTGAATAAAAAACACAAATTTGATGGTCATTGTTTTTCTTCCTCTCTTGGTATCACCTGGGTTATGACTCTTATAAGTAATTAAAAGCACAATTACATAGGAATGTGGTGCTAACCTTCATTCTAGCCAAATCTTAATGAAATGAGCAATATGGAGCTACTTAATACATCCACCCAATGGTGGTATTTAATACATCCACCCAATGCAATACTTTGCAAACGTAAGAAAGAATGAGGAAGTTCTCTATGCATCGATACAAAAAAAACCTGCCATTATACAACTGTCATATAAGATGAAAAACACAAAAATATGCTACCTTAGTTGAAAAAGGAAGTGAAAATAAGAGTATGTTATTTGCATAAAGAAATACTTGAAGAGCATACAATCTAAAAACAGAGTTACATGGGCACCGGGGGGGGGGGGGGTGCTCAGTCAGTTAGGCATCTGACTTCAGCTCAGGTCATGATCTCACGGTCCATGGGTTGGAGCCCCACATCAGGCTCTGACAGCTCAGAGCCTAGAGCCTGGAGCCTGTCTTGGATTCTGTGTCTCCCTTTCTCTCTGTCCCTCCCCGACTCACGCTCTGTCTCTCAAGTCTCTGTCTCTCAAAAATGAATAAATGTTGAGGCGCCTGGGTGGCTCAGTCATTTGAGCCTCCGACACGGCTCCGGTCACGATCTCATGGTTTGTGGGTCCGAGCCCCACATCGGGGGCTGATAGCTCAGAGCCTGGAGCCTGCTTTGTATTCTGTGTCTCCCTCTCTCTCTCTCCACTCCTCCCCTCTCTCTCTCTCTCTCTCTCTCAAAAATAAACATTAAAAAAATGAATAAATGTTTAAAAATATTTTTAAAAATAAAATAAGAACAGTATTACATAAGAAAGACTGCAGGCAGGAACTTGGTGGGGAAGGAACAAATACAGTCTTTCCAATTGTCAATATACAACTTCCTACATTTGTTAATTTTTAATCATTTGGAATATATTAGGTATTGAAAACTAATCTAACTAGTTTTAAATCTCCTCTCTTGAGATTATAAATAAATCTCAAGTTCAATGGAAAACAATCACTTTTAGTTAAAATATACTGAAAATTAATGTGCTAATAAAAAGCAAAAAAAGAGTTCCTAAAAGAATTTCTGGTCACTCTCTCAATACCATAGTATATCATAATCATAAATCATTTGCCTATAATTTTATTCAGAATACCCAGCTAGGTAATGAGTGACATTTTCCCTACCTCATAACTTTTACAACCTATTGTCAAGATAATTAAAATATAGTTACAAACAAACAACAATTTAAGGCAGAAAGGCCTAACACTAAACAAGTGGTACAAACAATATATGTTCCAACTGATTCAAACGAATGATCACAAAATGCAAATAAATTAAGATTTCATGTAAGATGTGGGAATTAGATAAGTAGAAAGAAAAGAAGACTAGTCCAGGAAAGTGAATTGCTGTAACAAAGATGCCAACAGAAGAAAAAAAAAAACACTAAGTATGCTTAAGGATACTGACTACACTAGTTTGACTAAAACAAGAGACTGGTAAAGGTAACAGTGAGAGAAAAAGAAGAAGTCTAATAACTAAAGTAATACTTGATATTTGTACAATATCTCACTTATATTACCTCATTTGATCACCAAAACAACCATATGAGAAAGGGTGGATGGCAGAGTCCCCTGAATATCAGGTATTAAATATCTAGCAGCAGCATCTAAGAGAGACTACTCCATCCATTAGAGGATAAAGAAGAAACTGGAGGCAAGGAGACTGGTTATGAAAGATGCAGTCTAAAGTTAATAAGGATGCAGGTTAAAGTGATAACAGTGAAAACAGAAAGGACGAAATTTATCAGAGTATGATGATAACTGGGGGAGAAGGTAAAAAGTCTGCCAGGGCTTAGACTCAGTTACAAGAGTATGATATGAAGTCCAGATAGAGAGGAGCTGTAAGAGTGATTTCAGAAATAGGTTTGAAGCAATAATGGCACATCCAGTTTCTAGAGCATCTATCTAATGAGTGATTCTATATACACCATCAAGTAGCCAAGTGAGACGTGTTTCTCTGCCATTAAGCTCAGGGCCTAACATCCTTAAAATGATAGCTGATATGGGAGGAAGGAATAGAGAGTGACTGCTTAATGGGTATGAGGTCTCTTTTGAAGATGCTTTGGAACTAGATAGGGGTGATGGCTGTACAACACTATAAACACATTAAAGCCATTGAACTGTACACTTTAAGATGGTTAATTTAGGGGTTCCTGGGTGGTTCAGTTGGTTGAGCATCTGACTCTTGATTTCAGCTCAGGTCATGATCCCAGGGTTGTGAGATGCAGCCCCACATCAGGCCCCACAATTGAGTGTGGAGTCTACTTAAGATTCTCTTTCTCTCTCCTTCCGCCCTTCTCCCCCATTCACACTCTCTCTAAAGATGATAATAATAATAATAATGTACATTATGTAAATTTCATTTCAATGGAAAAAAAAAGGCAGTCGAAATAAGACCATAATACCTTTCATCATATTGCTCAAAGTCTATGCCCAGAACACCCTGTGCTTTCCTGCCAATTCATTCTACCTATGCTTCTCTACCTTCTAAACTGATCCAGTGCGCCTCTGGCATTTTCTTTAGCAATAACCCAGACATTTTATCTTCAAACTTTTTTCTGATTGTATCTCCTTACTTTAAAATAAAGCTGGCTCTCCTCTAAATATAATACTAACTTGCAGCCCATCCAGTGGTGTGGGTGTGTGTGTGTGTGTGTGTGTGTGTGTGTGTTTTATTTTTTTCCCTTCACATGGTAGTCACCTCGGGGCTTGGAGGAAAAAAGGGGTTTCCCTGGTCCTACCCTAACCTCCAAAAATTACTCTTCTATCATCACATTAAAAAACAAACAAAACAACTTATTTCTTTGATGTTCAGGCCCTCTCAACTATATTACCATCTCTCTCCTCCTCACTGCTATCATTTTTTAACTTTCCAGGCATCCTCTCCTCATTTGTGTATGTCTTTGGCATCCAGCTTACAGCCTCCTTCCTCTAAGCCCTGTCATCATTTCAGATCCAAAAGAAATACTTTCCCAACAGTATGCTTTCAGGTTATGTCCAGTAATACTCTCCTTCACGCCATCATAATCATCCATTGCCAAGGTAAAATTTTGGACCCTGATCATCACTCAACTTGCTCTTTCACCAACATTAATAACTTAGATATCTTATTATTATCCATTTTCTCCATGCATGACTGCACCTGAGCAGTCAAGCAATTACTAGGGAGAGTTCTCCAAAGGACAAGTTCGTTCCATTATTAACTCATCATTACTGATCTCAAAGGAGACCTCCATGCAAGGGAACAATCCTACATTTCTTTGGTTAATGCATTCTTCCACATGCCCCCATGGCTACTGCAAATCTTCTCCAACTTTTTTGATCCTCTGACTGACACTTCTCTCTTTTGTTATGAAAGATGACCTTTCCTCCAACTTTAGAGAAACTAACCACTAGGCAAGAACCCCAACATCTTACCAATATGAAATGCAAAAAACATACCTACAACTGCATTCTATTCTCTCTTCCTAAACTCTTAACAGTGAAATGTTCCTTTTCTTACCTCAAGCTAACCTTATACTATCTCATTCCCTTCATTCATTCTTTCAACATCCAATAAATATTTACTGAAGGCCTACTAAATGCCAGGCACTGATCTCCAGGTGGGAGACACAGTGAAGACAAAATTTCATGTCCTCCTGGACCTTACCTTTTGGGACTTCGGGGAGGGTATGAATGATATACAATAAACATAAGCAATATGTGACGTATGTTTGTATCATATGACATGACAAATGACATAGTATGTTAGAAAATAAGTGCTATGGGGGAGAGAAAAGCACAGAAGAACCAAGGGTGTGTGGAGCAGAGGACAGCAGTGTTTCACTGTAAAAAGGGTAGTCAGAGGGGACCTCACAAATTTATTTCTCCATCTCAGATCTCTCCTCTGAGCTCCAGACATAAATATCCAACTCATGAAACTCAAACAGGTCCAAAGGGAATGCATGAATGTTTCCCACTCTCCAATCTCTATATCCTAAACAGATAACCCAATAAAAACCACTGTCTTATTTCAGTAAATAATACCTTCCATGAAGACTGTAAAAGCCAGACCTTGGAGTTATCCTTGATGTTCTACTCTCTTTCACTTGCCCAAAGTCTGTCAGTTTAATCTACCAAATATTTCTAGAATCTGTCACTTACCTCCCTCAACTGCTGTCATCATCACCACCACTACAATCCAAGTACAAGCTACCATCACCTCTTCTTGATTAGTCCATATTCATCTTGCTTCCTTATTTCCCTTCCCATAATCATTCTTTACAGAGCAACCAAAGTAACATTTTTCAAAACATTAAAACACTCTTAAGATAAAGACTAATTTCGGGGTGCCTGGGTGGCTCAGTCGGTTAAGCGACCGACTTCAGCTCAGGTCACGATCTCGCGGTCCGTGAGTTCGAGCCCCGCGTCGGGCTCTGGGCTGATGGCTCAGAGCCTGGAGCCTGCTTCCGATTCTGTGTCTCCCTCTCTCTCTGCCCCTCCCCCGTTCATGCTCTGTCTCTCTCTGTCTCAAAAATAAATAAACGTTAAAAAAAAAAAAGTTTAAAAAAAAAAAAGATAAAGACTAATTTCCTTAAGACATGTTATAAAAGGCCATGGGGTAATCTGACACCATCCTATTCTCCTTGCCTTATTGTATCACACCTGTCAGATCTTTCATCTCTAATCATACTGGCTGATCCTTATTTTTGTCAAACTCCACATTACCACAGGGTTTCTGCTTCAAATCATTTTTTCTCCTTCCAGATTGGTTAACTTCTACTCATCCCTCAGATTGCAGCTGAAGAAAAGTCTTTACTGACTTCCTAAACTAGGTCCAACTGGCAGGCATAGCACCACGCAACTATAGTAGTCGTTTATAGTAGTATATAGTATATATATAGTATAGTATACAGTATACAGTATATAGTATACTATATATAGTATATAGTATAGTATACAGTATACAGTATATAGTATATATATAGTATATAGTATATAGTAGTTGGTTATAGTAGTCGTTTCAGTGTCAATTTCCTATTTTTTGTATGGATGATCTGATTAAAGACTGTCTGCCTTGTAAAAATTGTTATTGACAAAATTAAAACAAATTGCTGAATTCATAGTAATAAAGCCTTATCTTAGAATGTTCTATCCTAGTAAATTAAGAATTAAATTGAATGTCTCTTAAACTAGATCTGGTATAAGTCATGAGGTTGCTAGAAGCACTGTAATTTTATGAGAGAAGTATTTTCTCAAAATCAAAGGTAAAAATTCAAACATTAGAAATTTAATATATTTAATACATCAATCTTCTAAATGAATGTGTACATATGTAGGGATGTGTATGTGTGTATAATCATCAATGAAGTCACAAAATTCTTTCATATTTAAATAGAAATTATTTAAGTATTTTACCAAATTTTGTAGAAAGCCAGCAACAAATTCAGATTTATTTTTTAATAACCAAATAAATCAATATCAAAAAACTAAAGCTTATGAAATGTTTGTGCTTCACTGGAGTAATAAACATCATTTTTGCCATTTGCACACTAGACTTTAGCTGTGTCCAACCTTTCACCTACCACAAATATTTAAAAGTAGATTCAAGGTCACCAAAGACAACAGTTGAGAGAACAGCTGTAAGTCACATGTAGTTTATTTTTAGAATCATATGTTTTAAAAATATACACAAATTGACTTCATAAGGATTAAATAAAAACATTTATTTGAAATAAAAGATGCCTCTCGTAAAAAGACCAAAAAAAAAAAAAAAAAGAAAGAAAAGAAAAGAAAAAGAAAGAAAAGAAAAAAAGAAAGAAACAACATGAGGAAGAAACAGCGTCGATGGATGCCTATAAAATAATGAGATATTTTCACAAATGATTTTCAGGTTTATAGGTGCTTTGAGTTAAACCCTCAAGACTAAGTCAATATTTCTGACTGGGTCAAAATACTTTACCTGCAGTGTTTTACTTAGAAACACATTTAATTTTCACTTATAGAACTCAACATGCTTTCAAAAGATTTTTCCCATCCTCACTAAGTAGCTGAAAGGAAGCAATAAGAAATATACTGTTAGCCAATAAAGAAACAAAAGAAAAGATTAAACAGTAACTATATGGCTCTAATTTAAAAAGAACAAAACTAGGATTAAGAAGAACACCCTGGGGAAATAAGTTTCTGCAAACCAGTGTGACCAGACGTAAATCTTGGCTTAGTCTCTCTTAAGGTTTTCCTCAGGGGCTCAGCTCCTAATCATTGATGAAAAACACCTGATATACTCTACAGCCACCACAAACAAGCGTGGCTGTGTTCCACTGAAACTATATTGTGGACAATTATACTTTTGTTACAAAATATTATTTTGTTGATTTTTTTTCAAATATTAAAAATTTTAAATTTAAAAATTAAAAATTTTAAATCATTCTTTGCTCATGGGCTGTACAAAAACAGGTGATCAACCAGAATGGACTCTGGTAGTTTATCAACCCATGGTCTAGAAGAAAAATCACTAATATGCCAGATGATGTGTTCTGGCTCTTATAGATATGTGATCCATGATTTCAGTAAACTTCACTTTCTTCAACATTAAAAAATATATATACATACAAAAATTACTTCAAAATGGATCAAATACCCAAACGTAAAAGTGCTAAAACTATAATACTCTTAGAGGAAACCATAGGGGAAATATTTTTATAATATTGGATTTGGCAAGGGATTTCTTGGCTATGACACTAAAAGCAAGAGCAACAAAATTAAAGAGCAGGTAAACTGAACTTCATCAAAATAAAAAAACTTTTGTGTATCAAGGGACACTAACACAAGAATGGAAAAACAAGCCAGAGAATTGGAAAATATATTTGCAAATCAATACTCAAAATATACAAAGAAGTCCTAAACTCAATGACAAAAAAAAACAAAACAACAACTGAATACAAAAATGGGCAAAAGACTTGAGTAGACATTTTTCCAAAGAAGATATACAAATGACCAACAAGCACATGAAAGGATGCTCAACATTAGTCATCACGGAAATGCAAATCAAAATTACAAGATACCACTTTATAACAGTGGCTAGAATTTTTTTTTTTTTTTTAAATTTTTTTTTTAATGTTTATTTATTTTTGAGACAGAGAGAGACAGAGCATGAACGGGGGAGGGGCAGAGAGAGAGGGAGACACAGAATCCGAAACAGGCTCCGGGCTCCGAGCTGTCAGCACAGAGCCCGACGTGGGGCTCGAACTCACGGACCGCGAGATCGTGACCTGAGCCGAAGTCGGACGCTTAGTCGACTGAGCCACCCAGGCGCCCCGATTTTTTTAAATGTTAAACAGCAAATGTGAATGAAGATGAGGACAAACTGGAACCCTTGTACATTGCTGATGGGAATGTAAAATGGCATAGTCACTGTGGTAACAGTTTGGTAGTTCGTCAAGAAATTAAACATAGAATTACCATATGATAATTCCAGTAATTCCCCTTCTTAGATATAAACCCGAAAGAACTGAAAACAAGTGTTCAAACAAAAATTTGCAAATTTTCATAGCAGCATTATTGATAATAGACAAAAGTAGAAACAATCCAAATGTCCATCAACTGATGAATGGATAAACAAAACGTGGCATACCCATGTAACAGATTATTAAGCTATAAAAAGGAATGAAGTACTGATTCATGTTATAACATGGGTGAACCCTAAAAACATCTTGAGTAAAATAAGCCAGACACAAAGCCTATATACAGTGTATAATTCTATTTATAGGAAATGTCCAGAATAGGCAAATCCATAGAGACTGAAAGTATGTAAGTCCTTCCTTGCCTGGGGATAGGGGGAGGGAGAATTGGCAGTCACTGCTTCATATAGGGCTTCCTTCCGTAGTGATAAAAAGTCCTGGAATTAAATAGGGGTGATGACTGCACAACACTGTGAATGTACTTCATGTTACTGAATTGCATGCATTAAAATGGTTAAAATTTTGTGTTATGTGCATTTACCACAGTAAAAAAAATCTTATAAGAAAAAGAACAAGAAGGGGAAAATGCTTGCCTATCTACATGTGTAAAATAAGACTGGGTACATAGCATCACTTTATAAACTATTATTATTCCAGAAAAGTATGATTGCTACCAAAACACACTCTGTATAAATGAGAATTCACAGAATATGGAATATATTTTATAGTATGTAATAGTATATATTCAAGTTGCTGATAGAATGAATATATTAGAAGTTATACATTGTCACTCCTCTTCAAACACAACTTTATGGGTTCAAAGTCTCCATTATAGAATAAGAACTTAAGAAAACAACTATAAAATTAATGCTTAACGAGTTTTTTTTTTTTTTTTTTTAGGTTTATTTGAGAGAGAGAGAGAACACACTGCACACACCAGCAAGCAGGGGAGGGGCAAGGCAGAGGGAGGGAGGGGAAGAGAGAAAAAGGGGGGGAGGGGAAGAGAGAAAAAGGGGGGAGGGGAAGAGAGAAAAGGGGGGAGGGGAAGAGAGAAAAAGGGGGGAGGGGGAGGGAGAGGGGGGGGAGAGAGAGAGAGAGAGAGAGAACGAATGAATGAATGAATCCCAAGCAGATTCTTAGCTGACAGTGCAGAGCCTGATGCAGTGCTCAAACTCACAAACCATGAGATCATGACCTGAGACGAAATCAAGAGTCAGGCACTTAGCCAGCTAAGCCAGCAGGTGCCCCTATGTTTGGTGAGTTCTTAACCAGAAGTCTGAGAGCTGCTTGAAATTATATGAAATTTTGTGTATGTGTGTGTATGTGTGCATGTGCATCTGTATGTCTATCACTATGAGTACACAATTTATGATTTTTAGATTTCAATGGTACCCAGGTTGACAACTACTGATACGCCACAAAGATTCCATTAAACAAAAGAACGATTTGATTTCTCAAAGAAAAGACTTGTCTTGCAAAGATAAAGTGCTTAAAAAAAGTAGAACTCAGAAATAAAAGCCTACCAAAGTAATGCTTTATTATTTCAAAGTTAAGCTTAGGTCCAGCCTCTTCCCTGAAGCTTTTCCTGAAGAGTTAGTTCATAATTATTTCTTTTATTATTATTTATTATTTTTCTTTTTTCCTCTTCTAAGTATTACCTTTGTGAATTACTTTTATATGTTCCACATGTCTTTTAAAATTAGTTTATAAGCATGTTTTATTTATTAAGGTTCATGTTCTATATTTCAAATGACATACATATTTTGGGATAATTTTGCAGTTTTAACAATAAAATGAAAACACAGTTATCAAAGTCATCATTAAAGTCACTCCTAACCATGTTGTCTCATTTGGTCAACCACATATACCAATGCTTCACTGCACTATTAATATTGTCCATAAATGCTTACTTTATCTACACGGAGAGAAATAAATTAAAATCTTTCCAGAACCTTTACAGACTTCCTTTATACCACACTACTCACTGCGTGGCAAACTAAGAATGTAAGGTCATTAGCCATCATTTTGACATCAAATGATGACAAAGGAACTATTAAAATATGTTTGGCCTAAATGTGATCTAAATGTTTATAAAATGCTCGTTTTAAAAGGGTTTTTTTTGCGGGGGGTGGTCATCACAATGTTAGAAGTATTCATAAATTACACTAGAATCCATAAAGAGTTTTCTTCTATGGTTAGTCTAGTTTACCTAAGTCATTCTTTAACTCAAAATAGGAAATAAAGGGGCGCCTGGGTGGCTCGGTCAGTTGAGCATCCGACTTCGGCTCAGGTCATGATCTCACGGTCCGTGAGTTCAAGCCCCACGTCGGGCTCTGTGCTGACAGCTCAGAGCCTGGAGCCTGCTTCAGATTCTGTGTCTCCCTCTCTCTCTGACCCTTCCCCATTCATGCTCTGTCTCTGTCTCAAAAATAAATAAACATTAAAAAAAATTTTTTTAAATAGGAAATAAATCTCCACTTAAGTTAGCAATTTCATTTATCCTAGGTTCTCCACTATTATTATTATTGCATCCCTCATTATTTTATAGAACTTCTAGTCTCTTGAAAGATAGATGAAGCCCTTTCTGAGACTCACCTCTCAAAAACCAAACCATAATTAAGCATTTTCCTTCTCTTTCCTTCTAAACCATCTTGGGCATATTTCCACTATGGCAATAATCACAGTACCCACTTCATTTATATTCTTATCTCCTTCATCATACAGTAAACCTTATAAGGTTAGGGTACTGTGTTTCATTCATATTATTTTTTTCTAAAACCTAAGCATAGTCTCTGATATACTACGTGCTCAATAAATGTTTGTTCATTAACTTCTTTGAGAAAGTATTTGGGTATGAGGGATACATGCTTATACGGAATCATTAAATAAGATAAAGCTCCTAATATAATCCAACCACACAATATCCTAACAGCTCTGTCTTTTCTATTATGTCAGCACAAAATAGTCATGGGATAAATTTCAAGCAGTGCCAGAATAACTTAGCCCTTTACACATATTTCAAGTACAAAGAATAGGATGTACTTAAACTATCCTCCCTCTCCATAAAAGAGAGCCTGAGTTAAAATTTCACTGGAGTCAAAATCACCTAATATCTAGAACCAAGTAGCTATCAATCTTTATTTATAACATCACCGTATCATTTAAAGAGTACATAGATGGTGTATGGCACACATTACATTTATAAAAATATTAAATTTATTTCCAACACTTTATTTTTTTAAGTTTATTTATTTATTTTTATTTTGAGAGACAGAGAACGACAGCGAGAGAGAACGAATGAACATGGGCAGGGTAGGGTAGGGGCAGAGAAAGAGAATCCCAAGCAGGCTCCAGGCTGTCAGCACGGAGCAATACATGGGGCTCAATTCCACAAACCGAACCGTGAGATCATGCTCTGAGCCAAAATCAAGAGTTGGACGCTTAACCGACTGAGCCACCCAGGTGTCCCCAACACTTCTATTTTGTATCAGTCTTTTATTGTTTTGCTTAGAAAGGAAATTCCTGATATGAGCTACAAAAACAAGAGAAAGAAAAATTATTCTACAGAAAATAATTATGGCAGGCATTGCTAATTGCTTGTTAAAAATCTCTTTTTATTCCTTACTAACAAAATTCTGATTTTGTTTGTAGTGGCAATGGGAGTCACCAGACACTTTTGAGAGTAGAGATGTCCACATAATATAGTTCTGATCTATGAGATTAAAGTAGAAAGAGTCAGCTAAGTCGAAATTGGAGAAAAAACTCCAAACAAACATAACCGGGGCAGTTAACAAAAGAAAAAGCTCATTTGCAGCTAACAGAGACTTCACAGGCTTTATTCTAATTTTTGCAAATTAATAAAATCACTTATTTTCTGGCAAAACACAGGTATTAGTTGACATAGTAATTGATAACATTAAACAGAGCCCTAACTATATAACAGGCACCAAATCTATGTGCTTTATACCAGGCAACTCATTAAATCCAATCCTGAGACAGGTGATAGTATTACCTTAAGATCACACAGCTTGTAAACAGCATATCTAGAATTCAAATTCAGATAACGTAACTCCAGAGTCTATGCTGTCAACCACTATGCTCTAATTATGTTCCAAACATGCCAATACACGTATGTAGTATATATGTACGGTCTTGCATAAATATGAGTAGAAATAAACATGTAAGGATATCACAAGTTAATGTTGAATTTGAACTTAACACATAAAATTCTCATAATGACATAACTGAAAATATATTCATGCTTTAAACAAATATTGTCTAGGGTTTTAATTTACAAACATAGTAAAGAGTTTATTGGTCTGGTGTAACCAAGTCTGTCTTATTCACAACTGTATTCTAGCCTTACTCCAGTGCCTCGTCCATAGTAGGAACTTTATAAAAATTTGGTAAACTGAATAAATAATATATATAAAAGGTTAACACACAGATTTGAAACTCGAGCTGTTATCAAGTTTACCTGGCTAATATTAAATCCTAGAAGAAATATTTTTAAAGTGCTATATTTGTCACAATAAACATAACTGTTTATTCATAAGCCAATTTTGTATGCAATACATCTCTGAGACTAGCTTTAAAAATTTCTGCTTGTTCTTCATAATATTTAACATCTGAAAGATCTTTTTGACTAAGGCTTTCATTTTTAAATTAAGGTAATGTTAACTCACGTAAAGAAAATCCATATCTACAGTTACCTGTGAACTTTAAAAAGGATAAACAAAGACTAAATTTTTCTAACAAAGATCTATGAGTACTGATTTTCCAAAAATTTTTTAAACAGGATTTTTTTTTTAGCTTTATCTGTTCTGCCTTATGGCATTTGCAACAAAATTTGGTATATGACAATTCAAATTATTTACTACCTCTCAAGGATATTTTTTGCTGAAAGAAAGTTAAATAGGTTTATTACTTTCACATCCAGAATCAAGTTGTGAATATCCTACATCTTTCTTTCTTTTTTTAATTTTAAGAGAGAGAGTGTGAGTGTGGGGAGGAGCAGAGAGAGGGAGAGAAATTCCAAGTAGGTTCCACTCTGTCAGCACAGAGTCCGAAGTGGGGCTTGAACCCATGAACCGTGAGATCATGTCCTAAGCTGAAATCAAGAGTCAGATGCTCGACTGACTGAGCCACCCAGGCGCCCCTCTACATCTTTCTTTTGCACATATCTGCTAAGAGAGTTAATCCTTCACTGTAAAAGGAAAGTTGGCTATGACGGGAACACTGAGAAACCAATATTCTATTCTGTCTGTCACTCTCCTCTTGGTACTTTGGCCAGGAAAAAAACTTCCATGTTTTTTAATTCCCAAAATTTTCAATTTAGAATTGACAGTATAAAAAATGCTGTAAAAATGACTACAATGTTTGGATAACGTCTTCAGAAGAGGCTCTGGCTATTTAAAACTGGATTATGACTTTAGTGGTCCTCACTAAATTCACATGCTTAAAATACTTTGATAACATATCATAAACACCATCAGCAGCCCTTTTTAAATTATTTGTTCACTCATGTCCCAGAAAATGACTACATTTGTTCTTTTTTAAAGTTTTTATTCAAATTGCAATTAGTCAACATACAGTGTAATATTAGTTTCAGGTATATAATTTAGAGATTCAACACTTCCATACAACATCCAGTGCTAATCACAACAAGTATACTTCTTAATTTCCATCACCTATTTCACCCATCCCCCCACCCACCTGCCTACTGGTAACCATCAGTTTGTTCTCTACAGTTAAGGGAAAAGGACTGTGTATTTGAATGACCTCAATTCTACCACTTTTAGACACTCAGGCTAAGTGAAAGGTTGAAAGCATTCAAATTTGGTACATTGGTCATAAAATTATGTTTATACACTCAAATGAAGTTCAAACATTTAATTAGTTACAGTTTTTTGATAATGAAAGAGAGGACATCACTAGAGACCCTACAGAAATTAAAACAATAAAATAAAAATAAGTATATGTCCATAAACTGAGCAACTAAGATAAAATAGACCAACTCCTTGAAATACACACATTACCAAAAGAAAAATCTAAATAGTCCAACAGCTATAAAAGAAGTTGAGATCATAGTTTTAAAACCCCCCCAAAAAAACCCTCTAGGCCTGGATGGTTTCACTGACTGCAGATGGCCAACTTGAGGAAATGGGGAGAAGCAGCATTCAGAAAAAGCAGAAACTTTAAAATTGTTTGTCTACTAAAGTAGCCACTAGTCATATGTGGTTACTGAGCCCTTGAAATGTGGCTAGTCCCAACTGGGATGTGTTAGAAGTGTAGAATACATCATGATTTTGAAGACAAAGCATGAAAAATAAAAAGAATGTAAAACATCTCATTAATAATTTTTATGCTGATTACATGCTGAATATTTTGGTGTTCTGTAGAAATTTTTTTTGTAATTCTTTCATTCCATTTATATATGTTTATTATGTTACATTAATGTTACATTAAATGTTGCATTCCATTTATAGGTTATCATTTTTTAATAAAGCACTTTCATAAAGTACTTCATTTCCATTCTAGATATTAGAAGTTAACACTGTTTTCAAATAAAGTGGAATAAATTCTAAGCAAATAAGTAGGTTCTCAATGAAATAATAGAAAAAAAGAAATTCTCACTGAAATGAAAACTGCATATTCATTTATGAATTCAAACATTATTGAGCCCCTACTTAGGCTAGGGATATCAAATATCATTGCCACATCATCTGTCATGGCTGTTTCTAGTCTAGTGCTATGGTTCAAAGGATGCTAGGCTGAATTTGATACAGATATTTATCAGAATAAAGGAGAAGAATGAAGGCATATTTCAGATATTTGCCTCTTCTGCAAAACAATGACTTAAAAGTTAAAAAGATCATTTTGATGGGAGCTAAATTTTGTAAACTTTTAATTAACAAGTTAAATTTCCCATTGACCATCTTTGATAGGTTATATATTTGATGAGAGTTAAATTTTGTAAACTTTTAATTAAGAAGTTAAATTTCCCACTGACCATTCTATAGATAGGTTTATGTATTTGATCTCAGAATTACAATTTCATTCTTAAGTTCCTAAACACAGATTTTATGACATAAGTTCCAATCATTTTCTAATATCCACTTTGACAACTTAGTTTTATAATTTAGGCAGAGTAGAAGTAGGAGGAAAAAGTGTCCTACTTAAATAGCAGGTGAGATAACAGAGGCAGGAAGAAGACTGCCCAACTGAGAAAGTGAAAAAAGTTCAGTATAGCTAGAATAGCAAGTACAAGAAAAGCAAAAATAAAGAATTCTACAGATAAGTGGGTACAAGTATCCTAGAGAGCCTTAACAGGCACATTAAATAGTTTGGACTCTCTAAGGGCAAGGGAGTACCATTAAAAGATTTAAGGAGTTACATCCATCTGGCTAGCCTATGGGAAAGAGGACAAGACCAGCACCAGGGAGTGAGTGTTATTAGAAGGTTCTACAGTAACCATTCTAGGCCATCATTGACTGTGGCTTGGACCAGAGTAACTGCAGGAGGAAAGGAAAGAATTGGTAAACTGGCAGTTATTCAGTAAATGTAATTCTAGAAGATGTGGTGTGAAGGAGACAGAAAAATCAGGGACAATCTCCAGGTTTCTAGCTTAAACAGATGTTGATTGGTGGTGTCATTTCAAGCAATAACAATACTAGAAGAAGGGAAAACCTGAGTGTGGTTTCTAAAAATAGTAATTTGGGGATGGCTTTGAGACAGAAGAAGAAATGGCTAGTTGGATATAAAGTTCTTTTTGAAATTCAACAGACAACTCTGGACAAGTGGTAACAGGTTATGGGAATAAATGAGCTTGCCTGTGCAATACGTAATGATAACAGGGCCCGGAGCAGACCCTTGAGGAATATGAAGAATTTGGAGGACAAGAAGAAGCCTCTGAGAGACTAAGAAAAAAAGCCAAAAGATGGAGGTATCAAAGAAGTAAGGAAGTGTTTCAGAAAAGAGGCATAATCATTGACAAAAACTGTTGAGATATCAAACTAGAAGACTGAAATTGTCCATGGATTTTAGCTATATTGTAGAAAACAGTTTTGGAGACTAGTGAGAATAGTGAATTCAGGAGTCTATGAAAGGTCAGGAAATGGAGGTGAGGGTAGTCAATATCATCTGTAGAGGAGAGAAGAGATATATGGCAGAATCTGCATGGGAAAATGAGGTTGAGAGAGCTTTTGTTTTGTCTCTTTAAGTTGGAAAATACTTAAACATTTTTCAAAATGTTTATTTTTGAGAGAAAGACCAACCATGAGGAGCAGGGGAGGGGCAGAGAGCAAGGGAGACATAGAATCCAAAGCAGGCTCCAGGCTCTGAGCTGTCAGCATAGAGCTGGACACGGGGCTCAAACTCACACACAGCGAGGTCATGACCTGAGCCAAAGTCGGACACTTAACCCCAATACTGGAGCATTTTTAAACAAGAGGTAGGATTTGTCTCTCATTAACAAGTTTGAAAATGCCAAATACTCATTTCCCAATTTCCTTTAGAAACAGCACATAAGCAGATGTACCTAACTTAGACTTTGAATGGGGAATTTTTGTCACAAACAACCAGAAAGAACCTCCTTAAATAAAAAGGTCCATTGCAGCAAGATTAAGTTTCAGGGGAGCAACAAAAGTCAAGTGCCAACCGGTCCTGGCTGTGGTTCCTGCCAGGGGACAGCTCCCAACAGTTCTTCCCATTGTACAAGCCTGGTTCTCTGGTCTTCCTAGAAATGCTGAGAGCTTCCTAACATCCACTTAACGAATTTACTTTTAGCTTAGTCATAGTCAGTTTTTGTTGCTCCAACTAAGAAACCTGACTGCTTGAGGAATTACAACAAAAGCTGATCTTTATGTCAATGATACTGTGGGAAAACAGCTCCCCCAACATACATACCAGGATATCTGGTTTCAAATACTGACTCAGTTATTAAGCATCACTCAGCAAACAAACTCTAGGATCATGTAAATCCTTTCTGAAATAGGGCTGAAAACAGAAAACTGGTCTTTTCATTAGTTCCTGTGGTTCTTTAAAATAAGGAACCATTTGGAAAATTATCACTTCAAAACACATCAGTAAAAGAAAGAAGAGCAAAAAACCAAACAGTAGTTAAAAACATCAGGAAAGCAAATATCTGAGAAGATAAAGAATTCTTACAACTTAGTAAGACAATCACCCCAATTATAAGATGGGCAAAATACCTGAATGAATATTTCACCAAAAAAGATATATGAATGACCAATAAACACATGAAAAGACAATGTCATTAGTGAAATGCAAATTAGTACCACTAAAAAGTAATGAAATATTAACTTTACTTCCACAAGAATGACTATAATCAAAAGGAAAATAACAAGTGTCCACAAGGATATGAATAAACTTCAACCCTAATACATTGCTGGTGGGAATGTAAAACAATTTTGCAGTTTCTTAAAAAACTAAATATAAGTTTACCATCCAAGCCAACAATACCGCCCCTTTATCTATCTAAGAGACATGAAAACATGTTCACACAAAAGTTGCATGCAAATGTTCACATAACATTATTCATAATATCCTCAAATTTGGAAACAATCCAAATATTCATTAGCTGGTGAATGAACAAAATGTATTATTTCCATACAATGGAATATTATTCAGCAATAAAAAAGAATGAAATACCAATATATGCCACAACATGGATAAGATTCAAAAATATTACACTAAGCAAAGAAGACCAGACACAAAAGACATATACTGTATGATCTCATTTACATAAAATGTCCAGAAAAGGCAAATCTATTGTCACAAAAAGTAGATTTGGGCTTACCTGAGGCTGGGGATAGGAATAGGAATTAAGTATAGAAGAGAATCAGAGATATTACCAAGGTGATGAAAATGTTCTATATTTTTATTCATCCATTCAACTGATACACATTCGAGTTGTTTCTACTTTTGTCTATTATGAATAATAATGCTGTCATGAACATTAATGTATAAATTTTTGTTTGAATACCTCATTTCAGTTCTTTTGGGTTTATACCTCAGGTGATATTTTGCAAAAAGTCAGCAAATTTACTAAAACATTGAACTGTACACTTAATACAATTGAATTTTATGTTATCTAAATTACATCTCAATAAAATTGTGTTTTTTCCTTTTTCTGTGTTCCCAAGTCTCACTTTTTGGTCACAGAGGCAAATTTAGCACTTCAGTAGGTCAAGCACCTGCATATTACTTGTAGGTAGTATTTGCTGTAAAAAGAGAGCTTTGTAGCCTAGTTATTTGTAACATTTGTGTGTTCTAGAACAGTGCTCCTCAAAGTGTAGTCTGCAGACCAATGCCTATCTATGTGCACTGTTACTGTATGAAATTGGTCCATGACTAGGTAATTACAGAAGTTGAGAATACATGTTTATAAATTTTAATAACAATGTGGGGTGTCCGGGTGGCTCAACCGGTTAAACATCCAACTATTGATTTCAGTTCAGGTCATGATCTCAGGGTTGCGAGACTGAGCCCCACATAGGGCTCCTTGCTGAGTATGGAGCCTGCTTAAGATTCTCTCTCCCACTGGAGTGCCTGGGTGGCTCAATTGTTAAGCATCCAACTTCAGCCCAGGTCATGATTTCACAGTTTTTGAGTTCGAGCCCCACATCAGGCTCTGCACACTGAGAGGGCGGAGCCTGCTTGGGATTCTTTCTCTCCCTCTCTGCCCCTCCTCAGTTCATGTTTTCTCTCTCAAAATAAATAAATAAACAAGCAAACAAACATTAAAAAAAAAAAAAAAAAAGATTCTCCCTCTCTCTCTGCCCCTTGCTCCCCTCACTACACATATGCACTCTCTCTAAAAACAAAAAATAAAAAAATAAATTTTAATAACAATTTGACAAAGTAGTATTACTGTATCTGTTGAATCTGATAAAATATTTGGACTTGTATCTTATATTTCTTTGGCTATTTTTTTCCATTTCATTTTTCTAGTCATTCATTTTTATTATATTTTACAGAAGAATCAGTCAGTCAGTGATTGGAAAATTAAAAAACAATGTGTTGCAGGCCCTTGGAAGGCGCAGTTGTTAAGCATCTGACTTCAGCTCAGGTCATGATCTCACAGTTTGTGAGTTTGAGCCCCATTATTTGGACTCTCCGCTGTAAGCACAGAACCGCTTGGGATCTTCTGTCCCACTCTCTCTCTCTGCCTCTCTCAGAGGCATTAAAAAACAAAAGTTTTCAAATGCTCCAACTACTCTGGTAGTATTATCTATCAATGCCAAATTTCAGGGCCTTCTGCATAATCCAGATTTTAATAAACGTTCATCTATTTTTGCTTTTATAAATATATTTTCAAGTTTATAATTAAAAGATAAAAATTCAAACGATATATAATTAATGTCAATTTTCTTCCCTTTTCCTCAATAAAAAAGTAGGTCTGAATTTGAAGGAAAAATTTAGTCTTTAAAATCAGATAGATTATTGTCCTAAGAAAGATCCTATAAATCAAAACAAGGCAAGCTGATTATATTTTCATTTTAAAATAAAAGTACAAACCAAACCAAACCACAGTTCCTATATTCATTTGGAAATTAATGCAAAAAATTATATTTCAATCAGCATAAACCATTAACTAGACATTATACACATGATGTTCCAAACTGTATCAATAAATTAAATCAGGTAATACAAAGACCAAGCATACATACGTTACTTAGGAGATCTCTAGGAGAGGGGTATAATGTGAAGGTCAACAAATGGTTAGACAACTCAAAACAAAAGTAGAAGAGAAGCTAAGATCCCTCAAAGATGCTGAGTAGCCTACAGGCCTCCTATGACATACAGTCAGGTGCACAGGCATATAAGAAATCACTAACTGTATAAATCATTTTTATACTACTTGTATAGGATTGTTTAGATGATGTTTACTATATAATAAATAATGTAAACAAAAGAGACATAAACTGAATGAATCACTGTTAAAAATCTATAAAAAGGAAGTTATTCAAATTCCCTAAATGTCCATCACAAATTTACAGAATTTGAGCACAATGAATTAGAAAGTTTAGTTGCCTTTTCTAACATGTAGTACAATAGAGAGAATGTCAAATGAGAAGATAGGTGACCTGGGTTCTACCCTGGCAATAAGACTTAAGACAAGAACATTTTTCTCCCTTCATTTCCTTATTGGACACAACTGATAAACCAGATTATTTTTGGTGCTTTCCTTTCAAGGATTCTGCATTAAAGCTTGTTGATAGAAGTACCAACAATGGAAAAATCATCATGACACATATTCAATAAACTGCCTTAAAATATTTACTGTGCCTCTTCTAAACTGAATCCTGCATAGATGGTTCATTTGGAAAATAATCTTTCATTTAAAAGAAATTAATTTTTCTGTCTCAAAATTCCCATTTAATTATTTTCCACATAATTCTGATAACATTTAAAATATGTTTGACTTAAAATTTATTATCTTGATACATCAGGAATTATTAGTTTGATAATCTGTTCAAAACATCCTTTTCAAAAAGTTTTTCCTAAGAATCTCTACTTATACTATTAGGCTTGAAAAGGCAGAGGGGTACGCCTGGGTGGCTCAGTCAGTTAAGCGACCAACTCTTGATCTCAGCTTGGGTCATGATCTCATGATTTCATGGGTTTGAGCCCCACATCAGGCTCTGCACGCTGACCATGCACGGAGCCTGCTTGAGATTCTCTCTCTCCCTCTCTTCTCTCTGCCCCTCTCCCACTCACACTCTCTCTCAAAATAAATAAATAAACTTTTTAAAAAAACAAAAGGGGAGTGGAAATGGAAATACAAAGTAAAAAAAATGTTCACATGAGTATTTCATAAATGTAATATATTTTATAAATGTCATGTAAGACAACTACATAAATACACAAATAAAATAGTTTTCTATGCAATAAATTTTGTTTTCATAAAAGCTTAAGAGAAATGATTATTTTTAAAAATCTCATTAAGAGTTAACCCAGCCATGATACTCTAAGTAATCTCTTATCCTTCTCTCACTGTTTCTCTAGATTTAAAAAAAAAAAAAAAAACAAAACAAACAAAAAACACCATTAAGAGAAAGTGCAGGGAAAAAGAGGTAATATGTTCCCCCAATAACTACACAAATAGTAATTAACAACTTTAACAATTCTATTCTAATTGAGCTTAATCTTCTAGCTCTGAAAGGAGCAACCATTTAATTCAGGTTCTATTTCCCACTGGATACTAGTTATTAGATAATTCACTGGGTATCTAAAATGCCAGTTTCTGGATTTCTCTGATTAATCTCTGATGAAATTCTAAGTAACACCACTTTATTAGGCAATAAATCAGCTTGCACAAATTCACGTAGCCAAAAGTATGCATATATTATGAAAATTCATATAATCAAAACTAAAAAATGTGCTAGTAATACAACGATTGAAAATGTGTTAGAACCAATTATTTAGTGAAAATTGAGATTCTGACTTTAAGTATTTTAAAGAAGTATAAAAAATGTTTTGGTAAAAAGCAGGAAACTGGCTGATGGGGTTTATTATGCAAAGGTCCAGATAAAGGTAATCCAGAAGTACAAGACAATCATGGAAGTTAACCTGCTTAAAACAGAGTTGGTAAATAGGATATAGCCAGCTGATAATAGTCTTTGAAGCACACACAAAAATATGCTTCATGAAAGGGATTGGAACCCAGCAAACAATTTATTAATTTTTAGATAGAAATGGCTTCCTGATAATCACAAATACCTAAAATTGCTAAGTTCCAAAGCACGTACATCAAGAGTGAAGATCATTATTCTCTTTTGAAGGCCACCACTGGTATTGCCTCTGTCCTTTATCCTCCATGATATCCTCACAAATTCTACCAGTTTGGAGTAAGACAAAACTCAATTGTAATATAACACTGTCTTATGCTTGTACTTTTTTTGTTTGTGTTTGCTTTCCACGTGTGTATGGTTTGTTTTGGACTTGTTCATTTATTTAAGAAATGGTTTTCAATGAACTTACTTTGAGAACAATTCTTTTTAACAAGAAAAATTCCTCAGTTCCTTACTGTTCATGTAGAAGCTCTTAGCCAACCTCCACTTAACCAACCATCACAACCAATCAATGCAATCCAAATTCCCCTTTTAAACCAGATACGGGATGCTAATGGCACCTACCTCATACAGTCTTCTTTGTGCCAACCAAGAGTAGGTTGGTTTGTATCCCTCGCAGGAATACATCAAGTATTCTTGCAATTGTGGGATTTAATTATCTATCATCTAAAACCAACAAAATAGGAGTATGAAGAATTGTTTCTATGAAAACTAAGTAGAAAAAAACAGATGGAATATTTTGGTATAATAGATGATTTACTTTAAAAAAGAAAATACTGGGGAACCTGGGTGGCTCAGTCAGTTAGGGGTCCAATTTCAGCTCAGGTCATGATCTCACAGTTCATGAGTTTGAGCCCCACACCAGGCTCTGTGCTGACAGCTTAGAGCCTGGAGCCTGCTTCAGATTCTGTGTCTCCCTCTCCGTCTCTGCCCCTCCCCTGCTTGCACACACAATCTCTCTCAAAAATAAATAAAATAAACATTAAAGAAAATTCTAAAAAAGAAAATGCTATTGAGTTGGGTGTGGGTGAGACTACCATAAAAAACTTGGGGAAAATAATAAAATATTAAGATTTGATTCACAGATTATAAAGTAAGTGTCTTCAAGGTCTCTCTCCATTTTAAAGAAATCAGAACTTGAAATCGTAAATAATACATTTGGGTATAGTATATGCATGAAAATCTAATGCAGAGTGCCAATCTGTGGATTCATATACCAAGAAAAGAAAGCCCTTAACTTTAGATCAAGGTTTCTTGATCCTGGCACTATGGACATTTTGGACTGGAAAATTCTTTGGAGATTGTGGTGCAATACTGCCCTCTGAATTCAAAGTTGTTTAGCAGCATATCCCTAGCCTCTTTACTACCCACAACGGCAACAGCACCCTCACCCAGCTATGACAATCAAAAATGTCTCCAAACATTGCCAAATATCTCTAGGGGGTAAAATTATCCCAACTGAGAACTACTGCCCTGTATCAAACAATTGATGAATACATGTATATGTATATATTTTCATTAAAGTAATTAGTTTTTAATGATTTTTACTATAACCAACTTTTTTGAATAAATGATCAACTACTAATTCAAATTAAGTCATATAAGATGGCTTTTCTATACATAACAGGAAGAAAAAAAAAACTACCCTTAACTTCACAACGTGGATAAGATAGTAAGTGAATAAGATAGCTTTAATTTATATATGATGATATTCCCATTTCTAGCACAACCTTTTTGAGATCAAAACAGAAGCAAAGAATTACTGAATAGGTCAGGGCAGGAAAAGATGGCAGAAGCAGCAAAAGAAACAAAAGAAATTTAAAAAACAACTTCCAGATGGTTGGAAGAGCAGCATAAGGAGAAAGCTTATTATCTTTGACTACACGGTTCTATTCACTGCAACATTTACTGCAGGACCATCCAACACCAGTCAAGAGAGGTTCCTTATGCATAAATTTCAGAAAGCTTAAATGTCTACCATTGTAATAGCAAATTATGTATGATTCACTCATTTTGATGTACAAAAATTTAAGGTGAGTCTTTATGTACTGACACCATCACATATTGTTAAATAGATGTAAGTTGGATATGATACAATTATTTAAGTTGGTATTTGGAAATACAATTTGTACGTGCAAAGAAAAAGATCTGACAGTAAACCAAATTACTAATAGCATTTATCCCATGCAATCCCTCTTGCATTTTCCGTAACTGGCATAACAATATTTCCTTCATACATGCTCTTCTAGAACCTTGCCACTCTTCCTATCAAGATTCTGTATTCCCTGCTCTTGAACCCAGGCAGGCCAGCAGGACTGCCTCAATAAACAGAATACAGAGGAAGTAACATTGTGTGGTTTCCAAGGCTAAGTCATAAAAAGTGATATGCCTAGCTTTCTTTCTCTCTGCAACACTTGAGTTTGGAGCCCTGAGGTACCATGTAGGAAGTCCAACTATCCTGAAGCCACCATACTGGAGAACCACCAGCCTTCAGTTGTTTTGAGTTCTCCCAACCTGGGCATCAGACACGAGTGAGCTAGTTCAGATGACTCCAGGTAAGAAATCCCAGGTAAGAATCACTTAACTAAACCCCCAGAACCCTGTAAGAGAATAATAAAATCATTTTGTTGTTTTAAGCTACTGTTTTGAAGAGGTTTGTTATGAGTAATAGAACACTGGGGTAGAATATGTTAGGAAGAGGAGAGGGTAGCTACACTTATTATTTTACAAATACTTCTTCATTGTTTGCATTCTTTTCTATGTAATAACATTATAATTGCAATTCTAAGTCCGTATATCTCCTGCTGTTCTGGCAAAAAGAGGGGAAAACTGAGCTTATCCTCAGGAAAGAGGGAACTTAAAACTCTTACATATCATCTACACTGACCATTCTTAATCACTATCATTGGTACCAGCATTCTACAGCCAAAAGTATTTGTCAGGAAGCTAAACTCGGCAATCTACCTGGTGTTAATCACTATTTTTGAGGGTAGATCAGAGAAATTACTGAACCAAGAATAACTCAGGTGCAGTATTGAAATCTGTACCTCTGGGTTCAGTCTTCTTTCTGATCTTATCAAATCCAAATTGTGAGCTTCCTAGAGTTTAGGCCTATGTCTTATATATCATATGTAATCAATATTAGATGAATAAGAATAAATGGACTTTGAAAATTAAAGGGGAAGGAAAAAGAATGCAGAGAGGGATAAGTCAATAAGAGATTGAAGGAACTTACACTTCAGCTAGAATCTAATTCATACACAAAATGAAAACTAGAATATTTAAAATGTGATACACATTGTAAGTAAATTCAAATTATATATACTATTAGCTGAGTGCACATGTACAGCTTATATATGGAGTAAATGACTGGGCCAAGTGTGACAGAGTTCATCGGAAAGTACCTCCTCAGAGAGAAAAGGCTTTAAGTGGGCTTTATTAAGAAGGTTTTAACTGGCAAGATAAGGATATACAAGATATTAAGTGGGAGAAAGTAGAAAATACCAAGAAATGAAGGCTGAAAACATATAGTAGGAAGAAAGGTAATTTACTTGAACGTAATTGAGAAAAAATCTTTAGGAATAAGAAAACACAATATCAGTAAGGGAGGAAAGAAAATGTTAAAGAACCTTAAAAAAAAAAGCATGGGGATTAAAATTGGAATATAACACAATTCAAACTAAGGTACAGCAACTTCTTGAATGACTTGATGAAAAGTGTTTGATGAAAATTATTCTAACAGTACTGTGCACCATGGAATAAAGTAGGGAAGAGGCAGAGAGGCCAGTTTTACTGTTGTAATCATCTCAGCAAGAAGCGATGAGGATGGCAACTATAGATGTAAAAAGATCTAAGAGATGTGATGGTGAAAGAATCAGTGGAACATTGCTGATGAATTAGATGGGGGAGGAGGGAGAGAAGCATGAAAAGGAAAGTACTAAAGGGGTGTTTTAAAGGTTTTAAGTCCAGGAACTTCAAGACCAGAGATAAATTTTAAAAAGAAAGTAAAAGGATGATGGAAGAGAGAAGATCTGGATAGAAAGAATTTTAACTAAAAGGAAATAGGCATTTTGCATCAAATGCAATTAAAGCCTACAAAAGGTTAACTGAGAAGAAAAACAAATCAACGAACAAAAATAGCTAGAAAAACATTACTTGCAACATATGAGAATTCTAATGATTCAGGAGAGTAAATACCTTAGAAACAGAAGCAGAGGCCAACTAATAGTAAAATGATAAGGTGTGCCTTCATCTGTGGAACCAGTCTCCTAAGCACTTTACAAATATTGCCTCAAATGCCCACAACAATCCTGTGATATGGGTACAATTATTTATCTCCAATTTATAGAAAGAAAAATGGATACATACAGCAAGGTTCATGCAAAGTTACACAGTAAGTTGTGTGGAAGTCAGATTTACACCTAGGTAGTCTCAAGTCCATGTTCTCAATCAGCTCAATATTCTAGGATTAATTAAAAGACTCTGAGAAGAATGATGACATTAAAAAAAAAAAAGAAAGAAAAAAAAGGTGAGAAATTACTTTGTGAGGGTAAAGGTTCATGAGATGGTTGATATATCAAAGCAGATATATTGAAAAAAAAACCTTGCTTAATAGATTTAGAAAACAAGGGTAAGGGAGAACTTATCGACCAAAGGGGGGTGGGAGTAGGGACCAGGGGAAGGATTGCCTTAAGAGTTGGTATATAAAAATATAAAAGTTTAAGGGGTGCCTGGGTGGCTCAGTCAGTTGAGCATCCGACTTCAGCTCAGGTCATATGGGTTTGAGCCCCACGTCAGGCTCTGTGCTGACAGCTCAGAGCCTGGGGCCTGGTTCAGATTCTGGGTCTTTGTCTCTCTCTCTGCCCTTTACCCACTCACACCATCTCTCTGTCTCTCTCTCAAAGGTAGACATTAAAAAAAATTTTTTTAAATATATAAAAGTTAAAGAAAATGAATGGATGATATAACCATAAAAGACTAGATGATTTGGGGTATAATACTAACCATTAAGTATAACATCTAGAAAAACAGCCACGATTAACCAAAACACATCCCATGGCACAATTTAGTGGCATAAGCAGTTATAGAGGATGGATATGGATATTTAAAATAAGGCAGGCACATGTCAGGGAGAAAACATTTCAAGTTGTATAGACATTTAACATTACTAAGTATTCTACCATAAAACCAAGCACATAGTAAGTTCTCAGTAGGTATTATGTTATGTCTGTGCATTTTCCAAAAGTTCCAAAGGCCATCTTATTAGAATTACCTGGCATTTACGAAGGACACATTCCTGGGCCCAACTAAAATTTTTTAAATCTGGGGGTGGAGCTCAGAAAACAAAAATCTTAATATATTTTCCAGGCAATTATTTTTCAAAGAGTTGAGATGTACTGCCTTCCTGTGTTGTCTAAGTATTAGAACTCTAGGACTCGCCAACCGTTTATCTTCGATGGCTTATATAATCTGACACAGATCTTCTAAATTCTTTCATTGCCTATGCTTGACTTATTCTAAATTCCCAGTCTTGGTTTGGTTAACACAATCAAGACTTTAGCTTTGGAGTTTTTAGCTCTTAAATCCATACCAACTCCAATACTGACACAGAGAGAAGAAAGCTCTAGTTCCTTTCCCTGACATCATGGATCCTCTGTTAAATATAGCATATGTTGTTGACTAGACACTGGATTGACCCAGTATGTCAATTCTTACGTTGTCAGATCTGTAGTGAAGAAAATAAAATGCTCACTACTACAGACTCACCATATGAATGCCTATTTATTGCCTTTAGAGTAAGGGGACCCAAATGTTCCATTTTTGTTACTAACTTTTGCTAGAAAGTTTAATGGGTATTAATTTAGCACAAAAGCTTGTCAGGAATGAAAGACGTTTTCATCTTTCATGAAATGAAAATGGTTGTCACCATATAGACCATATCTACAGCAGTGTTCCTGTTTCTGAAAAAGTGAGTTCTTTTAAGATGTCTCTTGACCTCAACGATGGGGCAAATGACAGCCAACAGGCTGTTTACTTGATAAGAGGCAGAACTGGAAAAAGAGCCTCTTTAGTCAACAGGGGACCCACCTTGACAGCAGCAACTAGGATCCTGAAAGAATAGCTTCATGTACTTTCAAACTTTAGCAGATCTGTGATTCAAACTGTTAAGATGGAACAGCCATGTCTAGTGTTACCTCTGGTTCTGTCCTTAATCCTGTCTAGTTCCATAGTTCTACTTTGTCATCTTTCTGGTTTGCCTGAGGTGAAGAACATAAAAAGCTAACACTAAATTACACTGAGACTTTTGCCATTTCCTGCAAATTATTTGATCTTTGAAGAAAAGGATTAAATCCAACTAATCTTTATATCCCACAGAGTACCTAAACATGCGCTGCTATACTTGACATGTTTAACTGAGTGCCCTGTTCAACCTCTACAAGAGAATCCTCCTCATGCAGAGCACCAAAAGCATTAGTCTTGTATAAAAAGGTGACTTCCCCTTGTGTCCTATCCCCAAGGTCATGAAATACAAATTGACATCTAACTCATGGTCATGCAATACATTCAGATTTCTCTCTAGCCACTTGAACTAAATAAAAGAAGCACAGTCACCACTAAGATGTAAGCTTTAGTCAAAAGAAAAGAACAGTTCAAGTCAGCACCACTGGCAAACCAAATCCACCTGTAAGTCAAAGTCATGGAGAAATAAACTGTGGAAAAAATACAGCAAGGCAAATAGAAGTGGAAAGGAGAAGTAACAAAAGGTTGATGAAGCAGACATAAAAAGAGAAGGCAAGACAAGAAACCATACATCCACAGAATGAGAGGCAGATAGACTAGCTTCTCAGATTCCTGATAGATCTCCCTTTTGCATAACCCCAAACAGCTGGATCCCTATAACAACCTCCCTCTAAAGCCAAAAGAATCCCTGATTAAAATACTATTTTTTTTTTTAGATTATACACCGAGATAAATAAAAAGCTGGCAACAGATAAATCCAAAGAGGAAAAAAAAATTGCACCAGGAAGTGTAACTTCAGGTTAGCCAAAAAGTTTTCTAAATACGAACCTGACTTATGAGAAAGTACCACCAACACTTGCCATATTCTTGTCAATGAAACAAATTAGAATTTAATTGATGTTTTCAAAGGAAATTATCATTGTGCACAAAAAACTGTCTCAAACTCAGAGGAGAAAAAGCCCACAATGATATATATCTTTTCTGGTAACATGTTTGAGAATCTTTTGTTAGCCTGTTTAAAGCAGATCTTTGTTATCTGATGTCTATGATAATTAGTAGTATATTAAATTAATAGCCTCATCTTTAAAGACAGGTTTCTTAATTTACACAACTGATAAAGAGAAGGCAAAGGTCAGTCCTGTAACCAGCCTTTAACCTGATAGTCCTTTCTTGTACCTAGACTAACAATAGTATCTGGAACCCTTTTTTTCCTCTACAGATCCTTTCTCTGGAAACAATCTTTGAACTGACTTTCTCTGAAGAGCGTTCCCTTAGAACAAATCCAAAATAAAACTACCACATGAGCTCACAATCAATTAATCTGGCAAGTTTGTTTTAACGCTATTAAAGACCAAACTAACATCAGAATAATTATAATTTGGTTATCTTATACAGATTCTAGCATACTTCCAGTCTGGCAAGAAATATATCACTTAAGCCTTGAATTCATTTAAAACTTTCACTTTACCAAAAATGTCAAGGTTACTAACTTTTACTAACAAGTTTAATGGGTATTAATATTATAAATCCTCAATTAAGTAAAGCTTGCCAATTTTTAAATTCTCACAAGTCTCATTGGAATTTTCCATAAGAAATTTCAAGATGTGCCAAAAGAATTTCTGAACTACTACAAAAGGCAAAAGAGTGAAATTACTGATTCAATAATTGGTTAATTGGTGTCCTTCTCCTTAGTTATATTTGACAAAACAAAATTTATGACTAAGAGGGGACTTACTCAATCTTTGTAACAACAGAATAGTTCTTGAATAGTATCTGATTGTGGTGGTGGTTATAGAATCCACACATAATAAAATGGCATAGAACTATAAACATACACTGTACCAATATCAATTTCCCAATTTTAATACTGCACTAAAGTTACATAAGATGTAACCATTAGGGGAAACTGGGTGAAAGGTATAGGGCCCTTTCTACTATTTTTGCAACGTCCTGTGAATCTACATTTCAAAATGAATAATAATTCAAAATAAATGAATAAGCAAACAACTTATTATTTTAATTAATAACAAAAATACCATATATATATTTTTTAATTAACCTAAATAGCCTATTTAGCTGACCAGAAAGTAGAGACCTAATCTTTTATACATACAAACTTACATTGTCAATAACATAGTGAACTCACTTAATTGACATGCTGTCAATTAAGACATTCTATTTCAGAAAATGGAACTTAAAATGGGAAGTAACCAATAACTTGTACTCTTGTAAGTAATTCCTTGTTTTAGGGAAGACAAGGTTGGATGATGGCTGTGTTGCATTGAAATAAAAGTAATAGATTTATTTTTAAATTATTATACTTTACTAAAAGAAAAGTACTTTTTTGAAGGCAAAAAACTAAAAAATATTTTTATTTAACCTTTAGACCTACCACCTTTGGAGGAAAATGAAAGTTTATTGGAAAAGAGGATACAGAATTTCAAATAAATAACATCATGCCATCTTTTCAGAGAGGTCTTCCTCAGACAACAGAGTGTACAGCAAATATTCTTGTCCTGAATGGTTCTAAACAGCTACTATGTAAAACTAAACATAGGCTATCTTTGACTCCAGAAAATGGATTTTCAACCAAATAAAGATAATATTCAGAACAGCTACTTTCAAGTTCTCCACGATGAACAATTATGTTCCATGAATGTATATGCCCAGCTAAATGACTGACTGCAAACTACAGTCATAATTTAGCCTCCTACAAAAATTACATTTTATCTGGATTGGTACCTTAGCTATCATCTTGCTGCCTCTATACCATAGTTTTGGGTAACATTTATCCTTGTCTCAATTTGGTAAAAACAGAACATTCTTTCTCCTCCTTGAGAGGAATGAGACACAAATATAAATTGCCATATGTGTATCATCTACCACTTTGGAAAATCAACTGAAGCAGTAGAAATAAACTAGCCACCCAACCTCAAGTATAAATATTAGTACATAAATAAAACAGATGTTTGTCAAAGAAGCTTCCAAATCCCATAATGCAACTACTCAATTGTCACTATAGCCATGTTAAACAAAACAAAACAAAACTGAAATAGAGTAAGAATTTGGATGTGTGGGGAAAAAAGTGAAAGAAACTATACAGATTTAAAGGGCTTTCATGAAGTTAGGTAAGAAGATGAATAGGTTGGATTAGCAAGGGGGAAACTATGTTAGAAACATAAAAATGTATTAACAAAGCAAAATAAATAAACTTTAAATTGTCTGAATTAGGCAATAATCTAATACTGCCTTTTATTTAGAGAGGAAAAAACAGAAGCCAAAGCAACAGAATATACTATCATTCTTTATACAGCAATAGGTTTTAAAGTTCACAATTAATTCCTTACTTTTGAAGACATTACTAACAATTGCAACCCTTACAGACTAATAATATACCCCACCCTCCTTATCTATGCTAAAGAGTGCCTGTTTGGCCTACCAGTAGTTTGGCATGGCAAAGGCATAGGGTCTGGAGTTGATAATGATAAAATACAAGGCAGGAACCAGAACACAAAATACATGGAATAACATGATAATAATAATAGTTAACATTTGGGGCGCCTGGGTGGCGCAGTCGGTTAAGCGTCCGACTTCAGCCAGGTCACGATCTCACGGTCCGTGAGTTCGAGCCCCGCGTCAGGCTCTGGGCTGATGGCTCAGAGCCTGGAGCCTGTTTCCGATTCTGTGTCTCCCTCTCTCTCTGTCCCTCCCCCGTTCATGCTCTGTCTCTCTCTGTCCCAAAAATAAAATAAAAAACGTTGAAAAAAAAAAAAAAGAAAGGCTGGGGAGCCACTGAAGGATTACAGGCAAAGTTACGGCTAACAATCAAATTCACATTTTGTTTTAGCAAGATCACTCAGTAGGAGTGAAAAATGACTAAGAAAAAATAGTGAAAGTAGTAAGATTAGTTAAGAGACTGATGTGGCAAGACAGAAATGATAAAGGCCTGAATTGAGGGAATAGCATATAATGAAAAGTGAACTGATAGATACAAAGGATATAAAATCAACTTGATTCTATGATTGGACGTGGAGAATCAGAATAACTCAAGTCTTGACTGACTAGGCCCCACCCTACAGCTTCACATTTTAATCACACCACTACTTTATCAAAATCTTAAAGCAGATAAATTTAGTCTCAGGTCATCTTCATTTCAGCAACAGCCACAGCATTTGACTTTCCCCTTTCTGAAAACTGTAACTATATACATTAAAATGACTGCCCCTTGGCAACGCCACACTAATTGTTTAATATGTATGCAGTAAAGAGAGCTATTAAATGTTTTTGATAAACCACATGCAGACTATCACTGAACATAAAATACAGAGAAGCTACTGAGAATATGTGCAATTTAGTAAACATTCTTATCTAATTGGCATTCTAAGTTGTAAAAAAACCTAAATGCCCTCTGAATAAATTAGATTCATCTGATCATTTATAAGGAAGGGTCTATAGACACCTATTTTAAGATTCAAAAAAAGTAAAATAACTCATAACTTCGAAGCTAAATATAGTTTTTTCTCCTTTGAAAAATGAAAAAGCAAAAATAAAAACTGCTATCCTTACTTATACCCCAAGTCAAGGATCTGTAAAGTACTGCATCAGAATTATAATAACTACTGGAAAAACTTACTGTAACTTCAACCTTATTACCATTGTAAGGGTAAAACTATGCTAGAGCCAAAGACTTCCAGTAACTAAATGCTCTTGGAAAGTGTCCAAGACATGTTATAGTAAATTTCCAACTTGTTTCATCTAAGATCAGGAAAAGCAAGTTATCTAAAGCACTGGATTAAGTTTAAACAGTCTCTAACTAGAAGTTATACCTCAAATAATCAGAAAAATCTTTAGTTATGTTGGGCCCTAAGACCTGTTAGGGTCAGGTGGGGAGACAGCTGCACGTAGGAATCTAAGTCACCTACTAATTAATATTATTTTGAGAAAAATTTCAATACCAATAGCTTCCATTTTGAGAGAAACAGATTTTGGCAGAATCTGTTAAAATAATGCTTTATAATGATGCTGAAAATCTCCATAGTTCCTATCATGTGGACAGCATATGGTGGTAGTTACTCCGGTTTCTAGTGTGAGCCACTGTTTAGCCTCCTGTTATCTATGGTTCAGATTCCTTTTTTACAGGCTGTATGTCTCACAAATATACACCAATTTCATATATAAACAAACATAATGGTGCTTTATGTGAGTGCATATGTAAATATAGCTATATGACACTCTAGACAAGCTGTGATTTCCACTCATAACAATTTTTTTTATAAATTAAAGTTCTACTAAATTGAGAAGCAAAACCCAGCAGTTAAAGAGAAAAATCCAGCCAAAAAGCAAAGGGAGCTACAAAATTAACTCTGGAAGCCAAAAAAAACTAAATAAAGCAGGTTCTCAAAACAAACAAATTCAACACATTTTCACTGAGCACTTTCTAGTTTACCTATAAATGTTCACATTTTTAAAAGGCTGAGTGGTACACCAACTTTCATTTATGAAAAATGACACCCTAGGGTAAATTTCTAATTTCCAAGAGAAATACTTCAAGTTTAAAGATCTGCAGACAAAAATAATAGATGCAAGAGCTGCAAAGAAATGAACCAAAAAAGCAAACATGGTTTTACAAGAAACACGGAAGCTGTCTGCAACATTTAAAAGTGGATGGACTGAAAATAACATACAAAAGACCCCAAATGAACAAACTTAGTATAAGTATCCCCAATGTGTTCAACATCTACTGAAACAAGCAATGCCATTTCAACACGTAGCACAAAAACAGCCATAAACTGGTTACCTCTATTTTTTAAAAATGATTAACTTACGAGATTTGTTGCAATATATTTTATAATTTACCAATACTATTAGTGATGCTTCAACTATGGATTTGTGCTAAGAAGAGTGAAATCTGTTCATACACCAGTGAAAATGAAGCCCCACCAAAGACATTCAACATAAAGCTGACCCCTAAAGGCTCCCTGATGCACATTTGCAACCACAGTATTCATGATATGCAATACACTAAACTAGCAACAGATTGGTTAAAAACAGTTTGGATTCTCAACTTCCCATAATACAGGCAACATTTTTAGAAGCAATCATATTCAAATAAATGTGTCTTTCACAGTTACGGGATGAAATTTTAAGCTGGACAGGCACCAATGCCCTGATTTTCTACTTTTTTCATAAACCATATGACTTCCACACGCTGACAATGTTTTATGTTTTAACCTGCAGTAAAGGCTTTACATCATTTTAATGATCAGTGCTTAAAATGCAACAGAATCACCTCCACTAAATGCAAGGAATAGGTTTGGTTTACCTTTAGTGATTTCAACCAGACTACTAGTCAGAAAAAGTTTAATGAAAGCTTTTCCAGTAAGTAACTTTGCATTTCCACGGAAGAAAACAAAAAGAAAATCTGAGGTAGGGAAGGTGGAAGATAATATTTTACCAACTCTTAAACATTTGAGTTTTTTATTTCTAAAATAAGTACTTAACATCTAAAAACTACATCTAAAAGGATATCTTTCAGCAAATGTATACTCTATTATATAATTATACAGGATTTTCCTCCAGTTTTGGCAAAGTAATATTTCAGGTTAAGATAGAAGATTAAAACAAAAAATTGTGGAAATCCTAGTCTGTAACAAATCAAAGGTTCAGCCTTGTATCAACATAGCCTAAATTTGAGATTTAAAAAACACAAGTTTTTTTTCTATTCAGGTCAATCTAAATATACATACTACCTCATATTTATAGTCAGCTTATCTGTGTGAATGATCAACTGCAGAAATTTCAAATCTAAGGTTATAAGACATACCATAAAACCACATACTATAACTATGTGACTTTTCAGTTTTTATGGAATCTGAGGTCCTTTACTCTTAGGTTCAAGAATTGATCAATTTGGAGCCAAATATGTAAATGCTTTGAAGTCTCAACAGTTAAAAGAGCAATTATGCCAATTCCTTTAGTCATGTAAAGGTCCATTACACACACACACACACACACACACACACACACCTGTCACAGAAGGGTTGGTGAAAATTTCAATTTTGGACTGAAAAAACTACAAAATATACGGTCTTAAATTCTCCTGGTGTAATGTTATTAAATATTAAAGACTGTGAGAAAAAAAGATGTTGCAATCCTCTTGCCTTTATAACTCTACTTTAAACTTGAGAAAAAAAAATCAGAATTCAAATATTCCAATTCACCTAGCTCTAACAACTTAGTTGTGCAATTTTAAAATCAGTTTAATGCAAAGCACTTCAATCCTGATGTGACAATTACCTGTGGCATAAATGCAAAATAAAAACAAATGCAAGTCCTCTTCATCTAATGATGCATTTTATAGCAAAACCACAAAAAGCACAATCATATTAGCACAAACTAAATAAACAGGCACAAGAGGCATCATGTCCATCCAGGAAAAGAAATGTAGCATGCCAAGAAAGAAAGGAAGGACTGAAACAACGAAGAAGGGAAGGAAGAAGGGAAGGAAGACAGAGGTTTCTATACCTGAAGGATCCGAGAGAAATGAACTAGTCACATCATTCTATCTTATTAGATACATAAGGGTTTCTTAAAGCTTCAGGGTAAAAAGCAGCAATCACTTTACACCATTCAACTTTACACAGTATAGTATATTTCATGTCAACTGCCTTTCATCCTTCACTCACCCAATGCTTCCTCACTCTTCCATACGAGCTTTCAGACAAATCCGAAACAGAACAGGGTGGGGTAGAAGAAAAATACAAGCAGCGCTTTTCTGCTACTCCCCCCGCCCCCAAATAATTTCCAACAGTTTTTCCTACTACGAAAATAAGTCTCCCTATCTTAAGATACACAACAGTCATTCTATGTCCTTAGTAGACACACAGAGACGCATACACATGTCAGCACTCCAGACCCCCACAGCACGCCCCCGAACCTTAAGTAATGTTTATTTCATTTAACGTGAAGACGACAAGATACATCTACCTACTGTTTCGGGGTGAGGGTGGGTGGAGGACTCCTTTCAAAGTAGCCCCAATAGTGTAACCAAAACACGGTTCCGGAATAAAATATTAAGAACACTTTTCCTTTCCCACCTATCTATGGACTTAAGGATGCAAAAATCCATCTCCAAACCACCTCATTTCTAAAATTCTTCAGCCCGGAGTTTGGGGTGGAGATTTGTCCAGGGGAGGGGGCGGAGGCGGGGAGAAGCGTGAGCCGGCAATGGGACACAAACGAGTTGCTAACCCCAGCTACCCCGCACCACGTCGCCAGCCCAGAGGTCCAGAACTCGGGACCTCACGCACGCTTCTCTGCCCAGGCCCAGTTAAAAGCTATGACTCCAGCTATCTAACTTCGTATCTACAGACATTTATTCGTTACTAACACATCACACAAGTACACGTCACACAGTTTAAAACACACTTATAAACCCCAAACAAATCCACACACCTCAAATTCACCTCGCAGTTTCCCAAACTCCAAACAGGAGACCCCACCTCCAGGATTCAAACCTTCCGCCCACAGTGGAGGAAACCAGGAGAAAAGAGTTGGGGAGCAGCCGACGCCTTTCAATTATCGCCTCCCAAAAACTGCCCCACCCCACACCCTGCGTTCGGGTTACCCACTCGGAAGCCCCGTTTCCTCCCTCTTCTCAATCGGGCCGCTTAAGGGACCCATCCCCAGCCCACTCACTTTCTCCCCAAAACCCCTCAAAAAAACAAAAAAAGTGAAGAGAAAGAAGTGAGGAAAGAGACTTGAGGTAGTCCGGCTTCAAAACCGCTCGACTCACCTCAGAATCCTTGCTGAGTTCTCTCCGCCCGGCACAGCCCCCTCCCCAACGTCCCAGTACGAAAGGCTGAGGCAGGGAGGAGGGGAAAGCGGGAGGGGGAGGGGTGTCTTCCGCGTGGGGCGCCAGTCGGGAGGGGACTGGGGAGGGGTTGAGGCCCGCACAGGAAGAGGAGAAGGGGGAGGGGAGGCCCCTATCTCCCAGTCTCCCCCTGAAAACCTCCCTTGTCTCAATCACATCAGACTGACTGTCTTTGTCTGGCTGACAACCGCCATATTGATATCAACAGCCCGGCTCCCACCTGCTGCAGCCAGGCGGTCCTGGGAGTTGTAGTTCCTGCCTCCCTTGAGTAAAAGCTCGGAACTTGGCATCCAGAGGCCCCAGGGAACTACAGATCCCGGCAAGTCCCGCGCCCATCTGCCTTCCCACAGGGAGGAGGGGAAAGGGGCGGCCAGAGCCATGGGGACTACACATCCCAGAATACCATGGGTCCCAGGCCGGGCTAGGGCGCATGATATCATGCTGGGGTGCAGAGGGAGGATGAATTGGCGGCGGGGATGAATTTGAGCTGACCGAGGGAGGTGTTGGAGAGAAATGGGACGAAAAAGAAAGATGACCACAGTTCCCATGATGCACGGAGAGAGGACTACATTTCCCATCATGCCCCGGGAAGGGGGCGTAGAGAAAAAGAACTGCATGTCCCGCGATGCTCTCGGCGGGCTAGTGGCAGAGATTGAACCGGAAGACGCTTTCTGCGTTTGAGAAGTGGAGTGTCTGGTACTGAGCAACCAAAAGTCCAATATGAAACTGGTGAGTCTCCGCTCCTAGGTCAGAGGGCAAAGGTGATGCCATATCCTTTTGGACTTCGTCGTTTCCACTTTGGGAAGGGAAGTAGACAGTGGGGTGGACCAAGGAAAACTGCTGTGTTGAGGAGGTTTGAATCTTACTCCCCCCACTCTTCACCCCCAGCTACCCGGAGATCTTATCCATCCATTGGCGGGTCCCTTTGGTTAAAGACGTTCACTCTGTCGCATTTCTTCTCCTACAAACTAAAGTTGGGCTTTACGAGCCAGGGTGGTTTTGTGTCTCAGCTGCCACGTGAGTGTTGTAATAGGTTAACTTCTTTCATGCTGCTTACACTTGATTAGCGTTTTTCCCACCGTTCACGTGGCTTTGGTTAGATATGAGTAGAGTAGAAAATACTGAGCAGAGGGTAATCACTTATTAAATTTTGTGTTATAGACTTTTAACTGCCCTAGGAATTCAGAGAGGGACAAAGTCAGGGTGTGATCTTGGAAGATTTAAGTCTTAAATCCTGTCACAGTGTTCTGAGAGGAAGTATTAAGGCATTCCAACCTAGGGACTGCATGAACCAAGGTTAGACGGAACATGCCGGTATATCTGGAGAAGTCTTTGTATCACAAAACCCAAATACTTGGCATACAGAAAAGCTTCCAAGACCTTTATTTTGGGCCATTTTACTCGTATTGTGTAATCTACCTAGTTTATTCCATACCTGTATGGAATTAATAGCATAATTCGGTGTGAGATACTGTTTGTCAACCTTCTAAAATTCCTGTTCCTGCAGCCAAGTATTGTCAAGCTTTACTTTCTGTGATTTTTATACAAAAACAAAATGTTTGTTTTCCTATTTGAACATACTTTCCAAAGCATGTGTGCCCGTATGCGCGCACCCACGCACACATACTATAGACATATACTCTGTGAAGTGTCAGTTGTTTTCTGAAAAGAAGTCACAGAAAGTATTAAAGTAGATTTAACTTCAAAACTGCTTCCATTTCAAGCTGTTTATGTAGGGAGAAGGGTACAGATCAGTAAATCTTGACTGTTAATTTGTTCCTGGGTCAGCGTGTAAAACATGTAAGAATGCAGAATTGAAGGTCACTGCCTTGCCCTAAAGAAATATGTAATTTAATGAAGAAGACAGAAAAGAGGCAAAATTATAATGCATTATGATCATGGTAAAAGAAGAGCGTGTTCAGGGTTTGGGGAATTGAAAGGATAATGGGGTGGGAGAGAGGAGGGAGATAGACAAGACTCAAACTGATAGGAAAAATGAGTAGGCCTTCCATGAAGAGGGCTCGGGTTACAGGTGCAAAGAAATTGCACTTAAGTGGTTGGAACACAGACCATGTGTCCTCAATAAAGGATAAATCACATTTGGTGTGCTTACTGAGAAGGCATGCAAATGTGAAACAATTTTTTCCATAAAAACTCATTTGAGTATCGGAGAGCCAAGTTTACATAAACTTTGGTTTGCTCATAATATCCTCCTGCTTAATTTATTTACAAATGTGAAAACATGGGAAAAAAGTAACTTATTTTTTCCTTTAAGAACCAAAATATGCCTGGGGCAAAAATAAATAAAGATTAAAAATTTTTTTAATGTTTTTTAATGTAATTTTTTAATCTTTGAGAGAGACAGAGTGCGAGCAGGGAAGGGCCAGAGGAAGAGGGAGACACAGAATCCCAAGCAGGCTCTGGGCTCCAGGCTCTGAGCTGTCAGCACACAGCCGGACTCGGGGCTCTAACTCGCGAACCGCTAGATCATGACCCGAACCAAAGTCAGATGCCCAACCCACTAAGCCACCCAGGCGCCCCTAAAAAAATTTTTTTTGTTAAGAACCAAAATGTGCCTCAAAGGAAGAGAAAGTGTTCTATCTATAGTCCCTCCCGCTTTACTTTCAATCCATGTGTTACATATTAAAACTCATTTGGTGGTTAGAAGATCTTTAATGTGGAATTACTGTCAACATAGCAAAGTGGTTTCAAAACCATTGACTAAACCATTGACACTCACTAAGACTTCTTTTGTGGGTCATGCCTCCCATAAAGTTGAAATAAATCATCTGATGGCCTAAAATTTTTAACTTTGTGCACTGCTTCAGGAATAATGTGATAATAAGTCATGTTTTACATTTATATCATGAAACACAGAAATATATTTTATTGAGCACATTCATGTTTTTGAGATTATGACTTCCCAAAATACCCTCCCCATGCACAATCTGACCATATCTTGTTGATTCTCCGTCTGTTCTTGAACAAGTCTGTTTCTCTCCAGTCCCACTAATACTGCTTTTGTAGTGGCTCTTTTCACTTGACACTTGGAATTCAACAATACCTTCTAACTGATCACCCTGCATTCAATCTTTATTTTTCTTTTATCTTCTTCAAATGTTTATTTTTGAGAAAGAGAGAGACAGAGACAGAGAATCCCAAGCAGGCTCCACACTGTCAGCGCAGTGGCTGACACTCGAACCCACAAACCCTGAGATCATGACCTGAGCTGAAATCAAGAGTTGGACACTTAACCAGTTGAGCCACCCACGTGCCCAGTCCCTGCATTCAATCTTAACTCCATCCAGTTTGTTCTTTACTCTGCATCCCAGAAGTTATTTTAAATTGCAGAGTTCCATGGGGAGCTTGGGTGGCTCAGTCGGTTGGGTGTCCGACTTCAGCTCAGGTCACGATCTCACGGTCCATGAGTTCGAGCCCCGCGTCGGGCTCTGGGCTGATGGCTCAGAGCCTGGAGCCTGCTTCCGATTCTGTGTCTCCCTCTCTCTCTGCCCCTCCCCCATTCATGCTCTGTGTCTCTCTGTCTCAAAAATAAATAAACGTTAAAAAAAAATTTTTTTTTTTTTTAAATTGCAGAGTTCCATAAAACCCCTCAGTAGCTTCCTTTGCCCTTAGGATAAGGTCTTATAATTCTTAATTTGGCTTACTTGGTCCTGCAAAATATGACCCTGCCTACCTTTTCAGGCTTCTGTCTAGCCCTCATCTCCCTTGCTGTCCGGTTTCAATTGTATTGCACATCTTCCGGGTCCTTCAGCTCACCATTGTCTCTGGGACTTTAAATGTGTTGCATCACCTACAACACTTTTTTGCTTGCCCACTTTCTTCATATAGGTCAGGTCTTGGTTGAGCACTTCTTCAAGGATTCCTTGAATTGGGCACCCCTGTTATATCCTTCCATGGCACATGTTCTTTTTGTGGCAGTTGTTGGTTTTATGTCTGTCCTCCCTCATATATTCCCATGGCCTGACACATAGTATGATGCCACTGAATAGTTGAATAATTTCTGAAAGATTGTCAAGATCTGTGACTGTTGATAAGAAAAGATTAAGGAGTGTTTAAGCAGCAATTTGCTGTGTGCTGGGCACTTGCTGTTTGGTGTCCCACTTACTCCTTTGATCTAGGTGATAGTATTCCCATTTTACAGATAAAAAGTCTGAGCCTCAGGGAAGTGAAGTGGCTCAAAGTTACACAGATGAAAAAGTGGTAGAACCAAGATTCCTTCCTCAAGAGTCTGTTGTCTAATGAAAGCAGGGATTCCAGCACCTTTCACAGTGCGTGGCATATGTTAGGTGATCTCTTGATAAAAGGAAGCCAGAGTGCATTTTAAGCTTATTTATTTTGAGAGAGCACGCGAGCAAGTGATAGGAAGAGAGAGAATCCCTGCACTAACAGCACAGAGCCTGACGTGGGGCTCGATCTTAACAGCTGTGAGATCATGACCTGAGCCAAAATCAAGAGTCTGATGCTTAACGTACTGAGCCACCCAGGTGCCCCTGAAGGCTGTTTTTAAAATTAGCTTTAAATGTGATTAAGTTAAGATCTTTGAAAAAGATTACAGGTAAAGAAATCAAAGTTAGGAAACTTCCTTGATAATATAAAGGGCTCCATATCAGATCATACCGATGAGGTTGCGTGCTCAGGTTAGTTTTTATACTGCTCAGTTTAGCCTCTGTAATACCATTTATAGTTCTCTTAACTTTACACATCACTCTCTTGGTGGCTTTTCACACACCCAAGGGAAGACCATGGATATCATTATAAAGTAATCCTTGGATATCTCCTCCCTAGAGAGATACTAACTCAAAAGGATCTTAATGACTGTCTACAATATCATGCAGTATTCAGGTGGCTTTATTTAACTGAAAAAATTTTATTGGCACCTTCAGTTAACCAGAATCATTTTTAAAGAACTGGAAAATTGGAAGTGTATCCTCTAAATCAGGATATTTTACAGCATGTTCTGTTATTAGTATTAACTGAGCATAATTAGCTATGCCCCGATGGCCAATTCAGCAAAGGATAGAAACTGGAATTCATTACGGTCCTTAACAAGAACCTTGTGGAACAAAAAAATACTGAATACGTTGACAAATTGAGTTTGGAACATCATATCCAGGAATTTAGTCATTCAAATAGATGAAGATTAAAGTGAATGAATAAAAGAAGCAGTGTGCAAGAATGCAGCATGTGTCATACTTTTTTTTTTTTTTTTAACGTTTATTTATTTTTGAGACAGGGAGAGACAGAGCATGAACGGGGGAGGGTCAGAAAGAGGGAGACACAGAATCTGAAACAGGCTCCAGGCTCTGAGCTGTCAGCACAGAGCCCGAAGCGGGGCTCGAACTCACAGACCGTGGGATTATAACCCGAGCCGAAGTCGGCCGCTTAACCGACTGAGCCACCCAGGCGCCCCTGTCATACTTTCTATAGATAGTTCCAGACATGGAGAGAATCTTCTAGTTGATTAAGTCAACAAAGATTTATTATGCAACCACAGTATACTGGCATTCAAAGTTTTAATACTTTCCATTTTAATTTTTACGTTTGACCCCAAAGATTGATGACAGGGAATTATTGGGATTTTGCTGAGGCACAAATTTGAATGTGACTTTAAGATTAGTGATAATCCTTAGTGAATGAATGAGCCTGATTACCTCAGAGTCCGTGGCTTTCTGTAGTTATTGTTGCTGTCTTGTTCAAGTTCTGAAAGGAAGGTTACTTATTTATTTTTAAAAATTTTTTAATGTTTGCTTATTTTTGAGACAGAGACAGAGCATGAACGGGGGAGGGTCAGAGAGAGAGGGAGACACAGAATCTGAAGTAGGCTTCAGGCTCTGAGCTGTCAGCACAGAGCCCGACGCGGGGCTCGAACTCACAGACCGTGAGATCATGACCTGGGCCGAAGTCAGAAGCTCAACCAACTGAGCCACCAGGCGCCGCTGAAAGGAAGGTTATTTAAATGCTTGTTATGCTATACTTTTTTAATTTGATGGAGGAAATTGTATGCTATAGTTGTATTTACAAATTAAAAAATTCAAGAAGGCCAGGAGATGTTCTTCAGTGATCTAGTCTCCTTTATACAAAGTGCTATTTCATTTGGGGGAAGGCTCAAACTTTTCACTCACCATTTCTCCTAGGAAAACAGATGGAGCAGAGAAATGGATTCATGGACTGTTCCCTGTGGAGGACAGATAAAATACCAACTGGAATTGTAGATGATCTACAAGATCTTTACTTGAAAGGGGCAAATTCTACCACAAAGTCAATGTAACAAATTATTAGGATGGGTGTGGTTAATCCTTACTTGGATCTGAGAGTGATATTTTATTTCTCCAGTTTACAGAATTGCAGAATCCTTTAGGCTTCTTAGAACTTGGGTGAAGAATAGAAAATCTCTTGCTATAAATTACCAACATTCACAATTTTGCCAGTGCTTATTAATTCACCTATTTCAGATTGATTGTTAAAATGTCAACCTGATTTCACTCTTTTCTATTTCTTTTTGCTGGTTGATTAGAGTGCCCTCGTGTGTCTTTTTGATGTAATATCATTTTGAGCTTCAGAAAGGTCATGTTTTATCACCACCTTGGTATTTGGTATGATAGGTGTTTTTCCTTTCTTTCCTCAAACTGAAAAGCAATGTGTAACATAAGGCCAAGTCACATACTTTGTTCAGCAGTGCTGTGAGATAAAAACAGATATTTTACTTTCGGACATTTCAAAGTCATAATTATTACTGTGAATAAATCTTTTATACTTAATGCAAAAAAAAAAAAGTGTACCAATCATAGATTTTTTTCAGTAATGATAGTTGAAAATAATGGTTGAATTGAAATAGTTATATTGGCTCTCAATGTAAGCATGACATCATTAGTGTTGCATATAACTGCAGTAGTACATCTGTTTTGTGACTGGTTTGCTTTGAGCACTCAAATCCTGCTATCAGTGTCTCTGATGATCAGTAGAGTGTACTTGGCAGACAAAGGCCAGGAGTGTAGCATGGCCTGAAAATCAGTAAAATACAGTATTCCAAATGGAAAATTTGCTCCTGGCGTGCTAAATACCAACTGAGGTCCAGGCACAAACTACCCCTCAGATCTCCATTATGATTCATTTATTCATTCAACAAATATTCCTGAACACCTTCCTCCTCTGTGCTAGGCATTGCTCAAGGTACGGGGTATATTGCAGTGAACAAAACAGATTTACTCCCTGCCTTTATGAAAGGTAATGTCTAGTGGGCTTACTGGTGCAATTCAAACAATATTACGGTGAACTTCCTGATGTGGAGATGTCATTGGGCACTGGCTCAAGCATTTTTTTAATGTAATGGCCAAACAATGCATTTAATTGTACCCAAGAACATTCCTTCTTAAAATTTTAACAATTATGGCCAACTTGCCTGCTAGTTTACCATTGTACCAGTAGCGTATGAGAATGCATTAACTCCCCCTTGCCAACAATGCCATCTGTTTCTTTACTCTTACTATGTGTCTTCCTAATGCAACTTCCTTTCATCAATCCACACGCCCTCTTGTCTCTTAGACTTCAGCCATATTTAGTAAAACGTCCTTACAGTAATGATGTATGGATGTGGGAAAATGTACTGGAAAGGGGAACACGTTTCTTCAGATAAAACAGTGGTGTCATGAAAGTCTTTAAAAGGAATTTTTTAAAGAATTTTTGGTGTTGCTTTGAAAATGCTGATGCGCATGGGTGTAGTAATTAAGATGGCAGTATTTTGGGATCAAATGGGCTGGAAAGGCAACCAGACCAGGTGTGTGTAAATGACAGATGAGATCCCCCATCATCCCCAGAAAAGGAATAACCTGTGAGATGAAGCTAGAACTTGATGTATCAGGAAGGGCTAAGAAAAAGGGCCAGAATTTTCAGAGATTAAGAAAAAAGGCAACGCTGCAAACCAAAAGGATGAAGGGAAATAAGAAACACTGTAAGAAGAAAAGAGTCAGTTTGAAAACCCCAAGACACTCAGTGATCAAGTCTAAGAACTATGTGGTGGGAACTTTACTGTGAGAAAAACAGGAAGTTTCAATTGTCCCTGATTGACCATATATCTGAAGGAAATGCCTGTAAGGTCTAAAACATTTAAATTTATTGAATGCACAACTGAATGAACTTTAGCTCTCTCAAGGATATATAATCAGATAGATGATCTTCAAGAAAGTGTTTTTTTTAATAGAAGTTGCAAAACGAACACCCTTTTTGCCCTTAAGGTACAGTTTATTTTTCATCATTCATGTTTATGAAAGAGTGGGAGAAGGTGAATAATAAAAGGTCTTGCATAATCCATTCCTCAGATTTATGGCCCAAGCAGAGATTCTCTTTTCCGAAATACAATATTTTTGCATTTTTTTAAATTTCAGTGAAATAGAGGAAGGCATAATTAGATGTTCTAATTTAATAAGTCTTCCTTCCCATATGTTTTTCCAACATGTGGAAATAGGAGTAAACAAGCAATAGTGTTAATAAGGTAGAGGAGGGACACCTGGGTGGCTCAGTCAGTTAAGCAGCTGACTTCAGCTCTGGTCATGATCTCTCACTTTGTGGGTTTGAGCCCCGCATCAGGCTCTGTGCTGACAGCTAAGAGCCTGGAGCCTGCTTCAGATTCTGTGTCTCCCTCCCTCTCTGCCACTCCCCAACTTGCGCTCTCTCTTTCTTTCTCTCAAAAAATGAATAAACATTTACAAATTTTTTTAGTAATGTAGATATTATAACCCCTACCCTTTTTTTTTTTTACATTTTTAAAGCAATTTTATTGAGGTATAATTTACATACCACAGAATTCATGCATTTAAAGGGTACTATGTAGTAACTTTTAGTAAACTTACAGAAATATGCAATAGTCGCCAAAATCCACTTTTAGAATATTTCTGTCACTCCAAAAAGATCCCTTGTGCCCATTAGCAGTCAATCCCCATTACTATCTCCAGGCTCAGACAATCACTTATCTACTTTCTGTCTTGTAGATTTGCCCTTTCTTGTCATTTCATATAAATTGACTCCTACAGTATGCAGTCTTTTGTGTCTGACTTCTTTCACTTAGCATAATGTTTTTGAGGTTCACCCATGTTGTAGCATATGTTGCTCAATAATATTCCACTATATGAGTATGCCACATTTTGTTTATCCATGAACCATTTGATAGACATTTGGATTGTTTTCACTTTGGGGCTATTATGTGTGGAGAGTTTTCATTTCTAATATCTCCATATTTTCATTTCTTTTTCTTGCATGATTGCACTGGCTAGAACCTCCAGTAAATATTGAATAGAAGCAGTGTGAGCAGACATCCCTGCCAATCTTTTCCCAGTTCCCCGTCTGAAGGGGAAGGGATTTAGTCTTTACTGGATTAGATATGAGCTTTGGTTTTTTTGTAGATCAGGTTGAGGGTGTTCCCTTCTATCCTTAGTTTATGGAGCATTTTTATCATGAATGGGTCTTGGATTTTACCAAATGCTTTTTCTTTACATGTCAAGAGGATTGTATGGTTTTTGTCCTTTATTATTATGGTGTGTTACCTTGATTGAATGTTGAATATTAAGTCAGTCTTTCATTCTAGGTATAATTCCCATTTGGTCGTGATGTATAATCCTTTAAACATATTAATGGAATTGGTTTGCTAGTATTTTCTTGAGGATTTTTGCATGTATATTCACAAAAGATATTCTGTAGTTTTCTTTTCTTTTCTTTTCTTTTCTTTTTTGCTTTTAATAAATGTTTATTTTTGAGAGAGTGAGCAGGGAAGGGACAGAGGATCCAAAGCGGGCTCTGTGCTGACAGCAGTGAGCCCAATGTGGGACTCAAACTCACAGTGAGATCATGACCTGAGCTGAAGTTAGGTGCTCAACTGACTGAGCCACCCAGGTGCCCCTGTTCGGTAGTTTTCTTATGAGATCTTTGGTTTTGGTATCAGAGTAATATTGTTCTCATAGAGTGAGTTAGGAAATGTTCCCTTCTCTGTATTCTAGAAGAATGCTCAAAGAATTGATATCATTTATTTAAATGTTTGATAGAATTCATCAATGAAGTCATTTGGGCTTTTCTTTATGGACAGATTTTTAATTGACTGATTCACTTTCTTTACTTGCTATATAGGTCTCCAGATTTTCTCTTTGTGTGTTACGGTTTTTAGAAATTATAGTCAAATATACACAACATAAGATTAACTGTTTTAACCATTTTTAAGCATACAGTTCAGCTGCATTAAGTACATTCACATTGTTGTGTGACCATCACCGTTGATCTCCAGACATCACTTAGCATAATATCTTCAAGGTTTGTCCATGTTGTGGCATGTGTCAGAATTTTCTTCCTTTTCAAGGCTGAATAATACTCCATCAACCGTGTATAACGCATTTTGTTTATCCATTCATCTGTGTACGCTTAGGTCATTTCTACCTTTTGGCTATTGCAAATAAAACTGTTTTGAACATGGATGTACAAATACCTCTTCAGATCTCTGTTTGAATTCTTTGGGATATATTCCCAGAAATAAAATTGCTAGATCACACGGTAATTCTCAGTTTAACTTTTTGAGGAATGAACACACTTGTTTTTCACAGCATATGCACCTGCGCCATTTTACATTCTGAGCAGCAAGACACAGGTGTTCTAATTTCTCCACATCTTCACCACTTGCCAACACTTGTCATTTTCAGTTGTTTTGATAATACCCATCCTATTGGGTGTGAACTAGTTTCTCGCTGTGACTTTGATTTACATTTCCGTAATGTTTGGTGATGTTGAGCATCTTTTTGTATTTTTTTAGATAGGTAATACACGTACATTGTTTAACTTTTAAAAAGGGTAAACTGTACAACAAGTTTAAGGGACAAAAAAAAATGAAGCGATCTCCTATCTGTGTCTTCCTCCCCACTAGCAGTCTCAGTGATCAGTTTCTTGTGTACCCTTCAGAGATATTCTGTGGACTTACATATATAAAATTTCCATCCTTTTTTAAAATTTTTTTTTACATACACGGTGAGATCCCACCCACACTGGTTTTGTGAATTCCTTTTTCTTTTTTAAGTTAGAAATGCATCTTACCTATCATTTCATATCAATATCTACCACGGCTTCATTTTATAAAACACTATATAATCATACCTAATGAGTCAGAGTCTGCATTCGATAAGATCTTGGGTCATCTGTTTTCACAATACTTTCATGCTAGGCAATAAAATATTTTCAGTGCTCCTTTCAGATACTTTAAAAATATTTCTAACAGACATTTTGTATTTTCATTGTCTAAAGGCTGAGTTTAGAATTATGGATGTTGGGCTGGAAGATACAGTTCTACTCCCTGCACCTACATCCCTCACAATGATTTTGAAATCATTCATTGTTTAGGGCATGGTTTTGTTGCTAATATAAGACATAACATGAAATTAGTGTCAACATATCTCAAAAATATATCATACTATTGCTAGAAAAAAAATCAGTTGGTAGTCTTTTATTGTTTAGATATACCATAATTTATCTGGCCAAACCTTCAGTGATGAGCATTTCATTGTTTCCAATCTTTTGCAATTAGAAATCATGTTGCAGGATGATCTCCTTTGTGAGCATCTCTAGATGTATGTAGGATACATTTCTGGGTGAAATGGGTGTTTCAAAGGGTATGTGCATTTTTTATTTCATTTTATTGCCAAAATGCCCCCATAGAGACCTATCAGATTACACTCTCCAGCAGCATAGCCCGGTGTACCACTGCAATGTAACCATCACACTGTCTTATATTTTTCTCACTGAAAAGTGAAAAAATAGTGTGTCATTAGACTTTAAAAATTTTTTTCCTCCTAGGTGTAAGATGTAGAACATACTTCTATGTGTTTACAAAAGCATCTATGTTTCTATTTCCTTCTCAACTCTTTTATCCCACTTGATCTATTAATTTTACAGTACTTAAACTATTTCATCTTTTGTAGTTTTAGAATGTATTTTAATATCTTATAGTACTTGTTCCCACTCATTGCTCTTCACTTTAGAATTTTCCAGACTGCTGTCAAACATTTTTTGTATAAAATTTAGAATTTTAGATGTCATATAAAATTTAAAATTATTAGTTCCCACTAAAATATTTCTATTTTTATTGGAATCGGGTTAAATTTATAAAATGTAAGGAGAGAAGTGACTTATTTCTTTCAACATATAATTGAGTCTAAGAACAAATGTGCTTTCCTTTAAATCTTAAACATCTTTTTTTGTTGTTACTGTAATTGGAATCTTTTCCTACATAGTTTACATATAAGATGGGTATTTCTTTCTTGTATTCTCTCTACAGCCCCTTGTTGAATTGTTTTAATTTTTAGTAGTTTTTCCAACTAATTCTTACGGGTCTTCCAGGTGTATAACTTTGCAGAGAATCTTTTTTCTTTTTCTTTTTTTTTTTTTAATGTTTATTTCTTTTTGAGACAGAGACAGAGCATGAATGGGGAGGGTCAGAGAAAGAGGGAGACACAGAATCCAAAGCAGGCTCCAGGCTCTGAGCTGTCAGCACAGAGCCCGACACGGGACTCGTGAAATCATGACCTGAGCCGAAGTCGGATGCTTAACCGACTGAGCTGCCCAGGCGCCCCATAGCAGAGAATCTTTTTAAACTCATTGTTTTCCTGTGGTGTAATGACATTGGCTTATACTTGCAGGATAGTTTGGAACAGGAGTGGTAGTGGTAGGCCTCTCTGTTCTATTTCTGACACCAATGGATATGCTGCTTTAATTCGACATGTCACTATTAGATCAACTTTTGGCTTGAAATTTTTGTATATTTTAATTTACATGCTGTAACTAGCTACTTTCTTGCTCTAGAATTTTCTAGTCACTAAGAAAGTGAGATTCTTTCACATAGACCAACAATAAGTTATTTTTTAAGGGGAAGATCTATTTGTGTTGTAGGGTATTGTTTGTTCTAGTCAGCTAATTATATCTTGCAAGCCATTTCCAGACTTTTGAGAAAACAATGGTTTTTAGAACTTAAAGTCTTGGGTGGTGTATAGCAGATTCACAGAAGTAAAAGACTTCTGTGACCTTAAGAGAAAATTGCAGGGTTTCCTTAGAAAACAGAACAGCCAGAAATAGTTTCTCTCTCTGTACTTAAGAGACAGGCCTGATAAAGGCAAGAAATGTAAACAAATTGGCCTGTTAAAATAAACATAATTACCCCACCACCAACAACAAAAAAAATCTCTGTAGAAACAAAAGGGTTCAGAGCCCTAGGCAGGGGCTTATTTATTTTAAGCTGTGTTTGATTCAAGCTCTGTAGATCCAGTAGGAAGAAACTGTTGATGAATGGCTATGTGATAGTTAAAATTAACAGAAAAGAGAAGCAGTAACAAAAATCCTTTGTTTGGCTGTACAGTCCAACAAATGCTACTAAATGCCTATCACATACAAAACCTCCTTGATGTCATGGGACATACTAAAGATGAGTAAGAGATAGATCCTACTATCAATAACTCACTATTTAACAAACCATGGATACAGTATATTTATACAGTATACTATGTATATGTATACTGTGTACGTATGTGAGAGTGTTTGTAGTTTTAGTAACAGACTTTGATAAAAGGCAGTAGTAGGGTTTGTAAGTTTAGGATTATGAAGGATGTATTGCAACCAGAAAATCAAAGTTGTCTAGAAGAGTAAAATCTGAGTTGGCCTTGGAAAGGTATGCTGGCTGGCAAATATGTCAGAAGAGTTTTGTGTCACTGCCATTGGAGTCAGGGGTGAACTTTCTGAGAAACAAAAGTTGGAAAGGTAGATTGAAGCCACAGTGGTGGCTTTGAATATGAGACTTAGTGGTTTGGACAGTCACAGAGTAAGGATATTTACATATATATACACATATATATATATACATATATATATATATATATGTGTGTGTGTGTGTGTATGTATATATATATATTTCAATGAAGTTTTGGAGCTTTAAAGTAAGAATGTTTAAACACCTAGAGTTTTTAATTTATCCCTTTGGAAATCTAGGTCAAAGGAATTGGAAGAACTATATTTTACACACTTAAGAAAAACTTCGGAATGTGAAATCAGAGAAGTATGGTTCATTGCAGTTACAGAAAATATTTTGAAAAGTGAAATATAATTAAGAAGCATTAGGAAAGATAGCAAATGCATCAAAGTAAGCACAAAGTCAGAATTACCCTACTTAGGACAAGATTTTTCTAAGTACTTTACGAGGACCTCATAAGCAATAACAGAATTCATAAATACATCAGAAGGTGAAAGGGATTTGGAGAATCAGTGGGACAAATTGATGGGCACCATAGAAGAACAATACCCAGGTAGGAAAAAAAGGAGAGAACAGAAACAGTGAATTCCTTGACATTCACCTCTATTGAGAAAAAGCTGGGCAAGGGTCCCATTCCTACAGAATTGATAAATGCATAGAATATTCTTGGTTACATCGACAGCTTGAATATAGATAAATCACTAGAAAGTGTGATGCTGTCCTTGGATTTTTTTAAATATAATTTTCGTACATTTAAACTAGCATAAATTTCAAGTGTGCTTATAGTTTGATGAATTTTTATCTAGTTATGCATTCATGTGTGTTCTCATTTATGTCTGGCCTCTTTAACTCAACACATTGTTGACCTGAAAGTTTTGGAGGATGAAATTGTTGACTTGTTGGCTAACCTATGCCCACCCCGCCTCCCCCCATGATAAAGAGCAATTTGTAGAGGACTGGCAAGCTGCCTGTGAGATTACCATCTCTTTGTAGGGTTCTTGAAGGAACCCTGAGAAATTCAGCCTGGTAAAACCTATTTCTGGGCTTGGCAAGCCACTGCAATTCAGTGGGAGACTGTCGGGCAAACACAACATGGTTTCTTTTAAAAAGAAAATCTGAATTATCAGAGTTCTGCAGAGGGACTAAATAAAACTTGGTTTTTAATTCACTCGAATTTTTAGAATGCTTTTCTGAAAATAAAAATAACTATTGTAGAATCAATACATAAATTTTTTTTTTCATAATATGATTGAAAGATACAAAGGAGGAAACAAAAATCACCTGTAATCTCACTGCTTAGAGTAATCACCGTTTAACATTTTGGCAGGTAATCTGTGGTGGATGTGTGCACTGATATCCTTCTATATCAGTAACTCTAAAGTTATAAATCTCTTAGGATTAGATTCCACTCTGAATGATAGGAAGCCTGAAATAATCATGGCTTAAATAGGGTTGATGTTTGTTTCTCTCTTACATAATGAAGTCTGAGGGTAAATAGTCCAGAGCTGATATAACAGGTCCATCATCCTTAGACACCTTATTGCCACCATCTTCAATATGTGGCTTACTCTTTGTGATCCAGTGTGACTTTTTCATCTAAGGCCATCAAGTCCTTATTTCGCGGAAGGAGGAAGAGGCAAAGAAAGACATGCACCTTCCCTTTGTTAGTTTCTCAGAGTTGCATATTCCACTTTGATCTATCTTTTTGACCAGGATTTACATTGCTAATCTAGTTGCAAGAGAGACTAGCTAGGAAATAGCCTTTATTCCAGGTGGCCATAATTCCAGCTGAGATTTGGGTTTCTCCTTTAAAAGGACAGAAGGAGATGGGGTGCCTGGGTGGCTCAGTCGGTTGAGTGTCTGACTTCGGCTCGGGTCATGATCTCGCGGTCTGTGAGTTCAAGCCCCGCGTCGGGCTCTGTGCTGACAGCTCAGAGCCTAGAGCCTGTTTCGGATTCTGTGTTTCCCTCTCTCTGACCCTCCCCCGTTCATGCTCTGTCTCTCTCTGTCTCAAAAATAAATAAACGTTAAAAAAAAAAAAAAATTAAAAAAAAAAAAAAGACAGAAGGAGATACAGATAATGGGACAATAGTGTCACAAGCATTTCCATTTTAAATATGTATATCGCTCATTTGGAGCATTTTATAGTATTGCATTATGTGAATTTAGTCTGCTGTTGAATATTTTGGTTTCCATCCCCTATTATCCTGCACAATGCTGAAGAGAACATATTTTTATTTGCCTTTTTTTTTTTTTTCACCCACCTGGTTTTTGTCTTACTGTAAGTAAATTCCTTAAGTAAAATTGCAAGGTCAAGGACTACACATGCACATTTTAAATTTTGATTCATTTCTGCTTTTCAGAAGTCCTTTCATTTTCACCTACCAGGAATAATTGAGTTTCCATTTCCCCACGTCCTCATGATTAGTTTCTTTATGTGAGTGTTTGGACAAACCATTTCCTCTCTGTAGTTTTAATCTACACTTCCATTACTTGTAGGTTGATCAGCTTTTCATTTGTTTTTGGTGTTTTGTGATTTCAGTATTTTGTTGGCCTTCGTTTGCAAATTGCCTGTTTCTGATTTTGGCTCATTTTTGTCTTGGAATCTTTGTCTTTTTCTCAGTTATTAGAGTTCTTTATATATTAAGGATATCAATTCCTGGTTTTATAGTTTTTGCCAGTATATCTTTCTTTCTTTTTTTGCCTTGTTTTGTTTCTCACATAAATAAACACATCTTTTATTATTTTCTTCAGGATCATGGCTTTAGGATGACACTTAAAAGTCCTTTTCCACCCCAAGATTATATCAAATATTTCCCTAAAGTTTTAGAATCTCTCTCTAGTATTCCATACAAAGATTTTTAAAGAAATACTTTATCAACTACAACAAACTGAAAATCAAAATCAAACTGCTTTCCCCAGTAAGTGTGGGTCTCCCTGTTGCCATTTTTGCAGGCTCAGTATTAATTAGTAAAAGAAGCTGCCTCTTCTATTCTCTCCCAAGGACCCAGATGGTACAGGCAAATGAAAACTTTTTTTTTTAATGTCTATTTCTTTTGAGAGAGAGAAGGAGCAGGGGAGGGGCAGAGAGATGGAGAGACAGAGAATCTCAAGCAAGCTCTGCACTGCCAGCACGGAGCCTGACACAGGGCTCAAATTCATGAACTATGAGATCAGGACCTAACCCGAAATCAAGAGTCAGAGGCTTAACTGACTGAGCTACCCAGGTGTCCCCAAAACCCTTTCCTTTACTCTGATCCCTGACATGTTAACTGGTGTGATTAGTAGGAAATTTTTTGGTTGAAAAGCCTTTTCCAGACCCCAAAACATTGCTGATTGCCTGATTTTTGTCCAGACATAAATGCATGTGAGGGACCCAGCATAAAGTGTTCAATAAATGGTAGCTGTTTTTATAAACTTCTTCACTTAATCAAAAGCAGTTTTTAAATCCATTTCTTTGAAAATCTAAAGGAATAAAAGGGGCTTGTCCCCTAATTATACCTGACACCTTCCCACTAAACAGCACAGTTTTGTCAGCATTGAAAGTCTGTTCAGTTAGGTAACACCTCTTGCCAGTTACCTACCCACGTGCCACAGGGAACTCCCTAGTGACCATGGTATCTGTGCCCTCTCCTTCACAGTTGACTTTGATGTCCACATTTGTCTGGACACTGAAGTTTGAACCAATGCATTCATTATCTGTGGTTTGGGTTGGGGGGAGTGCACAACGTTTTTATTTTTATTTTTTTTTAATGCAATTTATTGTCAAATTGGCTAACATACAGTGTATACAGTGTGCTCTTGGTTTTGGGGATAGATTCCCATGGTTCATCGCTTACATACAACACTCAGTTCTCATCCCAACATAACATGACTAGAATAAACTAGCTTACTCTTGAATTAATGTTAAACGAATAATGATTCTCCTTGTTGATGCTGATCTTCTTAGCCACTTACTGGTGTACCATTTTATTAACCTTTTTCCTTTTTTCTCACCCATTGTCATTGCTGTGGATTTTCAGCAACTCGTATAAATTCTATTGTCCTTAACTTGCCTCTGCTTCTAAATTATTCATCCCATAAATAATACTTGTAGTTTCCATCTCTCTCTCTCCCTTTTTAATGGTATCTTTACTTTTATCCATCATATTCATATGTTGCTTTTTACTAGCACTTTTATCACCCTTGCTACTTTTGTTCTTATAGGACATACTGGGTTAATAATGTTCATTAAACACCTGAGAAGCAATCTCAAATAAAACAAACATTATGGAACAGAAGCATCATGTAGGCCTGTCGTGTATGATCTTTAACGCAGTTTCTTTTTGGTGGTTGTGGACCACAGCTTTTGCTTTGAAGTGTAGATATATCCATAGTGTGAGAGATTAGGTTAGAGTAGTACTTATTTTTTTAATTTATTATTATCATTAACTATTTCTAACCTTATCTTTATATCCCATATTCCTTATTTCCTTTCCTCTAAATGCTGTTACCTGTTTGCTGTCAACCTTTTAAAATGTTGTCTCTAATAGAAACTTCTGTGGTAATTGCTCTGTATTCCCAAAGAGAAAAAAAAAATGTCTTGGTTCTTCCCCCCATCCCCCCAAAAATCTGGTTGAAATCTGGTTTTAAAAAGAATTCAAGGGGCACCTGGGTGGCCAACTTCGGCTCTGGTCATGATGTCACAGTTTATGGGTTTGAGCCCTGTGTCAGGCTCTGCTGACAGCTCACAGCCTGGAGCCTGTCTCAGGTTCTGTGTCTCCCTCTCTCTCTGCCCCTCCCCCACTCGCACTCTGTCTCTCTCTCTCTCTCTCAAAAATAAACACCAAAAATAAAAATTTAAAAAGAACTCAAGAGTGTATATATAAGAAGTAGCTAAAGTAGAAAGTGAAAGTTGTAGTATTGTCAACCACCCTCTCCCCTGCAGTAACCACTTTTACCAGTTTGGTATATGCGCTCAGTCTTTTTTAATTACATCTATATATTTACATAAATGAGGTCATATGCGTAGCTCTGTGAATTTCTTTACCATCAACTCTAATTACTTTGTAACATTTTTAAAGTTCTGGTACCAGGGGCGCCTGGGTGGCGCAGTCGGTTAAGTGTCCGACTTCAGCCAGGTCACGATCTCGCGGTCTGTGAGTTCGAGCCCCGCGTCAGGCTCTGGGCTGATGGCTCGGAGCCTGGAGCCTGTTTCCGATTCTGTGTCTCCCTCTCTCTCTGCCCCTCCCCAATTCATGCTCTGTCTCTCTCTGTCCCAAAAATAAATAAAAAACGTTGAAAAAAAAAAAAATTTTAAAAAAAAAGTTCTGGTACCAGACAGCCAATGATGTTTGCTCCCAAGCCAACTGCTGCCTATTTTCCCTCTCTCTTTAATATTGACTGCCAACATTCCCACCCTTCCTGAACTTAAGTTGGGCTGTTTTCTTTCTATGACCACTCTCCTCTGCTTTACGCATTTACTGAAGAGTCAAGTCAGAGAAGAGGATAAGCATGAAGGAGCAGCCATAAGTGTCAATTCCCCAGCTGTGTGTGTTATCTAGCCACTCTCCAACCAGAAAGTGGCTTCACTGTGTTCACCATGCATGCTGCAGATTCTCTGCTCAAATGGAAAATTATCCCTCTATCCAGCTGTGTAGTCAGCTTAACAGTGAGTATGATTGGCACATTTAACAGCTCTCCTGCAAGATAGAATCAAGATAGAAAGCTAAAGAAAGTGCAAGATTACCAAATAAAATTGAGATGTATTTATAGAAATCTCTGAGTGTTGGAGAGCCTTGCCGAAAATCCTTAGCAGGGGTAATAGTTCCAAATTAGGCAAATTTGGCTCAGCGGTAACCATTTTTAACTCAGGATGGTGTGGTACAAGGTGGAGATTCTCAATAGAGTGTGCTCTCTTTCCCTGCGGCACTAAGAATCTTATACATCTCTATTGGGGCATAGAGTATCTCCTAGTGAGCTGTAACTATCCATGGCAACAAGTGTATGTACACTCAGGGGTGTTGGTTCAAAGAAAGTTCACAAGCCCTGTTAAGAGCTAGGTTCCTCATTTTTCAAAGAGGTATTTGGACTAGATGATCTTATAAATTGTGTATTATGTTTTCAGAAAGTCAATTGTAAACAACACAGTGGTATAAACACATCTTGATGACAGGTTATATAAAAGAGTGAGGGTGCAGTCCACCCAGGGAAATGATGGAATGATGAAAAGGAACATTTTTGTGTTAAGCGAGAGGTTAGAAATAATCTAATTAAGTCTCATTCATCAGGTAAAGAAATTTGAGGCCCAGAGAATTTAGGGATTTGGACTAATAACAAATTAGAGGCAAAGTTAAAAACTAATACTTTATGCCTAGAACTAATCACAGCCCAGCAATAAAATCTGACTGATTTTTTTTTTTTAAGCTAAAAATAAATTTCTACTTTGGAAAACAGTTTGGTAGTTTCTTATAAAGTTAAACATTTAACCCAGAAATGTCACTATTAAGTATTTACCCAAGAGAAGTGAAATTATATGCCCCTACAAAAACCTATAATGTAAATGTCTTATAACTGCTTTATTAATACTTGGCAAAAACTGGAACAGCAACCCAAATGTCCATCAGCTTGTGAATGCATAAGCCAATTCTGGTACATCCATACATTGGAATACTTTTTAGCAATAAAAGGGAATGACCTGCTGAGAGCAACAAGAAGGATGAATCTCAAAAACATTATGCTTGTAGTATATGAAATTTCGAGTTGCTCAGCCTCCTTGCCAGCTCTGGTCAGTCTTTCACTTTGACCCTTGTAGTAAAAGTGTAGTGGTATCCTATTGTGGTTTTAATTTGTATTTCTCTAAGGACTAATATTGAGCATCTTTTCATTTGAAAAGATTTGAAGTTGTAAGGATTTTATTTTATTTTATTTTCTGCTTTCAAGTTCTTTATGAGATACGTGTTTTGCAAGTATATTCTCCCAGTCTGAGTTATCTTACATTTTCTGAAGAGTGTCTTTTGAAGAACTAAAGTTTCAAGTTTCAATTAAGTTCAATTTATAGATTTTCTGTTATGGTTCTTGTTCTGTGTCTAATCTAAAATTTTTGGCTAACATAAAGCACAAAGATTTTCCTCTGTTTTACTAGAGTCGCCCTGTCCAGTAGAGTATCCACCAGCGGTATATGGCTATTAAACACAAAGTTGCTATTATGACTAAGGAACTGAAATTTAAAATGTATTTTAATTAAACTTTAAAGGCTGATACTCGGGGCACATAGGTAGCTCAATCAGTTGAGCTCCGGCTCAGTTGGATGACTTCGGCTCAGGTCATAATATCCCGGTTCGTGGGTTCAATCCCCACATCAGGCTTTGTGCTGACAGCTCAGAGCCTGGAGCCTGCTTCAGATTCTGTGTCTCCCTCTCTCTCTACCCCTCCCCTGCACACACTCTGTCTGTCTGTGTCTCTCTCTCTCTCTCTCAAAAACGAATAAATGTTAAAAAAAAATTTTTAATAAAAGCTGATAATTCAATTATTGAGAAAATTTTAAGTATGTTTGAAAGAACTTGAGTATGTGGATCTACTTTTTCAACTGTAAGTTTTATGAAATCTCAATACATACTAAGTATTTCAGATGAAAATTTATCATCTGAATTGAAATATGCTGCAAGTATAATGTTAACACTAGATTTTGGAGACTTGGTACCGTAAAGTAATGTAAAAATGTCTCATTAATATTTTATATCAATTCTATGTTGAAAATTTAGATATATTGGGTTAAATGAAATATAGTACTAAAATTAATTTCACCTGTTCCTTTTACTTTCTTAATTTACCTACTAGAAAATTAAAAATTATGTATGTAGCATGTATTGTATTTATATTGCATGTACTTCCCAGAAGTTTTTATTGTTTTAGCTCTTACATTTAGTTCTATGATCCATTCCAAGTTTAAAGGCCCCTTTAACCTCAATATTTTATGATTTTTATGGAAGCTAAGAGTCCAATGAACATAAGCAAGGCTGGGAAAAAGAATTAAATTTTTTTTTTAAATCTGTAGATTTTATCATTAGGAAATATATTTTTTAATGTTAAAATGCACTAGGGTACAACTTCTCAGGGATATAGAAATGACAGTGTCAGTAGTCTTAATTAGTAGTCAGTAAGTCAGTAGTCTTAATCCCAAGCTGTCTGCCTTAGAAGTAAGCTAGCAGGGGTTAGTGGTACAACAGGAAAGCAATATTGAGGGAAAAGATGACTAGAACAAATTATAGTCACTTTTGTTTCTAAGATTCTTAAGTTTTTTTCCTATCCATATTAAATATGTTGCTCTTAATATAGTACACTATCATAGGTTTCCTACTAGTTTATTAGTGGAAAGATTTAAGAGAAAGCAGTTAGAACTTGTGCTGGTTTGAGTGCAAATTCAGTCTGTTATTAATTGTGTGATCTTGGGCCTTGACAGTTAAGTTAGTATCAATAACATTTATTCAGTTGTTGGGAAAGGACTAATTAAATACTGGATAGAAAATATTTGTCAGTAATTCTTATTGTTTGTGAAGGTAATTCATACAATGAAGTTTCCAGTTGCTACTCCTTTCTGAGCTGTGGTCTAATTTTATTTTTAGAATTCCTTTTCAAGTGTCAGCATTACTGTGTATTTTTATGAATATGTATATCTTATAAATATAGCCATCATATTAATATAACATTTCTGGTAATTAAATAACGCTCAACATCACTTGAAAAACTTCTTGTAAAATTATAAAGCCTTGCCAAATCTTGTTAGGGAAGTGTTTTACTAAACTTCATAAGACTAGGAAGCATCAAGGAGTTCACTGAAGGTACTAACATAATCTCAAAATTTTAGGCTAAAAATCTGGGAGTTATCTTTATTTCTTTCCTTTCCCCCTGCCCAAGGCCATATCTTGTACCATGAGACTTTTGTCATAAGGAAAACAGCACTACAGATTTTGACAATGGTAGGAAAGGTATAATTAAATAATTCTGATGTCTGCGGAAGTTTCTGGTAACAATACAGAAAAGACACCTTAGCACTTGTTACTAATATTAAATAGTTGTAAATAGTTTGCCTTTTTTAAAAAACCAGATCTCCTTGCTCCCCTTACCCCCTTTTTAAAGACATAGTTATATCTAAGGTTAAAATCACCAACCTTTGCTTTTCCTCCCTTACTACTTTCCTCAAGTTGATGTGCATCATACCTATACATGCCTTTATTAGCTTAGTATATTTAAAGTATGTATTCAATATTATTAGTATTGCCAAATTCTTGAGAGTTACACCAATTTATACTCCATTTTTACTATATTCTCTTCAGTACTTAGCATCATTAGTCCATTTGCTCGTTATCATCTTATTTTGCATTTCCCTGATTCTAGTGATTTTGAGCTTTTTATATCTACATTTATTGCCCACTCTTGTTTCCTCATTTCTATTGGGTTTTTAAATCGTTTTTTGTTGATTTATATGAATTTTTTATACTGAATAGGTTACAAATAAAAGGCACTAGTGAAGTTATTAGCAATAACTTATTAGTTATTAGTTACTAATAACTTTATTAGTGCTTTTTTATTAACACGTATGGGAAATATCCTCTCCCAATCTCTGGCTTGTGTTTTCACTCTGTTACTGGTGTCTTTTGAAGATTTTCATTTTACTTTATTAATTTTTTAATGTCTATTTTTGAGAGAGAAAGAGAGCAAGCGAGAGCGGGGGAGGGGCAGAGAGCAATGGAAACAGAATCTGAAGCAGGCTCCAGGCTCTGGGCTGTCAGCACAGATTCTGATGCAGGACTCAAACTCACAGACCACGAGATCATGACCTGAGCCAAAGTTGGACACTTAACCTTCTGAGCCACCCAGGCGCCCTGAAGATTTCATTTTAAAGTACTGTAGTCAGGTTTCTTAATCTTTGTCTTATTTGTACTTTTTTGTCTCTAAAGAAAGTCTCCACTACCCTAGGGTAGTAAAGAACTTACCCTCTTTTTATTTTTCACTGAAAGTTTTAAATTTTTTGCCTTTGTACCTTAAGTATTTAAGTCCTCTGGAATTGATTTTTGTGTATGGTATGAAGTAAATTTTTTCAGATGGGTTGCAAACTTCCCCAGCATTATATATTAGAAATGCCACATTTATCATATGGCAAGCCCCTGGATATGTGTGTCTGTTTGCTGGACTGTTTATTTCTATTTCATTTGTCCATTAACTATCACAGTTCAACATCCTACTGTTAATTACATTATAGTTAAGTTGTAATATCAGAAAATTTAAGTCTTCACTAATCATTGGTCTTTAGTTTTTTCCTAGGTAATCTTAGCCCTTGACTCTTTGATATGATTCTTAAACTCTATAAAAAAGAAGATTAGTGAGAATTGCTATTTTTGCAGAAGTTTATTTTCCTTTCCAATTAATATTATCTCTGACAAGAGTTTTATAAAATTTTTTGTTAAAGATTTTACACTTTTTTACTTTTATGGTGCATTTAAATTTTTGCCATATAAATGGTATTCTAATTTTTAACTCTTATTACTTTTTACTAATTGTTTATTGCTGGCATGTAATAGCTTAATTAAGGGGCGCCTGGGTGGCTCAGTTGGTTGGGCGTCTGACATCAGCTCAGGTCATGATCTCATGGTTTGTGAATTCGAGCCCCAAGTTGGGCTCTGTGCTGACAGCTCAGAGCCTGGAGCCTGCTTCAGATTCTGTGTGTCTCTCTGTCTGCCTCTGCCCTGCTCCACACTCTGTCTCTCTCAAAAATAAATAAACATTAAAAAAAATTTTTTAAATAAAAAATAAATAAAATAACTCAATTAATTTTGGTACTTTGATTTTTGTATCCAGCAACCTTGATGAACTCTCTTATTAGCTGTAATAGTTTGTTTTCAGAGTGTCTTTTAATCATATCAACTGGGAACAGTGACTTTTTGTTTCTCTATTTCTAATCATCTTTTTTAGTTTTCTTGTCTTATTGCATTATATAACATTTCCAGGTATAGTGTTGAATTTAAGCAGTCATAGTGAGTATCCTTGTTTTGTTTTGTTTTTTTTAATTTTTTTTTAACGTTTATTTATTTTTGAGACAGAGAGAGACAGAGCATGAACAGGGGAGGGGCAGAGAGAGAGGGAGACACAGAATCTGAAACAGGCTCCAGGCTCTGAGCTGTCAGCACAGAGCCCGACGCGGGGCTCGAACTCACGGACCGTGAGATCATGACTTGAGCCGAAGTCAGACACTTAACCGACCAAGCCACCCAGGCCCCCCTCCTTGTTTTGTTCTTGACTATAAGTTTTGTGTACTTCATCATTAACTATGATAAAGGATTTGGTTATGAACCTTTTATCAAATTAAAGAAATACCCTTCCATTTATAGTTTGCTAGGAGTTTCTGCCTAGAATCAATGTTGTGGTTTTCAAATATATTTTCTGAATCTATTGAGATTTGTTTTTTCCTATACTCGTTTATGTCTGAATTATATTAATAGGTTTTCTAATGTTGTACCAGGAAGCAAAACTATTACACAAAAATCAATTGGCTAAAAGTATTTTTTTTAATATTGTATTTGAATGAGAAGCAACCAAAGTCACTTCTTTATTTCACTGCCAGGGAGAAAAGCAAACTAAACCTGTTTTCTCTTTGCTCATAGATATACATAGTGAATATATGACTTAGTTAAATAGACAAAGGAGAAAAAGGAAATAAATGGTGATATCATTTATAACTTATTTCATTAACACAATTGCCTATAAAAAGCAGTTCATTTATAGTGCTGTGCAATTGTTCCAAACAATATTAAAGAGCTTTTGGCATTAACTCAACCTAAAGTTATAGTTTACATTAAAGATAATGAAAAGTAATTTCAGAGCAAAACTACTTTACAGTGAGAGAATCCTAATACTTTTTTTTTTTTAACGGAAGAGAACACCCAACAAAAGAAAATTTCTGTTATGATGGATTATAGACTAATTTAATATTGTGATTTAGTTGGGATCTTTGCTTTATCTTACATTAGCCAGCTAACTAATTTTCTTTGTTCTCAACTAGATTATAAATTCAGTCTATGTTCTTATCAATTCACATTGTGGCCTTTTAGAGCACATTATCTCTGCAAAAAAAAAAAAAAAAAAAAAAAAACCAAAAACTTGTTTTTTTAAATCTCTGATGATTCTTTTTTCTCTGTGTTACATGAAATGCCATGGTGGTTAAGCGTACTCTTTCTGGATCTCACTGTCCTGCATTCTAGTCCTGATACAGCTCTTACAACTTTGGGAACATGTGCAAATTTCATAATCTCTGTGTCTCATTTTCTTCATTTGTAAGATAGGAATACACTTCCTACCTCATAACTTTCTTGAGAGGATTAAAGAAGTTAAATATAAAGTTTTTACAGAGTGCCTTACACTGCAAAAAACACCATATCAAAATAACTGTGTATATTGTTATTTTAAACAACACTAGGAAGTAGAAGAACATACATGATATTTTGGTCCATGATTCTTTCTGCAGAAGACAGCCAATTCTCTAAAATTCAGTTTGCTATGACCAAATTGCCAAGTGTACCAAATGTACTAATTTGTTAAATTTTCTGGTTTTGTTTTATGAAGTTTACAGTAATTCGTACTGCTTTTGAAGATTTCTGTGAGGTTAATTTGGCCAGTTGTCATTTTGTCTTCATAGCAGCTTTTGAAAGTATTAGAACTGCTGAAACCTGAGGTTGTGATGTGAGTCTTGTTAGTAATAGATGTAATATTCAGAAACACATATTTCACGGTCAGTAATCTGAAACCTCCAAAGGGTATGTGCCTAAGTGAAAGGAGAACTAGAAAAGTATCATTCACTTGCTCAAGAAGTCAATAAGGAAGATGGTCTCTGCAAGGAGCTTGAGCCAATTGCTTTGAGAGTGTTGAAAGTCTGATTTATATAATGTTAACCACTTAATGGACTGAGCCACATAGGCGCCCTCGCCTGAGTGCATATTGTAATCAGCTGTACATTTAACAGCAGAAATTTCTAAAATGTAACAGAACAATAAAACTGAGAACATAAGTTAAATACAAATTGAAAGGCAGGGGAGCCTGGGTGGCTCAGTCAATTGATCATCCGACTTTGGCTCAAGTCATGATCTCTTGGTTTCGTAGGTTTGAGCCCTGTGTCAGGCTCTGTGCTAACAGCTTGGAGCCTGGAGCCTGCTTCAGATTCTGTGTTTCTGTGTTTCCCTCTCTCTCTGTCCCTCCCCCGCTCATGCTCTCTCTCTGTCTCTCAAAAATAAATAATTTTTTAAAAAGTTAAAAAAAAAATTGAAAAGCAAAATATACTTAACATTATTGATAATTGAATAGTTGCTTATGTACTAAAGAAAAATATTAAAAAAAAATTTTTTTACATTTATTTATTTTTGAGAGACAGAGAGCACAAGTGGGGGAGGGACAGAGAGAGAATGAAACATAGAATCCGAAGCAGGCTCCAGGTTCTGAGCTGTCAGCACAGAGCCCAACGCAGGGCTCAAACTCAAAAACCATGAGATCATGACCTGAGCCGAAGTCGAAGGCCTAACCAACTGAGCCACCCAGGCGCCCCTAAGGGAAAATATTTTAAATTGTAAAGGAAGAAAAAATAAAATTAATAGAAGAAAAAAACACTGCATTGCTCCTGGCTTGAGAAATGTTATTGTATAATAAAAATGGCAGCATTCTGTAAATTCACATATAGATTGAATGAAGTAGCCTCCATTGACATCTTTGGGGAACATGAGTGTTTAAAAGTCTAGTCATTCTAATTTACTTGAAAATATTACAAAATATAAATGTTACAGCATTGGTATTAAAAATGAAAAACAAGGGGCGCCTGGGTGGCGCAGTCGGTTAAGCGTCCGACTTCAGCCAGGTCACGATCTCACGGTCCGTGAGTTCGAGCCCCGCGTCAGGCTCTGGGCTGATGGCTCAGAGCCTGGAGCCTGTTTCTGATTCTGTGTCTCCCTCTCTCTCTGTCCCTCCCCCGTTCATGCTCTGTCTCTCTCTGTCCCAAAAATAAATAAACGTTGGAAAAAAAAAAAAAAATGAAAAACAAGACCAGGGAATAAAACAGAGGCTTCAAAAATATAAAATATTACAGAACTTGGAGGTGTAACTTACAAACCAAGAATAACTTAAAGGTGAAAGGAATCACCTTTAATGAATTTTGCTAGGACCCTGAGGAAAATGGACTTAGGTTTTTGTCCCTGTTGTGGATAAGAGATCAATTTAGGACTATTTACAAAAATCTATTTTCAGAGATCAGTTAGGTTTGTCACCATAATAGCTATTCTTCTGAAATGTGTCAATATCAGAAGGAAAGCAGCAAAGGCAGAATAAGGATAGTTGTTAAACCTATCCAAGTTGAGTAATAGGAGTTTATTATACTAGTTTTGCTTACTTGTATATTTGGGATTTTCCATAATAATTTTTTCAATGAAAGTAAAAAAAAATGGGAAAGATATATAGTGTGTATAACTGATAAAATTTTTATCCAAAAATATGAACAATGTTTATATATGTTAAACATATATGTTCTATAACCACATTCTATTTATTCAGTGGAAAAAAGGGATCAACAGGCAGACAATGAAGTATTGATAATAAATCATTACACAGAAAAACCTGCAGCTTTGGTATTAGTTAGAAATAAAATTAACATGAAAGCATTGGTGTGTGTTTATTAAGCTAGAAAAAAAAGTGTGAAACCTTATGTTGGCTAGAATATTCACTTATGTACTTGGTAGTGACTGTATCTAACTAGAGGGAAAACTAGCAATAGACGGTATTTATAAAATTGTTCACTCACTGTCCCTACTCTTCTGGGATAACAAGTATCTAAGACATTAGTGAATGCTACTATAGAATAGAATTTCTTCTCTAAAACGCTGTCGATTTAGGTGGCCTTTTCAGTCCCTTAACGGTTCTATAACTAGCAGTAAACACACTCTGTGGGTCAGGCACTGTTTCCATTCATTTAGACCTCACAACTTAAGGAGGGTAGTGTCTGTCTGCATCTTACAGATAGGAGGATTCAGTCTTTGCAAAATGAAGTGATTTTCCCCAAATCACATGTTAATAATGAGCTCAACCAGGATCTGAGCCCAGGCAGTCTTATTTCAGACCCCCTGCTTTAAATCATTTCTCCAAACTCCCTCTCAGAATTAAAACCTTGTATCAAGTAGTTGACTTTCCTTTTGAGGGCCATATAATTGCTTTAAGATGGCTACTATTAACATTCAGCTTCATTTTAGTATAGCTTCTAGATGGTTTTGACCATAATGCTGATGGGAATAAGCAGTGAAACAGATCTTCTGATATATAACTGATGTCATTGTAAATAGGTACAGCCTTTTTTGGAAAGCATTTTGGCAGCATATTTCAAGAGCCATAAAATGCTTACATTTTTTGACCTAGTTAATGCCATTTCTGGGAATCCTCTAAAGAAATAGTCTAATATGGAAAAAGCCATAAGCACTACAGTGATCACCACAGCCATGTTTGTAATAGAGCAACTGGAAGCAACCCTGAATGTTCATCAGTAGAGGAATGATTAAACACACCATGGTATATTTACTTAGGCAGCCAATAAAAATGAAGTGTGATGCAGCACAAAGAAAACAGGCATCTTGAGTTTTCAAAGTAGCACACAGCAGTATGTTTACAAAAATTACATTCTTTACAAATATGAAAAAAAAATGGAATAGAAAACTGTGTGTAATATTTTTTCTTTCTGCTGTTTTTCAAGCTTTTTGTAATATAAATTTATTCCTAACCTTAAGATTTAAATCACATGATTACCTAGTGTTTTTGTGTATTCGTCTCCTAACCCTCACTAGATTATAACAACTGCTTGATTATAAGCTGTGTGGTTGCAGGCTGCATGTTAAAAAACATGCAGAGAGCATCACTGGACACAGGCAGACTTCAAGAACCTTGCAGGTGCTTCATTTACTGGTTGCATGAACCTCGGCCAGTCACTCTGTCTCACCTGACTCATTTGACCCATGAAGTGAGCAGTGCAGTTTGCAAAGCATGACTAGAATCTTTGGAGTCAGGGGACCTTACTGTGTGTGTCTTTGGCTCTTAGACAAGTAGCTCAAACTTTGTAAAGCTCAATTTCCTCATCCATAAAAATGGAGCTAGTGAGATCAAGGTCTGGCACTCCTTTAGTAGATGCTCTGAAAATGTTCCTTCCATTCAGTTATGGCCCTTATAAAGTGTTCCTCACCTTTCTCTTTGCATGACAAGAGCAAATATAAAGTCTTTCAGCTAACTTCTTTTGTCTGAAATCTTTTGAGCAGCAGCTTTTACACGTCTGTCTTCTAGAGTAACTTGTTACCTGTAATTTAGAGTTAAGGATGAAGGAAGAAAAGATTTTGTCATTCAGTATGGCCAGCAAACTTTTCAGTTTTGTTGTAATCCTTTTCTTATCTGATTATAAAAAAAAGTAAGTGGCCATTGTTGAACATGTGAAAAATGTGGAAACCTGGAAGAAGAAAGCTATGCGATAATCTTCCCACCAAGAAATAACCATTATACGTTTCATTTTATTTCTTCTTAATTTTTTCTAAATATGACTTTTTTTTTTTTTTTTTTTTTAAGTAGAACTATAGGAAAGCTCTCATTAGATCGTTTGTATGTTTGGGGCAAGTTTATTATGACGTTTTCTGTTTGCTTTGAGGTAGTGTACCTTTTTGTATTTTAATATTCATTTTTGAGAGGGAGACAGCACAAGTAGGGGAGGGGCAGAGAGAGAAGGAGACACAGAATCTGAAGCAGGCTCCATGGTCTGAGCTGTCAGCACAGAGCCCAATGCAGGGCGCGAACCCACAAACAACAAGATCGTGACCTGAGCCGAAGTCATACACTTAACTGACTGAGCCACCCAAGCGTCCCAAGGTAGTTTACCTTTAACAAGTAATTCTTATACAGAGATAAAGACCAAACTAGCAATAGGGAACCAGATGGAGGATGGGGTAAGGATAGCTCTGTCTTAATTAGTAGGACAATTTTTTCTGTAATTCTGATACCTGTCAAAGAATGTACTTATGTAAAGTATAATTACCCGAATCATACTTCCTGGACTTTTTTAGGACAATTACAATTTTAAATAACTTGTGATATTTTCATTGCAGGTTATCTTGTACCATTTCAGACCATGAGTTGTGAAGTTTGGTCTGGAAAATATAATCACCAGACATAAACTTGGAATAAAAAAAAAAAAAAGCTTGCAGAATAACCACAATTTCTTGGCTCTTGTCCTTATCATTTTTAGAACATGCAGTTTTAAAAAATCGTCAGTCCCTGTAACATCCTCTGGAGAAAAGGGGGAAATTTATCCAGTGACAGAACCAACAGAGCAGCAAATACCTAGAAAGGCAGCCTGACCTACTGTGTCTGTGCAGGGCCAGGCATTGATGCCACATTACCCTGACTTGTGTTGAGCTTGTACTGAAATCAGAAAGAGAGAATGTTACTTGTTGAGGGATTAAGAACGTCGATCCTTCCGTTTCTGGGCTTTGCTGTTCAAGGCAGGCTTCTCCGGAATGACTTTAAAGGTGGGGGGAAAGGTGTTTTCCTTCTTCCATTTCTTTTCTTCACAGCAGTAGTAGAATTATGAAAGGTGACAGGGTACACCCTATATAAATAATTTTCATTGTGGCATATCTGTCATCCCCACTACATCGAGGAAGACATGAGAAATGTTTGAGGTCAGTGTATTGTCTTGCCTCATCACTCTCCTTGGAATATGCCACTGTGGCTTGTGCCCTTTTCACTTTTGAGGTCTGCTTCCACAGGCAAGAGACTGTTGATTGGTTGGGAGTAGGTGCCCCTCACTCCTGCTTTAGAATCTGCACATCAGGACAGTCACTTGTCCTTTTGAGTCTTGTCTTCTGACAAGGAAGGGCCATAACTCCTTACTGATACTTGCTTGTTAACCCTTCCCAATCATTTCCTCTTTGAGGAAAATCACTTATTTACGGGAGAAAACCTAACCTATAGTACAGTTTGAGAATCCAGATTAGAATTTAATGGACCTCCACAGCGTTAGGCAGTACTTAGGTGCAGTGGGATAGTAGAGATTTGGAAGTGTCGTGTGGGAGTGGGACAGATAACTATAGCCTGTAAACCTTCTACTTGGAATAACTTTGGTCTCTTCAAAACTGTGTTTGCCTGAGATGGAACTTGGTACTCTGTGAAAAATGATGACCTGAGATTTTTGAGCTGCTGAGGGAAGTGGTACCCAGAGCTGTAAAAGGGAGGAAGCTGCATAGAAAGTTAGCTGAATCTACATGCTATTCTTATGAGAGAAAATGATCAGTTCTACTTAATTCACTATATCACTTCTTAGATTTTTCTCTGTAACTGATTATTGATAAAAGTGATTTTATTTCTTTCAGTATTGCCTGTCAGGGCACCCAACCTTACCATGCAATGTGCTCAAATTCAAATCAACTACTATTATGTTGGACTGTGGACTGGACATGACTTCCACTCTCAATTTCCTTCCTTTGCCACTTGTTCAAAGGTATGTGCTGCTGCATCTGAGACAAAATGAGATTTCGTTTTTTGAAAAATGGTACCGATTAGCATAGAGATTACTAGTACCTTGTGTGTTGTCCTTAGTTTACTTTGTTCCCTAAAAATGTTCTTTATCAGAATCATTTCCTTTGGCTGGGTTGATGGAAAGTGTTGTATTGATTTATTGATTGACTTCTTTATTATAACTTCTGAGCTTCTGTAAAATGTTCCTGCAACTGCTCTATGCAAGTGAGGTCATGTATATTTCATCTTTCTTGCTAATTCATATAAGAGCTGATAAATAGTCAGCTGATGAGCCCAAAAATTGAATTTTAGAACCATTTAACTGCCTTTGCAGCGACTTGACATCATAGAGCCTGACATTTCTTTTTGATAGGTATCTATGGATTATATTCATAATTGTCAGCTGTAGATATCATAGAATCATATATGAAGCCAAAGTCCTTGTCTTAAAGCAGATATCTCAAGACTATAGTCACCACTGTTTACTCTTACAAATACTTTGTCATGGAAATCGGCTTCCCAGTTTGCTGTTATTTGGAAGCAGCAATTTATAAGAGAAGTGGGTAACTTATATAAGCAAATATGCTCCCAGTAACAAAAAGTGGTATCACATAGGAGAGACAGAAAAGCTATCTAAAACAGATTTTTTTTTTTTTTTTTTTTAATTTATTTTTGGGACAGAGAGAGACAGAGCATGAATGGGGGAGGGGCAGAGAGAGAGGGAGACACAGAATCGGAAACAGGCTCCAGGCTCCGAGCCATCGGCCCAGAGCCCGACGCGGGGCTCGAACTCACGGACTGCGAGATCGTGACCTGGCTGAAGTCGGACGCTTAACCGACTGCGCCACCCAGGCGCCCCTCTAAAACAGATTTAAGAGCTTAAAAGCATAGCAGCCTAGGTAAACCATCTAATATACCTCATTCCTGAAGATATCACCGTATGCAATGATTATTCATAATGATAATCTCCTGAACCATCTAGAAAAAGTATAATTAAAAATCCGTCTTTGGGTTTTGTTTTTGTTTTTTTGTTTTTTTGAGACAAGGAATACCAATAAGGTAAAGGGGACAGAGATAATTCCAGATTACGTTTTGTGTAAAGCTGATAAAATTCAGTTATAATCACACCTAAAACTTAGAAATACATTTATTATCCACAGATACTATCTATCTCTATATATATTTACAACTGTTTCAGAAATTGTAGGTATCACGTATATTTCTGTACAAAAGTGACTGACAAGTTATTTCATACTAAAATAGCCTGATATTATTGTCTGTTTATCCCCCAAACATTACAGTGTCCATTTGTTTGTTGTTTATTAAGAATCTGCACTGGACTGGAGCAGGGGATACAGATCTAAACAAGACCACTTTCTTTTTCTCGTGGAGCTTACATTGTGTTGGAGAGAAAGTATTCCACAGTTGAAAATTTCATTATACTTGTGTTAAGAGAACAACTATACACTTGTGATAATTACTAAAAAAAACAAAATATAAGTACTATGAGAGTTTCCAAGAGGCGGCCTCTATGCACTGCGAGGTCATGAATTACCTAGGTGCTCCAGTCCTGAATTGGGCAATTTTAGCTACATATTTTCCCTTTCCTGTTCACTTTTGTCTTTACCTAATTCTGTGTTCTCACAGCCCTGGCTCAGCATTGGAATCCACTTCTACTCTCTCTTCCCCTTTGTCATTGTTCTTCTCTCAGAGGGAAGTTATACTAGAGGGATGATTGGCAACCCATATGTAGTTCCTTAAAAAAAAAAAGTGTTTTCTGTTGCTCAGGCCAGAAACCTTAGAGATACAGTTGGCCAAAATAGTATCCCCAGTCCCTCCCTAGCCCTTCATCCTGCTTTATTTTTCTTCATAGCACTTGTCCTTACATTATATATACATATTTAGTTTATATGTTGTCTGTCTTCTCCACTAAAAGTTTTATAAGGGCTGGGATCTTTTTGTTCACCACTGAATCCCCCTTGCCTAAAATACTTCTTGGCACGTAGTAGCTACTCAGTACAAGATTTGTCCTATGAGTGAATCTTCTCTGGATTCCTGCCCTCTTGAAGTGTGATTTCATTATTCATTATAATCTTTTCTTTATCTTGAACCTTCCCATCTTGATTCAGTTCTTCCCATTTAATTATGCTCAATTACTTCTAACTTAATATTTAAAAAAACCTTTTTTAACCTTCTCTCGACTCCACTTTCCGTTTCAGCATTACTTAACTCTTCTCCAGTCTATGTGCCCACACCACCTACCAGAACACCTCTCACTAGAATCACAAATGACTTCGTGTCATTAGATGCACGTTTGTCAGTTCTCATCCCCACTTGGCCATTCAGCATTGTTCTCCTCCATCATAATGCATTCCTGGTTCTCCTCTTCTCTAACTCTTCCTCTTCTATCTACCTTGGAGATTCATCTTTTTTTGACTGACAATCATATATCAGAATTCTTTGATATCCAGTACTTGGCCATCAGAGTATCCACCAAGGAAATTTCCTAAATGCTCAGGGCTTTGATTACCATCTAAACAATAACCTACAAATGTGTATCTTTAGTTAGTAATCCTCTTCTGAGTTCCAGATTCATAAACCCAAAATGCCTACTGAGTTTCTCTCCTTGGATGTGGCTTTGGAGGTACTTCAAAACTCAGCATGCCCCAAGCTCAGCTCATGAATTGATGGTTCAGAAGAGAAGACCCTCCCAGACCTGGTTATCCCCCACAGTACCCTATCTTAATGACTGGCATGCTGTTCTGAAAGCCAGAAAACTGGGAGTTAACTTAGATATGCCACTATTTCTCATTCCCCGTATCCAGTCTTTCATGAAGCCTTGTTAGTTTTACCTTCTCAAACAGTTTCGAATCCAGTAACTTCTCTTTAAGTTCTGCTGCAGGTGTTATCGTATTTTACAGGCATTACTGCCAAGGCCTCCTCATCAGTGTCTTCAGTTCTGATCTTGCCCTTTTCTGAATCCAGAGCCATTTTTGTGTAACTTTTTCATTTTGAAATCACTTCAGATTTACAGAAAAGTTGCAAGAATAGTACAAACATCTCCCAGTTACTCTTGTTAACATTTTATCATATGTACTTTTATAATTTTCTGTTTATACATATGCATACAACTTTTTCTGACCCAGTTGAAAGATACAGACAGGATGCTCCTTTACCACCTAAATACTTGAGGCCTATTTTCTAGGAAAAAGGAAATTATTTTACATAACCACAATACAATAATCAAAATCAGGAAACTCACACTGGCACTATGCTAGTATCTAAGCTGTCTACCTTCTTCGTATTTCCCGAGTTACACCAATTCATATTTCAGTATAATGCCTTTTATAGCAAAAAAGAAGAATAACAGTAGTGTTCCAGGATCCAGTGCAGATCACACATTTCATTTAGTTGTTTTGTCTTCAGTCTCCATTAATCTGGAAGAGTTTTGCAGTCTATCTTTATGACCTTGCCATTTTTAGGAGTACGGGCTAATTATTTTATGTAATGTCTTTCAGTTTGGAATTGTCTGATACCTCTGCATGATTAGGTTAGGATTATTTTGATAGAAATACCACACAAATAAATGGTGGTATATGTTATCAGAATGCACATGATATCAATTTTCTTCAACATTGTCTTGTAGAAATATACATCTAGTCTTGTCTCTCACCTGTTTAAAATGTTTCACTGGTTTTCATCGCTCTTAGGATAAATACCAAGTTCATCTTGGTATATTACGGTTTATGCCTACCCCTCTAGTATCTTACTTTTTATTTCCTTTTAGTTTCAAAGAAATCCTACTTCTTGCCTGGGAGCAGTCACACTCATTTTTTCCGTCAGTCGTAAAGGCTCTTCTCCCCCAGCCCCATCCTGCTTTCCCTGAGCCTACTTCACAGGAGCTCGTGTTTCAGGTCATTTATGACTTCAGTTTCTATATAAGAAGGACATAAAGATGGTATTCTGGTCGGGTGAGGGGGACAGAGTGTGTGGGCCTCTTCTTGAATTTTCATTTGAATAACCTTCTATGTAAGATGTCCATGCCAAAGGCTGGTGAGAATTACTGGAGGAAAATATGGGTCTTGTCTTTCTCTGTTCCCTCCAACCCTGTCCTTTGGCCCAGTTTCCCCTTGAATCTAGGACTGTCCAGATCTCAGCTCAGTCATCAGACCCAGAGAAGTCTTTTGATGCTGCCTAGACCAGTCCCTCTTTTTTTTTTTTTTTTTTTTAATTTTTTTTTTTTTAATTTTTTTTTTTAATGTTTATTTATTTTTGATACAGAGAGAGACAGAGCATGAATGGGGGAGGGTCAGAGAGAGGGAGACACAGAATTTGAAACAGGCTCCAGGCTCTGAGCTGTCAGCACAGAGCCCGACGCAGGACTCGAACTCACGGACCGCGAGATCATGACCCGAGCTGAAGTCGGCCACTTAACCAACTGAGCCACCCAGGCGCCCCTAGACCAGTCCCTCTTTAGGGAATTTTGTACCATCCTGCATCATCATTTTTAGTATCTTTTTCTCTATTTGTGTGATTACTTGTAATGTCTGTCTTCCCTGCTAACTTGGGGACAGGTATGTTTTGTTCACCGTCATATCACCAGCATGCCTGACACATAAATATTCATTAATGAATGAGTGAAGATGAACAATACTCCTACAGTACTACACCAAATGTTGAAGTTCTTCCCTCCATGTTCCCTTTTTATGGAAACACTTCCTCCACCCTCACCTCCTAACTCCTATTCCCAGCTCTCCCACAACACCACACGCTGTCAAAGGTGCCCTTCCTATGTGAAGCTGTAACACTTCTGCTTACCCCATCATGCTTTTATTTTATTCTGTTTAATTGCTGTTTACCATCTCGCTTTACTAAAGTGCAAACTCCTAAAACTCAAGGTTTATTTTGAACTGTCATTACATTACAGTACATTGTTACGTGCACTTTGTATACTTGGCTCAGAGTAAGCTTTTATTAAATATTATTTGAATGAATGAATGTAGTCATGCCTCTTAGATTATTTTCTGATTATAAAAGTAATACATTTCAAAATAGGCATTTGGAAAAATGAAAGGTATAAGGGGAAAATGAATTGCATACCGTGTTCATTCTAACTTTTGCTATTTTGTTAGGTAACAGATTACTTTTAAATGCCTTGGGTTATTTATTTACTTATGGGAATATTTTACCTAATTTTTATACTTAAAAAAATATTTATTTATTTTGAGAGAGAGAATGAGCGGGGGAGGGTAGAGAGAAAAGGAGAATCCCAAGCAGGCTCTGTGCTGCCAGCACAGGGCCCAACATGAGACCCAATCCCACAATCATGACATGAGCCAAAATCAAGAGTCAGATGCTTAACCGACTGAGCCACCCAGACACCCCGATAATATTTTACTTATTTAAAAAAAAAAATAAACAGGGGAAGGGGATTAAGAGGCACAGACTTCCAGTTATTAAGTAAATAAGTCACAGAGATGAAAAGGACAGTCATTAATATTGTAATGTATGGTAATCTGGTGACTGCAGTTCTCATGGTGAGCATTTAGTAATATGTAGAATTGTCAGATCAATATATTGTACACCTAAATCTAATTTAATGCTGTCAGTCAACTATACTTCAATAATATAAAATACTGAAAAAGATCTTGTATACATGTTTTTTCTCGACTATATTTTTAATGGCATTCTTTTCTAAGAAATTATTAAATAGGGGATGCAAAGATGTGTTAATCTATAATCATAATTTATCTAATATCTTCACCTCTCATATTTTAATAAGGTATATTTCTATGGAGACACTTCTTCTTCCTTGCTTTAAAAAACTTATGGGGTGCCTGGGTGGCTCAGTCGGTTGAGCATCGACTTCAGCTCAGGTCATGATCTCACAGTTTGTGGGTTCGAGCCCCACATCAGGCTCTGTGCTGACCGCTTGCTTAGAGCCTGGAGCCTGCTTCAGTTTCTGTGTCTCCTTCTCTCTCTGCCCCTCCCCCGCTCACGCTTTGTCTCACTGTTTCTCAAAAATAAATAAATGTAAAAAAAAAATTTTTTTTAAAAACTTAGGGGCCCCTAGGTGGCTCAATCAGCTGAACGTCCAGCTCTCAATTTCAGCTTAGGTCGTGATCCCAGGGTGGTGTGATGGAGCCCTGTGTCAGGCTCCCCGCTGTGTGTGAAGCCTGCTTAAGATTTTCTCTCTCCCTCTCCACTAGTCCCTCCCCCACTTGTGCACATAACTAACTAACTAACTAATACAAATTCTGTAATCATTAAGAGCAAAGTCCTAAGTCCCTTCCCTTTTGGTAGCTTAAAGTGTACTGACTCTTTATGATTTAGTCATTAACTGAGTGGAACTCAGTAAGTAAATATTTTCATCTCTGTAGTCAGCATCCCTTTGCCGTTTGGTGACACGTCTGTGGCCCTCATTTTTGGCACTATTGTTATAACATGGCCAGGCTCTTTGAGCAGTCATTCCCATTTACTGGCAATTTCTCAAATCCAGAACAACCACACGTGTTTTATAGAAGGCTTTGATGTTTAAAAAAAGTATTTAGCAAGAGTTAAAACTATAGGATCTTAGGAGCACCTGGCTGGCTCAGTTGGTAGAGTATGTGACTCTTGATCTTGGGGCTGGCTGTAAGTTCAAGCCCCATGTTGGTAGAGATTACTTAAAAATAAAATCTTAAAAAAAAAAGGTTGGGGGGGGTACCTGGGTGGCTCAGTCAGTTATGGGTCTGACTCTTGATTTCAGCTCAGGTCATGATCTGACTGTTAGTGAGATCCCACCCCATGTCAAACTCTGCGCTGACAGCATGGAGCCTGCTTGGTATTCCCTCTCTCCTCTCGCTGTATCTCTCCCCGACTTGTGTTTTTTCTCTCTTGCTCCCTCTCAAAATAATAAACATTAAAAAAAAAAAAAAAAGTACAGTATCTGAAAATTTTACGTTTTAAAAAAGTTATTTTTGGGCTCCTGGGTGGCTCAGTTGGTTGAGTGTCTAGTTCTTGATTTCAACTCAGGTCATGATCCCAGGTTCATGGGATTGAGCCTTGTGTCAGGCTCCATTGTAAGTGTGGAGCCTGCTTAAGGTTCTCTCTGTCTCTGTCTGTCTGTCTGTCTCTCTCTCTCTCTCTCTCTGTCTCACACTCTCACTCCCCCTCCCCCTCCCTTCCTCCCTCCACCCCTTTCTGGCTTTTGTACTCTCTTGCTTGCTCTCTTGCTCCCTCTCTCGCTCCCTCTCTCGCTCCCTCTCTCGCTTTCTAAATAAACAAACAAATTTCTCTGATAAGCAGTGTACCATTCTGATCATTTGTTGAAGACAACTAACTGAATCAGTTATCTGTAATTTGAAGGCTGATTTCTGTGTGTCTGATGGGAAACAGAATGCATGTCCTATGATTCAGTTCACTTTTAAAGGGAAGTGAATATTTACAACCTTCCTTTAGAGAGCTAGCATGCACAGAATGAGAACAGTATTCACACTGTTTTGTCATTACATTTTTATCTGAATGCTTGGTTTTTTTAATCTGACCTGGCAGTCAATGTATTTTTCAAGAAATAAGTCTATAAGTGAAGACACACGTGACTTTGAAACGAGATGGGAATTAAAGAGCTAATGATAGAATATTTTTCTGTGAGGTTAGTGCAGAAAACTCCCAGAGTTTAAAAAACAAGTTTATCAGGTATAACTTATATGACCCAAACTTACTCTGCTAGTAGTAATTTTCATTCCCAAGTGTGAAATCAAAATTCTCACTTTTTGGTAAATCAAAGCAAAATGTAAACAGAATGTAGGCAAAGCGTATGTGGGACTTCCTAGTCTTTACATTCTCACACCTTCTCTGTAAGTTTTGAATTACTTCAAAATTAATAGATATCCCCCAAATTCCTATTGTTTTCTGAAATTAGATGCATGTGTATTTTTATTCAGGCTTTTAGCCTTTCCTAGAAGATTGGAAAATATTCACAATATTTATGTTTCTTATTTTCATTCTCTTTCACCTAATTACAAAGTCAGAATTTGATAAACCTATTTGGCAAGAGGCTAAGGGACTGTATATTAATTTGGTTTCTGATTATAGTCTTTTAGTCCCACACTGTTACCTTGCCCTTAATTTTTACTTTACAGACTAATTTTGTGAGGAGGCGCTAAAATCCTGTTGCCACCCAACTTGTACTCCCAACGTGCTTTTCTTCACCTAACACCTGGATCATTAAGTTCTTCTTTTAACCAGCATATTTCTCCCTAAGGTATTTGCATTTTCAGCCTTCAGCATAATTCTGCTAGTCAACTGATAGCACACAGTTAAAACCTGAGATTGCCAGAAGTGCATGATTTCTGAATCTAGACTTTCTTAGTGTATCCTACATGTGAAACGAGCCTCACCTCCTAGAAATTATTCACCTATGCTGTCATTTTGTAACACTCAGGAAAACTAGGTTCGTTTTCCAGATTTGGAAACCCAAGCCACAGGTGCAAAGTGACTAATCCACTTATAAGCAGTGGATGTGGAATGTGGACTTGACCAGAATTCAGGTACTGTATTTTTATTTGCAGTGAATTTAGACTGATAGGCAGCTAAGTGTTCTTGTCAGAACACCTGACCCCTCTGAGTCTGTTTTCTCATCCACAGTATGATGATCCTGTTTAGCCTTCCCCGCAGGCTTGTTGTCAGGCACAAGCAGGGTGAAGTCAGGGGCAGTAATTGGAAAACTATAAAATGCTCTAGTGTCTCATCTTTCTTTTTTCTCTTTATTATTTTGCATAGGATTCTCTTAATTTTCCCAGTTGAGTGCTAAACTCTTTGGCTTGTTAATGTTCCATCCCCACATAATTCTTAAGCTTGCTACAGTGTGGTTATTTTTCTTTCATCTTTTTGATTAGTGTTTTGGGTGGACATTGTTGCCAGTAATTTCAAACTGTTTTTAACTTTATGGAGATGATAACAGTCACCATGAAATCACTGAGGACTGTAATCGATTTAGGATAATTTAATCTTTTGTTTTGCAGTCCCAGGCTGTCTAATCTTCCTGGCTGGTCCCTAAAGGATGGAAATGCTTTCTTGGACAAGGTAATGATAACTGAAGCATATCTATACCCAGTGGAAAGCCATCTTGTCACACCAGAGCCACCGTATAGTACTGTGACTGATGGGTTCATTTTTTTCTCAATATATTCTCTCAGAAAAACCCCAAGATCCATGTAGGGTCTTCAGTACTTGGTGATTATTGTCTTTAAGAGCCTTTTAGGGAATCTCAGTGTTCAAATTCAGGTCCAATTTGCTCGTATGTAAAAATCTAAAAACTTGTGCTGCAAATACATTTTATCACCACAGAAAGAAAACTATTATTTTTAGAATTGCGATGAGAGTTTCAAAGGTAATACTGATAGAGAGTTCCATCCAATTCATTCTATTTTCAGGCTAGACTGACACCATGACTGGAAAGAGTAAAACTTTAAAAAAAAAAAAAAAAGACTTTAAAATCCTCAAGTATGTGAGTTTTAAACTGCTTCTATCCATGCTTAGGGAAGGTGGGGCTTTGAAAAATTTTGGTTCTTACTCTTTGGGTGAGGAGAGGCCATGGAAGATTGCAGGAGGGCAGTGTCATCATCTGATCAGATCTCTTGCTGCCTTGTGGGGAACAGACTATGAAGCCAGTGTTTAACTTCCCAGGCAATGTTCTTGGGGGAGTGGGAGAGTAACATGATCTTGGGTGAATTCAAATTGAGGGCCTTCCAAACTATGAACTAAGATCTCACTCCAGCCTTTCCTGGTAGCCTGGAATGGATAACCTTATAGGTATGAAAAGAGAGCACACAACTAGGAATCCAGGATTTGGGGCCCTACTCTGACTTTAATCATGGACTAGCCCTACAGTAAATGACTTAAATAACTTTTTTCTTCAAGGCTATTAAATTTTTGACATTGGATTATCATCACAATAATTCCTTCCTCCGACCAGTTTTTAGGCAGTTAATTTATAAATGAGAGACCAAAGGTACAAAAAATGTTAAAACTATAATCTAGTCACATTTTCTCCTAAAAAAAAATCACAGGCAAAGGAAGGTCAAAAACTGTGAAGCTCATCCATGCCATTCTCAGTCCTCTAAATCATTCTTCCTCTCCCAAGTTTCACAATTGAAAGACTAAAGAAATTTAAAGATCCTCAAAATGACTCATCCGCATAAGGCATTTCCTTCTTGTAATAGGTACTGTTAAATAAAGAGGGGATCTTTTTACAGAATTAATTTCTGTAACTGCATCCCAACCTCCAGTGCAAGGCAAATGCATAATTTGAAACCAGGTTTCCCTCATAGCCAACTATAAAATTATGTGACATTCAGAAACCTGTGCACCTGATTTCAGCCTAACTCTCCTGCTGGCTGTAAATCATTATTCCCTGAGAAAGGCTCAGAAGCATCCCATTACCAGTGCATTGTGAGCGAAAATGACTTGCATGTGTATGTGGGAGCATTTCATTAGAAGGGAGTGGTGAATAAAATACAGGGGCACTGTAAGTGCGTGGAATGCAAATATGCTTCTCCAGGCCAGAAAGCGTCAGAAGAGGCTCTGTCATGTGAGCTAGACATGCCCTGATGTGCAGCATTATGGAGAAGAAGATTACATAGCCAGTTTAAGAGCAGTCAGGGCTTTGAAATTTCCCATGATTTGTCTCTAATCATATTTAACCTCATCCTAAGGGAGTTGGGAGTCTTCTCCCATTAAACGTAATTGTTCATTTGTTTTTAGCTAGCAGGTACATTGTAATTAAGAACTATTTTCAGTCCGTTTTTGGCTTAGTGTTTCACTGTTTAAAAGGTAGTCATATAAAGAGAGGAACCGGAACCAGAGTTTACTGTGGAAGGTAAGGGGAGGAAACCTTCTGTCAAGGTTCTGATATAAGACCTGTAAAATTCAAAAGGAGAATTACACAGTTAATACCCTAATTTCAGATAAAGATTGAGAATAAAACCATTCAAGCTCCCATGTGTAAAGACACTTGTATATGAATATATAGAAATACATGTTCAATGACTAATGAAAACATGATGGAACAAAATTCTAACAGTATTTTTCTTTTTCTGGAAAGAGCAAACTGTCGAGCAAATTCTCACTTTTACTGGTTTCCTTATAAAGTCACAGAAAACTTTGACCTTGATAAAGCAAAAAATCCTCCACAGATTTCAGTTTCAAGTATAATGTGGGAAGATAGCCACTCGAGTGGCTTTCTGGAGGCATTTGTAGCAGACCCCATAGGTGGCCCCCTCGTGCTTCTTCAGTGTGCTGCTCTGTCATAATTTCAGCTGCCCATACCTGTATGAGTCTGCCGGAGAGTTTTCCCCTGAAGCTGCACAAATGCAGGAGTTACCGTGTAAATAAATATCCTAGATCCGTTGCCTCTGAGGAGGGTAACTCCAAGGTGTGTGTTTCACACCATTTCTCAGAGTTCCCCATGGGAAGAAGTCCCAGCTACCCACAGTGGGGTACAGCTTAGTAACATACCCATGATCAGCCCCCTTCCTTTCCCCTGATCGCCCATCAGGGCTCTCATCCTCCTGCCCTTTTTTCAGCACTTCCGTGTTAGCTTGCACTCACCATTTTCTCAAGGTCTGTTTATGAGGGAATTCAAACTAAGACATATTAAATATGGTAGGGCACAAGCAGAGTAGGGAATTGTACTGTATTCTCTTTCTATATAAGTGTACTTTTTTCTCTTGAATAAATACATGTGGTTTATAATCCCAAATGAATTGTGCGCTCCGTGAGGACAAAGGTTACGTTCACAGAGGTGATAGTAGTGGTGGTGGTTTAATCCCTACCCTCTGCGCTTCATCTCCCTCCTTGCTTGCCCCTTGTCCCTCACCCCTCGATCCTTGGTAGGAGGAGAAAAAGCCTCTAAGTCGTTTGTCCTTGGCCAGGACTCCTAACCTGATTGCATAACAAAATCATTAGAGGTGCTTATTATAAATACAGGTTTCAAGGCCTCATATCCAGATTTCTAATCCCTTGATGGGGCCCAGGAATCTTTACTTCCATCAGCGTTCCCAGATGATTCTGATATTGCTGGTATAGGCTATGTAACTATTACTTGGGAAGCACTGCATTGTGATTTAGAAAGCAGCGTATATCCACACATGCTTGAAGAGACATCGAGAAATGCACGTTGAAGCCCCAAGTCAGCCACCAACCAGCGTTTTTTATCCTGCATAAGACACTTAATCTCCCTGAGCCTAAACACGAAAGCAGTTGGCCTGAATAACCTTCCGACTTCCCTCCAACTCTCTAGCAGTCTGTGATTCTTCATGGAAAGTTTGGTTTGGGGATGAAGTTTCTTTGGTGCTTTATCTGTTGGATATCTCTTCCTAGAATTTTTTCCTTTTGGTTTCTTTTAGGAATTAAAAGAGTGCTCAGGTCATGTATTTGTGGATTCTGTGCCTGAATTCTGCTTGCCAGAGGTAAGATGAAAGTGATTCTTATTGTAGAAACAAAGCATATCTTGTCATCTCTCAAAATGGAAGTCAAGAAATAATCTTAAGGGGCTTAGCTTTCTGTTTTCAAAATGAAATGAATCTATTATTCCAGGCGCATTATCATGCAACTAAAATATAATCATTTAGGAGCCTTTTATATTATCTGTAAGAAATTTAACTCTCCTTTTTGTATTCCTAGCTCTTTCTATAATCCCCACTGACACTTGTACCAGGGCATAGTTCTGAGCATGATACAGAAATAACTCAAGCCTTTCAGTTTTGTAATTATATCCCTGTGTCTTAGATTAGCCATACTGTTTGTAGTCTTGCTTACAGTGGGTAATTGGGAATTGCTGTTATTCAACCAATACAGTAAACTGTAATATCAAATATTGCTTGAAATTCACAGATTCTGAATTGAGCCACGGATACCTATTCACTTACATATTATTATCACAGTGACACTTGTTTTAAGAGTTTGGGGTCAGTTTTATCATTTTAAAGAAAACAAAGGTCAGTTTCCATTCATTTTAATTTTTTGTTTCCTTGTTTTTATTTTTTTTAATTTTTTTTTAATGTTTTATTTATTTTTGAGACAGAGAGAGACAGAACATGAACGGGGGAGGGTAAGAGAGAGGGAGACACAGAACCTGAAACAGGCTCCAGGCTCTGAGCTGTCAGCACAGAGCCCGACGCGGGGCTTGAACTCACGGACCGCGAGATCATGACCTGAGCCGAAGTCGGCCGCTCAACCGACTGAGCCACCCAGGCGCCCCTGTTTTTATTTATTTTTGAGAGAGAGACAGAGAGGCGAGCGGGAGAGGGTTAGAGAGAGAGGGACAGAGAACCCGAAGGAGGCTCCAGGCTCCATGCTGTCAGCACAGAGCCCAACACGTGACTCAAACTCAGGAACCATGAGATCATGACCTGAGCCGAAGTCGGACACTTAACCAACTGAGCCACCCAGGCGTGCCCCTGCCCCATTCACTTTAAATGCAGCTAAGTAATCTCAGTTGACAGAGTCCTGATCTCTAGAGCGGTCTAGATGGCATTCTCAACAGACAAAGTATAGGGAGGCCAGTAGCTAGTCCCAGGTTCCTAAGGAAATCAGTGAGAAGCTACCATCCTGGTCTTTCCATGTACCCAGTGGATTATGGTGCCTCTAGAAAATACTGTCACAATTCAGTGCCAGAAGAAAATCTGAAGTACTATTTCCCTTATTTTTGTACTCTTTCTCCGTCTCTTTCCATTTTAACACCTTCTTTGATATTCTGTAGATAAACTTGTTTTCTCTCGTTGAATTATGTGTATGTGTCCTTTTGGAGTTGTGGAGCAAGATTGGTAACTGAAGGTGGCAGACAAGGGAACAAGTTTGAGATAAAGTAGTAAGAGAAACAGTGAAGGTAAAGAGTTGCCAAGAATCCTGAGCTCTTCCTAACTGCTATTCAAATCTTTTGTCACCTTCATTTGTCATTTAGGAATTGGTGGGGCAGGTCCCCATCTGTTCAAAGATTCCTAATCCCAGGTGCTGCATTTATTTTCAGCTTGCTACATATGGCACTGACTGCAGCAACCTTCAGTTTATGGACCACAGTGTAGAATTTATGAATTGGTGTTCTGATGACTTTCGGACCTGCTCCATTGAGTACTAATCAATTAGAAATTGGAATTAAATAATTCGTATTTTGGGCACCTGGTTGGCTCAGTCAGTTAGGTGTCCGACTTCGGCTCAAGTCATGATCTCACGGTCCATGAGTTTGAGCCCTGTGTCAGGCTCTGTGCTGATAGCTCAGAGGCTGGACCTGCTTTGGATTCTGTGTCTCCCTCTCTCTCTGCCCCTCCCCTGCTCATGCTCTGTGTCTCTCATTTAGATGTTTTAAATAAACATTTTTTAAAAATTACTATTTCACAGTTCACCTTTCCTTGGCTAAAGGATTATTGATATATTTAGGCTTCTAGAGCTATGTAAGTTTTTTCAGCTTGTATTGTCTTGTAGTTTGTGTCAAGTTAGTAATAGTCACTATTTTAAGGTAGAGGCAGGGCATTGTATGATTGGGAGAAAATAGGAGAGTCACAGAATCAGGACAGATATACTTATTCCAGTGCAGTCTTCAGAGACTTATAGGTGAGCTAATCCCAGTCTTCCTGGAATTTAAAATCTAGTGCAACTACCTTAAATATTTTTGTATCTGCCTAAGTCCACACTGTAGACTGAGTATAAAGTCTAGGGCAATATAGTAAGAAACCAATAAATTATGAGTGTTTGACCCAATTCATGGTCTATAGAACCCAAATGTCTATATACAACAAGTTTAAAATTAAAATAATCTTAATGGATTTTGAGTGAGAGAATGTAAATAAAAACATAAATGCGAGTATATAAACATGGTTTGGATGTTAAATTTATTTCTCAGGAAAAATGCTTATGTAGGCACCCTTGATATATATACAGACAGAATATATATGTATACATATATTTTTTTCTTCTAGCTGTCCTTACCAAATTTCTAATCATTCTAGACTCTGTGGGCTGACTCTTACATATTAAAGAGAAATTTCAAACTCACCCAGTTTCTCTGTGCAAGAGGGAAAGGAGATGCTTTTGAGCTTTCTTGTTGTTTCAACCGTTGTTTTCTTGTTTTCTAAAGTTTTTTTTTTTTTAAGTTTATTTATTTATTTGGGGGGGCGGGGGGAAGGGCAGAGAGAAAGGGAGAGAAAGAATCCCAAGCAGGCTCCACAGTGCCAGCACAGAGCCTGACACAGGGCTCAATCCCACAAACTGTGAGATCATGACCTGAACCGAAATCAAGAGTCAGACATTTAACTGATTGAGCCACCCAGGCATTCCCTTGTTTTCTTCTGGATCTGTCACTCTGCGATTATGTCTTAATTTTCTTATTTGTTTAAGAATGGTTCTAGAGAGGTAGTAGGGAATAGAACTATTGGAATGTTACATGACCCTTCCTTATGAGGATATTGTCCTGGAAGTGCAATGCACACATGGAGTTAAGGGTGGTGTAAATTAGCTGTTACTGTCATTAGGCATTTTATTCACACAGATTGCCATTGCCCTAGCAGTGAGTAACTTCTGACCTCTAATCTACATGCTGTCCTCAGGAGCTGATTATCTCTTGCCGGCTTTATTAAATTAACTTACTTTGTATGTAAAGCCATTCAACCACAAAATACCCACAGCCAAAATGGCAAACTGTCTCTATTATTTGCAAGATGGCACAGAGCTCTTTGTTCTTACTTCTTCTCTGTGGGAGACATATTAGTTCAACAACCCATTCTCCCATCTGAAACACTTCCTTGACTTACCCTATGCTGTCCTTAGTACACCATACAATTTCTCAGAGGTAACTTTAGTGATTGAGACAATGTATCTGAATAATCGCAATTCACTTTTCCCACAGAAAGTGCCAGTTCTAATGATGCATTCCTCCAACAACAGTGCGCCTAGGCCTGTTTTGCACTTGCCTACCACAACTGGGAGGGGACAGAGATGAGTCACACAGGATTCTTACCCTCAGAGACATTTAATATTGGAGGGACAAAGTGGTGCTTTGAGGAGCTGTTTTACAGAATGGCAACAGTCATAAGAGGGGCATCTACATAGAGACACCTGGGTGGCTCAGTTGGTTGAGCATCCAGCTTTGGCTCAGGTCATCATCTCACAGTTTGTGAGTTCAAGCCCCACATCAGGCGGATAGTGCAGAACCTGCTTGGGATTCTCTCCCTTTGTCTCTCTGCCCTCCCAAACTCACTCACTCTCTCTCTCTCTCTCACACACACTCTCTCTCTCTCTCTCTCTCTCTCTCTCTCCCCCCCCCAACCCATAATAAATAAACTTAAAAAAAAAAAAAAGAGGGCTTCCAGAAAATGCCTTGGTAATTCTGAGAAAGAATTGTGTTTTTTTCATCTGGGCAAATCAGGAAGGTTTAACAGAGGAAGTGAATTAAGCTTTAAAGGACAAGTAGGACTTAAATATATGGGGAAATATTCCTTTCTGCTGAAAGAGTTTTCATAAAGTTTACTAAACACGAGTGGCATTTTTCCCTCACCTGCCAACCTGTCTTTCCCTTTTCATGTGACCTTAATAGTGGAGTAAAAGGTAAATTTAAGGTTAAGGCTAGGGCAGAATATGACAGTATAATTTCCTTTTGTGATTCTGACACTAGGTTTGTTTTGGATCTATATCCAGCACTAGTGGTCAAAATTTCCCTCTAGAAGAAAAAGAAGTTTCCTCCTGCATTTGCCTTGTGAAGGGCTAGTTTGTGCCTAAGCTGCTCCCTCTGTCACCAGTAATCCATGGCAGTGGTGCATTAGATTCGCATTCCCCTCACGGCTTCTGTCGTGCTCTTTCTGCTTCACGGTACCTGGTTGCACGTGCTAGGCAGCAGCTGCTGAGACATCCTGTTGTCATTTCCCCTCATCTGCCTAACTCAGAACTCTATTTCGGTAAAATCTGAGTGCTGCTGGTGCACTGACTGGCTGCATTCTCGCTGTTAGCCATCCTGTCCTGCTACTTAATGCCAACATTAGGAAACATCCTAAAATGAGAGAATAGAAGCGTTGCGTGAAAGGCATCATTATTCTGTAGTACAAGAACAACTCCTCTGCATTCTGACAGCATCATTTTTCAGTCACATCATGTTGATCTATGTGCCCTGAACAGATATGTATCATTCCCTCCCCTTTCTTTTCAGACTGAGCTAATAGATCTGTCTACGGTAGATGTGATCCTCATCTCTAACTACCACTGCATGATGGCACTGCCCTACATCACTGAGCACACTGGTTTCACAGGCACAGTGTATGCCACAGAGCCCACCGTCCAGATCGGCAGGTGAGAGTATTTATTCTCCCAGCAGCAGAAAGTGGCTGAAGAACTCCTTCCTTCCTTGGTGACCATTTAACAGAATGTTGTGCCAAGAGTGATTGGTGTTTCCTTCTGAGCAACTAACCCAGAAGTAGAATTGGTGTGAGTAGACTACTCTCCACAAATAAAACAAGCATTCATTGGAATTGCCTCAAGATTAATGCAGCAAGTAGTCTCAGTCTTTTGTTTGGTTTTTTGAAACAGAGTGGAAGAAGGTGTTCACAGAGACCGGTCCTCTGTGCAGATGACCCTAATTAGAGGAGGTAACGTTGAGTAAGATGTCACAAAGATGTAATGCAAAGAGCTTCAGGAGAAAGGAGCATAGCCTATTGAAAAGAAGAGATCGTATTACTTTGCTTTCAGAATTTCCTCCCTGTATGATTTAGCACAGACTGTAAATGGAGACAGCTTGTAGAAAACAGGATAAGTAATTAGATGGTTAAGTTGACTGTACTTGTGACAGGGTGAAACTCAGAGCTCTAAGGAGTAAAAGGAGCCTGGCTTTGTCTCTGAGAATGCTCTGCTGTCTCTTCCTCTGCCCCTCCCAAGCCTTCACGATGCAAGTGGTTGCTGCCAGTACCTATAGCATCATTTAGTGAGAGAAAAATCACGTGAAGAAAATTACCTACCCCAGAAAAAAGAATTATGTTGAAGCAGACTAACAAGTATGGTATAAAGTGAAACTAGCAAGACTCAAAATACAGGATCGAGGTGTTGATACAGACTCTTAGCTTCGGGTTCCAGTGTCTTGCAAAAGTACAAGATGGAATTACCAGAAAGAAACCAAATGTGTCCTTGTTTTTTGTGTCCGTTCACGTTAAAGAACATTTCATGTGTACAGGAGAAGCCTGGAGATCTGAGGAAGGGACATTATAGGAAAGGCAAACACATGGTGGTGGATCACTGATAATGAGAGGATAAGCTGAAAACATCAGACTCTACTCTGAAAAGGTTAAAGCATGAGGAAGGACACGCCAGACTGTTCTCCAGGAACTCCAGCCAGAACGATAATGTGCCTGGGTCCCAGATCTTTGAATGTGCTAGAACTAATGCTGCTCCTTCAAGATGAAAGGAGATGGGATGGGGAATAAATAAATCGATGGAAATGAAATGAAGTTGTTCAACGTTCAAGTGCTAACTACAGCCTACCGTATCTCTATGTTGATTGGGAGAGGATTTGAGTCAATATGGGTCCTCTCTACTGCGTTCTGAAAGGGGAGTCAAGATGTTGAAAATCTTTTTCTTGCTTTTTGGTCATCCTCTAGTCATCCAGGATTCTCACAGGTCTCTGCCATGCACTTCTCAGAGCACATTGCATCATCGATCCACTCGAGTAAAGCATTTCTTAGGTTCCCCTCTGTTGTGATTTTGTGGTAATCTATCTCATGATCTGCACACAGAACCTGTCCTTTTGCAAGTCTTGAGTTAGGCTTTTAGGATTAATTCTTAAGAGTATTCTTCCATGTGGAATTTTGTAAATTCCCAAAACGCATGTCAAGAAAACGTGCTTTTCGGGGGGGTTCCGGAAGATGGCGGCGTAGGAGGACGCGGGGCTCACAGCGCGTCCTGCCGATCACTTAGATTCCACCTACACCTGCCTAAAGAACCCAGAAAACCGCCAGAGGATTAGCAGAAGGGAGTCTCCGGAGTCAAGCGCAGACCAGAGGCCCACGGAAGAGGGTAGGAAGGGCGGCGAGGCGGTGCGCGCTCCACGGACTGGCGGGAGGGAGCCGGGGCGGAGGGGCGGCTCGCCGGCCAAGCGGAGCCCCCGAGTCTGGCTGGCAAAAGCGGAGGGGCCGGACAGACTGTGTTCCCACAGCAAGCGCGACTTAGCGTCTGGGAGGTCATAAGTTAACAGCTCTGCTCGGAAAGCGGGAAGGCTGGAGGACAAAGGGAGGGAGAGCTGCTGAGCCCCCGGACGGCAGAGCTCAGCTTGGCGGGGAACAAAGGCGCCAGCTCCATCTCCCCCGCCCATCCCCCAGCCAAAATCCCAAAGGGAACCAGTTCCTGCCAGGGAACTTGCTCGCTCCGCGCAAACACCCAACTCTGTGCTTCTGCGGAGCCAAACCTCCGGCAGCGGATCTGACTCCCTCCCGCTGCCACAGGGCTCCTCCTGAAGTGGATCACCTAAGGAGAAGCGAGCTAAGCCTGCCCCTCCAGCCCCCGTGCACCTTGCCTACCCACCCCAGCTAATACGCCAGATCCCCAGCAACACAAGCCTGGCAGTGTGCAAGTAGCCCAGACGGGACACGCCACCCCACAGTGAATCCTGCCCCTAGGAGAGGGGAAGAGAAGGCACACACCAGTCTGACTGTGGCCCCTGCAGTGGGCTGGGGGCAGACATCGGGTCGGACTGCGGCCCCGCCCACTAACTCCAGTTATACACCACAGCACAGGGGAAGTGCACTGCAGGTCCTCACCACACCAGGGACTCTCCAAAATGACCAAACGGAAGAATTCCCCTCAGAAGAATCTCCAGGAAATAACAACAGCTAATGAACTGATCAAAAAGGATTTAAATAATATAACAGAAAGTGAATTTAGAATAATAGTCATAAAATTAATCGCTGGGCTTGAAAACAGTATACAGGACAGCAGAGAATCTCTTGCCACAAAGATCGAGGGACTAAGGAACAGTCACGAGGAGCTGAAAAACGCTTTAAACGAAATGCAAAACAAAATGGAATCCACGATGGCTCGGCTTGAAGAGGCAGAGGAGAGAATAGGTGAACTAGAAGATAAAGTTATGGAGAAAGAGGAAGCTGAAAGAAAGATAAAAAAATCCAGGAGTATGAGGGGAAAATTAGAGAACTAAGTGATACACTAAAAAAAAATAATATACGCATAATTGGTATCCCAGAGGAGGAAGAGAGAGGGAAGGGTGCTGAAGGGGTACTTGAACAAATTATAGCTGAGAACTTCCCTGAACTGGGGAAGGAAAAAGGCATTGAAATCCAAGAGGCACAGAGAACTCCCTTCAGACGTAACTTGAATCGATCTTCTGCACGACATATCATAGTGAAACTGGCAAAATACAAGGATAAAGAGAAAATTCTGAAAGCAGCAAGGGATAAACGTGCCCTCACATATAAAGGGAGACCTATAAGACTCGTGACTAATCTCTCCTTTGAAACTTGGCAGGCCAGAAAGGCTTGGCACGATATCTACAGTGTGCTAAACAGAAAAAATATGCAGCCGAGAATCCTTTATCCAGCAAGTCTGTCATTTAGAATAGAAGGAGAGATAAAGGTCTTCCCAAACAAACAAAAACTGAAGGAATTTGTCACCACGAAACCAGCCCTACAAGAGATCCTAAGGGGGATCCTGTGAGACAAAGTACCAGAGACATCACTACGAGCATAAAACATACAGACATCACAATGACTCTAAACCCATATCTTTCTATAATAACACTGAATGTAAATGGATTAAATGCGCCAACTAAAAGACATAGGGTATCAGAATGGATAAAAAAACAAGACCCATCTATTTGCTGTCTACAAGAGACTCATTTTAGATCTGAGGACACCTTTAGATTGAGAGTGAGGGGATGGAGAACTATTTATCATGCTCCTGGAAGCCAAAAGAAAGCTGGAGTAGCCATACTTATATCAGACAAACTAGACTTTAAATTAAAGGCTGTAACAAGAGATGAAGAAGGGCATTATATAATAATCACAGGGTCTATCCACCAGGAAGAGCTAACTATTATAAATGTCTATGCGCCAAATACCCGAGCCCCCAGATATATAAAACAATTACTCATAAACATAAGCAACCTTATTGATAAGAATGTGGTCATTGCAGGGGACTTTAACACCCCACTTACAGAAATGGATAGATCATCTAGACACACAGTCAATAAAGAAACAAGGGCCCTGAATGATACATTGGATCAGATGGACTTGACAGATATATTTAGAACTCTGCATCCCAAAGCAACAGAATATACTTTCTTCTCGAGTGCACATGGAACATTCTCCAAGATAGATCATATACTGGGTCACAAAACAGCCCTTCATAAGTTTACAAGAATTGAAATTATACCATGCATACTTTCAGACCACAATGCTATGAAGCTTGAAATCAACCACAGGAAAAAGTCTGGAAAACCTCCAAAAGCATGGAGGTTAAAGAACACCCTACTAACGAATGAGTGGGTCAACCAGGCAATTAGAGAAGAAATTAAAACATATATGGAAACAAACAAAAATGAAAATACAACAATCCAAACGCTTTGGGATGCAGCGAAGGCAGTCCTGAGAGGAAAATACATTGCAATCCAGGCCTATCTCAAGAAACAAGAAAAATCCCAAATACAAAACCTAACAGCACACCTAAAGGAAATAGAAGCAGAACAGCAAAGGCAGCCTAAACCCAGCAGAAGAAGAGAAATAATAAAGATCAGAGCAGAAATAAACAATATAGAATCTAAAAAAACTGTAGAGCAGATCAACGAAACCAAGAGTTGGTTTTTTGAAAAAATAAACAAAATTGACAAACCTCTAGCCAGGCTTCTCAAAAAGAAAAGGGAGATGACCCAAATAGATAAAATCATGAATGAAAATGGAATGATTACAACCAATCCCTCAGAGATACAAACAATTATCAGGGAATACTATGAAAAATTATATGCCAGCAAATTGGACAACCTGGAAGAAATGGACAAATTTCTAAACACCCACACTCTTCCAAAACTCAATCAGGAGGAAATAGAAAGCTTGAACAGACCCATAACCAGCGAAGAAATTGAATCGGTTATCAAAAATCTCCCAACAAATAAGAGTCCAGGACCAGATGGCTTCCCAGGGGAGTTCTACCAGACATTTAAAGCAGAGATAATACCTATCCTTCTCAAGCTATTCCAAGAAATAGAAAGGGAAGGAAAACTTCCAGACTCATTCTATGAAGCCAGTATTACTTTGATTCCTAAACCAGACAGAGACCCAGTAAAAAAAGAGAACTACAGGCCAATATCCCTGATGAATATGGATGCAAAAATTCTTAATAAGATACTAGCTAATCGAATTCAACAGCATATAAAAAGAATTATTCACCATGATCAAGTGGGATTCATTCCTGGGATGCAGGGCTGGTTCAACATTCGCAAATCGATCAACGTGATACATCACATTAACAAAAAAAAAGAGAAGAACCATATGATCCTGTCAATCGATGCAGAAAAGGCCTTTGACAAAATCCAGCACCCTTTCTTAATAAAAACCCTTGAGAAAGTCGGGATAGAAGGAACATACTTAAAGATCATGAAGGCCATTTATGAAAAGCCCACAGCTAACATCATCCTCAACGGGGAAAAACTGAGAGCTTTTCCCCTGAGATCAGGAACACGACAGGGATGCCCACTGTCACCGCTCTTGTTTAACATAGTGCTGGAAGTTCTAGCATCAGCAATCAGACAACAATAGGAAATCAAAGGCATCAAAATTGGCAAAGATGAAGTCAAGCTTTCGCTTTTTGCAGATGACATGATATTATACATGGAAAATCCGATAGACTCCACCAAAAGTCTGCTAGAACTGATACATGAATTCAGCAAAGTTGCAGGATACAAAATCAATGTGCAGAAATCAGTTGCATTCTTATACACTAACAATGAAGCAACAGAAAGACAAATGAAGAAACTGATCCCATTCACAATTGCACCAAGTAGCATAAAATACCTAGGAATAAATCTAACCAAAGATGTAAAAGATCTGTATGCTGAAAACTATAGAAAGCTTATGCAGGTAATTGAAGAAGATATAAAGAAATGGAAAGACATTCCCTGCTCATGGATTGGAAGAATAAATATTGTCAAAATGTCAATACTACCCAAAGCTATCTACACATTCAATGCAATCCCAATCAAAATTGCACCAGCATTCTTCTCGAAACTAGAACAAGCAATCCTAAAATTCATATGGAACCACAAAAGGCCCCGAATAGCCAAAGTAATTTTGAAGAAGAAGACCAAAGCAGGAGGCATCACAATCCCAGACTTTAGCCTCTACTACAAAGCTGTCATCATCAAGACAGCATGGTATTGGCATAAAAACAGACACATAGACCAATGGAATAGAATAGAAACCCCAGAACTAGACCCACAAACGTATGGCCAACTCATCTTTGACAAAGCAGGAAAGAACATCCAATGGAAAAAAGACAGTCTCTTTAACAAATGGTGCTGGGAGAACTGGACAGCAACATGCAGAAGGTTGAAACTAGACCACTTTCTCACACCATTCACAAAAATAAACTCAAAATGGATAAAGGACCTGAATGTGAGACAGGAAACCATCAAAACCTTAGAGGAGAAAGCAGGAAAAGACCTCTCTGACCTCAGCCGTAGCAATCTCTTACTCGGCACATCCCCAAAGGCAAGGGAATTAAAAGCAAAAGTGAATTACTGGGACCTTATGAAGATAAAAAGCTTCTGCACAGCAAAGGAAACAACCAACAAAACTAAAAGGCAACCAACGGAATGGGAAAAGATATTTGCAAATGACACATCGGACAAAGGGCTAGTATCCAAAATCTATAAAGAGCTCATCAAACTCCACACCCAAAAAACAAATAACCCAGTGAAGAAATGGGCAGAAAACATGAATAGACACTTCTCTAAAGAAGACATCCGGATGGCCAACAGGCACATGAAAAGATGTTCAACGTCGCTCCTTATCAGGGAAATACAAATCAAAACCACACTCAGATACCACCTCACGCCAGTCAGAGTGGCCAAAATGAAGAAATCAGGAGACTATAGATGCTGGAGAGGATGTGGAGAAACAGGAACCCTCTTGCACTGTTGGTGGGAATGCAAATTGGTGCAGCCGCTCTGGAAAGCAGTGTGGAGGTTCCTCAGAAAATTAAAAATAGACCTACCCTATGACCCAGCAATAGCACTGCTAGGAATTTATCCAAGGGATACAGGAGTACTGATGCATAGGGGCACCTGTACCCCAATGTTTATAGCGGCACTCTCAACAATAGCCAAATTATGGAAAGAGCCTAAATGTCCATCAACTGATGAATGGATAAAGAAATTCTGGTTTATATACACAATGGAATACTACGTGGCAATGAGAAAAAATGAAATATGGCCTTTTGTAGCAACATGGATGGAACTGGAGAGTGTGATGCTAAGTGAAATAAGCCATACAGAGAAAGACAGATACCATATGGTTTCACTCTTATGTGGATCCTGAGAAACATAACAGAAACCCATGGGGGAGGGGAAGGAAAAAAAAAAAAAAAAAAAAAAAAGAGGTTAGAGTGGGAGAGAGCCAAAGCATTAGAGACTGTTAAAAACTGAGAACAAACTGAGGGTTGATGGGGGGTGGGAGGGAGGGCAGGGTGGGTGATGGGTATTGAGGAGGGCACCTTTTGGGATGAGCACTGGGTGTTGTATGGAAACCAATTTGACAGTAAATTTCATATATTAAAAAAAATAAAAAATAAAAAATAAAAAATAAAAAAAAAATAAAAAAAAAAATAAATAAATAAATAAATAAATAAATAAAAACATTTAAAAAAAACAATCCTACCCCACCCCTGCTGCCACCAAAATCAGGTACTTCACAGTCATTTGGCTTTTCCTCCTTTCATATTTTTAGTTCCATGAAGGCAGAGATCTTAAGAATGAGAGCTAAACCATGGGCTTGTATATTTCAGTGTCCAAAGATAAGATACATGCCAAGCTTGTTTTAAAGGTGAATTAAATCATTTATGTTCGAAATGTCTAACATGGAAATTCAAAAGATGGTTGGGTTTCTGTTCAGGTTTATGTGAATGGGTGTCCAAATTTATATGCAACAGAGAGAAAAATGATTAGGGAGGGGGAAGGCAGACAAGCCCACTCGTCTTGGCTACCATGTTACGAATGTGGTGTTTTTCTCATTTTTCTATGAGGGCTCATCACTTTTTTCTTTAAACTCAGGCTTCTCATGGAAGAGCTGGTGAATTTCATTGAAAGAGTGCCCAAGGCTCAGTCTGCCTCCTTGTGGAAGAACAAGGATATTCAGCGGTGAGCAGTAGACCTGTCTGTTCCCCTTGACAGTAGACCCACAGGCTTTGTGAAACAGTACCATTTGTTCCTTGTGTTATGCTTTACGCTTTTACTGTTAGAACTCCCTATCTTATGGAAGGGCTATGTTTGATACAACCAATATATTGTGAGAGACCATGTCCAAGGTACTGTACAGGGTCCAAAAGGTTTTTAAAATTAGTAAAACAATTGGCGCTGTCTTTGAGGTGCTCAGGGGTTGATGGGAAGTCAGACCATTGACAGATAAATTACAGCTTTGGATGGCATGTATTGTAAGAGGTGCTCGTCACAGTGCTATAGGCACTCAGAGAATGAAGAACTCTTTGTGTAGGGAAGCTGATGAGGACATCCTTAGGAGGTGGCAGTTAAGGTGGGTCTTGAAGGAAGAAAAGGACTTTCCTGATAGAAAAGGTCAGGAAGTGCGTCCCAGCACAGCATGACAGGATATAGTATATTCAGGGAACAGTGAGAAGTACAGGGTGGATGAGAGTGGGAAAGCAGAGAGGTGAGAAATGAAACTATAGAGGTACATTGGAGCAAGATAATGAAGAATCTGATGTGTGAAGTTTGAGTTTTGTGTTGTGGAGAGTGGGAAGTCCCTCTGTGGAGGTTTGTAAGGAGAAGAATGTTGTGATCACACATTTGGGGGAAAGTGACTCTAGAAGCAGCACGAAAGATGGGTTGGCTGCAGAGATGGAGGCAAAAGACCAGGTGTAGGACTCTTTCAGAAACCCAGGGGAGAGAACAAAAGCCTGAACGGAGGCAGTAGCAGGGAGCATGAAGAAATTTCTAAGACAGAATGGAGAAGAATTGATATGAATTGTGAAAGAGGCTGTGAAGTCATCCTTAGGAAGATCAAAGGAGAGCTGAGCGGCAGCCCAGGGTAAAAGGGAATTTCCCCACACCTGGCCTTGTCATTTGGTATCAGATGCTGCAGAAATATCATCATGTAAGATGGAGGTAAGACCCTTGGTTAATGGAAGTCCCAGGGAGGTTAGTTTCACTAGAGTGCTAGGATCAAAAACCAGATCGTAAGAGGTGACATAGTAGAAATATAATAGTAGAGGCAAGGAGGCAGCTTGATTCTACTTCCATGCTCATGTTTCAGTAGTAGCGGAGGACCCTAGCCAGTCTGAACATACTACGGTTTCTGTGAGCCTACCCTCCATCACGGTAGTCCCAGCCTTCCAGGCCTAGCATCCAGAGTCTGGAGTAAAAACTCGTCATTGGCTTTTTAAGTAGTGGGTGTCCCATGTGTGCCTGCCCAAGTCCACTCTTTTCCAGCCACCTTGCCACTGTGTTCTCTTTCCCTCTAGGTCAGTGATTTGTGAGCTCTCTAGTTATCTAAGCGTTAGAATGTCTTAATTCTTAGACTTAATTCGTAGACTATTCCTTCTACAAAAATATGTATGTGTAGCTAAGAGAATATGCTTTGTTTTTATACTGTAACTGTTTCAGAGTTTGAGCATATGAGTTTCCTCTGTGTATGTGTTGTTTTATTTAACTTACACTGTGTGCCAGACACTTGTTTTTCTTAATTCACTTAAAGTCTCAGCATTTTACTTAATTTATTTAGTTTTGTAACATGATCATTTTGCAGAAGAGAAAACAGTCACAGATAGGTTAAGTAACTTGCTCAAGGTCAGCCAACTAGTGACTGGTAGGATTTCAATTAGAACCCAGGCAGTAGGGCTAGCCTGGTTCCAGAGTTTGTGCTTTTAACCATTATGCCAGGCTGCCTTGAGGGCACACATGTCACTTTTTGAGTGCATGTGAGCCCCCTCAGGTGAGGAGAGGAGGAAGTATGTGTAACTGTGCTCATTTTTCTCCTCTGTTTTATTGATATTGTTTGGGTCTCGATTTCTGTGATTTAGGGATATGGTGTCTGTATGGCTTCATGGTAGGAAAGACTCACACGTGTGTCTGACTCTTCTGTGTGTACACCCACCTGCCTAAAACAAGGTCCCTTTCCCTTCTCATTTTGCATTCTTATTCTCAGCTGCCTCTCCTCCTGCCCATTGCTATCCCTCCTTCCCCTTTTCTTTCTCTCTCCTGTGTGCCCACTGGAGCACATCAGACCTAGCTGTGTGCATTTCCCGCCTTAGAAATTTTAGGACTTTGTTCTCTTTCCCCATGGAACATGTACACATTGGCTCTTATTTCCTCCTTTTAAATTTATACCCCTTACAGTATTCTTCCACAAATAATTTTGGCACACCAGAAGTGATGTTCAAAGGTCACTGTTTCCTGGCTCCCAAACCCTGGGCCAAGTCTTAGGAAGTCCCATGTCCTTATTTTGCCTTTTCCTCTGTGACCTTGGGCAGAGTCCTTGGCAATTTTCCTTTGCCTCCCATTCTTTGTAAAATACAACGAGATAACTAACTTACAAAAGAAGTGCCATCGTTTATGAGGGAGAAGGGTGAAATGACCTTGAAGGAGCAGAGGATGGGGAGGGCAAGGTTGCAGGGGTAGACTGGAAGTTATTTCCTAAGATGCTTAGGAAATCTCCCTTTTAAAGAAGGGTGCTCCTTGAATTAAAACCTTGAATTCGCTATCTCGCCACCTAGTGGGCAAAAATCTGAAACTGTTGAAAGCTAACTTGGTAAAGGAGCAAGCCGAATAACTTGGACTAGTGGAGAAGACCTCATTTCATTATTTCATATATTGAAACCATATTTCTGATCCTGATCAAGTATTGTGTTTTGGCATCTGAGCACAAGATGAGCCATAGTTATTGATAAAGAGAAGACTCTTATTGGAAGGAATATGCTGAGTGTTAGAGAAACAAACCGAGCAAGCCATGTCCTCTTTTTCTCCTGGATAAACTCCGCATAAATATTACAAGCGGTAGAGGAATTTGAAGAGCTGTTTTGTAATTGACATCAGACAAAAGAGTTCTTGTGAAATACTCACCTAGAATTTAACCTTGGGCCAGAATACTAAAAGTGCTTCATTTGAATAACATTTATGCTGAAGGCTTTACATCACTTTAAAATTTCTGTCACGAGCCAGTTCATATCTAGTGTCCCAAAGTATTGTGGCACACTAAATTGAGTGAGAAACACTGTTTTTTGCTGTCTGCTACATTGACATTTTTCCCAAGTGATATGGGCTGTGTCTTCTATTTTTTCATTCCCCCCTTTTCTTCCTCCTTTAATTCCTGTACTCACCTTGTTGAGAGGGGTCTTAAGTAGGGCTTACAAACTCAGATGACTCCAGGGATGGGAAAGGTCAATACAAGAGTAAGGTGGGCCACCTGTAACTGTGGACTAGGGATCACATCCCTCTAAAGGGGCACAGCTTCAGCAGATTATGGCCATATGGAAACGTGAGTCTATTGCTGCCAAATCTTCCTTTTCTTTTTCTTTTTTTCTTTTTTTAAGAGAAACCCAAACTCTGGATGTTTTAAATGTGATTTTTTTTTTTCATCTTTTTAAAATGTTGGCTCACACATGAAGATAAAATCCTGTATGATCCAAGTAAAACACCTCTGAGTTGGATTTGAGACTCAGGCCCCCAGTTTTTGACTTAAACTTCACACAGGCGGTCTCTTGGTTAAGTGCCTAGAATTGATGCATTTTGGTAGCTTAAGTTATTTAATAAGACCATGAACTAAAAAAATAAATAAATTAAAACCTTTCAGACTCATTGGTCAAAGGAATCTGACAAATTCTCTTAAATCATTTGAAGTTAGTTTGAGTTAGCGTTTGATTTAGTATTAGGATGTATACCAAAAGAAGCTATTACTCTTGCTTTTTGGCAGCTGTCTGACTCCCCTGCCTCAGTTGACACCGCTCCTTGAGATTTATTTAGAAGTTAGACATCTTTCTTCCTCATTTTGATGGCCGCAGTTTACTCTTCTTGAAAAAGAGATTTTGAAGGGTAGGAAAAGGAGACTCCCTCTGCAAGATAATTTTTGAGTCTCTGACTTTCCCATACCCACTTCAAGGTTTAGGGTTTTTAACAGGAAAATTTAGAACAGAATATTCCACTTAAGAAACTAAACCAGCAGGTAGGATTTTCCTGTATTAGCCTAGAAGTCTACGGTTATAATTAAGGATAAATCATTACAGGATATTGTCATAACCTTCTTGCAAGCATTAAGGAATTATGCACCGATATATTCCTGGCAGAAATGTTGTGGCAGTTTTCAGTAGTCAGAGCTCAAATATGTGGGTTCATCCCTTATAAAAAACATAAAAGAAGACATGGTTGAAGTTCCTCAGCTCTGATGCTCCATGGGTATTTATAGAGGAATTTATCAGGGCTAACTATATGGTCGGGAAAAAATTAAAGCTATGGGCTTGGAGATCAAATAGACAGGTGTTTAAATTTCATATCTGCTTCTCAGTAGCTGTAGCAATTTATTTCTTCTAGGCTCTGTTTCTTCATTTATAAAACAAGAATAACATTAGCAGCCTTGCAGGGTTGTGTTGAGGACTAAATAAGTAGCATGAGAGTCCTTCAAACAATGCAAGGCACATTGTAGGTGCTCTGTAAACACCAGCATCCTTTTCCCCTTTAATGATACCCTTGGCTCACATAACCTCTTTTCCGTAATCAGCACACATGTGCCTTCCACAACCTAATTTATCTTTAGGTGCTACCTTTCCTGATGAAAGTAAGGTAGTATAAAAGAAGGAAAACCATTTTTCTGATTCCACAGTTGTCTCCTGTTAGTTAGCACTGTCATCCAGACGCTGGCACTCAGTCTCCTTTTCTGTAAAACAAGAGAATTGAATTAAATTATCTCTAAGTTCACTTAGGTTACAGCTTTTAAAGATGTCCAAGGGAGAGGCTCCTTAAGCCAGTGTTCATGGAGTGGCAGTACTTTGATGAAGTCATCACTGCTTGTCCTTGAGCTTTGCAGTTCCAGAAACTTAATCATTTCATTTCACTCAGAGTTGATTAGCCTCTGAGGGACTGATTCCGGCTAACTAAACTCCCAGGATATTGACTGACAAACAAAAATCCCATTTAATTACTTTATACTGAGACATCTGCCTGGCTCCAGAACTAAAATGGTTCATCTATCTAGGACACTCTGGTCTGGTCAGCAAGTCCACTTAAGAGATCAAGTTATAGATAAGAGGTTTTTTTGATGAGAATCGAATCAAAGCAAAGGTAGTTTAGGTACTCTGGAGAATTGTTTCTATTGTGCTTTAGTAGCCTAAGCAATTGCCTTTGTCCTTTTTAGAGATAAATGGGTCTAAAACAGAAATCAGAAATTATAGTTTTAGGTTAATATTAAATGCCCAGGGCGCCTGGGTAGCTCAGTTGGTTAAGTGTCAGACTCTTCTTGATCTTGGCTCAGGTCATGGTCTCACAGTTCAGGAGTTCAAGCCCCACCTCGGGCTCTGCACTGACAGTGCAGGACTACTTGGATTGTCCGTCTCCCTCTTCTCTGTCTTACTCCTTCGCCCCCACCCCCACCCCCTCCGCTGCTCACGTGCTTTTTCTCTCTCATATAAACTTAAAAAGAAATATTGAGAAATGCTTGATTATCAAGCTCCACTTTAGTAAACTCCACATAGATCATCACTCTGCTAAAACATCTCCACCCCACCCCATTCACATGTATATTAAGCACACTTTCCTGTAATGAGAGGAAAAAGACGTTGCTGTTGCTTATATTCTTTGTATTCTGCTCTTACATTCATTTTGCAGATTCCTTCATTCATCACACACTTAGAAAAAACCCAACCAGGGTTTTATCTCTAAGCTTTTAAGTGGTCCCTATGGACTTAAAAGTCTTACTCTTTAACACAAACACATGGTCTTTGCTGCTTGTTGGATGCTGGTAGGATGGAAGAAGAGACAGCAGAGCTCTGGCATGATGTCAGAACACTGGGGGAAAGTTTCTTAAGTACTCAAGTGTGATAAGAAAAAACAAAACAATGAAATCTTTTAGAAAGTACTTATTAAACATTTAGACTCTGAGAACTTGACTTTGATAAATTAGAAAGCCAGAAAAAATAGAACTAGTTCCCACTGGGTTTCTTTATCCAACTTTTCCTGAATCAGCCAATCATCTTAATAGCTTCGAATGGCTCTATAAATCCCTCTCTATAATTACAGCCTCAGGTAAGCACAAGCAGAATTTTAGGGAAAGTTAGGTTAGATGTTAGGAAATATAAGGAAGTAGTGACCAAGTGACTAAATATCGCAAAGGAGTAAGAAAAGGGTGTCAATGAAAGGAATTTGTGAATATAAATATGGAATTCAGACGACTTATTGACTAACTGCCAAGTGCCTGACATCATGATAAGTTTGCAGGAAAATGCCCCCAAAAGTTTAAGACATAATCCCTGTACCCAAGGAGCTTGTCAAGCAAAGATTATATACTAAGTGGCCAGACTTATACTGGACTTGGCAGATTTAAGTAGAGTTTCAAAGAGGGAAGAGGCGATTCTAAGATAAAGGAAGGGTAGAGGCAAAAACAGGGCAACATGGCATGATTGAGAAGTGACTGGATTGGTTCAAACCAGCCAGTGCATACCAGGAAAGAGAGAAAAGAATTGGAAATTAACATTGTAGAAAGGATTATTGAAACTTTGGTCATTTGAAAAAGCCACCAGTATATTTGACTAATTCCTAGTTTAAATCTCTTCTGCAGCTGATAGGAAATTCACCAAAATTGTGGAAATTTTGTCACCAAACCTGTATGAAAAAGGAAACCTCTGGATATTTCCCAATAGAAAAATGACAAATAATTAGTTTTAAATCTGAAAAATAGTGTACTCAATAAAAGTTACCAGAATAAGATACCCAAAGAATTTAAGTATAAGGGGGGAGCTAAAGTGATTGAATTTCATTAAAAAGCTGAATTTCATAAAGCACTGATTATCCTATATATGATTTTATATATACACACACACACACACACACACACACACACACACACATATATATATATATATATATATATATATATATATATATAAATATATATATATATATATATATATATATATATATATATATAAACACATTTGCTGTAGTCCTCACAACAATCTTTGAAGGAAGTATTTTACCCTCAGTTTAGAAATATGGTGGAAAGAAAAGGTTAAGTAAATCGCTCAATGTTGCAACCAAAATAAGCAAAAATTGAAGTTAAATTGGATATGAAGAATACCCTTCTACAGAAGTTCTGTATAATTAGTGCTTGTAAAAATGTCATTGAGGAGACCTCAGGAAAGCCCAGACTTAGTTAAGGTATTTAAACATGGGTTCCGTGCTAACATGTGATCCAGAAAACTATAATTTATGAATAACACTGGGTTGTCTGTTCTGAGTCGCCTACAAGAGCTTCACCTCTCTCTGGCTCCACTGGGAAGGAATCACTCATGTGGGTGATGGCACAGTTCTGTTCCTCACAGGTGATGGACTGAAGCCTCCTTCAGGCCCTTGTGTGTGGACCTGTCCACAGAGCGTCTCATAGCGGTTTCATCATAGTGAGCAAGAGGACAAAAGAGAGAATATGGGCAAGATGGAAGTCACAGTCATTAGTAAACTAATCTTAGAAGAAGTGACATCCCTTCAGTTTTGTCATATTCTCTTCACTTGAAGCAAACCACTAGGTCCAGCCCACCCTCTGGGGAGGGGAACCACACAAGGGAGTGAATACAGAAGGCCAGGGATCCTTAGGACCATGTTAGAAGCTGCCTGTCATAAAATCCTACACTGAGCAGGTCAGACTCCAGACCAGAGTCCTTGGGACCTGCATAGCCTTCCTCTTCTGGCTCACTGGTTGGTTCTTCCCTGAAGTTCTCACCTCCTCACACACTGTCATAGGGCTCTCTAGCCAAACTTATTGGTGCACTTTGGACAGAACTTGTCAATAATTGACTCACTGGTTCCTGCCTTTCCTGGGGCAACAAGTGAACAGACATTTTTATTTTGTGAGTGTCTTTTGTGTTGGGCACTGCTCAGTCAGGATACAAAAATGCAAAAAGATACTATGGTGTGAGTAATACAATATAATGGAATAAAAACATATATGTTATTGTTTTTATTGTTGTATTTAATAAGGCTATTATCTCCTTCCCAACAGTGCTCTCCTAAACTAGTTATTAAAAATCATCATGAATGTTTGTTTATAAACAGATGCTTTCCTCAGTTTCTCTGGAACATAAATTTATTATTTCTATGCCATTTGCCCTAACGGGAAGATGAGAGAAGATCCAAGTTGAAATATACCTGAATTTTTCACAAGTCTTTTGTTTTGCTTAAGGAAATTGTTATTCTCTACACTCTAGTAATTTCTCCAGAAGTAGGTTCTGGACTGTTGAAGACAAAAGTAATAGATATTTCACATCTTTGGTCTTCCCTTTTTCTCTTATCAAGGGCTCAGCATTTGGTGGCTTATTCTAGAGGTTGAATATATAATTGTTTACTCTCCAACAGAGAGTGAAGGAAACATTAGCCAAATGCATCGTCTTGAGAAAGACTGTTTCATATTTTAATCTGCTTAATTTGTAGAGGACATTGTCCCAGATGGGAAGGGGAGAGTATGCTGGGAAGGGTCCTCAAGGGAAGAAAGTAAAGCCCAGAAAGTTGTTTTGGGTAATGGCCGTACTGGTTGTCAAGGGATGGGAAGAAGGTTCACTGTAAGGAAAGCGGGTTGAATCTAGCCTTGAGTATGACTTTTTGCTCCACCTCTAACAGAGATGACTCTGTTGCAGCGCCTTGGCAAAGCTGAGGGCAGTGTAAGACAAATTCACCTAAGTTGAAAGATGTGATTAGGCTGCAAGTGTTATTTTTCATCCGCCCCACCCTCTCAAGCCACTCCCATAATAGCCTTCCAGCTCTGGCTTAAAGCTTAGAAACAAACCCTTCTTCTCCTACCCAGCCCAAAGTAAGAAGTCTTTATTTTTATGAAGGTCAGCACTAGGGTGCCCAAACCATGAAGCTCCCTGATCCTGAGGAATTTAAAGGAGCTACAGCAGGGGAGTAGCTTGGGTTCTTTCTTGAGACCCTATAGAGCAGTGCGTGGGCCACTCAAGTTCAGAGTCATTGCTGCTCATTGAAGTAAATCACCCTGGGCTGAAGTTTACTCTGATACTGTTGGAAAATGCATATGTTCCTGGAGCTGTGTTGGCTGTGTTTTGGGAGGGGAGGAGTTGGGGGAGGGAGTGGTTAGAGACCATCTTTATTCAGCATCTGTTCTCTGCCAGACATTCATGTACATTATACTATTTACCCCTCACAGAACAACTCTAAATTCTTCTAGAGGTGCTGCTCTCCCAGTTTCACAAATGAGGAAACTGAGGCTCAGAGGTGAAGAAGTAATGCTGGGATTTATATCCAGACAAGACTGTAAATCCTGTTTCTTCCATCAGGTGCCTCTGAGAGAAACCTCTCCTTCCTCCAAGTAGTTGGCAGAGAGTCAACAAGGGTGTGAAAGGAGAAGAGAAGCAGTAGCAGCAGCCCCTACCATAGCTGCATCCAAAGGGCTCTCCTGTACCACTTCCCTGTCTCTGATACACAGTTAGGCCATTCTCCCAAAGAGCACATAGGATGTGTACCTGGCCTTGACCACTGTCACAAGACCTGAGAAAAAGAAGCTGTCTAGATTTTAAAGGAGTAAGTGTTGTCCACACAAAATATGAAGAGGAGACAACATGATAGGTTACAGGCTGGAGGAAACGTGGCACCAAGAGAGCTGTTTATAACTCAGTATACAGAACAAAGGCTGAGGCAGGACCCAGATAAAGAAGGGCCTTATAAAGTCATGCTAAGAGCCTTGGATTTTATTCTGAATGTAATGGAAAGCATTAAAGTGAAAAAGGGGAGGGAGGGAGGGTGGGTGGGTGGGTGGGCGTGTGTGTGTGTGTGTGTGTGTGTGTGTGTGTGGATTTGCATTTTCAATATATCTTTTAGACCCTTCAGTGAGAGAAGGCAAGTCTGCAGGCAGGGATGACTCATGGCTTTTGACATCTTTTTATTGCCTTGTACTGTTGTAAAAATGTTTTAGACTTAAACTCCTTATGAGCAGAAGCCTTTATGTTGTGCCTGTTCTAGCCCTTATAGGACTTCAGTGCTATGGCCATAGTCAGGGCTAAATATTTATTGAATAAATATTGTAAAACCTAAAGCAATCCAGTGTATGTAGGACAGATAAGTGAAATAAAATCTTCATGAGTGTGTTTATGCAGAAGGTAAAGAGAAGGATTATTAATATTTTGTTGCTGGAGAAACAAAGGTAAGGAGAATTGGGACAGCGTGATCCATGTGCTAGGTTAGCTAAACCTCTATTCAGTGTTTATATTATTCTGACTGTATAAATGCAACTCCCTGGCCTTATAACATTGTTAGGATTACTTTTCTTGTACAACTTTTTGTTTTCCCTTGAGTTAGTAATGATCTTGTCTGCTTAGTTTCCTATACACTTCTTACTAATTTATCTCCAACCTGTCTCTTTGTACAAGTCTCTCCTCAGTATGTTCAAACTCAGTGTGTTGTAACAGTTTTATCTTCTTGGAAATTCTCTCCCAGAACCTTCTCTTTCCCCCGTCTGATCTCAGCTGCTCTTGGGCCTGCAGCATGGCTCTCCATGTAGGATTTTCTTCACCATTATCCTGAAGAGATCCTCACCTCTTTCTTCTGTTGCAACCTCTGTTTTCTGGGTCTTTTTCTTGTTCATGCCTTCATTTTGCCAGGCACATTCCCTACTAACTTCCTGAGGAAGAGTGCATGGGAGGCAAACTTTCTGAGACACTGCACATCTAAAATGCCTTTGTTGTGCCCTCACCCTCCAATGGGTAGAAATCCGGATTTGATAAATTTTCTCTAGCTTCCAGAAGTGCTGTTGAAAAGTCCAGTACTGGGGCGCCTGGGTGGCGCAGTCGGTTAAGCGTCTGACTTCAGCCAGGTCACGATCTCACGGTCCGTGAGTTCGAGCCCCGCGTCAGGCTCTGAGCCCCGCGTCAGGCGCTGGGCTGATGGCTCGGAGCCTGGAGCCTGTTTCCGATTCTGTGTCTCCCTCTCTCTCTCTGCCCCTCCCCCGTTCATACTCTGTCTCTCTCTGTCCCAAAAATAAATAAAAAAAGTTGAAAAAAAAAATTTTTTAAAAAAAGAAAAGTCCAGTACTATTCTGAGTCTAAATCTGTGGTATGTATCCCTCTTACTCCTCTGTGAAAACTTAGAATATCCTCTTTGTTCCTTAAACTCACGATGATATTAAAAAAAGAAAGAAAGAAAATCATGATGATGTGGTTTTACTAAGGGACAGTTTTCATTCATGGGCTGAGTACTTAGTGGGTCCTTATCTAGAACAGAGGTTGCAACTGTGGCCAAGCCCCTGTTTTGTGGGCCAAATGTGTCCTGCCAGTTTTTATAAGTAAAGTTCTATTGGCATACAGCCACATTCATGCATTTACATATTTTCTGTGGCATTACATAGCTAGGTTGAATGATGCGACAGAATGTGGTCTACAGAGCTTAAAATATTGTTTTTTTTTTTTAGAAAGCATGTTTGCTTTATAAAAACTTTAAGTCTGAAAAGTTAAGAACTTCAATTTTGGCAAAAAAATTTTTTTGTTTTTAAAATGTTCTCCCTTGTGTTTTATGTTCTTTCTTTCTGGAATTCTTAACACTTAGATGTTGAACCTCTTGGACAGGAACTCAGGTGTTTTTTTTTTTCTGTCTTCTTTTTCCATCCCTTTGTTTTTGTTTGCTCTTTCGTCTGAGAAATTCTCTTTACCTCCCAACCTATCCATGAGTTTTTCATTTCTGCTATTATAATTTCTTATTTGGGCATAGTTTTTTCTATTTTTTAAATGAACTTCTATTGTAATATACAAATAAAAAACAGATAATATATAGTTAATAAATTACTATAAAGCAACCATCCTTATAACTGCTACTCAGGTCTAAAATAGAAGATTTCCAGTAACTCAGAAGCTCCTCTCCGTGCCCCAATCTAATTATAATCCACTCTGACACATATGTCATGGATTTTGACCCATTCCAATATTGTCTTTTTGCAGCTCAGATTTTCCCATCTTTGGACAGTGAGCCTTTTCATGGTGTCCACTGTGTCCTTTTATTGTGACCTTTGTATGTACCCTTTGTTTCCTTGCTAATCTAGTTTAACACTCCTCTTGTTTATTCCCTGTCCTAAATCTTGAAGCCCCCATTTCTCTAAAAAAACTCTGTATTCTTTTAGTTGGAAATGGAATTTTAAGCTCCCGTTCTGGTTGCTAACAATACTCCTTACTTCTGATTGGTTGTTGTTTCTAGGTTGTCATTCAAAGGAAGGAGCATATGTATTTTTCCTTCCCTTTTTTTCATGCTTTTATTATATTTATATTATCAGAACATACAGCCCTCACATTCTATCCTCTCTCCCTCTGAACCTTCATTTGGCCTTACTTCTGGAAAACTGCACATAAACGTTCAGCTGATACATTGATGTTTCTGTAGTCAATTTGGTTATCGGAAACTCATTCTTCAGAAGCTGTCTCAGGATGGGATCATGAGAACAATATTCCCTGAGTTCTCGCAGGTTAATAATTGTTTATCTGTGCTCAGTGACCTTGAAAGTCAGTTTTGCTAGTTGTATAATCTTTGGCTTGCATTTTCTTGCTTTGAATGTCTTAAATATTTTACTCTGTTTTCTTTGAGTAAAACAGCATTGCTGTTGAAACTCTGGTATCATATTTTTTCCTTTGTAAGTCACTCGCTCTTTTTGCCTAGTTGCCCCCAAAGTTTGTTTTATTTATAGTGTAAATATTTTCCCAGAATATATCTTGTGTTCTTCTGGGTCAGTATTTCAGGTATGCGTTCAGTTCTTTCAGTGTGTAGTTTCAAGCCTCTTTTTATTTTAGCAATTAGAGGTTTTAGTATTTGGCTTGGATTTCTGTTAGGGACTCCTGTGCTCTGTATGTTGCATCTTCCTTGCCTGATTTTTGTTTTATGTGGTTCTTTTGTGTCTTGTATAATTTTTTTTATGTTTTTAACTTATTTTGAAATTTTGATATGTTGGCATGATTTCATTGTCTCTGCTGTTATATTTTTATGTCTAAACTTTTTCTCATTATCCCTCTTCTTTAAAAAGTCTCTTCTCTTTTCTTAGATATACTATCTTGTTTATCTAAGGATCATAATGATAGTATTTTTTTAAGTTTTATTCTACCAGCCTAATTTATTTCCTGTCCTCCTCCCTTCATTTGTTTTGGCCTTTATCATTTTAGAGACTTTCCTCACATGTATGGTAATCCTTGGTTCTTGGCTCATGTTGAAGAGTTGGACAGTAAAAAAAAGATTTTTTTAAAAAGAGTCGGACAGTAAAAAAACTGATTAGAAAATCTGTGTACCATGAGTTAAGTCTTGCTGAATTATAGACTTCACCATACTGTAATCTGGTTGGGCCTTTTTATCATGAAACCCCCAGTGGCGGTGTCTTTTAGTTGATTGTTTTCTTTGGTACTGATCAAATTTTTCAGAGAAGTTTCTTCTGGTCTCCTACCCCCCTGGAGGATATAAGCCTGACTGATAGTGTTCTGGGAGCCATATGAGGAGAAGAAAATTGTTACTCTTGGTATATAAACTTTGCTTAATAAAGCTTCTTCTAGGGGCACCTGAGTGGCTCAGTCGGTTGAGCATCTGACTTCGGCTCAGGTCATGATCTCATGGTTCATGAGTTCAAGCCCTACATTGGCCTCTGTGCTGACAGTTTGGAGCCTGCTTCGGATTCTGTGTGTGTGTGTGTGTGTGTGTGTGTGTGTGTGTGTGTGTGTGTGCGTGCGCGCGCGCGCGCGCGCACCCCTTCCCTGCTTGCACTCTCTCTCTCTCTCAAAAATAAACATTAAAAAAAATTTAAAAGAAAAATAACAGAGCTGCTTCTAGTTGTTGGTTTCCCCTAGTCCAGACCCTCATTTTTATTCTCTCCAGAGAATAACCTCTAGCAACATGCCTGGGAGGAGAAGAGGCAGTGCTGAGCTATGTGGAATAGATGAGAATTGGAAGGTTCTATTTCTCATCAGTTTTTTTCAACAAATCCCCTTGTTTTTAGGCTCACCTTCAGTCTCACTTCCAGATATACCTATTGTTTCAGATTGCTGAGCTTTTTATGGGTTCTGCAGTATAAATTGCTTGAGTTAAACTTTCCTGTGTCTGCTAAGTCAGTTTTTTGTCTTCCTACTTTCCACTTTCTAAAATGCTGTTGCTATGTCTCTTCTCTCATTCTCTTTGTCTTAAAGGCGTGTGTGTGTGTGTGTGTGTGTGTGTGTGTGTGTGTGTGTGTGTGTGTGTGTATGTGTAGCCCTTAACTATATTCAGTGGTATTTAAGGAGAGAGAACAGAACTAACGCACACTTTCAGTTCACCAGAAAATCCTTGACCTATTTGTACAGAGAATCTCAGGGAAGTCCCTCTCTCAGGTCTGTTCCTGAGTCTGTTACAGCAAACAATACAGTGTTTTTCTAATGACAAATTTTTGTTTGCTTGTTTTAAGGGATACTCCTGATGCTAATCTGAAAGGTCACAAATTGTGTTTTATTTTCCTCCCTTATGCCAAGCTTCAGCTGTGTTTAACTCAATCCCTTTCTATAGCTTTGCAGGCCTATGAGTAAAGTGTATTTCATATATCACTCGTGAACAGGGAGGAGCAGTTGAAATGTCCTATTGAAATGCTCTTTGTTAAGATGTATATGATAAGCCCTAGAACAATCACTAAGGAAAAAAAATACAGTGAAACATCGTGAAGGAAATTAAAAGGCTGCATCAGTAGTAAAGTAGTAAAGGAGGAACAGAGGGGAAAAAAAGACCTGAGGCACACAGAAAACAAAAGTTAAATTGGGAAACATAATCCAACTATATCAATAATAAATGTGAATGTATTAAGCAGTCCAAATGTCAGAGATGGTCAGACTAAATTAAAAAAAACATATCCAGCTTTGTGCTCGATAAACAGAATGGAGAATAGGAAAATAAAGAAAAGTTAGGGTTTTTTAAAAAAGGATCAACAAAACTGAAAAACTTTTAGCTAGACCAAGAAAAAAGAGAGAGGACTCAGAAGTGAAAGGGGGACAGTACTACCACCCTTACAGAAATAAAAATGATTATAAAAGAATCCTGTCAGGGTGCCTGGGTGGCTCAGTTGGTTAAGCCTCCGACTCTTGGTTTCAGCTCAGGTCATGATCTCACAGTTCTTTAGTTCAAGCCCCACATCAGGCTCCATGCTGATGGTGCAGAGCCTGCTTGGGATTCTCTCTCTCCCTCTCTGTCAGCATCTCCCCCAACTCACTCTCTGTGTCTCTCTCTCAAAAAAAATGAATAAACTTTAAAAAATTAAAATAAAAAAAAAAGAATCCTGGAGGCAGTTATATGCCAGTAAGTTGTAATAACTCAGATAAAGTGGACAAATTACTTGAAAGGATTTCGTGATAACATAGAGTTGGCATTGTGATGCATTTACAGGCTGCTGCCTTCTCCACTCAAGGACGCAGTCGAAGTATCAACCTGGAGAAGATGTTATACAATGCAAGAGGTGAACTCTGCCCTTAGCAAAATCCAGCTGGTGGGATATTCTCAGAAAATTGTGAGTGTTAATATGGTTTTAAGTGATGCATGAATGCTTTTGATTCATCCTGTTACCCTTTGGGAGGATCTTCTCGTTCCCTTTCTTCAGCCATTCACTTACTGAGAATCTTGTACAAGGTGAAAAAACAGAGCAATTGTCATTATCATCTGTCTTCCACCCTCCAGGCTGATAGTTGTGTTCTTTCCTAACCCTTACATTCCCCATCGTTAGCCAGCATTCTACTGACCAGCATGTAATGAGTCAGGAGAAAGACATCTCATCCTATTCACTTAAGAACAGTGGGCGCAGCTTTATAGATTTTGGACAAGTGAAATAATACAAGAGCATAAAACAGATCAAGAAGCGATTTGTTGGCAGGTATAACTTTTGAGCTCTGACCTGATAGTAAGTGTCCCCATTTTTGTTAACTTAGGCCCAGAGCCACTCAGTATAGAACAACCAGGCAATTAATGCCTAACCTAAAAAAAGAAAAAGAAAACCCAAGTATTTGTCTCTTTGGTGTTGCTGGTAATCTATTGCCTCTTTATTTAAAAAAATAAAAAATCTATTGCCTCAGTCTTTTCATGAGTGAGGCCTGAGTGCCTGGTACATGTAGATATTCTGAAACTCAGGGGGTAAGGATTGCTTTCTGGGTCTACCATCTGGTCTCCATTGATTTTTTTTTTTGCTTTATACTTTCTGTTTTACTTTCAAATTTGTATATCTAAGTAGAGAAGGATATTTCTGGGGTTTTTTGGTGGTTTTTTTTTTTTTTTTTTTTTCCTGCAAAGACTTATCTGGTATGACTGTACTGCTGAAAGCTCATCACACATTCTCTTACTGTGGTTCTTTTCTAGGAGCTTTTTGGTGCAGTTCAGGTGACTCCACTAAGCTCAGGCTATGCCCTTGGAAGCTCCAACTGGATTATCCAGTCCCATTATGAGAAAGTATCCTATGTCTCCGGATCCTCCTTACTTACCACACATCCCCAGGTAGTTCTGATTCTCTTTTAACAGTTCAGTGTTTTGGTTACTGAACCCAAATTGATAATGTATCCAGAACATCATCATTTGTTTTTAAATCTTCCTAATTTTGGTTTCTACAAGTATCCTATTTAAAAAAAAAAAAAAAAAATTATTGTTATTTTGGTAAGAATGCTTAACATGAAATCTACCGTTTTAATAATTTTTATACTATACATTATTGTTGACTACAGTACAGTGTTGTATAGCAGATCTCTAGAGCTTATCTTGCTTAACTGAAACCTTATGTTAAGACACTCTTCCTGAAAGGTAGATTTCCCATGTCCCAGTGTTTAGGATTGCAAGGTCCTCTGTAAGATCCTGCTGCCTTTGGGTCCATCTCTAGGATTTTGAGATTTCCCACCACTTTCAATAACCATAGCCTAATATACAACAGAAATGGTCACCCATTTACTCAGCAGATGTTAATTATTTCTTTATTAAGGGTCTACTATGTATGTGTCAAGCACTCATTAGGTATTAGAGGGTCCATGGTGACCCACAGGCAAAGTCCTAGCTCATGAATCTATGTTCAGAAGAGCAAGGAGGGGCCATTGTGATTGCAGCATGCTGAGTATGGTCAGCAGGGGTGTCCATGAAATGAGCACAGCCAGGTGAGGTGGAACTTTGTTGACCATGATGAGAAATTTGGATTTTATTTTAATGTATTTTGTTTATTTTTCAATGTTTGTTTATTTGAGAGAGAGAGAGGGAGAGGGAGAGAGGGAAGCAGCAGAGAGAGAGGAAGACAGAATCTGAAGCAGGCTCCAGGCTCTGAGCTGTCAGCACAGAGCCCTATGTGGGGCTTGAACTGACAAATCATGAGATCATAACCTGAGTCGAAGTTGGACACTTAACGACTGAGCCACCCAGGTGCTCCTTAATTTATTTTATTTAAACGTGTTGAGGGAAGCTATTAGAAGATTTTAGCTTGGTTATTTGTTAAGTCATATTTGACAAGAAGCTAAGTACATACGTACCCATTGTTACAAATGTATCGTTTGTTCCTTTTTAGGTATTTGTAATGAATTTATTGTCCATTTCATAAATCCTGATTCTTTCCATATTTGTAAAGGAGGGGCAGAAATCAGATAGTTAGCTGATGGATGGATATGTAGATGGATAACTTGGGGAAGCCCAAATCTTATTTTAATACGAAGAGGAAAAATGCCTGCTGTAGGTCTAGAACAATAGGATGCTTATGATCTGTCACCATGTATTGGTTTTTTTCATACCTTCTTTTATAATCAAATTTCATCTCCAGGTCTAGAGGAGGGGACAAGTTGCTTTTTTTTTTCCTATAGCTAGCAGAATTCTGGGCCTTTCCCGCTTATTGAAATCAAAAGCCCATCAGTGTCATCTTAATCTGCTTCATTGAATCAAAATACTTTATTGGCAGCTTCTATCATTCTTGATATATTCTTCCATAAAAGACAGAAAAATTATTTGGCTGCCAACTCTTCCGATTTGTCCTGCTTAGATCAAAGGCTTTACAGTACTACTGATGTAATTTCCAGTAAATTATTCTTCCAAGGTTCGTAAATTTAAAGGGAAAATAAGGTCTTGAAAGTAATGAGCAACATACCTAAGTAATTAATTTTAATTTCAAGCTGGCAACCAGTGTTGTATATAAAAAAGATAATGAATTCGATTTCCTTTCACCCAGATAATTGGATTTTTTTTTTTTTTTTTTTTTTTTTTTTTTTGAGAGAGAGAGAGAGAAAGAGCATAAGCAGAGAACAGGGGCAGAGAGAGAGAATCCTAAGCAGGGGCTCGCTCCTACGACCTTGGGATCATGACCTGAGCCAAAACCAAGAGTTGGATACTCAACCGACTGAGCCACCTGGGCGCCGCAATGATAATTGGATTCTGCATTGAATTAGCAAGGATAAGAAAAGTTTAAGTTTGAAAAACTTAACAGTCAGCTTCCGAGGTCAGCAAGCTATTGTCCATGGACCAAATTTGGCTTGCTACCTGTTTTCATAAATGATGTCTTCTTGCAGTACAGCCACATCCATTTGGTTATGGATGGTTTATGGCTGCTTGCACACTGTACCAGCAAAGTTCTGCTTTAGACTTTACAGAAAAGGCCAACCACTGGTCTACTTGAGTGGAACCTCCCTAGGTAGAAAAAATAGGCTGCTTTAGTGATCTAATAAGCATAGCAGAGTGAGGCTTTGGATTAAGCCTGAAATGGTAAGAATGGAATGACAAAGAAAACATTGGCAGGTCTTTATTTCAACAAATACTTATTGAATGCTTGCTGTCTCCAGGGTAGGAAAAATACAGGCCAGAGATTTCATGCCAAGATGATATTGAGAATGGTAATGATGACACTTACCCACTTGACAAGAAGGAGTTGACAAAGGGGGTTCTGGTTTTAGAAGGGAGTAGTGAGTATGATGCATAGCAATTTGAGTGAACACCGGGGACATGAAAATCTAGAACTGGAACTTGGATTTGACAGCAAGCCTGAGACAAATTAGAGCATCAGATTTTTTAAAGTATGTAAATAAAGAGCCTAAGGGGAAAGACTGATGAGCTGTGAGGGACATTTACCAATAGAAGGTGGAAGGAAGAAAAATAATCTTGAATAAGAATGGAGAGTTAGAGGAGAACTGAGGCCCACAAAAGTACAGCATCTCATCCCAAATGGCAGAAGAGAACTAGCTTTTACTGACTGGAAAGCCTCAGTACTAATTTTCCTATTGATCTGGTGTTCAACAACATACTGAATTCTTATATTCTAGTATTTATCTACTAATGATAATATTATCTGCAAAGAAGTAACAATTTTGTCACTTTTCTTTCAATCTTTTTATCTTTTATTTCGTTTTCCTGTCTTACAATCACATATTCTAGTCCCATGTAAACAGAAGTGATGACAGTGGCAGCCTTTTCTTATATCAGATTTTAAAGGGAATGCTTTTGTAGCTTCTTCATTAAATAGGATGGCTTCCTACTGGTTTTTGTCTATCAGGTTAGGGAGTTTCTCCTTTGTTCCTAATTTTCTTATTTTTAAAAGTCAGATGTAGACATTATACCTTATCAAGTGCTTCTTCCAGTCTGTGAGATGATCATGTGATTTATTTCCTTTAAACCAGTAATGTAATGAATTGTAGTATTAGCTTTTCTCACATTTTTTTTTAAGTTATTTTGAGAGAGAGAGCATGAGTGGGGCAGAGAGAGCGAGAGCGAGAGAGAGAGAGAGAGAGAGAGAATATCCCAAGCAGGCTCTGCACTGTCAGCACAGAGCCCAAAGTGGGGCTCAAACCCATGAACCATGAGATCACGACCAGAGCCAAAATCAAGAGTCAGACACTTAACTGAGCCGCCCAGACCCCCAGCTTTTCTCACATTTAACCATCCTTTAGTCTTGTGATAAATCTTATTTGATCAGTTTTTTCTTTTTAAAATATACTCCTGGAATATAAGTTGGTCAGTATTTTTTTGAAATTTATACAGGTATATCTCATTTCATTGTGCTTTGCTTTATTGCATTTCTTACATACTGCCTTATTTACAGATTGAAGGCTTGTGGCAACCTTGCATTGAGCAAGGCCATCAGCACTTTTTTCCAACACCATTTGGTCACTTTGTGTCTCTGGGTCACATTTTGGTAATTCCCACAACATTTCAAATTTTTTCATTGTTATTACATTTGTTATGGTGACCTGTGATCAGTGATTTTAACTTGCTAAAAGCTCAGATGATGGTTAGCATTTTTTAGCAATCAGATATTTTTTTAATTAAAGTATGTAGGGTTTTTTTTTTTTTTTTTAAGACATAATGCTATTTCATACTTAACAGAATAGTATGTATAAATGTAACTTTTATATGCACTGGGAAACCAGAAATTTGTTTGACTCTTTTTATTGCCATATTCAGTTTATTGGTCTGGGCCTCAACCTGTGATATCTCCAAGTTATGCCTATAATCTGTATTCATAAGTGAAAAATAGACCCATACCTTATTTTCTCGTTCTGTCTTCATTTGTTTGGCATCAGTATACATTTAGTCTCATGAGATGATTTGAGTACCTTCCACTCTTTTTCTTTTTTTTTTTAATTTTTTTTTAAATTTTTTTATTGCTTATTTGTGAGAGAGAGAGAGAGAGAGAGAGAGAGCGCACAAGATGGGAGGGGCAGAGAGAGAGGGAGACACAGACTGAAGCAGGCTCCAGGCTCTGAGCTGTCAGCACAGAGCCCAACACAGGGCTGGAACTCACAAACTAAGAGATCATGACCTGAACCGAAGTCAGGTGCTCAACCAACTGAGCCACCCAGGAGCCCCATTTTCACTCTATAGCTATACACAAGATAGCTGTTCTCTTTTTTTGAAAGTCAGTTCCCCATAAAATTATCCAGGCCTGAGATTATCATTTTAACTTTCTCATGACCTTTGAACTATATTCTCTGGGTCAGAGCTGTGCGAATATAGCAGAGATTTGTCCATTTTACCTAGGTTTCCAAAATCATATCCATGGAAGTTGTTTATTACCCTTTTTATTTGTTTAAACTTTTTTGTGTAATTCTATTTTCATTCTACATTTTAACACCTTTTTTCTTGATCAGATTTGCCAGAGGTTTATCTGCATTACTGATTTTCTTTAAAGAATAAGTTTTTTAGATGAACGTAAGGGAAGGGAAACAAAAGTAATATAAAAACAAGGAGGGAGACAAAACAGAACAGACTTATAAATATGGAAAACAAACTGAGGGTTGCTGGAGGGGTTGTGGGAGGGAGGATGGGCTAAATGGGTAAGGGGCATTAAGGAATCTACTCCTGAAATCATTGTTTCACTATATGCTAACTAATTTGGATGTAAATTTTTAAAAATAAAAAATTAAATTAAAAAAAAAAAAGAATAAGTTTTTGTTTTTAATTGTTTTTGTTGTATTTTCATTTTCTATTCTGCCCTTTATTATTTCCTGCCTTTCATCTTTGGGTTGTCTCTGTTGCTTTTACTTTAATACTTTACCCCATTCATTTCCATCCTTTTGTGCTTTCCAATAAGTGTACTTAAAGCTATATTTCTCTCAGTATCATTTAACTCTGTTAAATTGTTAATATGTAGGGGTCTGTCATTCATCTCTCAGTATATCGTAATTTCCTTCATAATGTTCATAATTTAAGTAGCCAAAGGTTGTTTTATAGTGCTTGTGTTTGTTTCTGGTCCATCCAATATGATTAGACCTAGGGTTAGACAAGAGACTTTTTCCAATCATGCTTAAATGTTTCTGGATTTTTCCTTTTTTTTTTTAATTGGCATTATGATAAGAATATACTCCTTCACTGAAGCGTTGCTTTGAAACAGTCCATTTTTGTAAATGTTTTGTGTATGTTGTAAAAGACTGTGTTTACCGTTGAATGAAAACTTTTCTAATTATTGTGTTATTCTGTTCTATCATATCTTTGCTTAGTTCCCAGTTTCTGGAAAGAAAGTTATTTGTTGATTTATCTACTTCTGCCTATACTTTCACCAGTTACTGCTTTTTATAGTTTTAAGCAATGTGATCAGATGTATATGTGATCATTATGTTTTATTGAACAATTACTCCTTTTATCAGGATGCTGATTTTTTTCTCTATCAAACCTGCATTAAAAGCTAAGAGACATTTTCCCCCTCCATATTTGCCTGATACTATTTTCCATCTGTTTCTTTTCATTCCTTCTGTATCCTTTTCTAGTGAGTCCCTTGTAGACATAGTAAGGGTTTTTTCTTTTTTAGTCAAGAGTCTCTGGAATGGTGAAACTATTTATATTTACTGTAATTACTATTGTACTGAGGGTTTATTTTTGTAATTTTATTTCATGGTTTTTTTAGTTCATTCTTTTCCCCATCCTTTCTCCCCTTCTTTTAGATGACATAATTTCTTTCTGTTAAGTTTGAACACACATTTTATTTTTATTCTTCTGGGTTGTTGCTTCATTTATTTTTCCTTTGAGTGTCCTAAGTTTATCAATATCTTTGTCTTTCCCTCCAGAGCCACACCTTCCTCTTGTCTTTCCTGTCTTTCTCCTCTTCCTTCTCCCCTGACCCACCATGTTCATACTGTCTGGAATTTTAGTTCTGGGTTATCTAGGCTATACATCAAGTGTTGAATATATCACTTATTTAGACAGTGAGCTTTACTGAGTTGTTGTTGGGTTTTTTTTTCCAACTTACCTTCCCATATATCTCATAATCCTCTAGATTGACTTTCCTTCTTCCAGGAGTGCTTGAGGAATGTTCACCAAGAGCGTCTTAAAATGGTAAACCTTATGAGGCTTTGAAGTACTAAGAATAGTTTTAATTTTTTCTCACATTTAAATGATAGCTTGGATAGATATAAAATTCAAGGAAAAGAATTTGGAAACTATAAAGCTTTGAAAATCTTTATTCATTTTCCATTTGTACCCTTGTTGTACTTAAGAACTGCAAAACTCTTTAGATTTGTGTTCCTTTATGGGATTTGCTTTTAGAATCTTCACTGTATCTTCAGTATTCTTAAGTTTTACTGTGACATATCTTAAATGTGTATTTTTTCTGTATAATACTTTGAGAAATCTTCCAACTTTAACACAAAAAGATTTTTAATTGTTTTTAAAATTATTCCTTCTGGTTGATTTTTTATTTCTCCTTATGGAATTTCTCATACACAGGTATTGACGCTTCTATGTTTTGTATATCTCTTTCTTCCTTTTTTTTTTTTTAACCCCCTTCTCCTGCTTGATGCCTCCTGAAAAAAAACTCCTCAACTTGATCTTCCAGCTCAAGATCTTCTTTAGCTCTATCCATACTGCCCTTCAGCCTTTGTGTTGGATTCTTTATTTCAGTCACTGTATTTTTATACATAATATTTTGAAATGTTTCTCTTTATATTTGTTTTTCTTTTGCTTATTTTGTGTGTGGACTTTTTTAATGCATATTCTGCTGTTTGATTTGGTTTATTAATTCTCCACGTGGCGTAGGTTTTTAGCTTATTGTATTTAGTAGATGTTGTTTTCCTCAGTGGTCTTGTTTTATTTCCCTGTGAGCTCTTACTACTTGGCTTTCAGGGACATCCTCTTGTACCTCTGCTCTAGACACTGCTTTTTTCCCAGGATTTGTCTTCCTGATGTGTTACCACTTAGCCTGGTAGTGTGAGGAAACAAGGAACGGCTGATAGGTCTGCCTGTACCTTTTATGAACATTCATCCCACTATTCTGCTATGTTCTGCTTCACAGTATGGTGGAGCAGGCCATAGGCAGTATGGAAGAGAGAGAAAAGGACAAGGAGTTCCTTGCCACCCTCTATTCTTCCTGCAGTGCAAGCCCTCTTTGGCTCTTGCTTGCCATCTTGTCTCTATTCCAACACCCATGGTTTCCCAGGAATTCATCGTGGTTGTTTAGTTTCTCAAAACTGTCAGGTGCCCTTATTTCTATGCTTTCTCTCAGCTTAGATTCTAGAAGGGAGCCAGCGGCCTGTGTTCATTCTCTATCTTGTTGGGAATCTCATAGTGGAATTTTTGTTTTCTTTTAAAATATTTTTATTTCCTTATATTTCTGATTAGAACACTAATTTGTATTTATTGTAGTCGTTTTGGAACATACAAAGTGTGTGTTTGAATAAAATGTTCCCACTTGAAGCACTCAGTGAGTTGCCATAGACACCTGTAATATGTACATTTGCTCTTTGGTGATGAAATGGAGATGTTGGCAGTGTCAGCTTGGTTCAGAGGATGTCACTACAAGGTGTTAAGGGCTAACTCTTTACAGTAGCCCTAGTAATCTACAAGAAATGTCTCCCAAGTATGTCTCCTAAAATCACAAACATCTTGTCTGATCTGATCATGAAGTATCTCATAACTTCCAACTTGGTGGTATTTGTATTACAGTACTGCCTTTGTTTTGTTTTGTTGTTTTTTTTTTTTTTGTGGACATTTAATTTTCAAAGGACGGCAGCGTCGATGACTGAGGTACAGAGATAATGTTTTCAGGGCCACAGTTTGATCTCCATTAGATGCTTTCATTCAGATTGGTAGTTCTTAACCTTTTGGGGGTTATGGCCCCATATGACAGCCCAGTCACCTCTGGGAAAATGTACATAGGCGCACACACAGAATTGTGTATGCTATTTCTAGGGTTCCTAGACCATCTGAATTCCCCCATCAGCCCTGTGAATCATTATTGGTTTGTTCTAATAAGGTTCTTATAAAATTGTCATTTTAAGCTAAATATGCTGTCTAACAAAGTTTGATCCCTTTTGTCCGCATTCCAGGTCCTTCTGTTTGATGCATGCACACAGTGAACATTTCTAGGCTCATTGCACATCTGCTACTATAAACCATTGTATTTCTTCTTCTCTGGAAACAATGCATATGTATTTTATTAGAGAAGTGCAAATAGGAATCAGAATCTATTAGATATAGCTGTCACGACTATACTTATCTGTGTTAAAGAAATGTTTCTCGGGTTAGAAAGCAGCTTATATAACTGCAGTCATGTTATTTAAAAAAAATAATGAAGCCTTATATTCATGTTTATATAAAATGCTAAAGGAATATACATCAAAAGGTGCATATACTCAGAGATAACATTGCAGGTGGTGGGTCTTTGCTTGCTACTGTTTGGAATTTTCTTTGTTGGAAAATACGGGTTGAACAGAGAAAGGAGGGATGAAGCTTCTTACTAAACTGGGTTTCTGACTTTTATCTTCGTGTGTTCCATTGAGTATGTGGAACGACACTAAGGAAAAGACATGCTACGAAATGAGACCTAGCATCTCAATCCCTGGGCCCTCATTTTTGTTTTCAGTTTGAATCCCGGTTTCTTTGGAAAAGGCAGTTACTTACTTACTTACTTACTTACTTACTTAACTAACTTACTTACTTACTTACTTACTTACTTCCTTATTTATTTAGATGCTCTGAAAACCATCAAAATTAAATTCAGTCTGTGCAAGGTAAAATAAAAATTCAACATCCTGAGGACCACATAATAGTGCACTGTTGAGACTTCATAGTTTACAAGAAGATCATGTATATTAGCTCATAAGACTCTCAGAACTCAATGAAGGTTTATGGGTCACAAATATGCCCATGTTATGAGAAACCCAGCTCAGAGCCTTACCTGAGGTCCGTGACCAGTAAGAGAATGGGAAGGAAGCTCGTTGTTTCTGGATCCTAATTCAGTATTCTTCCTGGCTTCTCTGCCACTGAGACTTAGGGAAAATTGCCTTGACTAGTTGAGTCCCAGGTTGCATGTTTTCATAATATAAACTTCATGTATTTATTTCAAGTCTTTACACTTGTTTTCATTTTGCAGAGCTGTCTTGAGAATCAGATTATACAGCACAATGGTTCTCAAGGCGTGACCCAGACCGGCACCAGGAGCATCTCTTGGTAGCTCATTAGAAATGCAAATTCTTAGGCCCACCTCAGACCTGAATCAGAAACTCTGGGTTCAGTGCCCAGCAACCCACAGTTGAGTAAACCGTCCAGGTGATTCTAATACACACTCATGTTGGAAACCCACCAGCGACATGTGTGACATGACATTTTCAAAAGAGCAAAGCGCTCTACAAATTTGAGATCATAAGCTCTTTTTTTTTTTCATTGAGGTACAATTTTATGTATAGTGAAACCCAGAGATCTTAAGCATACAGCTCTATGAATTTTCACATCACGTGATTACCACACCAGCCGAGGCATAGAACTTTTTTTTTTTTTAATTTTTTTAAATATTTCTTTATTCTTGGGAGACAGAGAGACAGAGTGCAAGCAAGGAAGAGACAGAGAGAGAGAGAGATACAGAATTTGAAGCAGGCTCCAGGCTCAGAGCTCTCAGCACAGAGCCTGACGTGGGGCTTGAACCCACGAAGCATGAGATTATGACCTGGGCTGAAGTCGGACTCTTAACTGACTGAGCCAGCCAGGTGCCCCGGCATAGAACTCTTTTATCATGGCTGTAAAGTTCCCTCATGCCTCCTCTCATCTGTCCCTATCCCCAATGGGCAGCTACTTAACTGTTCACTGACAGACTTCATTAGAGGAAGTAAGGGAACAGGACAGTGATGAGCCAAACACAGAAAGAGCAATGACTATTCTCTTTTTCCTTCACTACTTGCACTTCCCATTTCCTTTTGAAGTACTGAGCGTAGTTCTCTCTGGTTTTTCAGCCCATGGACCAAGCTTCTCTCAAAAACAGCGACGTTCTCGTTCTGACAGGCCTCACCCAGATCCCCACCGCCAACCCGGATGGCATGGTGGGAGAGTTCTGCAGCAACCTGGGTATGTGTCCAGCTCAGGCCATGAACAGGATGAAATGTGCTAAATTTACTTTTCAGTTCTTGCTTCTGTAGCATTTTGTGTTCCTTCTCTTCACGTTCACCCCCTCTGATACCCCGGTTCAAGGTTTCCCCTGCCCCGCCTACTCTACCCTTCCTGCCCATCCTTCAAAGCTTGCTGTTGTCAGCAAAAGCAATTCTTAAACAACATAAATCTGAAGAATGTAAGAATGGTTGTAAGGGTAAATTCAAATGTTTAGCACGTTTATGCAACAGATACTCAACATTCTCCCACTTGATTTATGTTGAAAATTCTTGTTTGCTCTGTGGTGGGATTTGGGGGCAAGACGGGGGTGCATACAGGATAGCAGTTGTCAAAAAAGGGAACAATCACATCTTTGCTTGTAAGTAATAGCACAGAAAAGACTTAATACTTTGCATTCACAATAGCAATATACTTCGCAGATACATTTTTCCACCAATATTTGGTCAGTGTTGTTTTTTTCTTTGAGAGAAGACTAAATTTGGAGAAGAGACTTGCTACCCGGAAGAAACGTATGTTTCTTTGGATATAATTGTCAGTAAAATCTAGAAATCCTGCCTTTCTTTTAGAAAAGTATAGGTTGCTTACTGTCTTAACATGGGCTGCTGTAACAAAATGCCACAGACTGAGTGGCTTAAAGAACAAACATTTCTCACAGTTCTGGAGGCAGGGAAGTCTGAGATCAGATTGTCAGTGTGGTCAGGGTCTGACCAGTGGAAGAGGGCTCTCTTCCTGGCTTGCAGACACCCGCAAGTGTGTCCTCCCTTGGCCGAAAGAAGCAGCTCTCGTGTCGTCTTCTTCTTATGAGGGCAAAAATCCCATCATGGAGGCTGTACCCTCATGGCCTCATCTAAACCCAGTTACCTCCCAAAGCACCCCTGACCCAGTACCATCACATTGGGAGTTAGGGCTTCAATATATGAACTTTAAGGGGATACAGATGTTCAGTCCATAACAGTTGCCAAAGAGGAGTTAATGAGCTCAGACCTTTCACCCCTTTCACACAGTTTATTCTTCCTTGAAAAAAATTATTGGACTAGTCTCAAATAGCACCCCTGATTTGTATGTTTTGTTTGCTTATTGTCTAGAATCACAGACTCAAAACACTTTAGATCTGAAAGGAACCTTGCATCTAATCTACTGTTTCTTAAGTCCACTAACCACTTGCCTCATGATCAGTGAGGCCACTTCTTAAAGATGCAAATTTGAGGGCCCATCCACAGACCTAGTAAGTCAGATTCTCTGGGGACAGGAGAGACCCAGCAGCAAAGTTGCATTTTCAACATGTTCCCTGGCAATTTTCACACTTACGAAAGCTTGAATCTAGTCCACTCCTCTCATAACCAATCAGGAAACAGGCCCAGCCAGGTTTCAGTGACTTACATGGGGTCCTATAGCATGATGAATGCAGGAGTAGATCCAGGCCTCTTGAGCCCTGACCACTGTCTCTCCCCTCGGTACCATACTCTAGTAATAGCAAGTCAACCAGTACTCCAAGTACAGCGTCTGGGAGAACCCATATGTCAGGGTTGGGAACAGAGGAGGATACAAGACACCAGAGGCTTCAAGATCTACACCCGAAAGCTCTGCGTTTCAGTTTGTTTTGGAAACTAAACAAAAGAGAAACTTAAGAGGGCTTTGATATTTTTTTTCTTTTGTAGCCAGTTATAACTTCTAATATAATTATACCATTAAGTTGCAAGTCCTTTTTGATAACTTGTTTTTAAGTATTTAAAGTGTAGAGGATGTTCTTACAAATAACACATTAATGAAAGAAAATGCCACTAAAATGAGTCAAATGGAAAAACTTGGCCTATTTCCTTATATGTCATACAGCAGTGGTCAGAGACTGAACAGAGACAAATCCAGCAAAGTTTTGAGCAGGAGCTAAAAAGAGAAGGAGCTTGGAGGGTCTGTCCTGAAGTTCGGCTGCCATTGGTAACCTTTAAAGCCCAAACCCTTAACTGCACACCTTGTTCCCAGGGACTGAGACGTCCATTAAAAACCCAACTGATTGTTAGGCTCTGGATTCTCCCACTCTTGTGCTATTCTTCAAAAGAAGCAGATCATTGTACCTGAGAAATGAATTGTATGAACAGAAGTAGGAAATGAAAGAAATCCAAATATTAAAGTTTCTTTCTACCTTTATAAAACTGTTCTTCTGACACCACTGTTTTCTCTCTGACTTCAACTTTTCTAGCACTGACAGTCCGGAATGGAGGAAACGTGTTGGTGCCCTGTTACCCTTCTGGAGTGATCTATGACCTCCTGGAATGCCTGTATCAGTACATTGACTCCGCCGGCCTCTCCAACATCCCTTTCTACTTCATCTCCCCCGTGGCCAACAGTTCACTTGAGTTTTCCCAGATTTTTGCTGAGTGGTATGTCTGCATTCTTCTCCACGATTCAGTACATTCAAGCAGTAAGAATAAAATGGAAAAAGTTTTTTTAATGAGAAAAGTATAGGGGCGGCTGGGTGGCTCAGTTGGTTAAGCGTCCAACTCTTGATTTCGGCTCAGGTCATGATCTCACGGTTGAGCCCCGCATTGGCTCTGCGCTTAAGACTGTCTCTCTCTCTCTCTGTCTCCACCCCACCCCACACCCTGCTCACTCACGTGCATGTCCACACACTCTCATTCCACACATACGCACTCTCTGTCAAAAATAAAAATATAAAGGGTTTTTTTTTTCTCACATTACTATGAGACTTTGATTTTGTTGTCTTTCCATGTCTGTGATGTGAAAATTGTATTAATGAAAGCCAAATCTGTTACATTGCTAGAGTTTGGAGGAATAGTTGTCAAGGAAGGAAGGATGAAAGGCAAAGGGTTAACTTAGCACTTTCAAATTCAGTGACAAAATATTATACATTTATCTTCTCCCATGCTACCCTCTGCCTGTTACAAAGTGAAGTGACATTCTAGAGGCTCAAAAAAAGCCCAAGTTCATGTTGTCTGGAATTTCTAATACCAAATCTGATGATAAGAAAAGCTAGGTTCTTTTTCATTTCAATAGCATGATATTTGATAAAACTAAGTTTTATTACAGTAGGAAATTGTTTGATCCAGCTGAGATGGGTAAATTATTGAACAGTATGAAGTTAGTGAACCTTTTTAGGATTATTTAGATGCATGTTTGAATCTAACTCACCTGTCCCAAAAAAGGGAGGGATGAGGGAAATACAGAACTTTTACAGTCGACCTTCAAGTGCCTTAGAGTGGTGTTTTTAGACGGGGGCATGACACTTGCATAGGGTGTGTAATCCATTTTGATTGTATGGTAGTGTAATGGACACAGTGTTCTACCAAGTTTCTAATTAAGAAGGGATTTGTATATCATTCTGTCCTAACATGTTCTATATGCTGTCTCCCCATTCCACCTTCTTAAAGGGCATTTTTTCCTCCCCTTTTAAAAGTTGTAGTCAAGGACTTTTTTTCTCTATCTCCATTCAGACAAACTTCTCCATCTTGTGTGCATGTTAGTCATGTTTGTCCGTAGGGCCGTCACTTTATTGGTACCTGTTGAATTTTATCCTTTGCATTGGGTCATTTCTCCCCGAGCATAGGAAGTTAATCTTGAAACTAGTAGTCCAGCCTAAGGATCACTTGCACAATTAGCATGTTCTGAATTTCTTCATCCAGATCCTTAATAAAAAACTCCAGCCAGCCCTGCGAGGCCTGGGGGATGGTGTGCTCCTCAAAGCCACTCCGTCCCCACTGTGTGCTGTTCTTGTCAAAATGATATCTTACGGGCTAGAAGTCAGGACCACTCTAATTAGAGTAGGTTGTTTTTGTTTCTGGGTGTTTATATTTGTTCGTTTCTAATATATGTGTAATACACACTTACTATAGAAAACGATACAAGTTACAGAAAACAGGAAAAACTGAACCTGTAAACCCACTATCCAGAAGTAATATCACTGTTGGCATTTGGATGGATTTCTTCTTTCTATATGGGGATCATACCAATTATTTAATTTTGGATCCTGCTTTTAAATATTTTAATTTTCTTTTTTTAATGTTTATTTTTGAAAGAGAGACAGAGTGCAAGTGGAGGAGGGGCAGAGAGAGAGGGAGACACAGAATCTGAAGCAGGCTCCAGGCTCTGAGCTGTCAGCACAGAGCCCGACGCGCGGCTCAAACTCACGGACCGCCCGAGATCATGACCTGAGCTGAAGTCAGACACCCAACCAACTGAGCCACTCAGGTGCCCCCTGCTAATCTCACATTTTTAATGTGAGATTAGAGGATTAAAATAAAACTTTGAGGACATAGTTTTTACATGAATACATTATTACATCATTTGTATACTGTATTATTTATTTAACTGTTGTCTTATTGTTGGACGAACAGGCTTTGCCCAGTTTTTTCCTTTTAGTAATAAATCTTCAATTAATATCGTTGTATGTATATACGACTGCATCTTTTGCTTTAGGTAAATTACTAACAGTGGAATTACAGGAACAAAGAGTATAAATATGTTTTAATGTTGATTATACAAATCTCAGTTGCTTTCCAGAAAGATTTTTGTCTTCTGTAAATTGTTCCTCTTGCCCATTGTCTTCTGTAAATTATCCCTTTTTTACTGATTAGAGATGTTATACTTTTCTTACCAATTTATTTGAACTCTACTCTTTGTTATACATCTGCAGATATTTTTTTCCCCTTCTTGGCACTTTGGATTTTAACTTTGATTTGTTTTTTAAATAATAAAGTCATTACTTTGGAATAATTTTGAATTTACAGAAAAGTTGTAGAGGTAGTACAGAAAGAACTATATACCTTCTACTTAGTTTTCCCTAATGGCCACATCTTACATGGCCATACACATGTATCAAAACCAAGAAATGAACATTAGCACACATTATTAGCTGAACTACAATCTTTTTCAGATTGTACCAGTTTTCCCACTAATGTCAGTTTTCTATTCCAGGATCCAGTCAAGGATACCACAATGCATTTAAGTTATTGTTTTGCTTTGTTTTGTCTTGGTTTTTTTTTTTGTCAGAAATACTTTAGTTTTTTTATATATTGATACTAACTAATGCAACATAGTATCCTTTGCAACAATCTAAGAAACCTTAAATGAAGATCTTCTATTTGTCTCTCTTCCTGACTTTAAAAAGTTTTGTCTTCCTGATTAGATATTATGTATAATTCTATGTATATAAATATATGTAATTTAGATATTATAAGGTAACCCTCCAAAAATATCTTCCTTCCCTATTTACATCTTCCTCCAAAAAGGATATAAAGTAATGTTTTTTAAAACAAGATTAAAGGAAATTTTAAGTGTAGGAAAAATTAATAAGTTGTATTCATGAAGTTCATATAAAACCCAAACCCTGGAGTCCTGAACTACTCCCCAAAAAATAGGATCTGGTAGAACTGTTGAAATACTTTAATACTGTTTTAGTAGAATTCTTACAAGTAGTCGTGAACAAACATGCGTTATTACTACATAACGCCAAACCTACAGAACACCTGTCTTTTGAGTTATCAGTTGTTAACTTTGGCCACAATTGCTTTATTCAGACATCTCCATTTTTAAATGTCCGCTCTGTCTAGGAAAGAAATATAGACTACCTGAAACATTTATAGAGTCTCCCAGTTGAGATACCACGTTACTCTCCAGTTTCAGTGACCAGTGTTGCTTAGTGCATGTGCAAAACAGAAAGTTGGGTCTCTGAAGAAAGCCTGTCACTTTCTCCTCAAAAGTGATCACTACTAATGCAATATGATATTTCAAATTGGATCCTGGAGCAAAAAAAAAAAAAAAAAGACATTAGTGGAAAAACTGGTGAAATCCAAATAAAGTCTGGAATTTAGTTAGTTGTAATGCACTAATGTTAATTTCACAGTTCAACAAATGTATCATGCATGGTTATGTAAGATGTTAACATTAAGGGGGCCCTGGGTAAAGGGCCCAAGGGAAGTCAGTACTGTCTCTGCAACTTTTCTATAAATCTAAAATTATTCCAAAATAACAAGCTTATTTTTCAAGGAAAAAATGTACTCAGGAATTTTAATGGTTAAAAAATGCTCACAAGGGTCTTGTTCTGAATACTCCCGTACGTAGATCCTGGCTTTCAATCACAGTGAGATTGGATTGGTTAACAGGAAAATTTTGAATACGCTTTACTAGTGTTTTTGCTGCTACCACTAGGTGGCAACAAATGATCCTGTATGCCCTACCCTAACAGGCTCATCCGTTTTTCCTCTTTAAAAGGCTTTGTCACAACAAACAGACTAAGGTGTATCTCCCAGAACCACCTTTTCCTCATGCAGAGGTAAGAAATGGCATTATTGGGTCAAAGCAAGAAAAAACTGTAGATAAATGGATGATAACATGTCACTAGATTATAGAAATCCTTAGGTAAACTCATATAGTCCCTTGTTTCCCATGTGAGATGACCGCGAAGTACTCTAACTCAAGATATGTTACTTTCTCTTCTCATTAACACATTCTATTGCCAGTACGTGTCTGCAGTTCATAACCTACCTCTGTTCTGTTCACTGAGTGTTATCTGACCCCTACTACTAATTTCTTTGCATAACAACAGATTCATTTATAGTCAAAGTCTTCTTTCCAGTTAGTCATGTTGATCATAGATGTGAAGTTTTAATGATGAAAATAATAACATTTAAGTTTTTAAAAAATAGAGGGTCAAAGGTACAAACTTCTTCTAAAATAATTCATGGGATGTAAGTACATCATAGTGACTGTAGTTAACCATACTGTATTGCATGTTTAAAAGTTGCTGAGAGCAGATATTAAGAGTTCTCAAAAAAAAATCTTTTGTAACTATCTATGATGATGGATGGTAACTAGGCTTACTGTGGTGATTTTTTTTCCACAATATATATATTATTGGACACTTGAAACAAATACAATATATATAACGTGACAACATAACATAGCCAGTTTTGTTTTCATTACATTTTTCACCAAACAGTGTATCATGGATATTTTTCTGAGTGCCTCCTATTATTATTATTGCTGCCTAGTATTCCATAGCATATCATATGAACATATTATAATGTACTTAACCATTCTCTTACTATCCAACAAAAGAGTTACTCCCAATTTTTTGTTACATTTTTAAAAAGGATGTTTAAATTGGTATGAGCCACTTTAGGAAACTGGCAATATCTGCTAAAGCTGAAATGCTTCAGCAATTTTTTCCTGAATTATATACCAAACAGAAATACATGGGTATGTCACCAAAAGACACAGACAAAAATCTTCAGAGCATTCTTGGTAATAGTGCTGAAATATACCTAAATGCCGTTAATAGTCAAGCGGATTTTGTGGTATATTCTGTACAATGGAATACCTTACTTACATCAGTGAGAATGAATGAATTCCAATTATACGAAGTTATGTAAACAAATCTCATAAACATCATGCGAGTGAAAGAAGTGAGATATAAGTAGACAGTGTGATTTTCTTTATATGAAAGTTCAAGAACACACAAAACAATTCTGTGGTATCGGAAGCCAGGATTGCAGTTATCCTGGAGGGTGGGGTTGGAGGCAGTAGTAAGTGGAAAAGGACAAAGGGGAACCTCTAAGAAGCTGGTCACACTGCTCCTTAGTGTGCAGTTGGGAACATGGACTTTTCAGTTTGTACAGACTTCATCCATCCACAGATGTCTGTGTGGATGTGCTTGTATAGGATTTAGTTGGTTTATTTGTTTTACAGTTAACTGTTTGATTCAGCGTAAATAGCAACAAATGTCCCGCTATTTTAAATTTGACAACTCCTGCCACCCCTGCTTATTGCTACTCCAAAGGACCTTTATGAGCCAGAATTTCATGCGGAAGGTTCTGACAAAGTCATGTTTCAGTCCGCACATTCCGTTACAGCAGCCAAAGTTTTTCCAAGCTTTGTCATTACCACAGTGAACTTCAGGCTAGAAATGCAGTGATGTCTGAAAATTAAGCGTGGCAAAGCATACTTTATGGTGGACTTTACCACTGAAGGCTGGTTTTTTCTCCCCCCAACAAAAATTAGCTTTTTTTTGTTTTCTAAGAGTGTTACTCTACGTTTTTACCCACATATTGTCACAGATTACTTTTGTCCCATTTAGTTAGGAATATGAAAAGAACATAGTTGCATGATCAGGGTTCCTGAAACGCACTTGCCTACTTTAGGATATGATGGAGTTGACTCAGTATTGTGACCAGTGCCAAAGAGAAAATATTCTAGCCTTAGTACTGATAATTAAAAAAAAAAAAAAAATTTTTTTTTACAGAATTCCTACCCTACAGCTTCATTGCCTATACAGTTGGACCTTAAATAAGTACAGAGGTAATGAATGGTCAAATGTAGTAAGTCAGCTAGAAAGGTAGCTCCAGTGGGCAAAAGAAAAGAGATGAATTTATCTTAGTTGCTATGCATTGATCAGTAGAACTTCAGGAACTGTAGGTAATGCCTAAAAAGTGATTTAAGTTGTGTGCAAAGACCCACTGCTATTCTTAGAATCCCATTCGTCTCCTTGACGGCAATGGATACAGTAGGCTTAGTCTTTTAGACAGCGCTCACCCATTTCAATGGGACAAGTAATGATTTGGGGGCAGATCAGTTATAAAAAGAATGTCCCTTTTGTTTGTATATAACTTGGAAGGGAGGTGGGAATTCAGCATTTGCCCCATCTTTACTACAACATATCCCATCCAAACCAGGGATGCCTGGCTAAGATCTCTAGAGTAGTGTTGCAGTGTTACCAGTAAAAGCAATCTCTCTGAATTAAAAATTAAATCTTTATAGTGAAGAGAGTTTAGCTTCCATTTGGGGGTAGTCCCATTCCGGCCACACTTCACTATTTGGGTGACTTCTGTTGGATTTGGGCTCCCCTCTTATGCATTATTGGTTGGTTCAGGATTAACTTATGTCACAGACTATTTCTTTATCTATTAGACAATATCTCAGGGCAGTATTCCCTTTGATCTAGCTGGCATTTAAGGTCTCTGAAGTCTGGGTGTTTGTCATCTTACCTTTTGGTGCTAGAGTAGGGAGGTGGAGGCAGGGCCAGGGCAGCAGGAAGAGCTGCTGAGCCATGTCACAAGATGCCATCTGTGGCTGTAACTATATGGTGTTGCCTTGAGTCGGTTATGACGTTGGGAGAGAATTGCCAGGTATTGCTCTGGAAGGGAGATCATTTGATTCAAAACGTACACTTTTGAGACAAGTCTGAGGCTGTACATGGCCCACTTCTTACTACAGCTCTCTGCGTAGGACATCTCTGGGAGGACATCACACTCCCAAATTTCTGAAAGCCAATTTGGCCTTTGTCTTTGGTAAGTTGCTGCAGTAACTTACATCTCAAGAGATGGTCCTGTGCAGGTAAACAGTTTTTCTTGTGTGAAGTGTTTATTGTTGACAGAACTTGGTGAGTCACATGTTTGGGGAAAATTACTTGTACTTCAAATAATAACTGATCCTGGGAACTTCTAGGGCCGGGACTCCCGAGTGTCAGGAAGCTCTAAAGGAAGGGTTAGACTGCATCAGGCCTTTAACAGCCTGAATAATATGTTAATACGTACCAGAAGGTTGTATCTGTTCAGAAAGTCACATTGTACATAACAACAACAACAACAACAACAACAACAAAAAACACAATCTCCCACAAATTCTAATCAGATTCATTTGTATTCTTCCTTCTGCTCATGCTCCCATGCTGTGCAGTCCTTCCCTCCACCTGGACAGGCTAACATCTCTTTGTGTGCTTCCCTGTACATATTGTAGCTCATTCAGACCAACAAGCTGAAGCACTACCCGAGCCTCCACGGAGACTTCAGCAGTGATTTCCGGCAACCGTGTGTGGTGTTCACTGGGCACCCCTCCCTCCGATTTGGGGACGTGGTCCATTTCATGGAGCTCTGGGGGAAATCTAGTCTCAACACCGTCATATTCACAGGTAAGTAAACAAACAAATAAAACCCTGCCCTTTCCACTGGGACTTTCACCCAGTGCACCGACCAGGACAAAATTTTCAGTAAGGCATAAATATGAACACTCATCTGACGTAAACCACAAGGGAAAGAGTAAAGCAAGATGGACTGTTAGGAAACTGTACTGGACAAAGCTTTCATACCCATTTTTCGGAGATTTTTCCGTGAGGCAGATTTCTACTGAACTGCTTTTGATAGGATTTTGTAAGCTGTTTCAAGAACGGCAGTAATCCTAGTAACCACTCTTGTGTTACCCTTTAGGAATTATTTCTTGAGTTGGGTTTTTCTCCTTTGGTTATAGTTTGCTCTGGCTTACACTGTTTTTTCTGGAGACAAACCCCTCAGAGTAAAACAAATCCTTTAATGAAGCCAAGCAGGGGTTTTACTTAATCACTATATTATTTTAGCAACTTTAGGTCTTCAGACAGCCTCGGGATTTGGAAATCTTACGGGCAATTGAGTGGAAAACCTTGATCTGAATCTGTTCCAGTGTAGTATAATCTAAGCCAAGTTACCTCACCTCCCTGAGCCTCACTTTCTTCATCGTAAAATGGGATTGTTGATGGCTCCTTCCTTGGGCGACTCTGTGTGTTTACTGAAATGTTATCAGAAGGCACTTCATGCAGTGCCTGGCACATAAAAGTTGTTGAGAAAGTTATCAGTTGATTTCTTTCTCATTGCTTTTAAGACTTGAATGATGGAATAGAGTCTAACTGTGCCCAAATCTTCAAGATCAGGGACACTGGGGCCCTTTCCTGTGCTCAGCCTGTTTGTGAGGAGTGCCAGAGGCCTCCATCACACCACCGGTCAAACAAAGTTGGCTTTATTGATTCATTGCAGCTGAGAAGAACACATGGGGAAGTGGGAGGCATCTCAGAACATGTTGGAAAGAACTTATGGATTTGGACTTGTGTTGGGTGATTTTGAGGTAGGTTCACAGATGTGGGACACTGCTCTGGATTGGCCGCTGTTAGGAAGCAGGAGTGGTTAAATGATTGAATATCTTAATAGTTCTTATCTAGAAGGCAAGAAGAATGGAGCCAGGATAGGGTAATGTTTGCTCCTTTTGTGGTTCGAGAACAGTGTTGTGGTTGTGTGTTCAGGCATGATTATGGAGGGGTTCTTGTTTTTGTCTTGATCCATTGTGGTCACCAAATGGCTATGTCTGGTGTTAGGGTTCTGTGAAATTGTTGATGTCCAATAGGAGAACAACATGGCCTGGCCATGACTGACAGGCCGGCTCCAGCTATAACTCCAAGACCTGGTAGAAAGTGCCAGGAGAGCTCAGAAAAGCAGCTTCAGGGGCTTCTTGTCTTTTTCCTAGGCCCCCTTTTGGCCAAAGGCAGAGGAAGTCAGGTCACAAGACATTGACCCACAATACCCAGAACCTCACCATGGCCAACTTTTGCTAAGCAAGAGGTATTCTGGAGAACATTGTAGTAGGACTAAAGGTGGTCTTTCATTCTTTTTGAGGGGTTACTGACTCTGATATGACAGTGGGTACAGTATTTTTATAGGCACAGTAAGAAGTGTTTGCTGTAGTATAATTTTTCCTTTAGCCAGCTAAGAAGAAATCAAGGATTGTTTGATTGTCCATAACAACCCTGGTAATGAATTTAAATCTAAACCCATTTTGAGGGACTTTCAGAGCAGCTATGTCATGTATGATGTCTGGTCACGTCAGAGATGAGTTTTGGACCACTTTTTTGGATTGTATTACAGCTGTGGGAAAGTTGTAGCTCACATAGTACACGTAAAAAGGGAGTCAGTTTTCTCCTAGGTAGCTGTCCTTGCCTCATATTTGGGGGGTTCTTCTTAGAGAAACAGGAGCCACCAAGGGGAAGTAATTGAAAAATCGGGAAGTTCCAGGGTGCCTGGGTGGTTCATTCAGTTAAGTGTCTGACTTCTGCTCAGTTCATGATCTTGCAGTTCGTGAGTTTAAGCCCCACATCAGGCTCTGTGCTAACAGCTCAGAGCCTGGAGCCTGCTTCAGATTCTGTGTCTCCCCCCCACTCTCTGCTCCTCCCCTGCTCATACTCGCTTGCTTGCTTTCTCGAATAAACATTAAAAAAAATTTTTTTTTTTTAATAAAAATCTGGAAGTTCCATCAGTCATCCTTAATGCACTGGGAGAGTTAATGGGATGGGTAAATGTAAGCCAGAGGGCTGTAAGAAGTGATGTCCTCATGGGGGCACAGGCTGTTGTGAGTCTAAGTATTATATTTCACACCAGAAATGTAATCTCTGCCACACAGGCCACAGTGAGTAGTTCTGGGTTTAACAAATGGGCTGTCATGGCAAGCGTGGTTCCCAGTCACTGCGCACGCCATGCTTTGCCGAGAGGAGCATGACAGTTGCAGCAAAAGCATCTGTTGACATGAGGCCAGGGTCCTTTTCTCATGTCTGCCCTGTCAAGTCAGTGGTATGTCATTTGTCTCATACCTGCTTGTTAACTTCGAGCACTTGATTCGAGAGGCCTGTGCCAGGTTTCCCCACTGTGAAGTCAGTTTTTACATTTAATCAGTATCTTGGGTGGGGGGACACTTTGAGACTATGTATCCTTGTCTTCCTCAAATTTTTATCTAATTTTTTTTGCATCTATTGATGATCCTGGTCCGAAGAAATTATTCCTGTGATGCTTGCCAAATGATAAATTTTTTTTTACTTTCATTGTTTACATTTATTTGGCATTCTGTTGCAACAAAGAGTTTTCCCTTCTCCCCCATTTACTTATGTATCCCCTCATTTATCTCCTCCGTCTCTCTGTGTTGAAAATCTTGAGCCCACACCCACCCGGGGAGAGGTTCATCCTGGCCTCTCCCCGTCCTTACCTGTGAGTAAGTGACCCTCTGCAGTGATCAGGAATCCAGCTCCCGCCAGCCTCTGCACTTCGGTACGGATCCTGCCTGGCCTTGACCACACCAGCCGCCTCCTCACTTGGTAGCAACTCTGTTGCTTGCATTTTAAATTTTCCTTTTTGTGCTCCCATTAGAACCTGATTTCTCCTACCTGGAAGCACTGGCTCCCTACCAGCCCTTGGCCATGAAATGCATTTACTGCCCCATCGATACGCGACTGAACTTCATCCAAGTGTCAAAGCTGCTCAAAGAAGTACAGGTAAGGAAGGGAAGTGCTGGTGTCTCCCCATGGCCCTGATACAGCAGGGAGTTTGCGGCAGGGCGGGCTGTCTGGCTGCGCTTCTTCCCTTCCTCGCGTCTCAGGGAGTCCTGAGTCCGCAGCATGCTGGCACGTGTGCCGGTCACTGCCCCCCTCCCCCCACCCCCCGCCCCGCCCCAGGTAGGAGGCTTTAAGACCTGGAAGCAGTTTCTGTTCTAAAGAAATCATAGGTGGAAGGGAAGGAAAGCATTAGCCTGTTATTTTTGATGAGGACCGTCTGTGTCCAGTCAAAAGCAAATCGCCCCGTCTCCCCACCAAAATAGCCCTAGAAACAGACTCCTCAAGCCGAAAGGCAGTTTCACTGAAACCTGTACTGGTTCCTCGTTGCAGATGTGGGTTAGTACCATGGACACTGTTATTTTGCTTTTTTTTTTTTTTTTTTTAATTGTTTTTTTTTTTTTTAACATTTATTTATTTTTGAGACAGAGAGAGACAGAGCATGAATGGGGGAGGGTCAGAGAGAGGGAGACACAGAATCTGAAACAGGCTCCAGGCTCTGAGCTGTCGGCACAGTGCCCGACGCGGGGCTTGAACTCGCGGACCGTTAGATCATGACCCGAGCTGAAGTCGGCCGCTTAACCGACCGAGCCACCCAGGCGCCCCTGTTATTTTGCTTTTTGTTAGGGGTTTGTTTTGATTTATTTTTTGTGGCTTCTGTTTGTTTTTTCCTTTTGCATCTTCTGCCGTAGGGCAAGGGAAGAAGTAGTTGGGTAAAGCGGTGGGTTAAGGAAGACCATCTACACAGGAGAATGTAGGGGGGGCGGGGGCAGGGAGTAAAAATCACTGCACCGGGTGAGCAACCTCTTGGCAGAAGTTTGATAGTGGGGTTGGGGGAGGCTGCTTGCAGTTGGCGAGGGAGAGAGGCAAGAGGAAAACTTCTCATTCCCCATTGCCTCAGGGGCTTAAAGGAGCACCAGGGCACCCTGGCACGTCTTCTGTCGTTTCACCTAGTAATTTAGCAAGGTACGATTAGCTCCCTTCATTTTTCTTGGCCCAGGTCAGAAGTTTGCTTTCCTCCTCACAGAACCTATGACCTCAGGATGGGAGGCACTTACCCAGAGCTCTAAGGAAGGGTAACAAGAAATGAAAAGCTGAAGAACCTCAGGAATGCAGAAATAATGGATTATGGCCATCACTAGCTTGCTGGCCCTACAAGGAAAGAATATGGGCTTTCTCTAGACATGATTGAGAGTAGTGGATAAGTTTGGGCTGATTTGGCAATTCGATACCCACCGTGTACTCATCAGCACGCTGGCAGAAGCAGTTAAGAGCCTGTTGTTTTCATGACTAAGTTCCCCCTGTGGTCCACACGGCAGCGATGTGCTCATGGAGCCCCTGGCGGTATATGACTGTGGGAGCCAGAGGCCACCTGGTCCCCACTGTAGGAGAGGGAAGCGGGGACGGGTCCTCAGGCTGCGACTGTGCACTCGGATGGCTTCGAGAAGAGTTAGGAGATCCTAACCTAACCTTCCGTCAGGAGGAAGAAAAGGATCAGCCCAACGGAACAAGTGCTGTTTTTAGTGCATCCGGTCGGCTGTTCCAGTGCTTCCTGTTAGAAGGCCTTCCAGGAGCTGGAGGTGAGCTCCAGGCTCTTAAGTAAAATCAGTGTCAGTACAACTCAGTGGGCTACCGGGATCCATTTTCACTTGGGTGGTATTTGTCCCAAGTAAATGCTGGTTTACTATTTTTGTCTCTCAGAATAACAAAGAGATATTTTGCAAAAAGATCTGATTCAGTGTGTCCCACACAGTGGAGTATGTGAGCTGTGCACTGCCCACTGTCTAACACCAGTGCACCTGCAGATACCAGAGAAGCCCCCACCCCAAAACACCAGACTAGCACCAAAGTCAGCAGTTCTTGCCAATCGGCCAACAGCTGTACCGGTCAGTGATGGTAGGTGTGACAAGAAGACTGCCCTCAAGGGGCTTGGGCACCAGTTGGGCATAGACCTATGGAAGTTACCATCAAAATGACTTAAAAACAGTGAAAACATAAAAACAAATGCAAACGGAGGCAGTGGATCCCCCACTAGTCCACATGACTGGCAGTTGAGGGCTTTTCTCTGAAATGTTTATTTTTTTCCCCCGCACTGCACTCCCCTCTCCTGCTGCCCAGTGTTTGGGTTTGAGGGGAGGGGGGTCAGGAGGTGGTGAGGCGGAGCAGGAGTGCGGGCACACTGAGGTGGGCCTCCTCCCTTACTTGCCCCTGTCCTGTTGGTTCTCAGCCACTGCACGTGGTCTGCCCTGAGCAGTACACGCAGCCACCCCCAGCGCAGTCCCACCGCATGGACCTGATGATCGACTGCCAGCCGCCCGCAATGTCCTATCGGCGGGCCGAGGTCCTCGCCTTGCCTTTCAAGCGTCGGTACGAGAAGATCGAAATCATGCCAGAGGTGAGCTGTTCTCTTTCTCATGGTCAGACCCAGGTTTTCCACTTGAGTATCTGAAAAAAGATGATCTCAGAGGTGGCTTTCTTGGCTTTGTGTCAAATGCGGATGAACCAAAGAACACAGCCCCTTAGGCAAGGAACTGGCAAGAGAGGCGGGATCTTCAGAACCGCCTTATTTTTCAGGCAATGAAGTAACAGCTGTTAACATCAGGACCGCTGCTTGTGTTCACATTTAACATGTGAAGCCAGGGCCTCTCAGAACAGAGGCACTGATGTCAGCTCCGTCCCTGACCACGGTGGATTTTTCTCATCCTTTCTGGACCTCATTTGAGTGTGAGTCAAGTTTCATCAAATTCAGAGATAGATGGAGGAAATAAGAGTAATCAACATATAAGGATTATAAATGTGATTATTTGTGTGCATATTGTACACGTGAGACAGTTGAGGTATACTGTGCATGAGCGACCAACTGAGGGCAAGGCAGCCCGAGTCACATGGCCTAGCTCCTGCAATGTTAGTGTGGAAGGCTCTGTAGGAAGCTACTTTTGGCTTCCTTTTGCCTCTTGAGATAGCTTGAACATGTCCTCAAAATTCCTGGTCTCAAAACTTCTTAAAAATTAGAACCCAAGGGGCGCCTGGGTGGCTCAGTCAGTTAAGCATCTGACTCTTAATCTCAGCTCAGGTCGTGCTCTCATGCCCAGCATGGAGCCTACTTAAAAAAATTAGAACCTCAGAGAGCTTTTGTTTATGTGGGTTACATCTATTGATATTTGCTATATTAGATGTTAAAACGAAGACATTTTAAAAATATTTATTCATTTTAAAAATAATGATTTAGGGGGTGCCTGGGTGGCTCAGTTGGTTGAGCATCCAACTCTCGATTTTGGCTCAGGTCATGATCTCACAGTCTTGAGATTGAGCCCCACGTCGGGATCTATGCTGAGCGTGGAGCCTACTTGATTCTCCTTTTTCCTCTGCCCCTCTCCCTCTTGTGATCTTGTTCTCTCTAAAATAAAATTTTTAAAAAGCTATAAAAATAATGACATAAACCCATTCGATGCTAACACAACTAAAATATCTTTTATGAGAAAATGTTTCTGAAAAAAGGTAATGAGAACAGGGGCACTATTTTCCATTTGCAAATCTCTTTAATGTCTGCTTGTGGACTGTCCTATCTCCTTTTGCTTTCACTTTGTTGTGGATAATCTATGTCATGTAACCTTGAGAAAATCCCAGTGAACACTCGTGATAGCAAGAGTGAAAAGGCTAAAACTGTCACATTATTAGGACAGTCACATTGACCACGATGCCCCTGAAAGAGGCTCAGGTCCCACACTTTCCTGAGAGCAGTGCTCTGCACAGCCATCTTTTTAAGGCCCTTCTGCCTTCTCTTGCTGTTTTATTAGGATTCTGTTACTATTAGAGTTACTTTCCAATAAAAGTATGCATACTCTTTCTGGAAAATTCGGAAAATAGAATAAAAAAAAGGATAAAGACAAAATAATCAGTCGTGGTCCCCGTACCAGAGATAACTACTGCTCAGAATTTTGTGTATTTGCCTTGTCTGTTCTGTGTGTGTGTGTGTGTGTGTGTGTGTGTGTAGTTGAATCCTACCCGGCATGCTGCCTTGGTCATGGAACAGTAGTAGGTCACAACAAGTAAACATCTTAGTGGGGGTGTAATGGTCTATCATAAGTTTATCATAACTATTCCTTCATTGGTGAGCTTTATTATTTCTGCTTTTTCTATGTTATAAGTAATGCTTTCAGAAACATTCTTTTACATAAATTTTTGTCCGTGGACGTAATGTAGAGTTTTGCCTGGGAGACGCATGTGCGAGATGAGGAGGTTAAAATCTGGCGCTGCTCTTTAGGTTTTGCTGCTACTAAAGGATGCTTATTCCTCCCCCAAACGAGAGTGTGTCCTCTGCAGCTTCCCATAAATCCTCCCCCTTTGTCCCTCTGAGTGCAAGACGGGAGATCGGATGCGACAACCCTCATGGACGGGTTCTCGGAAGACTGTCTATTCGAGGGCGGCGAGGGGTGCTCCCTCCCTCATGGAGGTATCTGAGTGGAGACCTCCCTCAAGCCTAGATGAGTCTTAGATCTCCCTCACAGGGCCGCCCAGGGAGAGTATCTCACCTGCTGTGTTCCCACAGTGCCGTCCCCAAACCTCCCAGGCCAGTTCTTTGGCTTTAAAGTTCTGCTAGGCAGGCTCCCCTGGGATGGGCGTAACTGCAGTGTAGGAAGGAAAAGGATGCTCACGGACGGGTGTTGTCTGGAGACCGGAGCAGACATGTCTCCCCCGGGGGGAACGTTTCACACTTGTGCCACATATGTTTTCTTATTTCGTGAAACAATTTTCACATTCCGCTTTCCAGTTCTTCTAAATACCCTGAGCTGCTTCCTCTGCCCATGTGATATAGATCTTCATATTTACCTAAGTGGCATCTTGCATATTTGTTTACTTTTGTTCTTAAATCTAGGAGACTGGGACAGACCGGGGTCTACGTGTATTCTGTTTTCCAAATTTTCCAGAAAGAGTATGCATACTGTTACTGGAAAGTAACTCTTATAGTCACAGAATCCTAATAAAACAGCAAGAGCAATAGCCAACTAAAGCTGAGCGCTACGGCCTCTTAGAAGATCACACATCACTGCCAGTGGCGGGGTCAGGGAGCTCTAAAGCTGCCCAGGAGATGGGGTACACCTCAGATTCGGGTGGTAGGGAAAGAGATGGCCCCCAGGTAAAGGTTGGATGTTCCGCCTTTGGGAGAAGTCACGTTTCCAGGAATTAGCTCACTCAGTCCAAATGCTACTGCCCTGTCCTTCCTGCCTGACACTAGTCACCTAGTGGTCATGAGGACAGAGGCGGAGGCTAGCATGAAAAGTCAGCACTCAGTAGGTATTTCTGCATAAAGAGAAGCCCTCTGAGGTTTTGGAGAATACTGTGAAAGTGTTCGGAGCCGCCTGGAAGCCACCTGAAAGATGGATGTGAGGTTGTGGCAGTTCAGGTGATGGGCCCTTAGCACAGTGTGGGCATCTCATCATTTGGGGTGGGGGTGGAGCTAACAAAAGGGAGAAGCAGAAGGGTCAGCATGCTGGGGTCCCAGCACGCAGTGGCACAGGCTTGCAACTGGGTGACGGCTGGAGAGTGTTGGGCTGTCGCCGGGAAGGGCACCCAGAACACTGTCTAAGAAGTTGCAGTCGGACGAGTTCTCTAAGTCTTCGCAGCCCAGTTTACCCACCACCACTATCCCCTTTGCCTCTCCGGCTTCTCTTACCTCCTTTCTTTATTACAACCGAGGTACACATTTGTGTGTGCGATACATTTTTGATTAACGTTATTTTAAAAATGTTTTTACCTTCTTCCTTAAAATTATGGCCATGTTAGACTGCAGTGATGTAGACAGAAGTTCAAAAGAAAAGGAAATGAATAAAGGTGATCATGAAAGGCTCAGCGCTATGGCGTTTGATGCCGTGTCTTTCCCACCAGGCTGGCGGGGGCACTTAAGCCCCAGCCCGGTGTGGCCTCCAGATCCTGACTGGACAGCACAGCTGCTGCACCTCGTCCCCAAATTGAGGCGAGCCCGACTGAAACCCCTGTGTGCTTCCAGCTTGCAGATTCACTGGTGCCCATGGAGATTAAGCCTGGCATTTCCTTGGCAACGGTCTCGGCAGTGCTGCACACGAAAGATAACAAGCACGTCCTTCAGGTATGGGGGAGTGTGGGCTGCGCCTGAGTCCACGAGGAAGCGCCCACGATCGTGGTCCCAGTGTCCCACTGCAGAAGTTAGCACACTACGTAATGGATTCGATCTGAAACAAAGAGGGCCCTGCATATAGATTCTTCACTACTTACTTCTCTGGCCACATGCCTCAGAGAGATAAAAGGGAAGAGCAGCTATTACTTGTAGAGTGGAGGCCACACATCAGCCTGAGTGCCCTTCCCGGCTCCCAAAGTGCCGGCCCCACTCAGCTCCCGCGGGCGCATTTGTTAGGCAGCGGGCAGTGCGGAGAGCTGGGTGGGTGCCAGCCCCACACCTGCGGAAGTGGGTGGGGCCTGGGAGCCACCCACGGTTGTCCCCTCTGCGCCCCCCCCCCCCATGCCCTACGTTCACGCATATTCACTGCCTCACGGTGCAGCTCTTCAGGCACTCCTCCTCCCTCATCCCCCTTAGAAAAACTCCTTCCGGACTTGGCTGTGCTGCTCTGACACCCTGAATGAGCTGCACGGAGCTGCCACTTCAAATACATGAGGCGCATGCTGTGCCCTCACCTGCTGTATTTCCCACTTCGCCTTTACTGCACCCTCCCGAAGCTCCACCATCACCGCTTTTTAGACAATTTCTCTGACCTTCATGTCGGCCCATGAGTCTGACCCCACCGCTAGTGGCTGTGACCAACCTGCTGTTGCTACACCTGCAGTGGCCAGCACAGGTTATTATTAAGAATTTACTCAGAAGGGACACCTGGGTGGCAGTTGAGCATCCGACTCTTGATTTCAGCTCAGGTCATGATCTCAGGGTTCAATGAGAGGGAGCCCCATGTTGGACTCTGTGGTGGCAGCTTGGAGCCTCCTTGGGATTCTCTCTTTCTCCCCCTCCCTGCCCCTCTCCCCCACTCACACTCTCTCTCTCTCTAAATAAATAAACTTTAAAAAAATAAAATCTTAAAAATTTTATTCAGAAGATACTGAATTGAATCAGAGACGAGTCTTGATGAAAGGGAGATCTCTTTGCCAAAAATATTGATGCTGTGTGGATGCTTTGGCATTAGCTTATGTTATGAAGAACTCCAGATGGAGCCCCCAGCTAACAGTGACTCTGAACTCAAGAGCTGGCTGACCTCACACGGGGTGACGCCGGACTGGGCGCCAGGGCCTCCACCAGGAAAAAGGTTGTGTTGGTAGGATGGACAGACGGGTTCTGGCTGTGGCCTGCACTGACCTCTTGCTGAGATGGTGTTTTTGTTCCCTCTCTAGCCCCCACCCAGGCCCACCCAGCCCACAGGCGGTAAGAAGAGAAAGCGGGCGAGCGATGACATTCCAGACTGCAAAGTGCTGAAGCCACTGCTGAGCGGCTCCATCCCGGTAGAACAGTTCGTGCAGGCCCTGGAGAAGGTGAGCGCATTCGGTTTGCACCTGCAAAAGCTGCACAGGAGCCTCCCTTCCTGCTGTTCACCTGCTTCAAGAAATGTGTGCTGCTGCCTTTCTCATAGTCTCCACAGTCTGGGCTCCTGTCTCTGAAGCATCTGCTTGATCCAGGGCCGTGGCAGGAAACAGAACCAGGGGAGGGTCACAGAGTTGAGAGAAGACCATGCCCTCCTTCACTGTAGGTCCCCCACTTGCTTCTCTGCCAGCCTCTTCCTCCCCATCAGGCACCAGGCCGCTAGAAGACCGCCTCATGACATCTGTGTCTTGTGGGAACTAAACCAAGGAAGTCCCTTCCTCAAAAACCTAGATGCGATGGATGGGCAAGGTGGGAGCGGCCAGGAAGTCTGCCCCTTAGAGCCTCACTTCTCAAGCAGACCCCTTGCTGCCAGAGCACCAACATGGCTTGTCACAAGAGAAGAGAGGCTTGGGCCTGGGGGGCACTGAGGGCAGAGGCGCCAGTGTTGCTGGATCCCTGGATCCCTGGGAATTCTAGAAGCAGGGCCAGCAATCCCCAGACGGGGTGGGAGGAGAGGGAAGAAATAAGCAGTCACCTGGAAGACACTGGTCCTTTCCCAAATCAGCAGCCATCCATTAGAATTTTAATATTCCCTGAAGAAGACTGCAGCCACATTGTGCAGCCCTCCTAGCCCCTGAGAGTAGGGTCACTAGTAATTAACATGGGAGTGTCCCCTGTGATGCAGGTGAACATGTCAATCACTGCTTCCTTGTGACCTTGTGCAGTGCTCCAGCCCCTGTTGGTAGGACTCGAGCTTGACTTGTTTTTTATAAACTTGGAACAACTCGCTCTCCCAGAAAGACCTTCACTTAGTTCGCCTGGGTCATCAAGGAATTGACCCTTAGGATCTGACCTGGACTCTTCCTTTTCACCATTTCTGCCTCCTCTCCTGCAAGAGGAACATCAGTACCTGCCCTAACCTATACAAGCTTTCTAGAACTAAGGGTAGAGACTTTTCCTAGCCCATTTTCTTTGCCTATCCTGTGTCCCTTTCAGGCATATCAGCCTTATTTCTACTACTATTCTGCTTTCTCAACTTTATGTATGATGTGAAAGAAAATTCTATAACTCAAATTAAGGTAGCTAGAGAAGTATTTCTTGTGCTGCCTTGTGTCCTTCCTTGAAAGGGATTCGCCAAATCACAAGGTCACTGGTGTCTTGCTTTGAGGAATGCATTTTCCTGAGATAGGATGGAGATTTTTTTATCAGAGACCATTGGCATATGGAGGCTGGTGATGGACGGCCCAGTGTCCTGGACTCCTGAACCCAAGCTTAGATGTGTTCCCCAGATAACTTACAAAAGTTTAAGCAGGTTATAGAAATTTTGTTGTGGTTTGTATAATCTTGCATGTTTGGAGGCTTCTTTTAAAGTATATGAAGCTATGTTTGAATTCTATTGCTATAGAAGGTCATGTGACAAGTGTGAAGAATTGTATGGAGGAGCATCAAAAATGGCAGTTTCTAGAATGTTCAGTTTAGCCAAGTCTAGGAAGTGTCATTTCTTTTTTTTAATAATTGTTTTTTTTAATTTAAATCCAAGTTGGTTAGCATATAGTGCAATAATGATTTCAGGAGTAGATTCCTTAATACCCCTTACCCATTTAGCCCATCCCCCCCCATTACCCCTCCAGCAACCCTCTGTTCTCTATAGTTAAGAGTCTCTTCTGTTTTTTCCCCCCTCCCTGTTTTTATATTATTTTTGTTTCCCTTCCCTTATGTTCGTCTGTTTTGTCTCTTAAAGTCCTCATATGAGGGAAGTCATATGATATTTGTCTTTCTCTAATTTCGCTTACTACCGTCTAGTTCCAGCCACATAGTTGCAAATGGCAAGATTTCATTCTTTTTGATTGCCGAGTAATACTCCAGTGTGTGTGTGTGTGCATACACACACACACAATGCACACACACACATATATACACCACATCTTCTTTTGGGCTCTTTCCATACTTTGGCTATTGTTGATAGTGCTTCTGTAAACATTGGGGTGCATGTGCCCCTTGGAAAGAGCATACCTGTATCCCTTGGATAAATAGTAGTGCAGTTGCTGGGTTGTAGGGTAGTTCTGTTTTTAATTTTTTGAGGAACCTCCATACTGTTTTCCAGAGTGGCTGCACCAGTTTGCATTCCTACCGGCAGTGCAAAAGAGATCCTCTTTCTCCGCATCCTCGCCAACATCTGTTGTTGCCTGAGTTGTTCATGTTAGCCATTCTGACAGGTGTGAGGTGGTATCTCATTGTGGTTTTGATTTGTATTTCCCTGATGATGAGTGATGTTGAGCATTTTTTTCGTATGTCTGCTGACCATCTGGATGTCCTCTTTGGAGAAGTGTCTATTCATGTCTTTTGCCCATTCCTTCACTGGACTATTTGTTTTTTAGGTGTTGAGTTTGATAAGTTCTTTATAGATTTTGGATACTAACCCTTTATCTGATACATCGTTTGCAAATATCTTCTCCCATTCCATCAGTTGCCTTTTAGTTTTGCTGATTGTTTCCTTCACTGTGCAGAAGCTTTATTTTGATGAGGTCCCAATAGTTCATTTTTGCTTTTGTTTCCCTTGCCTCCAGAGACGTGTTGAGTAAGAAGTTGCTGCAGACAAGATCAAAGAGGTTTTTGCCTGCTTTCTCCTCGAGGATTTTGATGGCTTCCTGTGTTACATTGAGGTCTTTCATCCACTATGAGTTTATTTTTGTGTATGGTGTAAGAAAGTGGTCCAGGTTCATTCTTCTGCATGTCGCTGTCCAGTTTCCCAGCACCATTTGCTGAAGAGATTGTCTTTATTCCATTGGATATTCTTTCCTGCTTTGTCAAAGATGAGTTGGCCATATGTTTGTGAGTCCATTTCTGGGTTCTGTATTCTCTTCCACTGATCTGAGTGTCTGTTTTTGTGCCAGTACCATATTGTCTTGATGATTACAGCTTTGTAATACAGCTTGAAGCCCGGGATTGTGATGCCTCCAGCTTTGGTTTTCTTTTTCAAGATTGCTTTGTCTATGCAGGTCTTTTCTGGTTCCATATAAATTTTAGGATTGTTCTAGCTCTGTGAAGAATGCTGGTGTTATTTTGATAGGTATTGCATTGAACATGTAGATTGCTTTGGGTAGTATCGACATTTTAACAATATTTGTTCTTCCTATCCGGGAGCATGGAATCTTTTTCCATTTTCTTGTGTCTTCTTCAGTTTCTTTCATAAGCTTTCTATAGTTTTCAGTGTATAGATTTTTCACCTCTGTGGTTGATTTATTCCTAGGTATCTTACGGTTTTTGGTGCAACTGTAAATGGAACCGATTCCTTGAGTTCTCTTTCTGTTGCTTCATTGTTGGTGTATAGGAATGCAGCTGATTTCCGTGCATTGATTTTATATCCTGTGACTTTGCTGAATTCATGGATCAGTTCTAGCAGTTTTTTGGTGGAATCTTTTGGGTTTTCCATATAGAGTATCACATCATCTGCGAAGAGTGAAAGTTTGAGCTCTCCCTGGCTGATTTGGATACCTTTTATTTGTGATACTGTGTTGAATAATGTGGTGAAAGGGGACATCCTTGTCTTGTCCCGTAGGGAGTGTCATTTCTTGGAACTGTCAGTTGCAATATCCTCCAGCCTTTCAGGCAGCCCCTTGCTTTCAGAGTATCCATCATCTTCCTCTCTCTTTTCTTTGGAACAGCATGGCTTCAGCGACGTTAAGGTAGAAGACACAGCAAAGGGCCATATTGTCCTGCTCCAGGAAGCTGAGACACTCATCCAGATTGAGGAAGATTCGACCCATATCATTTGTGACAATGATGAGATGCTCAGGGTACGACTGCGGGACCTCGTTCTCAAATTCCTACAGAAGTTCTAAATGGAACATCTAAACCATTTGTATTTCACTGAAACCCTTCAGTTCTTCACTGTGGCTGCCCAGCACAAACCAAGGAAGGGCACAGTTGGCCATGTCTTTGTGGTCAGTGGCTTAAGGAATAAGTGACCCTTGAGGGACGTGATTATCGGGAGTTATGGCCAGAATCTCCTGGAGAACTTCTGCTTTAAACTTACATTCATTTTCTTCCCAATTCTGGGTAGCCGGGAACGGTAAGGCAGCGAGCTGAGGAGTAGCATAAAAGTAACAGAAGCAGCTTCCCAAGAGGTTAATGGTGGAAGGGGTAGGTAAAAAGATGACTGACTTAAGTGGTCCGTGTTTATTTTTATGGTTTCACAGGCCTTGGGCAGGAAAACTAGTCTTCGATTGTGTTTTATTTACTTGTCTACAGTGCCATGCCCGGTAAGAAAGATGATCCCCCAAATTGGTAAAATGAACCATCTTTATTTTATATTGTGAGCCCATTTTGTTAATAAAACTTATTTTTATAGAAGTATCTGTGCCCTGTTTAACCTAGAATTTATATATTTATTTAGTGTCTGAAAACCTATGAAAATATACAGAACAGCATAAACTTAGAAAATACCATGGCAAATTTTAATTTGATGTGTGCATTCATATATTTTTCTTAAACTGTATGAAAAGGTGCTTAACTTTATCTGAGCTGTATCTGTATAAAAAACACTGACACAGGGGTGCCTGTGGCTTATTCAGTTAAGCGTCTGACTCTTAATGTCAGCTCAGGTCATGATTTCATAGATCATGAGTTCAAGCCCTGCATCTGGCTCTGTGCTGACAACACGGAGCCTGCTTGGGATTCTCTCACTGCCCGTCTCTCTGCCCCTTCCCCTGCTTGCTCTCAAATAAACTAAAAAAAAAAACAACAAAAAAACACCAACACAGATTGGTATCAACCTTCAGCCTAACCTTCTGGAGGAAGGTCCAGAACAAACAGTTCAGGCTCTGCTAGTTAATCCCTGCCCATCACTGCCTTCCTTGCAGATTATCAGGATTGTCTGCATTAAGCAGAGCATTAAACTCCACTGCCCATAGATCCTCATAATAGTAAGCTACTGCACTGGAAATAATACTGCTTAATTGTTCAAAACAGATATGTCAGATGACCTCTATCTAAGCATCAGTTGTCACACACACACGCCAGTTATGCAAGTACTGGGGAGGCTGGGGGGTAAGAGTACAAGTCTTGGAATTGGTCAGCTAGGGAAGTAGGCCCAGGTCAGCCTGTCCCTACAATCTTTGCAGACTGGTTGAAATTCAGTCAGTAGTCCCCATCCTCCAACTTAGCCACCAGCTAAGCATCACAAAGGGATTTACTGAGTCAAGAATGAATGATGTAAAATCCTATAGAACTACTTACTCAGGCTTTATGGAGACTGGATTGTCCATTCTCTGGAATGGCCCTACCAATGGGAAGGAATTCTTCATTAGAGGACGATGCCTTCTCTGACTTGGCCAGACTCGGACACAGGAGTGCTCGGCTTCAGCAGGCCTCTGTTTTCCAGGGTACAGGTCATCACCCCAATCAGGGGGCCTAGGATGTGTCTACAGAATGACCTGGGGGGTTGGGGGGGGCGGGGCTACAGCCATGGGAGGGGATGGACATTACAAGAGATTGACAAGCCATCACCGTGAAAGTTTACTTTTTATCTTAGGAGGAAATGATAAATATGCATCACATGTAGGAATACTTTGTACGAAAACTTTTGAGAGAAATCAAGTTAAATTTCAAGCATCTTTAAAAATATAAAAGTAGTATAAAATAGAGCTCAAGAAAATCAAAATGGTTACTTTACTTTGATTTGTCCAAGTTTGATTTTTGTTAAAGGGCTTGCTCAGAGAGCCCCAGGCACTGATCCTTTGAGAGGTGATTACTCAACAAACCGTATATAAATGCAAATTAGTACACTGTCAGGCAAGGAATACACATGATCTTAGCCAAAAGGCTGAGAAGCAATGACAGGCAAGAAATAATTGAGAAATTATAAAGGCTGTAATCAAGTCACCATCACCTACTTAGTGGCAGAAGCCAGAGAGGCAGGAAGAAGCAAAGAGTCATTTGTTAGAGCAGAGAGAAAATCTAGAACTGGCCTTTGCAAGTATTAGGAGAGAGCAGTTATGAATAACTACCTAGAGTTCAGGTATTTGGATAGCAAACTAGGTTGGTTGGTAGAAGACCCAGAAGAAATGGCAGGACCTGCCTTCCCATGCTACAGTTATACCACTGATGGTGTGTCAGTGGTATAGACATGCAGCCCACTGATGCTGACCTGGTGAAGGGTATGACATTTAGACCAGTGTCTACTCAAGCCCAACAAAATCCTAATAATTAGTAACTGAAAAACCATTAATAGTGAAGGAGAACCTGGTTTTATTTCTTTTCATCTAAGAAGCGGTATTCTATTGTGCAACAAATTACTCCCAAAACTCGGTGGCTTAAAGCAACATTATCTCATTTCTGTGGGTCAGGAATCTGACCTGGCTTGGCTGGGTGCTCCTGCCTCAGGGTGGTCTCTCCATGTTAAGATTTTGGATGAGGAAACTGAGGTACAAAGTTTAAGTAACTTTTCCCAAAACATATAGTCAGTACATGGTATCTGCCTTACCATAATGTCCTATGTGAGTATCAGGGATCGGGAGCGAGCTGGGGAAGGGGACATACCTGTTCGTCCACTGCTTTTCAAGAAAGGCAACAGCTACGCCTCTCCTTGATCCCTTGGGAGCTTGAAGCTTTTTGGACTTTACAGTTGTCCTAGAGAGGCAGGAGTTGGCTTTTCCAGACCATAGTGAAATACCAGCAGAAATAAGAATGAAGACATCTCCTAAGCTGTATGATGATACTTTCATAAGAGCCAAGCAAACTGGTGGATAGGAAAGGGAGATACTGTTTTTCTCTGGCCCTGAGTTGTCTTCCCTACAGCCATAAAGGAAGCTGAATATTGTCTCAGTGTTTTATTGCTACACTGTGGGTAAGGTAGGAAACATCTGATGTTCTCAAAACCACCATAGTGGAACTAGGGGTAAATAATGTTACTCTCTGAACCCAGAATGAGGTTAGAAATAACCAGCTACAATTCTAAAGGAAGTTGCAAAACCTTGAGACAGGCAGTGTAGAACAACAGCCAAAGATGTCTAATCTTGCCAGAGGATAAAGCCAACATCAATCATGAGTTTGTTTACTAAAGACTAAACACCATAGTCTCTACTGCTTTTTAGTAGCCTGTTAATAGGTTTTAGTCATATCATAAAAACATTTTACCATCCATAGATTCAATACAATACTTAGCAAATTTACAATGACATTTTCACAGAAATAGAAAAAACAACCCTAAAATTTGTGTGGAACCACAAAAGACCCTGAATAGCCAAAGTAATCTTGAGAAAGAACAAAGCTGGAGGCATCACAATTCCTGATGCAAGTTTTACTACAAAGCTATAGTAATCAAGACAGTATAGTACTGGCATAAAAATAGACACATAAGCCAATGGTACAGACTCAAGAGCCCGGAAACAAACCCACACTTAAACAGTCAACTAACGGGGGGGGGGGGGGGGGGGGCAAGAATACTCAATGGGAAGAGGATAGTCTTTTCAGTAAATGGGAACTGTATAACCACATGCAGAACAATGTAATTAGATTGCTATCCAACGTGGATGGAACTGGAGGGTATTATGCTAAGTGAAATCAGTCAGAGAAAGACAGATACCCTATGTTTTCACTCATGTAGATCCTGAGAAACTTAACAGAAGACCAAGGGGGAGGGAAGGGCGGGGGGAAAGTTACAGAGAGGGAGGGAGGCAAACCATAAGAGACTCTTGGATACTGAGAAAAAACTGAGGGTTGATGGGGGGTAGGGGAGAGGGGAAAGTGGGTGATGGGCATTGAGGGCACTTGGGATGAGCACTGGGTGTTGGAACCAATTTGATAATAAATTATATTTTTTTTAATTTTTTTTAAACGTTTTTATTTTCTTTTTGAGACAGAGAGAGAGCATGAACAGGGAAGGGTGAGAGAGAGAGGGAGACACAGAATCCCAAGCAGGCTCCAGGCTCTGAGCTGTCAGCACAGAGCCCGATGTGGGGCTCGAACACACAGACTGTGAGATCATGACCTGAGCCGAAGTCGGCCGCTTAACCGACTGAGCCACCCAGGCGCCCCATAAATTATATTATAAAGTAATTGGACTGCTATCTTACACCACTCAAAAATTAATTTGAAAAGGATTAAAGCCTTAAATTTAAGACCCAAAATTGCTGGAAGAAAATATAGGGAGAAAGCACCTTGACACTGGCCTCGGCAATATTTTAGATAGGACGCCAAGCGCAAGCAGCAAAAGTGAAACTCAACAAGTAGAAGTACATCAAACTAAAGAGTTCTGCACAGCAAAGGAAACTATCAGAATAAAAGGAAGCCTACCAAATGGGAGAAAATACTTGCAAACCATCTATCTGACAAGGAGTTAATATACAAAATATATAAAGAACTCCTACAACTCAACAACAACAAAAAAAAAACTTTTTAAAATGGGCAAAGGATTTGAATAGACATTTTTCCAAAGAAGACCTACAAGTGGCCAACAGGTACATGGAAAGGTGCTCAACATCACTATCAGGAAAATGTAAATATTGGTATCACTTCACACCTGTTAGAAAAGCTATTATCAAAGAGATAAGAAATAAGTGTTGGCAAGGATGTGGAGAAAAGGGAACCTTGTGCACTACTGGTGGGAATGCAAATTGGTGCAGTCACTGTGAAAAACAAAAAAAATTGAACCTACAAAAAAAAATTGAAACTACAACTACCATGTGATCCAGTATTCCACTTCTAGGCATATATTCCAAGGAAATAAAATCATTATCTCAGAGGTATCTGCAGCCCCTGTGTTCACTACAGCAGTATTCAAAACAGCCAAAACATGGAAGCAGCCTGAGTGTCCATAAATGGATGAATGGATAAGGAAAATGTGGGATATACACACGCGCACGTGCACACACACAGTGGGAGATTATTCAGCCATAAAAAAAGTAAATTCTACCTTTTACAGCCACACAGCTAGCCCTTACAGGCATTATGCTATGTGAAATAAGTCAGAGAAAGACAAATACTGTGCAGGCATTTTGTGATTTGCAGATACTGCATTTTTTACATGTTGAAGTTTCAGGACTTCAGTGGAGGAAGTAACCGCAGATGTGTAAATAGCGAGGGAAATAGAAGTAGAGCCTGGAGATGGGACTGACTTGCTACAATCCTGTGATAACATTTTTTTTTACATTATCTAATATAACTTTTTAATCTAGTAACTAGTTACAATGTTCAGAGTATTTTGAAAATAGTGAACTTTGATGTTATATAGTCTTTTCCAGTCATCTATAGGCCCTTCCAGTCATCAATGAGCATTTATTAGGCACCTATTATATAATCTATGCATTGTGCTCTTTTGACTTTAGTTCACAAGCATAACAGATAAAACTTAAGTTTCTCCTAAATTTCTCCTAAGTACAGAAGAACAAATTTCCAAGACCACATGTGTGTGTGTGCAAAATGACATATTATCCAACCATAAAAAGGAAATTCTGACACATGCTACATGATGAACTTTGAAAACATGCTAAGTAAATTAAATCAGACACATAAAACTCCATATTATGTGATTCCATTTATATGAATGTCCAGAATAGACAGATTCATAGCAACAAAACAGAGGTTCTCAGGGACTGAAAGGAGTGAGGAACAGACTTTTTCTGTTGGGAAGACGAGAAAGCTCCAGAAATTGCTAGTGGTAGTGGTTACACACTGTGAGTGTACTTCATGACACTGAATTGTCCATTTAAAAACAGACTAAGGGGCGCCTGGGTGGCTCAGTCGGTTGGCGTCCGACTTCGGCTCAGGTCATGATCTCACGGTCCGTGAGTTCGAGCCCCGCGTCGGGCTCTAGGCTGACAGCTCGGAGCCTGGAGCCTGTTTCAGATTCTGTGTCTCCCTCTCTCTCTCTGACCCTCCCCCATTCATGCTCTGTCTCTGTCTCAAAAATAAATAAACGTTAAAAAAATAAATAAAAATAAAAACAGACTAAAAGGTCATTTGTACGTTATGTAAATTTTACCAGAATAAAAATATTTTAATTTTAGGTTTTTAAAAGAAATTGACAAATTAACCCTAAAATTTAGAGAACTACAAAGTAACCACCATCGTACCCGAAGCAATCTTGAGAACAGTGACCACGTTGGAGGACGTCTACTTCCTGCAAGACTACCTTGTGAGCTCCAGTAACCCAGCCAGGACAGTGCTAGCAACCAGCACTGACAAATCAGCTCGGACAATAGAGAGAGATGGGAAATACCCCCACCTACACAGTCACTACATTTTCAACAAAGGCCCCAAAGCAACTCAATTAAAGTCTTTAACAAATGGTGTTAGAATGATCGGACATTCAGGGGCACCTGGGTGGCTCAGTCGGTTGAGCGTGCAACTTTGGCTTAGGTCATGATCTCATGGTTTGTGAGTTCAAGCCCCGCGTCAGGCTCTGTGCTGATGGCTCAGAGTCTGGAGCCTGTTTCAGATTCTGTGTCTCCTTCTCTCTCTGCCCCTCCCCAACTTGTGCTCTATGTCTCTCAAAAAATAAATGTAAAAAAAAAAAAAAAAAGAATTATCAGACATTCATAATAGAAAATAAGAAAGAATTAGAACCTTGACTACTATACTCCATGCCCCCAAATTAATTTGAGATAGATCCTAGACCTAAGTGTAAATGCTAACACCATAAAGCTTTCAATGGAAAACATAAGAGAATGTCTTTAGAACTCATGGCATGGGTTTCTTGAGTCATAGAAAGCAATAACAAAGAGAAAATGTTATAAATTGGACCTCATTAAAATTAAAAGCTTCTGCTGATCAGAAGATACAAAGAAAAAGGATAGGCAAGCCACAAGTTGGGGGAAATATGTATAAAACAGATGTCTGACAGTGGACTAGTATCAACAATAAAAAGACATTACAATGGAATATTATCCAGCAATAATAAGAAATGGGCTATCAAACCACAAAAACAATGAAGAACCTGACATTCATATTGCTAAGTGGAAGAAGCCATTCTGTGAAGGCTGCATTTATACAATTCCAACTATGTAACATTCTGGAAAAGGCAAAATGAAAGAGACAGTTAAAGGATCAATGGCTGCCAGGAGTTAGAGACAAGGAGGCACCAAACAGTGGGAGCAGAGAGAATTTGGAGGACAGTGAAACTTCCATGGAATACTGTCATAGTCAGTAGGTCTGGGGCAGGTCACTGTACTTTTGTCAAAGTCACAGAATATACTGCACAAAGAATGAACCCTGATGTAAGCTGGGACTTGAGTTAATATGTCAATACTGGCTTATCAGTTGTAACAAATTTACCACACTAATGCAAGAGAGGAGGGAGCTATCCTTTTCCACTCAAGTTTTCTGTGAACCTAAAACTGCTCAAAAAAATCAAATCTGTTAAAAATGTTTTTTTAAACAATACAAAAAAAAAAAAAAGAGAGAGAGAGAGACAAACCCCATGTGGGCAAAAAGATTTGTCCAGATACTTCACAAAGGGAATATATATATAAATGGTGTAAGCATGTAAAAAAACATGCTTAATGTCATTAGTCTTCAGGGAAATGCACACTGAAACTACAAGATACCATTACCCACCAGCATGGCTAAAAAGATTAACAACAGCATAGACTGATGAGGAGGTGAGTAATTGGAACCCTCAACATTATTGGTAGGGGTATGAAATGGGTACAATCACCTTGGGAAAAGGTCCAGCATTTTTTTTTTTTTATAAAACTAAATATATATATACCTACCTTATCACACAATTCCACTCCTAGGTATTTATCTGGGAGAAAACCATAAATCCACAAAAAGACTTGCACATGAACTTACTAGACACATCTCCAGAGGCAAGGGAAACAAAAGCAAAAATGAACTATTGGGACCTCATCAAGATAAAAAGCTTCTGCACAGCAAAGGAAATAATCAACAAAACTAAAAAGCAACCTTCAGAATGGAAGACGATATTTGCAAATGACATATTGAAAGGTTAGTATCCAAAATCTATAAAGAACTTATCAAACTCAACAACCAAAAAATGATCCAGTTAAAAAATGGGCAGAAGACATAAACATTTTCCCAAAGAAGACATCCAGATGGCTAACAAAACACATGAAAAGATGCTTAGTATCACTCATCATGAGAGAAATGCAAATCAAAACTACAATGAGAGGGATGCCTGGGTGGCTCAGTTGGTTGAGCGTCCCACTCTTAATTTCAGCTCAGGGCATGACTCCAGTGTTGTGGGATTGAGCCCCATGTCAGGCACCGATCCGCACTAAGCATGGAACCTGCTTAAGATTTTCTCCCTACCTCTTCCCTTCTCCCCCACTCATGCTCTAAAAAAACAAAACAAACAAAAAAAACTACAATAAGATACCACCTCACACCTGTCAGAATAGCCATAATTAACACAAGAAACAACAGATGTTGGCAAGGATGCGGAAGGAGAATGGGGAACCCTCTTAACACTGTTTGTGGGAATGCAAACTGGAGCAGCCACTATGGAAAACAGTATAGATATTCCTCAAAAAGTTAAAACCCTACAATCCAGCAATTGCACTACTAGGTATTTATCCAAAGGATACAAAAATGCTGATTCAGAAGGACACATGTACCCCAATGTTTATAGCAGTGCTATCGACAATAGCCAAATTATGGAAAGAGCCCAAATGTCCGCTCGTCCCAACTGATGGATAAAGACACACACACACACAATGGAATATTTATTAGCCATAAAAAAGAATGAAACCTTAATTTGCAACTATATGGATGGACCTAGACAGTATAATGTTAAGCGAAATAGTGAAATAAGTCAGAGAAAGACAAGTACCATATGATTTCACTCATATATGGAATTTAAGAAATGAAACAGGTGAACATAGGGGGAAAGAATAAAAAGAAGGAAGTGAACCATAAAAGAGAGTCTTAACTACAGAAAACAAACTGAGGGTTGCTGAAGGGGAGGTGGGCGGGGGATGAGCTAGATGGGTGACAGGTTTTAAGGAGGGCACTTGTTGGGATGAGCACTGGGTGTTACATGTAAATGATAATCACTAAATTCTACTCCTGAAACTAATATTACACTACATGTTAACTAACTAGAAATAAAAATTTGAAGCATTTTAAAAAAGGCAAAAAAAAAAAACCTTGCACATGAATATTCATGGCAGTTTTATTCCTGATAGCTAAAAACCATAAACAGCCCAATTCCCAGCAATAGAATGGACAAATGTTGCCATACAAGTATATTCTACTTAGCAATAAAAGGAACCAATTAATAAATGCAGCATGGGGTGAATCTCAACAATATTATGCGGAGTTTCTAGAAGCCTTCCACAAAGAAGTAAAATTATATGACACCATTATATGAAATTCTAGAACAGGGAAAACTAATCCAATGTGGAAAACACAAAATCAAAATCACTGGATTTCTCTGGGGGGGTGGAAGCAGAGATTGACAAGGAAGAAACATAAGGGAACTTTCTGGGCTTGACAGTAATGTTCTGTATCTTGATTGGGGGGTAGGGTTACACAGGTGGATGCATTTGTCAAAACTCAAGAGAATGTACACTAAGATCTGAGTGCTTCAGTGTGTAAATTTAGTATTTAAATTTTACATGGAACACACAGAAACTAACACTGACCTCCAGTTAATGACATGTGTGCTTATATATTTGGAAGGAAGTGTACTAATGTAATTCACTTAGAAATGTACCAGAAATAGGATGAATAAAAAGATGAATAGGGGCACCTGGGTGGCTCAGTTGGTTGAGTGTCCAGCTTCAGCTCCAGGTCATGATCTCACCGTTCATGGGTTTGAGCCCCACATCAGGCTCTGTGCTGATAGCTAAGAGCCTGGAACCTGCTTCAAATTCTGTGTCTCTCCCTCTCTCTGCCCCTCCCTTGCTCATACTCTATCTCTCTCAAAAATGAATAAACATCAAAATAATAGAAATAAAGGATGAATAGAGGGACGAATAGCTGGATGGAGCAATAAATAGATAGCTATAAAGCAAGTATAGTAAAATAATTGTTAGGTATACAAGTTTATACCATAAAAATTATACTTAATTTTTCATAATGAAATATTGAGACCAATAGTTTAAATAAATCCTAACAGGACAACCCTGCAATATGAGGATTGTAATTTCACAAAATACGAAGACAAATTGAGAAAGAGAAAACAACTGGCTGAATTAAGAGTTAACTTAAATAAAACTAAGAGTTAATTTAAATAAAAACTTGAAAAACTTGAAAACAAGCATACATACATACATACATCAGTCAGTCAAGAAACAGGTGAAATTAAGTAACAAACCAGGCTTGCCCACCTTACTTTAATGGTCTCTTCTGGAACCCGTTCTGTGTCTTTTAACTCTTCTTGGCATGCTCTCTCGTCTTCCTTTGTCAATGAAGATTAAAGAATAAAAACTTGTCAACCATTACGGGCCAGGCTTCCTTTCACTATCTGATAATACCACATTAGCTCTAGTCCAAAAACGCTAGGATACTGGTTACTATTCAGCTTGTTGCCAGCTAGGATTCCTAGGTGACCCTCTTTGGATTTGTCAAATCATTATTATCAAAAAGCTATTCAGCACTCAGGATATGCTCAGTTCTCAAGAGACTTCCAATGTGGCATGGGTTGCAGAGCTGGAAGCCATCAGGTGTGCGGTGCGGTGACGGGCAGGTCAAGCTGCCGAAACAGGAGACGGGGCAGGGGCAAGCAGTGGTGTCGAGGAAGGGAAGACTTCCTGAAGCCAGTGCTTCAACTGCCTTGAACAATGAGTTGGCATTAAGACAAATGGAATGCAGAAAGAGCTGCTGAGAAATTCTCAGCGCGTTACCCCAGTAATCATTCATCTGTGCTGCATGCCAAACAGCAGACTCCTTGCATTTATTAACTCTCAGCAGATCTTTGAGATTTAAACGCACTAGCCCCCAGCATCACAACACACTTAATTACCATGAAAAAAGGAAGGAGGTAGAATGTGGCAAATGCCATCCTCTATCCCAGTCAATTCAGTTAAAGGACACCCAAATTCCTTTCAATGTAATCAAATGGCTAATCCCAGAAATGGACCCAGGCGAGGCTGCCCACATCCACGTGTGTTTACAGCATCACCCAGGTTCAAGTGCGAAGGCTGCACCAAGACCAAACCACACAGCCCATGGCCTTCTGCTGGCAGGGGCCCCAGCTGTGGCTCCCTGGAATCAGGTAGGCACCTTCTCTTGGGTCACTCTTCCGTTCCTGCAGAGGAAAATCACAAAGGACCTCCAGGCTGCTTGAGTTAAAGTCTCCATTTATTTTTTTCTTTTTTTACAAAAATCCAACATAAGACCATTGTGCTCATGACTGGAAAAAGGGTGGGGCGGATGGACACGGCCTGGACATCAAAGAGCTTCCCCCTTCAACATATCATCATTTCAAAGCGGGAGCTCCCTGAGCACACACACAGGCAGCTCCTGCACAGACCACTCCACCTGCCAACACAGGACCCCGGTGACCACGAGCCGGCCCGGCCTGAGGAGCAGTCCGCACCAGACAGACAACCACTGCCAGTAGTGCAAAGGCTCAAGACAGACTGATGAGCACCTTGGGGAGGCTCTCACTTAGGTGAATGTCCCTCATGGTGAAAAGCAACTGGCTACCTGGGGACAAGGATGTCCGGGGCCCTGGGTGCAAAGACTAGGCAACAAGGTGTTACCTACAGACAGCTGGGGAAACCCATGTGAGCGGTTTTCACCTTCCAAATGAGTCACAGTTACATGGTAGAGATGACATCTGTGTTTCCCAAGGTGACCGATCAGCATCAAAGGCATTTGAAGCATGGAGCTGGGCCTCCCCCTAACCCAGCTTACAAAAAGCAGCAGCCACTCACTCTCCAGTAGCACCTAACCAAGCAACATAAAAGGTCTGACTGCCCCACCTCTTGCTACTGAGGAGAGTCCCTTAAGAACATGGCCAGTGTCCACCAGGGCCTGCTGTTCGGAGTCCTTCAGGTTAGTGTTCCATTCAAGTCAAAATAGTGCTCGCCTTGTCAGGGGCTCTGACATCCTAGCCCTTCTGCAGTGTGCTTTGATGTCATCCATAATCTCAGACCACTCAGCTACTCCTGGATCCACCAAGAGCATTCAGGGACCAAAAAACCTGGCTCCAATATATGGGGGTCCTAACACAGACTGCTCTTTTCTCACCAGGTCCCACTAAAAGTCAGTTTATGAGTTCCTCACATTAAAATAAACAAGATAAAAATAGCAGCCACATATATAGCTCAAAACACCACACTCTTTGGCTCCCCGGAGGGAAGAAGGCTACCGCTAAAAAGGATAAAGTCAGGAATCAAGAAAAGGGTAGTTAGAAAGCTAGGATGCAGGGAGTTGGACCCCTTTGCTGGGTTGCTGAGAAGCTGAATTGAATTTCCTGGGTAGCTGCCTCTGTGGAAGAGCCAGTGGGATGCCAGTGGGAACCTCTGGACGACACAAGTCCCAGGCGCAGCCCTGGTCTTGTCTGCCAAGAAGGAGAGGTCCCTTAGGTCCAGCTAGCCCTCCAGCTGGATGGGATCTATACGGGACAGAGTCTGGCTTCGAAATGATATTTGAAGAGACCCACTGATACAGACATGTCAGAGGAGAACGTGCCCCCAAGAAATAGAAGCACAGGGTGTCAAGGTCTGGGGAAGACGGAACTGGCTTAAGGCATGTGCATGACCAGGACAGACCTGAGCTTTTGTCCAGCTGTAGGAAACCACCTATATTCAACTTCACTGAAAGAAAGTGGGGTCCAGAAAAATGGTACAAGCCATGGGCTAAATCCCTGCCAAATGCCTCTAATACCCTCTTCCATTCCCCTACTGCCACTACCACCAAAAACAAAAAACAAAAAACAAACAAAAAAAAAACCCAATAGCTTATTTCCATTTCAGCCCAAGGAATAGAAATGTAAACCTGGAGTGAAAGTGGTAATGTGGGTACAAATGCCTGTGAAATCTCAGGCTGGACTGGAGCCTAACTTAACAAATTAGATCTTCCTATCGTTCTGGCACATACCAAACCTCAAGGGGTCCTGGAACCAACCTGGCATTGGGGATCTAAAAACTACAGGTAACATAGGGCACAGGTCCAGACAAAGGCGGAGGGGAAGGTGAATTTCACCAAGGTATTTATCCCAAGGCAGGCGCCTTGCTGTAAGACTTCCCGGCCAGCCGGGTGGGGATCCGCAAAGGATGCTCACTCATTCTACGCCAGAGAGAGGAGGCCAACCCGCAAACCACTGCAGATCACACCTGGAAGTGCCTGCCAGTTCTCTGTTCTCTTACACAAGAGATAACTTTCAGGAAAGCCTGAAGCCAAAGCACAACATGTGTTTTAAAAGGAGGGCTGAACAAAAAGAGCCATCTGGGAGAGCTGTCTTCAGGTCTCACTCCTTCCTCATTCTTCTTTCCAACAGGGGAGAGAATGGGGGCGCAGGGACAAGTTCTGGGACGGCACGGCCTAATGATGAATCCTTGAAACCACTGAATCCAGCACAGGGAAGCTCCGCTGTTCCCAGAGGTGCAGGTCCTCCCCACAGACTCAAGCGACAGGAAGACGCGAGTTCCAGATCGCCGGGTGGCAACAGATGGGGGAAGGAACAAACCGACACGGCTTATCTCGTCCAGGCCCCACAGGAGGGCCAAGCCTGGCCTTTTTGTTTCTGCGCAATGATGCCCTGGGGAGTGTGGAGATGATCCTTAAGGATGAGCTAGATACCATGAGGCCAGGATCCGTCTCCACCAACATACAGAACATCAGAAGACCTGATGGGTCCCTCACTTTGTGAAACAGGCAGAAATTTCAAACTCCCCCCCCCCCAAATATATATATATATATGTATATGTATATGTATGTGAGAGTGTGTGTGTGCATCTATATACATATATACACACATATATATGTATATATACACACACATATATATAAATAAGCCTTGAATGGCAAATCTGAAACTTTTTCCTTTTAAATAATAATAATAGCTGTTACTGAATTTAAAAATCACAAACCAGCTGTCCTGGGCTTATGAACTGCGTGAGTGACTCTCCGGAGTCCCCATGGTCCTCAGTGTAAGCTATCAGTCAGTGCCCTGTATAGGGAACCCCGGTGTCCTTGGACCAGGGTTCCAGGCCCAGTGTGGCCGACTTTAAGAGAAAGAAGGCTATTTCCTTTCCATTCTTCCTGCCACCTCTCCCAGCAGAGGGCGTGGGCCACCCACCCAGCGGATGTCCCTGAGGTCCTTCAATGTCTAGGAACCTTAGGAGCCATCTCCCCCTCTCTGCTCATCCTCTCCCTAAAACTTGCAATGCCCCTAGATGAACTTGAAGCACTTGGTCTTGTCGTGGGGCAGGCGGGTTTTGAAGAGCACAGAGTCCACCCTGAATTGAGTGTACAGCAGGGGCATATAGCCATACACCTTGACAAAAAAGTTGATACATTTGTGCCGCTCATGAAAGTGGGAATCATCGTGTGACAGGGCCTGAGGGCATCCTGGGCATCGGAAAGTCCACCGAGAGGTCACCTGGGAATAGGGAAGAAAGAGCAAACAGAGTGAGAATCGCAGGTGCTAGTACAACAGAAATCCTGCAGCTTAACCAATCCGATGCTTCCAATTTCCCAGGGAAGACAGTGACCCTGGGTGGCCACATTCACCCACAGAGCACGTCAGGAGCCACAGCCCAGGCTTTCTTTCTGTCACATATGTATCTATATCATTGAAAAGGGTGCTCTTTCCAAATAACCTGAACTGTAGATACCAAAAGCCTTATAATGTTTAGTATTACTTGTCTCAGTAACTCCACCTCTAGTATTTATCTTGGTTGCACAGCAAGACGTAGGTATGAGATGGTTCATTTCATCAATGTTTTGCAATAGCAAGATAATAGAAAAGTACCCATCAAAAGGGGACTATTTACATAATTATAAAATACTACACATCCATTAAAAAGAGGCTTAGGGGGACACCTGGGTGGCTCAGTCAGTTAAGTCAGACTTCGGCTCAGGTCATGATCTCCCAGCACACATGAGTTCGAGCCCGGCAACAGGCTCTGTGCTGACAGCTCAGAGCCTGGAGTCTGCTTCAGATTCTGTGTCTCCCTCTCTCTCTGCCCCTCGCCCGCTCCCACTTTATCTCTCTCTCTCAAAAATAAACATTAAAAAAATGTTTACAAAAAAAGAGGTTTAGGAAAATTATAAAGGCATGGAAAAGTGGTTATACAGCAGTAGTTACGATGATGCCCGGGAAATTTCAAGAAATTAGAAAAGCATAATAAATAATTTAACAGCTTCAAGATCAGCAATGTGGCAGACCAAATGACATAAGAACACCCTCAGCACAGAGTACCTGAAAATTCAGTATGAACTATATACACCATCTCTTTAAATGTATGGCCAAGCTCATAATGAAAGAAAGGAGATGAAATGTCAGGAAAGAAGTGAAATCCTCAGAGGCCAAAATAATGAAAAAGTCTGAATCCAATGAGATAGCCAGGAGCTTTGGATTTTAACGGGCTGGGGAGGCAAGAGCTACAAAACCTTACTGGAGACTTTTTTACACACCAGGACCCAGTGGAAGGCTGCATGGGTTGGAGGCAGCTCCACAGAAAGCTGTTTTCTTCCCAGTCTTAGCTCTAAGTGGAAGAGGAAACATCACCTGTGAGAATGTATAACCAACCACATGCTAGCCCTCACACACCTGAGTTATGTTACCTGTGTGTCCTGAAAAGCCCCAAGATGCTAATTTAGCTTCAACAGGTCTCAAGGTATTGACCCCAGGTGCATGGAAGAAGCAAATCCTCTCTGGTATAAATGCACCCCTCCTTCCTACAAATGCCATAAGTAAAATCTCAAAGAATAGGATTTCACAATCAAAAGTCACACACAAGAAAAGGGAATGAGCCACATGAGGGAAAATCTGCAGAAACAAACAACAGAATTAGACTCCAAAACCCTGTAAAATCACAAAACCCAAAACCCTGCAAAAATGCAGGATTATCAGATGGTTACTAGGACAATAAATGTGTATTCGTGCAAGGAAATTTTGCAAGATTACTTAAGGTTTGATAAAGAAAAAAGGGATTATCAAAACAGTCCTAGAGACTATGAAAAAGAACCAAAGAGAATAGGAATGAAAAGCATACTGAATTCAATCAATGGATGGGTGTGAAGAGGTCAGTGATGAAAAGTATAATAAAATTATTATAAATAGAAAATATCAACTAAAAGCTTTAAAAAATATGAAAGCAAGACTGAGAGACATGGAGAGGAGATATTGTATGACTCCATTTATATAAAGTTCAAAAAAGGCAAAGCTGATCCTGCAACAGAAAAAAAAGACCCTGACTCACTACCATTCCCTGGCTGAACTCTCAGGCCTGCTAAGAGCTGCTCCCGCCCACCCCTGCCTGTGGGAGCCCGGCCTCTCTTCGCCCTGCCCTGCCTCCAGGGCGGGTGGTATGGGAGAATGACTAAGGAACAAGGAGAAAAATGCTCAACCTCTCTAATAATCAGGCAAGTGTAAATTAAGACAATGGGATACACTTTATACCTATCAAGTAGGCAAAAATGAAAGTTTAACAGTACCAAATGTTAATAAAGATGTGTAGGAACTGCAACTATTATACAGTGTGGGTGAGAATATCCATTGGTACATCTGTTTTGAAGATAGTTTGGCATAATCAAGTATAACCGAAGGTACATGTAGCCATGACCCAGCAGAAGAGGAATGAACAGGGTGATACACGGATCTACTCCATTTGTTTCTTTTTTAAAAAAGGAAGAAAAATATATAATCTGACACAAATAGGGCAAAATGTCAATATTTGGCAAAACTGCTGGGTACGGATGTTTGTTATATTCTTCCCTTTTTAAAAACATTTCATTCACATATTGTAAACCAGTAGTAAATAGCAAGCGTTCCATATATATGTGTGTGTGTGTGTGTGTGTGTGTGTGTATGTGTGTGTGTGTGTATAATAAGCACTTTATTCATATATGTACAGATGTATCTGATTCTCTGCCTTTGACAGGCCCAACGGTTCTTCACTCCTTTTCACGTGAGTGATAAAACACAAGCCTCTGGAAGGATGAAATTAACAGCATCCCAGCCAAGGGAGTTCCAGTGACACCTTACATGCTTGCCACTCTCATTTTTAGTTCCCCCTTCCTGTCTTATAATAAGCCCAACTATACAGTGAAAGAAAAGTCTGTTACATAAACACTAAAAACATGTTATTTTTAGGTTACCTAGTCCACAATACTGCCAGAACCAGAAAATTTACTGTGAACTTTTTAAAAAGCAGACTACAAAAAAGTACATATTTAAAAAAAAATAAAAATAAAAAGGCTACCACCACAGAGAACGAAAAAAAAAAAAATGCCAAAAGGCTTGAGTAATTTTTATTTATGAACAGATACTTTAACAAATAATTTAAAAATTATTATTACTAATATAAATTGAGGGAAGAAATTAAGCTTAAATGACCCATCCCATAATTTTTAGCTAACAAGTAAACATCACATATAGCCAATCATAGCTGTCAGCGCACAAGTCTCCATAGTTGAACCGGGTGAGCAGTGGTCAGTGCTCCGAGGTGCTGCTCACCACACAGCCAAAAGTCTGAGGGGGTCAGGACTTCTACAGAGGTGGTCCCTTGGTCCCTGTAAAGGAGCCCACCAGGCCCCCCCACTTCCCAGTTCTCACAGGATCCTTGTTGTGTACAGGAAGTAGTGAGTTACCACTTTTTCCACCACCCTCACTGAAACAGGAGATGGGCATCAAGAATTCATCAAAAGGGGCGCCTGGGTTGCTTAAGTGTCTGACTTCAGTTCAGGCCATGATCTCGTGGTTCATGAGATCAAGCCCCTTGTTAGCCTCTGTGCTGGTATCTCAGAGCCTGGAGCCTGCTTCGGATTCTGTCTCCCTCTCTCTCTGCCCCTCCCCCACTCATTCTCCCTCCCTCCCTCCCTCCCTCTCTCTCTCTGTCTCTCTCTCTCTCTGTCTCTCAAAAATAAACATTAAAAAAAAAAAAAAAAAGGATTCGTCAAGAGAAGGATATTATCAAACAGCATCTATATCCAGTATTCTAGTCTGTTCTCCCTATACCTGAAAATCTTCCTCCTCATCCCAGACACCATCTAACCACAGAGAAGCCCCTAACCCTGCAAATGATCCCATTTGACACAAAAAGATATTTTATGCTGTTCTCACTAAAGCAGTGGTTTCTAATTATGTGCCCCACCAGTAAAAATAAATTTGAGACAGCAACCCCAGTACATTTATAAAATACATTTCTATACATTTTGGGATATGTATTTATATATTATAAAACACTGTATTATGTAACAAAACAAAGGAATTTAGAAACATGAAGCAACAGCTGTAGTATAAAATGAAGTTTGAACTTTTAACACTTAACCAATACTATAGATTATATTTTATGTGGGAACATTCAGTCCAAGAGAAGTATTAGTGTCAGGCATAGTAACAGAAAGGAAAGCCCTTCAACAGATGGTGAGACTCTCTTATTACTAGAGAATTAAGATACGTACTTATGCTTTCTACCTCTACTTCCTTATCACTCTCTACTTCCTTTTTAATTCCTGCTGGGCTTTTAAATCCTTTATTTTTTTTTAATGTTTATTTATTTATTTTTGAGAGAGAGTGCGTGTGTGTGTAAGTGGAGCAGAGAGAGAGGGAGACAGAGAATCCCAAGTAGGTTCCTGCTGTCAGTGCAGAGACCCACATGGGGCTTGAACTCATGAACTGTGAGATCGTGACCTGAGCTGAAGTCAGATGCTTAACCAACTGAACCACCCAGGTGCCCCTTAAGCCCTTTATTCTGAATGAAGCTTATTTACATTCTAGATCTTCTCCTCCTTGAATGAAAACAGTACATTTTTCAAAGCAATAATATGAAACTAATTCCTTTTTCTTTATTTAGTCAATATTGTTAAAATATTAACATTTTATTATTATTTATTATACTTTTCGTGGGGGTGGGGGAGAGAGCACAAGCAGGGAAGAGGGGCGGAGGGAAGGGGGGAGAGGGGGAGAGAGGGAGAGGGAGAGGGAGAGGGGGAGAGAGAGAGAGAGAGAATGAGAATCTCAAGCAGGCGTCACAGTCAGCACAGAGCCTGACGAGAAGCTGGATCCCATGACCCTGAGTTCATGACCTGAGTCAAAATCAAGAGTCGGATGCTCAAATGACTGAGCCACCCAGGAGCACCTACAATATTAACATTTTTCAAAGAACACTGCTAATCGTATAAAACAGTCATACCTGCTTAATCATAACAAGGGAGAGAATATAGTTTGATAGTGAAAATTTGAAGTAGTTAAACGGAAAAAAAGAATTACTATTTTAGAACATAAAATAGCACATATACCTAATACTATTAAAATTAGGTAAATTAGGGGCGCCTGGGTGGCTTAGTCGGTTAAGCAGCCGACTTAGGCTCAGGTCATGATCTCGCGGTCCGTGAGTTCGAGCCCCACATCGGGCTCTGTGCTGACAGCTCAGAGCCTGGAGCCTGTTTCAGATTCTGTGTCTCCCTCTCTCTGACCCTCCCCTCTTCATGTTCTGTCTCTCTCTGTTTCAAAAATAAATAAACATTAAAAAATTTAAAAAAAAAAATTAGGTAAATTAATTGAAATATTTAGCTCAAACTGGTTCTATACTATTAAGTAAATCACTGGACTCAGAATTTGAAGGAATTAAGAATTTGAAGACATTCTTAATTTATTGACTTTTGACTTAAAAAAGTCATCCTAATCTTGAACTCTTCTTATATTCTCACAGAACTGAGAAAATTCACAGAGAATACTTATTTTTCAAGTTTTTACTTGGTAAGGATCATGTATACCAAGTGCAAATTATTTGTGTCTAACTCTCTACACTGAAGAGATGGTTTGGCTCATGAAACACTGGCCTAATATGGTAGACAAACACGCTTTAATAAGGATGAAAAATTCATCATGTCTGTGAGTGCTTCAGGTGACTGATGATATTATTAGGTACCTAATCACTCAGATACTTTAAATTTTCATGGATAATGTCTTCTGATCTACTAGGGAAGTATAAATAGAAGCATACATCTTGGATGAAGTTTAGTCCCTGGTCACGTAAGAAAGGATGAAGAAAGAAAAGAAAATTGCACCAATCATTAATTTCTGAGAACCCTGTCTCTTTAGCTTAACGTTTATAAGGAAGTTTGCTTTTTATCTAACATCACATAAAATGAAAACAAAGATTTTCATTTAATATTTAATTAGTATCTATCACTGCACCTGGGAAACATACTATACTTTTATATAAGTAATTGTAATGACTATTATTCACAGTTTAAAAAAAATTTTTGGTGCATTGTTTTGCTAATTATTTTCTTGTGAGGCTTTAGCAGAAGGCCCAGGAATAGAAAAAAACTATGGAGTAATCCGGAGTTAAGTTATAATGTTGAGCCATACTTGGGAAAAGGTTTGATTAGGCATAAATGAATGCATAAGGCCTCCGATTGCTTTTCTTTCTTTCCTTTTATGCTTTGTTGCATGGACCCAAGGTCCTCTGTTTACCACTCTGCTACCACTACAGATATGACTGGAGTATCATTAGCATATGCTGGTGGTTACTTCGTCTACAACTTACCTTCAAAATATAAGAGGAATGAAATATCCGCCCAATTATTATTAATTAATACGTGAAGGTAAACTTATTTTATAAAATTAAATAATATGCCTTTTTAACAATAAAGACAACAGGATCTTAATCAGCTTTTTAATTTTTAACCTCAAGGACAGCAGGTGTGAATCCATAACACAAATACTGACAGAATAGTTATAAATACTATTAGTTTGAACTGACAAACAGGTTCTCAAATATTAACTGCTGCAAGGTCCTTACGAGGCCGACCCTCATCCCTACCAGAAGAGCTTTCACTTGTCTGAACCTGCGATGATGACATAAAAGGTTATGTAACCAGTCTCTCTGTGCACAGAGTATTAAGTTATTATATTCTGGTCAAATCTATTCACTAACTCAAAGACAAAAACAGAATTCAAATTTCTAGAATCCAGAAGGTACTGATGATTTGTTTTTGAGTAAATGCCTTTCATAGCACTACTTATGTGCCAGGAACTATTCTTAGAGCTTTACGTATGTTAACACAGAAACCTTACATTTTTTATGCCATGGATCTATGGAAAACTTAGTAACTACCATAATTTCAAAGCAATGGTGAATATAAATAATACTTCAAGATGCAGCAACAAATGTAATGTGATATGAAAATATCTGTCAGTTCTATTGGTGACAAATCAGTTACTGTAAATACTCTTAGGAACTGTAGCATGTTTGATAACTGATGGAAATGCTAACTCCAGTTAGAGATTAGTGAAAATTAAAGATGTAACATTTTCCCCATCCAAGTTCCAAACCCTCCAAGTTCTGTCCATTTATGCCTTAGCGGCAGAGAGCCCCTGTATGAACAACTCACTTAACTCTGCAACAACTGCAGATGAGGACTCTGAGGTACGGTTCATTACCTATTGCACTACCGCAAAATAAGTGACTGAAGTACACATGCACCCCCAGTTCCAGAAGTACTGGCACCCTCACCTTGATGGGGGGTTTCCGAGTGATGTGGGAGACAAGGAAGTTCATGGCAATGTCCTCACAGTTGATGTATTCATCCACCATATCTCGGATGGCCTGGGGCATCACGTAAGAATACAGGTAGGCATAATACTGTCAGGGGTAGAAAAAAAATCACATACTCTGTTAGAGGCCACAGTTCTTTGGCTTTCAGCAAAAACATACATGGATCTAGGAGCTGTTAGGAAGTGTAGTGGGGGTGGGAGGGCTGGGTGTGACAATCATTAGTGGAATCGCTACTGGCATTTATTTAGGGGGTTGTGGCCAAGGATGCTAAACATCCTACAAGGCAGATCTTCTGCAATAATAAATAATTTTCCCGTCCAAATCGCCATTATCACCCCCCTTTGAGCATCAAAAGTTCATTTTACAACAATATAAAGATTTTTTCAAATTAGGTCAGACAGTGGCTCAGTTGAACATTCTGTGACAATGACAATAAGGGATAAGTGAGGGGGAAAGCCTGGTTATTGAGCCATAAAACATCCAATCCCTCAGTTCCTCTACATATGGATTCTAGAATCTGATTATTTCTCAACCATTGCCATAGGCTACTCCCTGCTCCAAGCCACCATCATCTCTTGCCTGGATTATTCATACTGTCCCTAAACAGTTTCCCTGCTGTCATATTTTCTTCCCTACAGTCCGTTCTATGCACAGCAGGGTGATCATGTTCAAACACAAGTCCAACTTAACATGCCAGTCCAAAACCCTTCAACAGCTTTTCATTTCACTCAGAGTAAAAACCTACTTTCTTTCTTTTTTTTTTAATGTTTTATTTTATTTTTGAGAGAGAGTGACAGAGTGAGAGCAGGGGAAGGGCAGAGAGAGAGGGAGACACAGAATCTGAAGCAGGCTCCAGGCTCCGAGCTGTCAGCACAGAGCCTGACACGGGGCTCAAACCCACGAACCACAAGATCATGACCCGAGCTGAAGTCAGATGCTTAACCGAATGAACTACCCAGGCGCCCCAAAGTCTACATTCTGAAAATTGTCCTGAAAGGCCCACAAAATGGTGTGCGAAAGCTGGCTCACACCTGCTAATGAATGTCAATTGCTAACCAAGAATTTTGAGACTGTTTAGGAATTCTGTGAGCGTGTTATGAAAAATAGCCATTATTAAAAATATAATCACATAAACTTAAAATTAAATAAGTTATATTAAAACCAATAAATACCTAAAGCACATCACTTAATTAGCTTACTATTATTTATTACATTTTACTGTTATCTTGAGGTTGTTTATATCTACCATATCTGGATGGTGAAAATACTATATAATGGTGCAGAACTGCCCATCCCTTCCTAACTTCAAGTTCAGTGACTCATGTCTATAGCTTGAAATCAGTCGCAGCAAGAATACTTATACCACAGAAAAGGACAAATGCTATAAAACAAGGCAATTATTAATTATGATGTGTTGCAATGTGCTAATGATGAATGAACAGGTAAGGTGCCCAATAAAACGGATTTATATATTTTATTACCTTAAATAGTTAGAATCTATGTAGTGAAATAATGATAATAAAATTTTTGTACCACATAGTGGTTTGCTGGTTATCTTACGGCAAAGTACTTAAGTGAACTTAAAAGATGAATTATACATTTTTCTCTTACAGAAAGAGGATTAAAACTTGCCGACTCTTTATTTTTTTTTAAGTGTTATTTATTTTGAGAGAGAGAGAGAGAAAGAGAGAGCAAGCGAGGTGCACAGTGACAGGGAGAGAGAGAATCCCAAGCAGGCTCTTTGATGTTAATGCCGAGCCCGAAGTAGGGCTTGATCTCACAAAATAAAAGATCCTGACCTGAGCCAAAATCAAGAGTGGGATGCTTAACTGACTGAGCCACCCAAGTGCCTGTCGACCCTTTAAATGGACAGTGGCTGCCATTAGTGTGCAAATGAGAACATAGGTAGAGAACATAATCCATATCCTCAACAAGGGAAGGTGACATGAAAACAAGAAGAAAGAACTGCATTCTTTTAAAAATATGGAGAAGAGAATAGCCAAAGTAATTTTGAAGAAGAAGACCAAAGCAGGAGGCATCACAATCCCAGACTTTAGCCTCTACTACAAAGCTGTAATCATCAAGACAGCATGGTATTGGCACAAAAACAGACACATAGACCAATGGAATAGAATAGAAACCCCAGAACAAGACCCACAAATGTATGGCCAACTAATCTTTGACAAAGCAGGAAAGAATATCCAATGGAAAAAAGACAGTCTCTTTAACAAATGGTAATGGGAGAACTGGATAGCAACATGCAGAAGATTGAAACTAGACCACTTTCTCACACCATTCACAAAAATAAACTCAAAATAGATAAAGGACCTGAATGTGAGACAGGAAACCATCAAAACCCTAGAGGAGAAAGCAGGAAAAGACCTCTCTGACCTCAGCCATAGCAATTTCTTACTTGACACATCCCCAAAGGCAAGGGAATTAAAAGCAAAAATGAACTACTGGGACCTTATGAAGATAAAAAGCTTCTGCACAGCAAAGGAAACAACCAACAAAACTAAAAGGCAACCAACGGAATGGGAAAAGATATTTGCAAATGACTTATCGGACAAAGGGCTAGGATCCAAAATCTATAAAGAGCTCACCAAACTCCACACCCAAAAAACAAATAACCCACTGAAGAAATGGGCAGAAAACACGAATAGACACTTCTCTAAAGAAGACATCCAGATGGCCAACAGGCACGTGAAAAGATGCTCAACGTCGCTCATCAGGGAAATACAAATCAAAACCACACTCAGATATCACCTCACGCCAGTCAGAGTGGCCAAAATGAACAAATCAGGAGACTATAGATGCTGGAGAGGATGTGGAGAAACGGGAACCCTCTTGCACTGTTGGTGGGAATGCAAATTGGTGCAGCCGCTCTGGAAAGCAGTGTGGAGGTTCCTCAGAAAATTAAAAATAGACCTACCCTATGACCCAGCAATAGCACTGCTAGGAATTTACCCAAGGGATACAGGAGTATTGATGCATAGGGGCACTTGTACCCCAATGTTTATAGCAGCACTCTCAACAATAGCCAAATTATAGAAAGAGCCTAAATGTCCATCAACTGATGAATGGATAAAAAAATTGTGGTTTATATACACAATGGAGTACTACGTGGCAATGAGAAAGAATGAAATATGGCCCTTTGTAGCAACATGGATGGAACTGGAGAGTGTTATGCTAAGTGAAATAAGCCATACAGAGAAAGACAGATACCATATGGTTTCACTCTTATGTGGATCCTGAGAAACTTAACAGAAACCCATGGGGCAGGGGAAGGAAAAAAAAAAAAAAAAAAGAGGTTAGAATGGAAGAGAGCCAAAGCATAAGAGACTCTTTTAAAAACTGAGAACAAACTGAGGGTTGAGGGGGGGTGGGAGGGAGGGGAGGGTGGGTGATGGGTATTGAGGAGGGCACCTTTTAGGATGAGCACTGGGTGTTGTATGGAAACCAATTTGACAATAAACTTCATATATTGAAAAAATAAAAAAATAAAAATATGGAGAAGACATTATGAACACAAATGTTTAGAAGTATTTCCACCATTATGTGATTATGATTGATGCCATAAATAAACGCTTTCATGTTGTACATTTTAAAAAAATAAAAACTTTGTAGCCTGTTTAAAAATATTTTAAATGAAAAGTTTCAATGCATTTAGAACCTACTCTAAGAAAAGTAACACTTTCTCATTAGTTTCCTTAAAAAAAAAAAAAAGGCATTTCAGAAGATGAAAATTCTAAGCGGATTTTAACAAAATGCTACCAAATTAGTGGATGAATATCATGACTTAATAAGTCCAGCAATCTGGCATTTCTTACATGGACAGTGACTAAAACCAATTATCAAAAATATGCTTACTTTAGAAATAGATCTGAGTACCCAAGTGGCTCAGTTGGTTAAGCAGCCAACTTCAGCTCAGGTCATGATCTCACAGATCGTGGGTTCAAGCCCCGCATCAGGCTCTGTGCTGACAGCTCAGAGCCTGGAGCCTGCTTCTAGTTCTGTGTGTGTGTGTCTGTCTGTCTGTCTCCCTGCCCCTCTCCAGCTCACGCTCAGTATCTCTCCCTCAAAAATAAACATTAAAAAAAAAAAAGAAATAGATCTCTGACTTGCCATAAGACAGTGTCAAATTAAGGTTTTAAAATAATACACCTGAAACTAATATAACACTGTATGTTAACTGGAATTAAAACAAAAAAAGGAAAGGAAAGGAAAGGAAAGGAAAGGAAAGGAAAGGAAAGGAAAGGAAAGAGGGAGGAAGAAGAATATTCAATCATTTGCTTTCACTAAAATATAAAAATTCAGTAAGAATATCATTTTGAAACTTTATTTCATCTTTATCTCAACATTATAAAAATTTCTATAAGTACAGTAGTGCATATAAATAAATACACACATATATGAGGTACAGGTTTAAAATTTTTTATTGATTGGTACTTATAAACAGAAAACTTGAGTTCTCAAATCAGGGATGACCAACTTCATTGCTTTCAAGGACCAAACAAGTAAGGTAAATAAATAAGTGACACTTTAAAGAAACTGGTGTAAGAAAAATAAAGAGACGTGGGGCAAATAAGTGCATACAAGCCCATCAGCAGGGGACAGTGACTACACAGCTTCAGGCAATTGGTGCCAGGCAGGAAGAACACCCAAGTATGACCTGATCTTCATGTTCACCGAAGTCCAGATGTTTGTGTAAACTTCTCTGGTGTTTAAAACCTGGCAGTGCATGGGATGGCATTAGGGGACTAAATAAACATTTCTGTTAGCCACAGAAGGCTTGAGGGCTGCTACTCTATAACCTTTGCTCTAGATTTTCAAATAGAAAAAAAAAACCAAAACCCTAAGGTTTATTAAGTAAATTATTTATTACTTAAAAGTGAAGGGATATGGCTATTGTAACTTTTAAAGAGCAATCAGAATTTGAGAACAGGCAGACTTTTCAGAAGGCAAGTAAATTCTTAAGGTATGAGTAGCAATGCTAAAATTGGTGGCTCTTTCTCAGATGACCAGTAGGAAAATAAATGACTCCAGTTAAGTATGGTTTCTCAGCCGATAGTTTCTAATCCTACTTGCAACTCCTATCCAACCAAAGCCCACCCATGTTTGGAAAATAAGCATGGGGCGCCTGGGTGGCGCAGTCGGTTAAGCGTCCCGACTTCAGCTCAGGTCACGATCTCGCGGTCCATGAGTTCGAGCCCCACGTCGGGCTCTGGGCTGATGGCTCAGAGCCTGAAGCCTGCTTCCGATTCTGTGTCTCCTTCTCTCTCTGCCCCTCCCCCCTTCATGCTCTGTCTCTCTCTGTCTCAAAAATAAATAAACATTAAAAAAAAAAAAAAGCACAAGGGTTAAAGATGGAACAAGCAGATCAGCTTCACACATTAAGTTTTAAAAAGAAAAAAAAAATCTGAAAGTTTAATGATCTCTTAGTCTAGTTCAAAATGTCCCTAGTAAGATAGCTTTCAAGGTTCTGTTTGAGGTGGGTCACAAGATGCCACCACAGGAAATATGAAATACATGAGGGACAAAAGATTGGAGAAACTTGGGATGTCAGTTTGAAGTTTGAAGAGGGACATATAGGGGATGTCCTGAAAACATCATTAGGTATAGGAGTACAGAATTCAGGCAACAGCCAAGGCTGGAATATAGACACAGAAATCACCAGCCTGTAGATGTTAATCCACAAGACCTTGAGATATGAGAGAATGTCTAGGGAAAACACAAAGTGAGAAGAGCACTATATACAGAAGCCAGAACTCTAAGACACTTCAACATTTATGGGGAAAACAGTGTGCAAGTTGCCCAGGATGAGAGAGGGCATGGAGTGGAGATCAGGATGATGGGCCACGTGGCAATGTCTTTGATGACCAGGAAGAAATAACTAGGAGGTTCCTAGATGGAAGCAACAAGACAGATGCTCAAATGAGACTCAAATGAGATTTTATATGAGAGCTGAGAATTGTCTGGAAGTGTCATTGGTAAGCAATAAAAATGATTCTCTGTACCTTCCCTGCTCCAAAGTACATATCTGGGGAAATGAGCAGACTAAATCACTGTCCCAGGAAGAAATATAGGAACAGGGTAAAGGGGAAGCACTATCCTCAGAGAAAAGTCAGGTATTAATCAGGTCAAGGAGACAGAAGAGGTATTCTGTGAAGTGAGGGGTGCAGGGAATTGGCTATCTAAGAAAAAGGATTCTTCAGAGCCCAGAGGAAGTACTTGGAAGGAAAGGTATAGAGCAACACTATCTAAGATATATTATGTGAGTCACATCTCTAGTAGCCACATTTTTAAAAAGTAAAAGAAACAGTATGGGAATGCAAGCTGGTACTGCCACTCTGGAAAACAGTATGGAGGTTTCTTCAAAAACTAAAAATACAACTACCCTACAAACCAGCAACTGCACTACTAGATTTATCCAAGGGATACAGGTGTGCTGTTTCGAAGGGACACATGCACGCCAATGTTTATAGCAGCACTATCGACAATAGCCAAAGTATGGAAAGAGACCAAAGGTCCATCCATGGATGAATGGATAAAGAAAATGTAGTATATATATACAATGGAGTATTACTCGGCAATCAAAAAGAATGAAATCTTGCCATTGGCAACTACATGGATGGAACTAGAGGGTATTATGCTAAGTGAAATTAGTCAGAGAAAGACAAAAATCATATGACTTCACTCATATGAGGACTTTAAGAGACAAAACAGATGAACATAAGGGAAGGGAAACAAAAATAACACAAAAACAGGGAGGGGGACAAAACATAAGAGACTCATAAATATGGAGAACAAACAGAGGGTTACTGGAGTAGGTGTGGGAGGGGGGATGGTCTAAATGGGTAAGGGTAACTTAGGAATCTACTCCTGAAATCGTTGTTGCACTATATGCTAACTTGGATGTAAATTTTTAAAAAATTAAATTAAAAAAAGAAACAGTAAAATTAATTAGAACATATTTTATTTAACCCAGTGTATCCAAAATAATTGCATTTTAACATACAATCAATATAAAAATTATTGAGATAGTTTACATTCTTTCTTTCATGCCAAATTTTCAAAATCTGGTGTGCACTTTATACTTACAGCTCATCTCAATAATGACCAGTCACATTTCAAGTACTCAATAGCCACGTGTGGCCAGTGGCTACTTCATAGTATAGACAAGATACAGATGAAAGATGAGTCAGGAGCAAAAACATTTAGCAATAACAATACAGGAGAAAAGTAATGACTGCAGGGGTATGCATTTTGGATATTCATTAAAAACTGGGATGCATGCCATGGTGAAAGCTCTAAGGAATAAACAAAACTTGCACAACCACTACAGAGGCTCATAGTGGGGTTTGATAGTGTGGGTTAGCCTGAATCAGAAGAGAATCAGCCAGGCCATGTCTAGGATGGCAATGGTAAAACAACAATATTTAGCCCAAAGCTCTCAGTTTTAAGGATGAGAGCCAATGCCCAGAAAGGTAAACTAATTTCCCTAATGGCCTACATGCAATCGTGCAGGCAACCTTACTACCTTGACTTTTTATTCCAGAGTTGCTTTGAGCATCTTGAAAACAATCTTTAAAAATAGAAATAACTTACTTCTAGCATAAAAGGAACATATAAGAGGGGCACCTGGGTGGCTCAATCAGTTAAGTGTCGGTCTTCGGCTCAGGTCATGATCTCACACTTTGTGGATTCGAGCCCCACATCGGACTCTGTGCTGACAGCTCAGAGCCTGGAGCTTGCTTTGCATTCTGTGTCTCCCTCTCTCTCTGCCCCTCCCCCACTCATACTCTGTCCCTCAAAAATGAATAAACATTTAAAAAAATTAAAAGAAAAAAAATGAACATATAAGAAACATTAGGATGGCTAACTTTAGGGCAGCATTTCACTACCACCCAAAGGCTCAACTCTTAACCAAGTTCATGCCAATCTTATCAAGCTTTTTCTTACCTTGTGAAAGAAGGCAGCACCTGTCAGCACCATGGACAGCTCACAGGAGTAGTTGGAGTTGTAGAGCCAGGACTGATGAGGGATGTCCCACGCATGGTAACGGCCAGGGAAACCCACAATGCGGTCCCGTGCTTCTCTCCACACCCTTGAAAAACACAAGTATATGCACACACCTGAGTATGAAGCTCTAAGATAACCAGAAAGTTTAAAATTACCGTCTCTATCTTGCAGGCTCTGGTCCTTGGGCTGTTACTTCTTTTTTCCTTTAAAAGGTTTTTCTTTAAATAACAAGATCAATCACAGGCCAAACAGGATAAAAACAAGCAAAGAGTGCCACATGTAGTTTCCTTAATAAGCACTTGCTTACTGCTCTTCTAACTTCTGGCAGCCAGCACCTCTCTAAGCCTTTACAGAAAGAACAAGCTGGAATAACATGGAAAGGAGTTAACTAGAAGTCAAGAGTCTCCAAAATGGGGTATGAACAGCAATCTGCTAACAAGTAGGAAGAAATATCAATTTCTACTTCTATTTATTTTTAATCTTAATTTCCAAAAAAAGTTGTTATATTTTTATGTGCTATTTTCTATTTTTTTCTGTTCTATTTTCTATTTTTTATTTTTATTTTTTCTCAAAAGTTTTGTTTTACATGAGCATAATATGTTAGTACAGTAGGACTTGTATATAATTTACGTGTATTGCATACAGAACTGTTCTTTTACTGAGGGGGTACACCATTAAAAAAAAAACTTGGAGCGCCCTGGTTTAACCACAGGAGACTACTGCTTGCAGTAGGTGCAACAGTCTTAATTCCTGAATTGAGCACAGCTGAGGCCGAAACCTGTACCATCAAAAGAAGTGGTCTATAGGACTATACAAATGAAAGATTCGTAAATGCATGAAATAATAAATTCAGAATTCAGTATGTTTCCAGGCTAAACTTTTATATAATCCCTAAATTTATAGGTAAGGTAGGACAATAAAATTGGTTCCCCAATTTCACAGGCTAAAATCATAGAGCTGAAAGTACTTATCGTCTACAGAACCCTACAAGCTGTAGAAGTGCTTCTGGTTTCATAAGCAATAAACCACCATATCCCCACTCCATCTCACCCCCAAACAGAGATTTAAACTGCCTGAGAAACTCTCTCATCACTTACATGGAGTTTCAATTCCTAAAACACAAAGAAGATTTCATTCCAAAAGACTTCCTCTCCTATTAAGTTTGAAAGCAATTAATCTAGTCCAATACACCAGAAACCACAACTTCTATCACAATGTAACAGCCTCCTAGGTGGCCTTCTGGCATCTCCTACCCAAGTCTTACCTCTGTCCTAATTTATCTCCTAAGAAGGAATCCAAATTACTAGCCCAAAAAGCTACAAGAAGTTTTTATTATATACTTTGACATTTACAGAATGTAAGAATTACTAATAAATACCACCAGGATATCCAAATGTTCTACCAATACTCCTAAAAATATTGATCTCTTCAAATGCCTATTACTTCTACTAGTCCTGAAATAGCAGCAGAAAGAATAGGAAACTGAATTTTTTTTTAATTTTTTTTTAACATTTATTCATTTTCTGAGAGACAGAGAGAGACAGAGCATGAGCGGGAAAGGGGCAGAGAAACGGATACACAGAATCCGAAGCAGGCTCCAGGCTCTGAGCTGTCAGCACAGAGCCCGACGCAGGGCTCGAACTCACGAACTGCGAGATCATGACCTGAGCCGAAGTCGGACGCTCAACCGACTGAGCCACCCAGGCGCCCCAGAAACTGAGTATTTTAATCATCTATTTGGCTAATTTAAGTCAATATAATGCAATTAGTCCTTAATAAGACAGAATCTCATTTGCTACATACATGATATCAAAAGGTACCATATCTAATTTGTTTTAAGGGCTGCCAACCATGATATGGTCAATTATATATTAAATAATAATAAATAAGGCTAATTATATATCATAAAAATATGGTTAATTAGCTATTAAATAATAAGGGGAAAACTCAATACGGAAGCACTGGTATGAGATAAATTCAGATAAAGGCTTAAATAAATTCTTGGGGCAATGCATCAGTAGTTTTAGACGGTATGGCCTCAGTGAATATTTGAAAGTTAGGCATTTTAAAATATTGACTATAAATAATGCTACTGATTTACATATAAAAACAAAGGACATAATCAGTTCCTTAACCTTATACTCAACCTGCGCTGCACTAAATATGTTTAACTCATGTGCCATATTATAATAGGTCATGCTTTGGTATGCCTTACCCTTAATGAATTATTCTTTAAATGTGCTAATGTTCTAATTACCAACACACTACAATCGGTTATTAGGCACATAAAAAGATACTGAACATCATTAGTCATTAGGGAAATGCAAGTCAAAATTATACTGAAATACTACTTCATCACAAACAATAGAATGGCTATAAATAAAAAATGAAAAACAAGTATTATCAAAGACATGGAGAAATTAGAACACTTATATACTGCTGGTGGCAATATAAAATGGTGCACCCTCTGTGGAAAAAAATATAGCAGTTCCTCAAAATGTTGGAGTTACCACACGATTTAGCTGTTCCAGTCCAATGTATATATCTAAGAGAAAGGAAATGTTCATACAAACACTTGTACATAAATTTTCACAGGAAAAAAAAAAAAATAAAATAAAATAAATTTTCACAGGAGCATTATTCACAATAACCGAGAAGCAGAAATGACCCAAATGTCCACCAACAGAGAAATGGACCAACCAAATGCATATATACAAAAGGCAATACACTCACATGCTCAGATGGGTGAACCTTTTTTTTTTAATGTTTGTTTATTTTTGAGAGAGAGAGACACACAGACAGAACATAAGTGGGGGAGGGACAGAGAGAGAGGGACACAAAATCTGAAGCAGACTCCAGGCTGTCAGCACAAAGCCCGATACAGGGCTCAAACCCATGAACCACAAGATCATGACCTGAGCTGAAGTCGGATGCTTTAACCAGTCGACTGAGCCACCCAGGCGCCCCCAGATGGGTGAACCTTTTAAAATCTATTAAGTGAAAGAAGCCGGTTACAAAATGGCACATGTTATATGGAACCATTTATTTTCGATATCCACAATAAGCAAATTTATAGAGGCACAGATAGATTAATAATTGCCTAGGGCTTAGAGAAGGTGGAGGAAAATGGGAAGTGATCACTAATGGGTACAGGGTTTCTTTCAGTGGTAATAAAAGATTTCTATTTTTTTTTTTTTTTTTTAATTTTTTTTTTTTCAACTTTTTTTTTTTTTATTTATTTTTGGGACAGAGAGAGACAGAGCATGAACGGGGGAGGGGCAGAGAGAGAAGGAGACACAGAATCGGAAAGAGGCTCCAGGCTCCGAGCTGTCAGCCCAGAGCCTGACGCGGGGCTCGAACTCACGGACCGCGAGATCGTGACCTGGCTGAAGTCGGACGCTTAACCGACTGCGCCACCCAGGCGCCCCGGTAATAAAAGATTTCTAAAAAGATCACAGTGATGGTTCCATAACTCTGTAAATATACTAAAAACTGTTGAATGATTACACTTAAATGAGTGAATTGTATGACTTATGAATTGTACTCAATAAACATTACCCAAAAATGATTTGCAAGAAAATGATCACAAGCTTGGATGTCACAATAAATGTCAAATTGCTTTAAAGTTGCTAAGGCCTACCCTCAATTTTTGTACTTACTTCACTGTGGACACATAATAAACTGCCCATGGGCCTGCATACTAGTCCATGACACACTTTGAATAACCCTGATGTACTCCATTCTCTTATCTGTAATGATCCTTCAACTGGGATATATAAACCCCGGTAAGAACTACTAAGATTCAAGAAAACTACATAGTTTAGTGATTGACTGGAAATTCTGGAGTCAGACAAACTTGCATTTGAATTCCAGTTCTGCCATTTACTTTCTAACATCATGATTTTGCTCTCCTTGATCTCAGTTTACTCCTATGTGATATGGAGAGGAGTACAACTTACATCGTCAAGTTATTAATGAGATAAAATCACACAAAGTGCTCAGCTAGTCTCTGGAACACAGTATGGATTCAAAAATGTCACGCATTTTGATCATAAGAACCACCTCCTCCTCCCTCTCTTTCTCCTCTTGGATCTTTGCTCCTAACCCCATCTTTCCCCAAATCTTTCAAGCCCCAGGATTCTGGCACCATTCCATTACCCAACACATAGCAACATGCCTGACTGGGAGCTATTCCTGCAAACACAAAAACCTCACATTTCCATTAGGGAACTATCTCTTGCCTCCACTCAGTCCATGTTTGTGGCTGGAGGATGATATAGTTTCAGCTCCAGGGCCAGGCAGATAACCCTGATCTAGCCAATCACAGAATCCATCTCCCTGCCCTCCCTCAAAGGGAGAGCCTATGGGAGATCACAGGCAACAAAGAGGAAAGCAAAACCTAGAGATGAAGAGAAATGGAGTTCTCCAACATCACCTAAGACCCAAAATCCAGCTATGTCCTGTCAGCCCTTACTACCTCTGAGTACTTATTATCAGCCAAGAAATTCATTTTGCTGCCTAATCCACCTTTGAGTTGGTTTTCTGTCACTTGCAAACAAAAGTGTTTCTTGATTAAAAAGTAGCTGCTCACCGAAACCCAAACATGATTTCATCATGACGGAGGTGAGCATCATCATCAATAGACAGGATAGCCTCTGTCTCAATTTCATTCCAGGGCAAGAAGCGGTTGTTCAAACTGTTCTTCTCAGTCCGGACCACCTGTAAGGAGGAAGGAAAAACACTAATGATCAATGCTGCATTATAGAATGCAAAACCAAAACTGCCTCTGGTCAAAGGAGACTGTGGCTAAATTTACTAAATAATCTTGCCAGGTTGCCTACCACTCATAAAACCCAGTACATGTCTTTCAGGAACAGAAACTGATCTTATAATTCAGCAAATGTATAAGGATTTCACATTTTAAGCTTTATTCATTTGCTAACTAATTTTCTTGTGAAACAAGTTAAAGCTGAGGATTATTTTACATAAACGATAAACAGTCTACAGAAATTAAAAATAACTCTCCCAAGAGAACACAAGGTGGCAGAGTAGAACTGAGATTATAATTCCCAGCTCTGAAATCCCCAGGCTTACTCATAAATTTTAAAGCCCAACTCAGAAATCCCTTGAGTTTGTGTCATTTCTGATGCCTAAAAAAGGAGAGCCCATCCAGTTGAGGTTAATTACCTCACCTTTGCAATTCCCACTGACTACACATACAGATGCTTTTTCTTTCAAGGGGTACCTAACTCAGCAAAATTAACAGCTGTGTTAACTTACAGCAAATCCCAATTCAAAGATTCTCTATCCAAAGTGACCCATATATGCAAAGCAGTATTTTCTTCATAAAACAAAGATTAGTGCCCAAACAGAATTACATTACAAAGAAAATGTTTTACTTAGACATCTTAGATAAGCACAGTTTACTAACAATGTAGGTGGTAGCTTTGTTATTCACCTTGCCCAATATGAAGATGACCATACTCAGTACTTTAATAGCTCATTTTATTTTTATTGTACCTATATCTAATTAATCCACCTAATGGGAAACTATCAATTTATTCTCAAAAACCAGAAACAAAGGGAACTTCCTGAGGAATCATCTTTTTAGAAAGACAGAGAGGGTCATCTTACTTTCAACAGAAACTTTTACTTGTACTGAGAATAAGCTCTACCTAGCTTGATGAATGGAATTATATCCATGGTCTAAAACTTCATGAATGCTTTCAAAGGTACTCCTGTGATCTCACAAATACTGTCTCCATAGCTTAAAATACTCTTTCTCCTCTTCTTCTACCAGAATCATTCTCTCCCTGGAGACCCAGCTCACATGCCTCCTGTCAACTTACACCCTTGTCAAAATTAATCACTTCTATGTTCTTTTTTTTTTTTAATTTTTTAAGGTTTTATTTATTTTTGAGTCAGAGAGAGACAGAGCATGAACGGGGGAGGGGCAGAGAGAGAGGGAGACACAGAATCAGAAGCAGGCTCCAGGCTCTGAGCCATCAGCCCAGAGCCCGACGCGGGGCTCGAACTCACGGACCGCGAGATCGTGACCTGAGCTGAAGTCGGACGCTTAACCGACTGAGCCATCCAGGCGCCCCAATCACTTCTATGTTCTTAGAGCAGAGTCCTCATACTTCAACTAATGCATTCTAACATACTTAGAATCCAATTAGTTCAGAGATCAAAAGGCCTTACAGATCATATGGCCAACTCTCACCTTGTACATGGACAAATGGCAAGTGGCAGAGCTAGACACTAATTGGTGCCTTCTAACTCCAAATCAGTCTTTTTCTGCTAAACTTACATTAAATTTATCAATCTCATCAAACCAAACATCACTTAGAATGTTTACTTTACTAAAGAGCTTTAAAAAGTCTTAAAAGACTTTGCCTCAGCCCCAGAGGAGTTCCTCCCAAGTCAAGACAAGAAAGGATCTATAATCTATAATCAGATTTGCTACTACAGAAAACAGATGTCAGAGCCAAGCAATAGACACAGAAATCCCCCTTGCCCTGCAGCACGTTTGGCCATATAAAAAGTCCCTGGAAGCAAGCCCAGGTCTCCCAAGCTCAGAGTCAGCAGTTGCAGAACAAAGCACTGAGGTCTGGGTTGCAGTAAAGATGAGCAGGGAGGGGGAGATGACCAACTACTCACCACAGTAGCTGCTGGGCTCCATCCCCAGGGAGCAGGGAAATGGTCAGAAGTAGCAGGAGCCAAATGCCAACCTCAGCAAACACAAAATGCCATCTATCTTAAGACACACCCAATTTCAGAGATGTTAAAATATAAAATAACGTCCACCTTAGAATCAATGCACTATGGCAGCTGTTTGCTCAACCACCCCCAACAAACCACTCTTGGTCATTCATTTTACTTTCCTAACACACCTAGCATCCACTTAATACAGAACTGCAATTCTGGCAGCTCAGGTGGACAAAGCTCCCCCTCAATTCTAGCAGCAAATACACACAGCTTAAAATGAAGAAAACATACTCAATTCTTGAATATTCAACTGTAGATTATCAGTTTTACAGGTTAGACACTAGGAAGATTATCTACAGCAAAATTAGCAATCCAAGAACACAGCACAGAACTTTAGTAAAGTGTAAGCCAAACACCACCAACACGGGCCTCCCCTAGGGCTCTCTTGAAACACAGGCCTACCCCAAGCCTACCAAGTCAGAAACCTGCAAAATCCCCAGGTGATTCCTATGCACATTAAATTTTGAGAGGGTTGGTAGAGGAAAAGCATGGTTTTGGAGTCCATCAAAAAAGCCTGGGGGCGCCTAGATGGCTCATTTGGTTGAGTGTCCGACTCTCAGTTATGACCCTAGCGTCATGGGATCAAGGCCTGTGTCAGGCTCCAGACCAAGATTCTCTCTCTCTCTCTCTCTCCCCCTCTGACCCTCTCATCAGCTCACACGCTCTCCTTCTAAAAAGGGGGAGGGGGGGAAAGAAAGAAAAGAAAATAGAGACAATTTTTTTTTTAAAAAGAAAAGCCTGAGTTCACATTCCCACTCCACCACTTACTTGTGCAAAGGTAAGTGAGGAACCTCTCTCCTAAATACAGCCCCATACTGTGTGCAAAAATGGAACTTATTCATCAGCCAAACGTGACCATCTTATAAACAACCTCATTCACTCTAAAAACAACACAAACTAAAATAGTCATGATTTGATGCCTAGAGCACATCCAAAATTTTTGTCCAATTTACAAAATAAACCAAATCAAGAGGACCTGCTTGTCTTCTGGAAGACTTAGAACTGAAGATCTAATACCAAATGTGTTTTAGCCTAGATTTCACATCTGTATTTTTTAGCAAGTTTATTAAAGTCCAGTAAGAGGCAAGTCCATTACAAACAACTACTGTGGATTCCAGAAATATAGTATACATACTACCTTTGCTCATCCTGGCACAACCCCTCTGGGCTGGATGGCAGCAAGATTTTCAGGATTAGGGAACTGACGCAACAGCCATCAGAATGAAAGGAAAGATTTGAGGATTCACAGAAACACAGCATCATGAACTGCAGCAGCTTATTTCTGGTTGGCTCACAAACAATTGTGGTCAAAAAGTCTGCTTTAAGAATTTACAGCAGTGATTCTTAACTATGAGCGATTCTGCCCAAGAAACATCTAAAACAATGACGCTGGACAGTCTTGGTTGTCATAACTGGTAGTGGAACGGGGTGAGCTACTCGTATCTAGTCAGCAGAGGCCAGGAATGCTGCTAAATACTACAAGCACGGGACAACCACCCAGAGCAAAGAATTATCCAGCCCTACATGTCATTAGTGCCACTGAGGAGATACTCTGATTTAGAGTCAACATTCAGAAGACAGTACAGCACATACAGTTCATTATTTAAGAACAATTTACCTTTTCCTTACAACCAAAAGGAGATTTCTGCACTTACAGACATTGCAAATATAAACTAAAATTAACTAGGAGGAAAGAGTAAAAGCTTTCTTCTAACAGTTTTGCTTCAAAGCTATACTGCTTAATAGCTAGACAAAATTTTGCTCAGCAAACCTACTGTTATCAATTCTGGCACCAAAAACATAAGGACTAAAAAACTTAAATATCTGTAATGCAGACATCCATCAGATCAGCATTGGCATCTAAGATTTTTGAGAAACGGCAGATCGAAAAGGATAGAAATGAGTCAACCAGAGTAGTAAGTCATGTTGCTCATTTTTGTTGACATTGTTTTGTTTTGTTTTTAAAACTAAAAAACAGCTCCTGCTTCTTCAACAATGGCTATTTTCTCATGCCTAATGATTATACCTTGGTAACTCGTGGACATGAAAACTGACCCTCAAGTTACTAAGTCAATTACTGGTTATGACACTGACCAGAATGTACCGAGCAATGTGCCTGGCATACAGTAGGTGTTCAACACATCTTATAAATGAGCAAATAACCAAACGACTAGGAAATAAACCCTACTTTAGCCCTGTCCATTCTATTTTCAGAATATGGAATAAAGACTTGATAACTTTATGTATCAAAACTATAACATTCTACATACTAAAACCTCCTAGCATTTAATCTAGTATTCCAGAGCAAAACAATCCATCAACCTACAACTGCCAAGTCAGGAGCCATGCACGCCAACATTCATTTTTAGTTTGTTTCATGAACAATGCTTCCTGGGGAAGCTACATGAGTTCTCCTGCTGACTAGTTCTACCATCATTCATAAAAGCCTAGACTTCCACTCACTGCACGTTTCTTCCCATCACAATGGAACAATACAGCAGTCATGGCCTGGAGTCCTACTGTATGCAAATGTATGCAAGTACATGCATGATCAAAAAATAATTAGTAACCTCACATAACATTTAAGTTGGTTCTTGAGGAATTCTGGAATTTATGAATGATAAAGAGCTACTACTCTACAAAGATCCTTTCTCCTAGTATGCTAATAAGGTATTTGGCTTCTAAATCCTGGCAGAAATCAGCAAATTCACATTAATTAGGAAAGTATCAATTTACATCATAAATATTTAATTAGCTATCATAAGTTAGATCCCCAATTAATAGATAGCCAATATCTCTTAATATGTAAGGGATGGAAATGTAAGTAGTTATTGCTATTAACAAGCAACAATCGAACATTTCTACAATTTGGTAAGTGACAGTTGCTGAAGTGCAGCAGAGGAATTTGGATTCAAATGGAAGAACTACCTAAATATGGAATCTTTTATAAAAGCAGCTCACAACTAGCCATAGGCAGGTCTTTGAAGTTGGGAAGCAAGAAAAATAGGGCATGAAGAAATTAAGTGTATGAACCCAAGTCATAAAGTAGACCAAGAACAGGGAACACAAAAAGGTAAAACATACTTGACAAGTAATAAAATTAGAAAATATGTGTGGAAAATATAAAGCACCATACAAACACATAATGCCACCTATTAAATTCAGCAATTTAAATACACTTAAAATGTTCTCCTTTCTCTCCTTAAAATTTTGCCTAGCCAAAGTCAACAGTCTCCAGTCTCAAACAACACATACACATGTGTGATACACTTCTGTAATGAATCCATTTCTGAAAATGAGCCTTATGTCAAGTCACCATACAGGCAATAAGGTAAACAGCAATTAGCTTTTGTCCTCCATCCTCCCCTTTCCTCTAACTTAAAAAAGTAACCCAGGACGCCTGGGGGGCTCAGTCAGTTGAGTTTCCGACTGCAGCTCAGGTCATGATCTCACACTTCACGGGTTCAAGCCCCGTGCCAGGCTCTGTGCTGATGGCTCAGAGCCCGGAGCCTGCTTCAGATTCTGTGTCTCCCTCTCTCTCTGCCCCGACCCCGCTCTACTCTCTCAAAAATAGACATTAAAAATATATTTAAAAAATTTAAAAAGTTTTAAAAAGAAGTAACCCATCACAGAGCTCAGGAATTAAGAAAATGAGGTATAAAAGGAAGCTCATAGTCCTGTATACCTGCTTTTGAGACAAGGACCCATGTGAAACAGCTTGAGGTGACTAGGGTGGAGAGATAATCAACAGAGAGAGACCAAGCAGCATTAAAATATCTTGATTTTTCAAGGGACTCATTCATTCAATAAACATTAAGCAGTAGGGAAAGTTAGGTAATGAAAAGAAAGGGAAAGGAATAAGAAGGTGAACACAGTGAACTACTTTTCTATTTATAACTTACTTTAAATTTGGGTCTGATGCAGTATTAAAAAACAATTTAGGTTTTGATTTTAGGTTATATTTTAGGTTATGAGATAAGTCTGTTTTAACTCATAAAAGAAGTTGTACATGATCCCTATAAAGCTGTAGGTCAAATAGCATAGGTTAGAGGTTCACCATCAAATGAGAGAATGCAGGGGTGTCTGGGTGGCTCAGTCAGCTAAGTGTCCAACTCTTGATTTTGGCTCAGGTCGTAATTTCACGGGTTCTTGGTATGGAGCCCTGAGTCGGGCTCCACGCTGACAGTGCAAAGCCTGCTTGCAATTCTCTCTCTCCCTGGCTCTCTGCCCCTCCACCGCTCATGTGCCCACGCTCTCTTGCTTTCTCTCAAAATATATAAATAGTTTTTAAACAAGAGAATGCATATCAAGAGGACAACACAGTGCTGACCGAGCACATAGAAAATGCTCAAAACTTGTTAGCAATTATTATCACATAAGATTAATACAATCTCCTCCTATTTTACTTTGTAAACATTTTATTTATGCATGTAAGCTGTGCCTTTTCAAGAAATTTAGATTTGGTAAAAAAGAAAAACATGCACTGACCACGGTCAGAAGTCCTAAGACCTAAGTTCTAATTTGGGTATTAATTGGTTGAGTGACCCAAAACAAAATTCTCTCAGTCTCAGATTCCTTACTTTGAATTAGTAAAGAGTACAAATAGACTAAGAGGAGGAGACATTCCCTAAAGAATTGATTTGTAGCAATTAAGAAATCATTTATGCAACATGACTTTTCAGCAATTCCTTTATATTACACATTTATAATTTTTGCTATAATTTCTGATTTCTGGTAGCTCTGTTTTATAGAATTCTCCTTCACAGCCACGTAGCCTCTTCTCAAACAGAAAAACGAGAGCCATAGCTATAATCACCAAGTTATTAAATAATGTCAAAGAAAAAAACCAGAGATGCTAAACCTAGTGAAGTCTACCAGACTTTGTACAATCTTAGACCTAGAAAAACTGGACAAGATTTTTCCTGTTAGTTTTGCTTAGAAATCACATTTTAGGAAAATATCATCTGATCTATTCATGTAACATATATACTACTTGCAGAGCCCAACTCAGGGCTTGACCTTACAACCCTAAGATCAAGACCTGAGCTAAAATCAACCAACTGAGCCACTGAGGCACCCCTCAAGTAATATTTCTTAAAGGAGAGTGGACACAGATAAAAAAACAATGTGTATCAACTTTATAAGGAATAGCCTTTATTATTATCTCTACTGTTGCCTGAGGTCTAGCCAGAAGTAAAGCCTTTAACAGCCTGACTGGCAGAAGTCCAAGCCTGATTATTAATGACACTGAGTTCTCTTCTAGTCTTCCTTCTTGTTCCCTTAGTTGACCATGATGACTGACATGACAATAACTACTCTGGCATGACATTAGGTTTCCAAAATGGGGTTCTCCTTTTACAGTTTTACTATTAAGGGCTGGGAGGGAGGGAAAATGGCAGTGAAAAACAATCTCGTATCTCTCTATATAGTTTTCATTTGGAAAAATGGGCACATTCTGGTCTTAACACTTCCACAGAGACCTTGGATTCTAGTAGGGAGATGTGATATGCTTAGCTGACCCTCTCTACCACTGCTGCTCTGGTCCAAGTTTACAACACCCCTCACCTAGGCTCCTGCAATAATAGCCTCTGAACTGTTCCTTCTGCTCTTTTCCCCATAGTCCAACACATATTACCCTTTCCTCAAAACCCTCCAATGGCATCCTAACATACTTCTAATAAAATCTAGAATCCTTACCATGGCCAAGCATGCATGCATGCTTGGTACTATCTGTAAGCAGACTAATAAAAGATAAAAAGATTGAACTAACATTTGAGTTGCCACTCACTCAAGAGACGGAACTTGCCATTTGAGTCCAACCAAATAAACTGCTTGTGAAAACTAAAGTATCAATACTTCACAGAGAAATAAAACAAAATCCAGTCTTCACAATGTAATATTCACAATGTACAGAGTTTAATACAAAACTGTGCGATGTACCAAGAACCAGAAAAACATGACCTTCAAGAAAAAAGAAAAATCAATGAAAGCAAAACCCCAAATGTTGGAATCAGCAAAGGTGTTAAAGTAGCTATTATAACTATGCTCAATAAAATGTACTCAGAATGGAAAAAAAAAAGGGAGGAAATCTCATCAGGGAAATGGAAACTATTACTTTAAAAACATGGATATTCTGGAACTGGAAAATATAATATTTGCAATTTAAAATTGACTGGATGAGCTTAAGTGTAGAGATGACACAAAAGTTTGTGAACATGATGATAAATCAAGAGAAATTATCAAAATTGCAGAACAGAAAAAAAGATTAAAAAAAATGAATAGAGACACTAAGAACTGTGGGATGGAATCAAAATGTCTAATATTCACAGGGCATCTGGGTGGCTCAGTCGATTGAACATCTGACTCTTGATTTCAGTTCAGGTTATCATCTCATAATTCATGAGATCAAGCCCCACATCAGACTCTGCACCGACAGTGCAAAGCCTGCTTGGGATTCATTCATTCATTCTCATTCTCATTCTCTCTCTCTCTCTCTCTCTCTCTCCCTCCCTCCCTCCCTCCCTCCCTCTGCCTCTCCCCAGCATGCGTATGCATGCTCTCTCACTCTCTCAAAATAAATAAATATTTTTAAATGTCTAATATACATATAATGAAGCCCCCAAAGGAGAGGAGGAAAAGAATGGGGCAGAGAAATATACCTGAATAGATAATGACATAAAAATTTTCCAATATATGAAGAAAAAATAAATTGACAGATTTAAGAAGCTTAGTGAACCCCAGTCAGAACACAAATAGAAGAAAACCATGCCAAGGCATATCATACTCAAAGCACTGAAAACTAAATATAAAGTCTTGAAAGCAGCCAGAGGAAAAGAACATGTTCCATATAGGAAAACAAAAATTTGAAGACCACTGACATACCATCAGAAACAAGGGAGACCTGAAAACAGTGGAACATCTTTAAGACGCATGAAAGTGGTGGTCCCCAACCCAGTAGGGAGTTTTTCTCAAAGGACTAGCTTTCAAATCCTTTGACATAATACTTATTCCCCACACAGGGCACCTGGATGGCTGGGTCCATTGAGTGTCAGACTTGATTTTGGCTCAGGTCATATTCTCACAGTTCCTGAGACTGAGCCCTACATCGGGCTCTGCACTCAGTGTGGAGCCTGCTTGAGATTCTCTCTCTCTCCCTCTGCCATTCTCTCCCACTTGCACTCCCTCTCTCTCTCTAAAATTTAAAAAAAAAATTAATACTACTCTCCACTTCCATTAGACATTCTTAGTTATTAAGCTCCCAGAGCTAATGAACCTGATTCAACTGTTTACAAAACAGGCAAGAGACAGAGCAGTCACCCACCACCACCACCTCTGTTCAGCAGCCCCGCCCCATTCTGACGAGTCAGCTACTTCAACTAGTGGCACTTGCCCCATCTCTCTGGGTGGAGTCTAGTCACCTTGCCCAGGCCCTTTCCCATTTGAACTGAAGAGAATTAAATCTTTTGGGGCAAGAGTGTCAAAGGATGGTGGTAAAGATCACATTTGCTTTAAGCCGGATCCAATGTAGTTTCCCCTTTGTCATCTAAATAATAGACAAGTATGAGGAATTTGACAAATCCCAGAAGGCACCCCTAAGACAATCCCTCTCTACTCAAAAACCTAGTGCTCAATACATTTCATAGCCCACAAATATTTACCATTTATGCCTCATGCTTAGGTGAGAACCTGAGCACAAGGGAAGCACAAATTGCCCCTCAATTTCTGAAATGATATGTGTGGGTTCCTAGATTAATTCAAATATGCTGATTTGAAATCATTTTCCCTTAAGGATTGGAATCTGACAGATTGCCTGGGAACCACCCTACTGCTAATTTTATAAAGACCCGTTAATTATAACATAATGAATTGGGTACATCTGCATCCTGGGTAGGAAAACTACTCTGCAACGTCTCATAACGGTGCCATTTCTCCACAGGGGAGAGAGAGAGCTGCGAGTCCCTCCTAGTATTGATACCTGGTAGTGTTGGCTCTGTGCCCAAGAGGTCAGCAATTCAACCACTGCCCCCCAAAAAACCTGCCTCTCTTAAACAGAAAGAACAGGCAAAATATTTAGAGAATACAGTGAATTCTCCAGCTTAAAAATGTTTCCTCTTTTTCAGAAGAACTAGGAAAAAAACTGGTATCATGAGTATGGGCAAGCTATTCAGAATGGCCCCCCATTTGGAAAGTTTCTGGCACTTTCCAACTAGGCATTGTATTATTGCAATGAGCTGCCCAGTAATCAAAGAGGAGTACTTATTTCCCACCAGAGCTAAAAGAGAGGATTAGTTCTGGTAAGTTCTCTAACTAATTTCAGTCATTGTTAACAGGGTGGCATCAGCTTCTCTACATCCCTATCAAATTCAAAGAAAACTCAGGAAAAAAGGAAAACCAAGGCTGCTTTATTATTCTATTTGAGCAGCATCCACCTTTCACAGAACAAACGCTTTTTTCTTTTTAATTTCAATGACATTTAAGAAGCTGTAACTGAGAAAGAAAAAAGTGAAATTTATTTGGAAAGAAATCTTATAAAGAAATCTCCCTATTTATAACACTTTTCTTAATATACAAGATAAATTCTGGGATCAAAAGTTTTTAGAACACTACACAGTCTCTGAAGAGCCTCAGAGTATAAATTCAACTAAATAAAAGAAAAGAAAAGATGAGCAGTGGTGGTAAGCACACAGCAGCAGTAATAAGAAAGACAATTTTAAAGATTTGTACAGGAGAAAGCAAGTAATAAGAGCTGTTATGCAGAGGATACAAGAAGCCTTTATCAGTGAAGTGAGTTAACCCTGTCCACAACATAGACAGATATCCATACTGCCTCCCATCTTCTTGGACATGAAAGGGTAAGTAGGAATCAAAAAATTATTAGGCACCTTTCTAGATTCCTTACTTGTATTATTTTATTTTTCTGTTTAACCCATAAGTCAAAGAAGTTAATTAACTCATCAAAGATCCAAAAGGACTACTTAATCCCAGGTCTATATTAATCCAAAACTCATACTGCCCTAACATTATACCATGCTGCTGCTTAGAAAATACTTCACATGAATTAGTTTCTTGATATAAATTTTCAAAACACTGGTCTAGTCCAAACATTCCCCTTCAGACAAGTTCTTCCTAAAAATTACACTAATTTTCTTAGGCAAGCTTTTGGCAATGGATGGCCCACCAGAACTTTTGCCTATCTTTGCTACCTTTTTCTGGAAAGTCTATGCCATGGGGTAAGTGGTTGGAACTTTGTTTGCTTATGACTTGCTCTAAGGCCTCACATTTAAGATAAATGGGTAATCTGCTAAGGCCAAATTTATGTCAGAAGGTGGATAAACAAAGTACTCAGAACTAAAGCCCTATTCTACATAACAGATTATTTTTCCTGTAAAATACAACATCCAAGTCAACAGATAAAGTAAAGAATCTGAGAAAGAACCTGTAAGAGACCATAGAAAAGGTGCAGGATCTCCAACTCCCAAATATTTCAAACCCCCAACTCTAATCCTTCAAAAGACTTCTGTAATATCCTGATAAAGAAATGGGTCTTCCTGCTAAAACAGGGAGGTGATTAAAAATGCAGCTTCTGGAATCAGACACTAAAGCTCAGCTTGTCCTTTATTAATCATGACCTTGGGCAGAACAGTTAATCTCTCGAAGCCTTAGTTTCCATAGATATAAAGTGAAGAGACCATAATAATGTAAGTTCTATAAATCCTAAATTCTATAAACCCTGAAATCACAGGTGCTTACTAATAGCTCTGTCATCATCATTCTCATCAACATGTTTGTTATGACACAGAAAACATCAATGGGGTAACTGAAGGGCTTTTGTAAACCTTCATGAGGCCAGTATGGATTTCAGTTTTGGAGAGTCTTAGGAGATTTAGAGGAAGTAAGTAGCAGAAATGGAACTGGCAAGGCCTGAAAGGACTGAAAAAGAAGCAAGCAGAAATTCCATGGGGAAAGGAAATCTGTATGGGGGGGAAAAAGTGTATCTATAAAGATACACTTTATATATATTTGGAAAAAGGATTAAGGAGTAAAATGCTATCTCATGCAGTAAAACAAACTGCTTTTTTCTATTACCATAATAGGAACGCCAATGTCGGGCCACAGAAGGTCCTCTGACGGTAGCTTGGGAGAATTCCATACCACCACGACCTTGTTCAGGTAAGGGAGGCCATTCAGTCTCTCTAAAGAGTTCATAAGCACTTCCTCCCTCTCATAAGTCAACATCACCACCGTGAACTGCTCTCGTGGAACGTTGCCTCCAAGTGCTGCCTGAAACTCCTTGCCAGAACCCCCAGCTCCACCACCAATAGGCCGAAATCCAGTCCCTGAGCCCAAGAATTTGGCCTCTGAGGGCAATACAGGGTCAAAGGGTGTGTGGGGGAACAGATGGAAAGGCCCTGGAGCAGAGTTCCAGCTGCGGTAAAAATCAGTGACAGTCAAAGTAAAGTTGCGGAGGTATTTGGGTGAGGCATAAGGCGGCTCCGTTTCCACTGGCCCCAGGTCCAGATCCCCATTGTCGGCCATGTTAGGGTCCGTTCCAGCCGCCTTGCCTGAACGATGGGGGATCTCAGCTGCCGCCTCTTCCCGGATGGGAGCAGCTGGGATCTGTATGCGAGTCCTAATCATAGCCAGCACGGTATTAAAAATACTGTCAGCGGTTGAGAAGTACGTCTCCCAGAGAAAGCGGCCTTGCCGCCTCATAGCCAGCAGATCACTATCTGAGAGGCTTCGTAACAGAAAATGAACCTCGGTAACACGTGGCTTGGGCACCACCAGGGCTGCCTCATTCCACTGCAGCATGTCCTGGTAGGGAAGCTGGACTTGCTCCCCCAGCACAACTGGGACAGCACCAACTTCCAGGGCTTCAAAGAGCCGTGTTGCACACCCAGATGAAATAACCAAGTGAGGGTCCCCAGGAGTGATAATGAGGGCAAAGGTGGAAAGCTTCAGTAATTCTAAGCGGTCCTCACGCTCCCCACACAGTGCCCACTCAGTAGGCAGACTGGGTTTAGGCTGGTTTTTGCAGGTAAATTCTACCAGGACCTGATCTAGCTTGCTGTCCTGTACAGCCTTTAAGGTGGCAATGATACGATCATCATAGTCGGCTGGAGGGTCACCCTCCATTTCTTCTTCAAAGGAGCGGGCCTCCTGAAGGCTGGATCTCAGTGATTCAATCTTCTCACCCTGGAAGGTGAAAAGATATTTCCGCTTAACTGGCACCTGTGGTGGGATTTCCATGAAGTTGGGCTCTGACATGGCATGGACTAGTGGTGACACTACCAAGTCAAATCCAGGTCTGTACTGGGCAGCATAGAAAGTAGACTGGGCCACCATGGCCCGGCCTGTACTGACATTATATAGTAAATTCTGTGTATCTGACTTCCGCGACAGATTGATGATGACATGGTTGTGTCCATCTGTCCGCCAATGTGGTAGAGAATAGAGCTGCTTCTCAAGTTCAGCAGGCCGAAGCACTACTGGCTCCTGTATTTCTCCCACTAATATCACATAAAGGCAGGCAATGTCCGCATTTTCTGTAACATAAACGCTGGCTCGTGCTGTAGCCTGAAAAGCCTGCTTGACCAAAGGATCCAGGTAGCTGCCAAAGGCAAACTGGTCACTGTCATACACATAGACTGGAAAACCAGAGGTGAGAGGACAGCGAGAATAATCGAAACAATTGTGCAGCCGGCATCCCCGTATGACCTTTGGGGGAGGAAGACCGGCATCGTCCTTCTCTGGAAGCAATCGGATAGGCAAAGAAAGTTTGGGCTGATTTTGAGCCATCAGCTCTTTGTAAGAATGCTCAGTCTGGCTAATGACATTCTTGAGCTGAAGCAAGTCCTGCTTGGCATTCTCAATGCTCTTCTTACAGGCTTCAATCTTCAGATTCAGCTTGGCAATTTCACTGTTCAGCTCTTGCCGCTTGGCTTCCAGCTGCAAAAGCTCTTCGCTTACAGACTCACGAATCCGGCAAAGATCCAGTACATGCTTTACCTCGCATAGTTCATTACCAGCCCTTGGGCCAAAAATCCGCTTGCCTGCCTCATCAGCCTCATCCAGAGTGGTGAGATAATAGTGAGCAATAAGGGGGAAGAAAACCAGAATGATGAAGAGCGTGAAACTGAGCCACGTGAGTCGGATCCGGTTGGACCACCGTAACATACAGGTTTGACCTCCATTCCCCACTCCCCCATTCCGCAACATGGTATAGCCCGTCATGAGTTCCTGTGTGGCTCTTGCCCCCTCTAATCACGTTGGGTCACTCGCCATAACCATGAGTTTCTATTAGACGAACTCAATCTCTTTTCACTCAGACCTTTCTATTAAGAGTTAGTGTGCTCCCTGTACAAGGCACCAAATAAAATGGAAATTTCATTTTCCTCAGCTGTAATTGAAATGGTCTCTGACCTTATTCCAGCAGATTTTAAGTTCTGGTTGCTGACCAAAGAACATGTCCTCAATCTTTACTGAATGGTAAAAGGTACCACATTGTTGATGAGATGAAAAGGAGAAGGTCCCTGATGATGAAACCCAGGAAAAATACCCTGGAATCAGACAGACTTTTTCAACTGCCATAGCTCTTGTTCCTTGGTTTTGCTGAGCAACAAATATGCATAGTTACTATTCACAGTTATAAAGTAGCTGGTTAGAACAGAAATGAATGTCACCCTCTTATCGATGTCCTTGCCAACAATGAGGCCTGCAAAAAAAAAGAGAACCATGTAAGTCTTGAAAAGATTATGTGCGACAACCCCACCCTTCCCCAGTTTCTAGAAAATGCTTAAATCTGAAAAGGTAAAATAATAGTTGGAACACTGATGTGTGTCTCACAGAACATTTTAAGTTTGGTTCAGGTTGTCTTAGTATGGATATTTTACAGTATGGTTAATAAGAAATGGGTAAGCGTCCAAAAACAACTTCAGTTTTTATATACACATAGACACACCCTGTCCTCCAATTTAACAAGATACAGGGCAGAATTAGAACTCTATAAAATGAAGATCAACAACATTTAACAGAGGGCAAAGATGTATGCGACAATTTGTTATTCTAAATGGAAAGAAACACCATCCTGTCCAGCCTTGATAGTCATGTTCATTCCTTAGTCATGTTTATTCCTAACATGAGCCTCCTTTTGAACCACTTAAAAAAAAAAAAGACTCTGAAAAGCTCAAGGCTTTACAGTCAGAGTTGAAATTAATGGAAGAGAACTCTTTTGATCTTTACCCAGTAGTAGGTGCATTAATCCAGAGACAAAATGTATTTCCTAGTTTGCTTCTCATTTATCTTATGCTAGCAGACATCAAGTGTTCCTCTTTAAAATATAAATAGTAACTTGGTCTTTCAGAAAGACTACTATACTTAGAAATGTGGGGCATTATTTCTTCTCCTTTGGAGACACATTTGCTTTCAAACCTTATACCTCAGTTTCCTAATCTCCCCAAATGGAGATAAGTATACTGAGACAGAAACAATATATTGTGTTGCTATGACAAGAAAGGACAGAGAATGTGAGAGTACTTTCAGCTAATAAATCTTGAAACAACATTCTCACTCCTGTTCATTTACCAACTTTACTATCGCAGGCTACAAAAGCTCTTCACTTGCTTTCATCTTGAACTCAACATATCTAGAACTGAATTCATAATATTCTACGCCAAAGAATATTCCCAATTCCTTTCATTTATTTCCTCCAGAAAGTATTTACCATACTCTTAACATGTCTAAAACATGCTCAGTATAACTACAGGAGAAGCGAGAATGCAAAATAATCTTCAACCTTGTGGAACCTCCTTTAACCTAAGAGATAAAATATAAACAAACAGCAAGGACACTACTACAGGGTAGTATAAGTAGCACATCACAGGTGCTCAATCTTCTCTCTAGCTTCTATGCTTGTTAGAGGTGTAAAATTATTAGAGCTGGGATAGAATCACCTCTCCTTTAAATAAAAAAAGTTGCCAATGTTAATAAAAGGCTTGAGTAAGCAGAATAAGAGAATAATGACAACAAAAAACAAAAACTATTGATCACAAAAAAGCTTAAACTTGGAGGATCAAAAGTTGGATAATTAACAGCTAACCAAATATCCCAGAAAATGTAAGTCAATATTTCTAAAGCATTATCCTTTTAAATCAAATGTTAAAAATTTCTCTTCCTGTTTTCAAAAGAATATTCTCTACACCTTACAAACAAATTATAACAAAGAAAGAATTAAGTGGAAGAAAAAAAGGAATGCATAATCAAGGAAATTCAGTTGATTCATTCCCTCCTTACCATATGTTTCTGGATCCTTCCTTTCTCTAACTCATGCAGCATTTTACTTCAGTATATAATTTCTTAAAATAGTGAGCTCCAGGTCCAGGGCTTGCTCTCCTGATAGAAAATAGAAAAGTGACATGCTATTAGAAAAATACTCAATACTAAAGGCATTATTAAAGAATGTATTTACTGAAGGGGAAGATGCTGGGGGAGTACGAGGACCCCAGGCTCACCTTGTCCCATGAACACAACTAGATAACTACCAAATCATCCTCAATACCCCAGAAATAAACCTAAAGGCTGGAAGAACAAACTCTACAACTAAAGGTAGAGAAGGCAGGAAGAGTGGACACATGGTTTGTGAGAGAAATGGATCCTGGCCACTGTGGTGGGTGGGGAGCCACAGAAGGGCAAGAGAGACCAGGACACAGGGAACACAAATTCCCATAGCAATTGGCTCGGAAAGCGAGAGGGGCCGAATGTCATGAATTCTTGCAATTGGTGGGGCTTAAAGCCTGGAGTTTTAACAGTAGGTGTGGGGGGGGGGGGGGCTGGGGGGTGGTGGGAGGGTACAGACTAAGGGAGAGGCCAAAGGGCATTGGGACTATTCCTAGAGAGAAGGCAGGGCACAGTCAGTGGACTTTCAGTAGAAACATCAATCTGAAGAGCACCTGGAGCACACAGTGGGGAGGTTACCTGCTCATCCTAGAGCCTGGGTAGTATTTGCAGAGAGACCTCTCTGGGAACAATGGAACTGACCTGCACCACTTCTCTCCCCTGCACCTCAGCATAAGCACAGAGTCACCTGCAGGAACCAGCACACCGCTGACACTCCCTACCTAACTTGCTTACACCAAGCCCCCAACCCCTCAAGCTCAGGTGGAACTGCCCTCAATCCCAGCTCAGCAGGACCCCTACCCCAGGAGACTGGCATAACCCCCTGCCCACACCACATCTTCCAACCTGGGAGTTTTGCAGGGCCTTGGTTCAGGCAATAGTGGTAACAGGTCTCATTTCATAAGCAGACCAGAACACATCTAGTTAGAACTCACCACATTCAGGCCAGAGATGAAACACTGCTCACTACAGACAAAGAAAGCCTCTGCAGACAACTGGCCTAAAGGATAAAGCGACCAGAACACAATAGCAGAGCACATGCAGCACACACTGAAGACACTCTCTGAAGTGCTAGGCCCTGGGGAACACGGGACACTACACTGCAGGGCACTACTAGATCTCTTCTTCATAAGGCCATTACCCTCAAGAACAGGAGACATACCTGACTTTCCTAACATAGAGAAACAGGACCAGAGAATTAGAAAAAATAAGAAGACAGAGGTATTTGTCCCAAATGAAAGAAGAGGAGAAAGCCACAGCCAGAGATATAAGTGAAACAGATATAAGTAACATGCCTGACAGAGAATCTAAAGTAATGATCCTAAAGATACTAGCTGGACTTGAGAAAAGAGTGGAAAGCATCACTGAGACCATTAACACAGAGATAAGGAATAACATAGCAGAGATAAAGGGCTCAATAAATGAAATTAAAAACACACTTGATGGAATGAACAGCAGGTTGGAAGAACCAGAGGAACAAATTAATGACATAGAAGACAGAGTAATAGAAAGTAATCAAGATGAACAAAAGAGAGAAAAGAAAACTACACAAAACAAGAACAGACTTAAGGAATTCAGTGACTCTATCAAACATAATACCATTGGTATTACAGTAGTCCCAAAAGAAGAAGAGAGAGAAAGGGGGCAAAAAATTTATTTGAAGAAATAACAGCTTAAAACTTCCCTAATATGGGGGAGGAAACAGATATCCAGATCCAGTAAGTACAGAGAACCCCCAACAAAATCAACAGAAGGCAATCCACACCAAGAGATATTGTAATTAGAATGGCAAAAGGTAGTGATAAAGAAAACACGTTTAAAGAAACAAAAGAAGGCAGTTACATACAAAGGAAACCACATAAGCCTATCAGTGGGTTTTCAGCAGAAACTCTGAAAGCCAAAAGGGAGTGGCATGATATATTCAGAGTGCCAAATGGGAGAAATCTACAGACAAGAATATGCTATCCAGCAAAGCTATCACTCAAAATAGAGGAAAGATAAAGTTTCCCAGACAAACAAAAAAATAAAGGAGTCTGTGACCATTAAACCAGCCCTGCAAGAAATATTAAAGAGGACTCTGAGTAGAAAGGAAATATCAAAAGTGATAGTATGAAAGTAGGAAACAAAAGAGAAAAAAAATGAATATTTCTGTAAAAAAACAGTTAAGGAACTCACAAAGTAAAAGGATATATAACACCATATACCTAAAATGTATGGAGGAGGAGTAAAGAATGAATTCAAACTTAAACAACCATCAACTTAATATACACTGTTATATGCAGATGTTATATATAAATCTAATGGTAACCACAACTAAAAACTACTAATAGATATGCAAATAATAAAGAAAAAGGAATCCAAATATATCACTAAAGAAAACTAGTAAACCATGAGAGGGAAAGAGAAGAACAAATCAGAGAAAAACTTCAAAAATAACTGCAGAACAAGGAATAAAATGGCAATAAATACCTATCTATCAATAATTACCTTGAATGTAAATGGACTAAATGTTCCAGTCACAAGACATAGGTGACAGAATGAATTAAAAAACAAGACCCACCTATATGCTGCTTACATGAGATGCATTTTAGACCTAGACACGTGCAGACTGAAAGTGAAGGAATGGAAAAATATTTATCATGCAAATGGATGTCAAAAGAAAGCCAGAGTAGTATTCATATCAGACAAAACAGATTTTAAAACAAAGACTGTTAACAAGAGACAAAGAAGGTCACTACATAATAATAAAGGAGACAATCCAACAGGATGATATAACATTATAAATATTTATGCACCCAACATGAAAGCACCCAAATACATAAAACATTTTATAACAAACATGAAGGAACTAGTCAACAGTAATACAATAATAGTAGGGGACTTTACTTATTTATCTATCTAGTTATCTTTTTTAATTTATTTTTTTAACGTTTATTCATTTTTTGAGAGACAGAACATGAGTGGGGGGGGGGGCAGAGAGAGAGGGAGACACAGAATCTTAAGCAGACTCCAGGTTCTGAGCCATCAGCACAAAGCCCACACAGGGCTTGAACTCATGAACCATGAGATCATGACCTGGGTGATGTTGGACACTTAACCAGCTGAGCCACCCAGGTGCCCCTCTATTTATTTATTTTTAAAGCAAGCTCTGTGCCCAATGTGGGGCTTGAACTCACAACCCTGAGACCAAGGGTCACATGCTTTACCAACTGAGACAGCCAGGTGCCCCAATAATAATAGGGGACTTAACCCGACACTTATACCAGTTGACAGATCATCCAATCAGAAAATCAACAAGGAAAAAATGGCTTTGAATGACACATTGGATCAGGTGGATTTAATAGCTATATTAGAACATTCCATCCTAAAACAGCAGAATACATATTCTTTCAAAGTGCACATGGAACATTCTCCAAAACAGACCACATATTAGGCCACAAAATAGATCTCAACAAATTCGAAAAGATCGAAGTCATACCATGCATATTTTCTGACCACAACAGTATGAAACTAGAAATCAAACACACACACATAAAAAAAAAAAAAAATCTGGAAAGAACACAAATACATGCAGGGTAAATAACATGCTACTAAGCAATGAATGGGTCAACCAAGAGTGCAAAGAAGAAATCAAAAAGTACATGGAAACAAATGAAAATGAAAACACAAGGGTCCCAAACCTTTGAGATGCAGCAAAAGCAGTTCTGAGAGAGAAGTTTACAGCAATACAGGTAACAACCCAACCTTAGATCTAAAGGAGCTAGAAAAAGAACAAACAAAACCCCCAAACAACAGGAGACAATACAGATTAGAGCAGAAATAAATGATAGAGAAACAAAAAAACAGTAGAAGAGATAAATAAACCAGCAGCTGGTTCTTTGAAAAGATCAACAAAATTCATAAACCTCTAGCCAGACTCATCAAAAAACAAAGAGAGGACTCAAATAAAATTATAAATGGAAAGAGGAGACATAACAACCAACACCACAGAAATACAAATAATTTCAAGAGAATATTATGAAAACCTAATGCCAACAAATTAGACAACCTAGAAGAAAGGGATAAAATCCTAGAAACAAATAACCTACCAAAACTGAGATAGGAATAGAAAATTTGAATAGACCTATTAGCAGCAAGGAGACTGAATCAGTAATCTAAAAAAAAAAAAAAAAAAAACCTCAAAGAATGAAAAGTCCACGATCAGACAGCTTCATAGGCAAATTCTACCAAACATTTAAAGAAGAGTTAATACCCATTATTCTCAAACTATTCCAAAAAGTAGAAGAGGAAGGAAAACTTCCAAATTAATTGTATGAGGCCAACATTACCCTGATACCAAAACCAGATAAAGACACCACAAAAAAAAAGAGAACTACAGGCCAATATCTTTGATGATGAATATTGATGCAAAAATCCCCAATAAAATACTAGTAAATAGAATCCAACAATACATTAAAAAAATCATTCACCATGATCAAGTGGGATTTATTCCAGTATACAAGGGTGGCTTAGTCTCTGCAAATCAATGTTATACATCACATAAATAAGAAAAAAGATAAAAACCATATGATCATCTCAATAGACACAGAAAAAATATTTGACAAAGTACAATATCTATTAATGATAAAAGTTCAACAAAATAGGTTTAGAGGGAACATACCTCACCATAATAAAGGCCATATATGAAAAAACTACAGTGAATATCATATTCAATGGGGAAAAACTGAGAGCTTTTCCCCTAAGGTCAAGAACAACACAAGGATGTGCACTCTCACCATTTTTATTCAACAGAGTACTGGAAATCCTAGCCAGAGCAATCAGACAACATAAAGAAATAAAAGACATCCAAATTGGTAAGGAAGAAGTAAAACTCACTATTTTCAGATGACATGATACAGAAAACCCTAAAAATTCTACAAGAACCAATAAATGAATTCAGTAAAGTCACAAGATACAAAATCAAGGTACAGAAATCTGTTGCATTTCTATACACCAATAATAAAGCAACAGAAAGAGAAATTAAGAAAACAATCCCATTTCCAACTGCACCAAAATTAGTAAAATACCTAGGAATAAACCTAACCAAAGAAGTGAAAGACTTGTACTCTGAAAACTATAAAACACTGGTGAAAGAAACTGAAAATGACATAAAGAAATGGAAAGATATTCCCTGCTCATAGAGAAGAATATTATTAAAATGTCTATACTACCCAAAGCAATCCACACATTTAATGTAATTTCTATCAAAATACCAACACCATTTTTCACAAAGCTAGAACAAACAATCCTAAAATTTATATGGAAACACAAAAGACCCAGAATTGCCAAAGCAACTTTGAAAAAGAAAAACAAAGCTGGAGGTATCACAATTCCAGACTTCAAGTTACATTACAAAGCTGTAGTAATCAAAACAGTATGGTACTCACACAAAAACAGACACCTAGATCAATGGAACAGAATAGAAAACCCAGAAATGAACCCACAACTACATGGTCAACTAATCTTCAACAAAACAGGAAAGAATATCTAATGGGAAAAAGTCTCTTCAACAAATGGTGTTGGGAAAACTGGATAGCTATATGCAAAATATGAAACTGGAGGGGTGTCTGTGTGGCTCAGTCAGTTAAGCATCTGACTTTGGCTCAGGTCATGATCTCACGGTTCGTGAGTTTAAGTCCCGCATCAGTCTCTGTGCTGACACCTCAGAACCTGGAGCCTGCTTCAGATTCTGTGTCTCCTTCCCTGCCCATTCAGACTCTGTCTGTCTCTCAAAAATAAAGATTAAAAAAAAAATTTTTTTTAATGAAACTGGATCACTTCCTTATACCAAACACAAAAATAAACTCAAAATGGATTAATGAATGACCTAAATGTGAGACCTGAAACAATAAAAATCCTAGAAGAGAGCACAGGCAATAAGGTCTCTGTCGTTGGCTGTTGCAACATTTTTCTAGATACGTCTCCTGAGGCAAGGGAAATAAAAGCAAAAATAAACTATTGGGACTACATCAAAATAAAAATCTTATGCATAGTAAATGAAGCAATCAACAAAACTAAAAGGTAACAGACAATCCAATTAAAAAATGAGAATAAATGAACAGTTTTCCAAAGAAGACATACAGATGGCCAACAGACACATGAAAAGATAGATGCTCAACATCAATCACCATAGAATTTAACATTCAAACAGAGACACCCTTTTAAGTGAAAAGGGATGCTATCAATAATTACACTGGAACAAGAGGCATAAATTAACACTCTTGAAGACAAATCATCCAGATATATAGTTACCTATTTGTGTGCTCTAAGAAGAGGGAATAAACCAAAACAATGAAATGTTAAAAAAAAAAAAAAAAGTTCCTACCTTTTAGAAGCATATACTGAGATTTTTACAGAGAAAACAATTTATCTGGAATTTGCTTAAAAGTAAACAGGATGAATGAGGGTGGTGAAGAGTGTTTAGAAGTATAGATGAAACAAGATTAGCCGTGAGCTAACTGCTGTTGACACTGAATGATGGGGATACATGGGGATTTATTACACTATAGTCTGCATTTACATGTTTGTAATTTTTTTACATTTAGAACTCTCAAATATATTACACAGAGTCTAAACAAAACGTTTTTTTAAATGTTATCTGGAGACTGGCTACACTTAATCTAATACTGCTAGTGCTACCAACTTATATGAACACAGGTAGGAAAAAAAAACAAAAGTTCTAATGGGAACCAATAATTCAATAATGATTCAAAAGAATTTCTTCCAATTAAGTTCCATCTCTTTTATTGGAATAAAGCAAAACTGTCATCAATGTCCAGGAGCATAAAACGTTCTTTCCTAAACAGCTAATTAAATTATTGCAAGCACAAAAGAAAAAGAAAACCCCCAGAGTCTCCTCTGTCATTCTCTGGAAAATGGCAATGAAGTTATTAGGATCTAGAAATAAATGTCAATGAAACACTGATAAGAAGCAATCTCCAGAGTTTTTTTTTTTTTAATCCAACTACAATATAACCTGCCTTATTCTTTACCATCTGCCCCAGCAGTGAATGCCTAACTTGTCAGCCTGCTTTAAAATTTTCTTAAATCTTTTTTTTTTTTTTTTGAGAGAGAGAGAGCGAGAGAGCGAGAGAGAGAGAAACCATAAGTGGGAGAGGAACAGAGAGAGGGAGAGAGAGGGAGACACAGAATCCGAAGCAGGTTCCCAGGTCTGAGCTGTCAGCACAGAGCCTGACACAGGGCTCGAACTCACCAACCGTGAGATCATGATCTGAGCAGAAGTTGGACACTTAACCAACTGAGCCACACAGGCACCCCTTAGCCTGCTTTTACAATGCATTCTACACACAGCAACCAGAATCATCATTTTAAAAACATGAATTAGAATTTTTTTTAATGTTCATTTATTTTTGAGAGAGAGACAGAGTGCAAGCAGGGAAGGGGCAGAGAAAGAGGAAGACATAGAATCCGAAGCAGGCTCCACCTAGGCTCCAAGCAGTCAGCACAGAGCCCGATCCCATGAACTGTGAGATCATGACCTGAAGTGAAGTTGGACGTTTAACTGACTGAACCAGCCAGGTACTCCAAAACATGAATTAGAATATTGGTGGTTCAAGAGGGCAGTGTAGGAAGACCATGAATTCACCTCCTACCAAGGACACACTGAATCTATTCCTACATATAAAGCAATTCGTCCTGAAGAAGAATCGAGGGCTGACTGAACAGCTTCTACACAACAAACAATGGAGGGAACACACACAGAAAGGGGTAGGAAACAGAGACACTGTAATGACAGGAACCCCACCCACAAAACATCAAGCTGCAGTAGGGAGGAATGTTACTGAGGGGCCTGTGCACTGACTCATGTACCCCAGGTCACAGTGAGAAAACAGTGATTTAAAGGGCAACTACACAACAAGTGAGGGAAATTCATTTACTAACTCCTGAGCATACACCATACAGGAGGGAAACTGCTTGAGCTCTGTGGAGTCAGAGGCACCAGTGAGTCCTTCCACCTTGATAGTTTGAACAAGAGCAAGGTCCAGGTGCTCTAGCTGACCTGCTAGGGCCTCCCCAGCACATCCCAGACTCCCAACCCACACTAGCTCCAGCCGTTCCACCAACGCAGCTCCTGTGTAACACGCTGCATGCATCCTTTGGCCCATGCTCACTCCAACTGGCCTTATAAGAAATGTTAAGGAGTCTTTAACTGGAAAAGAAAAGGCCATTACTAGAAATAGGAAAATCAATCATAACTACAATAAATAGTTAAGGGATACAAAAAAAAATGGATGTAAAACATGAAGTCAAAAACATAAAATGGTGGGGGTGGGAGAGTACAAATGTAGTGCTTTTAGAATGCATTTGAACTTAAGTGACTAACAACTATGTATATAGGTCAATATATATGAACCTCACGGTAACCACAAACCAAAACCTACAAAAGATACACAAAAAATAAAGACAAAGGAACCCAAACATAACATTAAAGAAAACCATCAAACCACAAGAAAAGACACTAAGAAAAGAAGAAAGGAACAGAAGAGGGCTACAAAAACAACCATAAAACAATTAACAAAATGGCAATAAGTACATATATATCAATAATTACTTTAAATGTAAAGAGACTTAACACTCCAATCAAAAGATAAAGTGTGAAAGGGAAAAAAAAGCCCCAATATGCTGCCTGTAAGAGACTCACTTCAGATCTAAAGACACACAAAAGCTCAGAGTAAAAAGATAGAAAAAGGCATTCCATGCCATGCAAACGAAAATGAAAAGAAAGCTGGAGTAGCAATATTTGTATCAGACAAACAGATTTTAAAACAAACATTGTAAAAAAACACAAAGAAGGACACTACATAATGATAAAAGGGTCAATACAAAATGAGGACATAACATGCATAAGTATTTATACATCTAACATAGGGGCACCTAAATATTAAAAACAAGTATTAACGGACATAAAGGGAGAAAGTGAAAATAATACAATAATAATAGGGAACATCAAACTCCCAATTACATTAATGCATAGATCCCCTAGACAGAAAATCAACAAGTAAACAAACATTGGCCTTAAACAACACATTGTACAGAAAGACTCAATAGATACATATACAAAACATTTTATCACAAACTGCAGGATACACTTTTTTTTCAGGTACACATGGAACATTCTCCCAGATAGATCACGTTAGGCCACAAAACGAGTCTCAATAAATTCAAGAAGACTGAAAATGTATCAAGCATTTTTTTCCAACTACTAACAGTATGAAACTAGAATTTAGTTACAATAAAACTAGAAATTCCAAAACACAAACATGTGGACACTAAATAATATGCTACTAAAAAATAAAACCAATGGATCTATGAAGAAATCAAAGAGAACATTTTAAAAATACCTTAACACAAATTAAAATAGAAACCCAACTTTCCAAAATCTATGGGACAAGCAAAATCAGTTCTAAAAGGAAGTTCACAGCAACGCAGCCCTCTCTCAAAACACAAACAGACAAAATCCCAAATTATAAATAATCTAAAAGAATTAAAAAAAGAAAAACAATGCCCAAAGTCAGTAAAAAGGAAAGAAATAATAAAGATCAGAGCAGAAATAAATGAAACAAAGATAAAGAACAGAAAAGATCAATAAAAAAAAGATCAATTAAAAGCTGGTTCTTTGAAAAGATAAACAAAATCAATAAACCTCTAGCCAGATTCAAGAAAAAAAGCACCCAAATGAATAAAATCAGAAATGAAAGAGAAGTTACAACTCACACCACAGAAATACAAAAGGATCATAAAAGACTTACAATTATACACCAACAAATTGGAAAGTATAGAAAAATAAATAAATTCCTAGAAACATAACCTTCCAACACTGAATAACAAAGAAACAAAATCTGAATAGACCAATTATAAGTAATGAAATTGGGTCAGTAATTTTAAAACTCCCCCAACAACAAAACTCCAGAACTGGATGGCTTTACACATGAATTCTACCACATAAAAAATATCTAGTACTGATCCTTCTCAAATTATTCCAAAAAACTTAAAGAAATAAGGAATGCTTCCAAACTCATTTTATGATGCCAGCATTACCCTGATACCAAAACCCAGAAAAAGACACCACAAAAAGGAAGTAAATAACAGGATGATATCCTTGATAAATCCAGATGCACAAACTTTCAACAAAATATTAGCAAACTGAATTCAACAACACGTTAAAAAGGTTCACATACCATAATCACATGGGGTTTATTCCAGGAATGCAAAGATGGTTCAACATTCACAAATTAATCAACACAATATACCACATTAAATAAGCAAAGGATAAAATGCAGATGGTCATTTCAATAGATGCAGAAAAAGCATTTGACAAATGCTACATCCATTTATGATAAAAAAAAAAAAACTCTCAACAAAATGGGCATAGAAGGAATGTACCTCAATGTAATAAAGGCCACATTTAACAAACCCATAGCTAGCATCACACTCAGTGGTGAAAAGCTGAGAGTTTTTCCTCTAAGATCAATAAGACAAGGATGCCCATTCTTGCCACTCATTCAACATAGCATTGGAAGTCCTAGCCACAGCAATTAGGCAAGGAAAAGAAATAAAAGGCATTCAAATGGAAAAAGAAGTAAAACACTATTTGCATATGATAAGATACCATATATATATACATATATATATATACACATATATGTGTATATATATATATGTATATATATATGTGTATATATATATATATGTATATATATATACATACACACACACACACACACACACATACACACACACACACACATAACCCTAAAGCCTCAACCAGCAAACCACTAAATGAATTCAGTTAAGCAGCAGGATACAAAATTAGCATACAAAAATCAGTAGCATTTCTATACACTAATAACAAGCGATTGTAAAGAGACATTAAGAAAATAATCCCATTTACAATTGCATAAGAAAACATAAAATGCCATTTTTAATCTTGCCTCTGCTCTCTGCTGATGTGCTGCACTGGGGGTTCTGGAATGGTAAGTAGTTCAGGATACACAGCCTCTTGGGCAACCAGGCCAGGGGTGAGTCTGAGGGTCCCATGACCTGAATGTGTGGAGGGCAGCAGCCTGGCCCAGACCACATTGTCCAGGAGACCTCAAGAGGTCCCCAAGAGGCTCCCAGTCTGTGTTCCCATGCCAGGATATGGGGAGGTTGGTTTGAGTACATTTTAGTTTACTCGTCATCAGCTGTATGCCAGGCAGAGATTTCTCTCATGCAAAAGAGAGAGACCTCACTGTATAACTGTCATGTATGCCTGCCCTATCACAGTGTGAAATCACGTCACCATTTAAGGTGCCATTTAAGGTTTAGATCTTGATAACTGTTTCAAATTGTAAAACTCTGCAAAAATCAAATGAATATCATTAACTTTGCAGATGAAAGATGGATGCTTGAAACAGAGACTGCTGCTAACTGAATCTTTTCTAGGAGCGCAAAGGTGACCTAAGGATGTCCTCAGTAAAAAAAAAAAAAAGGAAAAGAAAACTTGACCTTCACAAAAGTTTCTTGGATCATTTAACATTTCCAGGAGTCTGAGGGGGTACTGAAACTATTGCTTTTGGACAGTCCATAAATACACATTTAAAATAGTGGGACTATGAATAAATATTTCAATAAGCTTCTTGGAAAAAAAGAAGGAATAAAATATATAGGAATAAATTTCACCAAGGAGGTAAAAGACCTGTACTCTGAAAACTATAGGACATTGATACAAGAAACTAAAGGCAACATAAATAGAAAGATATTCTGTGCTCATGAATTGGAAGAATTAATACTGTTAATGTTAATTTTTGAGAGAGACAGAGACAGAGACAGAGAGACAGAATGCAAGCAGGGGTTGGGGCAAAGACAAAAGGAGACACAGAATTGGAAGCATGCTCCAGGCTCTGAGCTGTCAGCACAGAGCCCAACAACACGCGGCTCAAACCCACGAACTGCAAGATCACGAACAGAGCTGAAGTCAGACGCTTAACTGACTGAACCACTCAGGTGCCCCGGAAGAATTAATACTGTTAAAATGTCCATACTACTCAAAGCAATCCATAGATTTGATGCAATCCCCATCAAAATACCAGCGGCACTCTTCACAGTAATAGAACAAACAATCCTAAAATTTGTATAAAACCACAAAAGACCTCAAATAGCTAAAGCAATATTGAGAAAGAACAAAGCTGGAGGTGTTATGTTTCCTGATTTCAAACTATACCACAAAGATGTGGTAATCAAAACAGTATGATACTGGCATAAAAACACACACATAGATCAATGCAATAGAAAGCCCAGAAAGAAACCCACACATATGTGGTCAATTTACACGAGAAGCGCCAAGAATATACAATGGGGAAAGGATACTATCTTCAATAAATGGTGTTGGAAAAACTGGACAGCTATGTACAAAAGAATGAAACTGGACTTTTATCTTACACAAAAATATCATACACAAAAATAAATTCAAAATGGATGAGACTTGAATGTAAGATCTAAAAAAACTCCTAGAAGGAAATATAGGCAGTAATCTATTTGACATCAGTCTTAGCAATATTTTTTGGATCAGTCTCCTCAGACAAGGACAACAAAAACTAAAACAATTGAGATTATATCCAACCAAAAAGCTTTTGCAGAGCAATTCAGGAAACCATCAACAAAATGAAAAGGCAACTACAGAATGGGAGAAGATATCTGCAAATCATACATCTGATAAGAGATTAATACCAAATTCTATAAAGAACTTACACAATTTAACATCAAAAAACCAAACTGATTAAAAACTGGGCAAAGGACTTGAACAAACATTTTTCCAAAGAAGATATACACACACACACAAAAAGCACATGAAAAGATGCTCAACATCATTAATCATCAGGGAAATGGAAATCAAAACCACAATGAGATATCACCTCACACCTATTAAACTGGTATTATCAAAAAAGACGAAAAATTACAAGTGTTGGTGAGGATGTAGAGAAAAGAAAATGTGGTGAGAATGTAAACTGGTGCAGTCAAAATGGACAACAGTACGGAAGTTCCTCAAAAAAATTCAAAAACAGAACTACGAGACCGTCCAAATTGCACTTCTGTGTATTTATCCAAAGAAAACAAAAACACAAAAATGAACTACTGGGACGTAATCAAGATAAAAAGCTTCTGCACAGCAAAGGAAACAATCAGCAAAATTAAAAGGCAACCAACAGAATGAGAGAAGGTATTTGCAAATGACACACCAGATAAAGGGTCAGTATCCAAAATCTATAAAGAACTTATCAAACTCAACACCCAAAAACAAGTAATCCAGTGAAGAAATGGGCAAAAGACATGAATAGACACTTCTCCAAAGAAGACAAACAGATGGCTAACAGACACATGAAAAAATGTTCAACATCCCTCATCATCAGGGAAATACAAATCAAAACCACACCGAGATACCACCTCACACCTGTCAGAAGGGCTAAAATTAACAACTTAGGCAACAACAGATGTTGGTGAGGATGCAGAGAAAGAGGATCTTTTTTGCACTGCTGGTGGGAATGCAAACTGCTGCAGCCACTCTGGAAAACAGTATGGAGGTTCCTCAAAAAGTTAAAAATAGAATTACCCTATGACCCACGAATTGCACTACTAGGCATTTATCCAAAGGATACAGATATGCTCTTTCCAAGGGGTACATGTACCCCAATGTTTATAGCAGCACTATCAACAATAGCCAATGTATGGAAAGAGCCCAAATGTCCATCGACAGATGAATGGATAAAGAAGATGTGGTGTATATATATGCAATGAAGTATTACTCAGCAATCAAAAAGAATGAAATCTTGCCATTTGCAACTATGTAGATGGAACTAGAGGGTATTATGCTAAGCGAAATAAGTCAGAGAAAGACAAAGATCATATGATTTCACTCATATGAGGACTCTAAGATACAAAACAGATGAACATAAGGGAAGGGAAGTAAAAATAATATAAAAACAAAGAGGGGGACAAAATATAAGAGACTCTTAAATACAGAGAACAAACTGAGGGTTGCTGGAGGGGTTGTGGGAGGGGGGAGGGGCTAAATGGGTAAGGTGCATTAAGGAAGACACTTGTTGGGATGAGCACTAGGTGTTATACATAGGGGATGAATCATTGCAATCTACTCCTGAAATCATTATTGCACTATATGCTAACTGGGATGTAACTTAAAAAATAAATTAATTAATTGAAATTAAAAAACAAAAACAAAAACAGCAATTTGAAGAGATATATGCACCCCCACATTCACTGTAGCATTTTCACAATAGCCAAAATTACGAAAGCAACCTAAGTGTCCATCAATAGATGAATGGATAAAGATGTGGTGTGTGTATACACACACACACACACACACACACACACACACACACACACACACAGTAGAATATCACTTAACCATAAAGAATGAAATGTTGCCATCAAAGACAACATGTATGGACGTAGAGGGTATAATGCTAAGTGAAATAAGGCACACATAGAAAGACAAATACTGTATGATTTCACATATATCTAAAAAACAAAACAATCAAAACAAAAGAGAAACAGACTCACAGATACAGGACACAAACTGTTAATTACCAGAGGGGGACTGAAAGGGTGTTGGGGGTGGGCAAAATAGGTGAAGGGGATTAAGAGGTACAAATTTCTAGTTATAAAATAAATAAGTCATGGGGATATAATGTACAGCATAAGGAATATAATCAATAATATTGTAGTAACTTTGTATGGTGACAGTAACCAGATTTACCATGGGGATAAAATATCAAGTCACTATGATGTACCCCTAAAACTAACAGAATATTTTATGTCTATTACATATTAGTTAAAAAAACAAACAGGAATTAAACCATGTCTTTCCCGTCCTTAAAAATTTTCAGTGGCTTCCCACTCTACTGCCAGGCCCTTTGTAACTACATCCTGACCACCTATCTAATCTCATTTGCCATCATTGTTCCACTTGCTCCCTCAACTTTAGCTAAACTAGGCTCCTTTCAATTCCCTAACTACACCAAGCTCTTTACTGCCTCAGAACTCTTATATCTGCCATCTGTTTAGTCTCAAATGCTCTTCCCCAGGGTTTCTCTGGCTGACTTTCATCCTTCAGTTCTTAACTTCCTTGCTGTTCCCATTGAAGGTAGTCATTCTTACCTCCTGACACTTTACGGCACTGATCTATTTATTTCCTTCATATCTTTTCATTTATTTACTTACTATTTATCTTCCCCACCAAAACCTTGAGGACAGGAATCTCATTTGCTTGGATCACTGCTATATCACCAGTACCCAGCACAGTGTATTTATAAGTCCTCTATAAACATCAGTTAAATAAATTAATTATATCACTGATCACTTTCTCATTCTACATTCTACTTAATTTCTCATGAAACCATACTTCCTGGTGTTCTACCGAATTCCCCAATTTACTCGCCCTTTTTGCTTTGTTGGCAAAACAAACCAGTATTCTAACTATTTCATATGGAAAATGCTGCCCGCCATGGTTTTCAACTTAACCTAGTAATGAATCCAGTCACTTAAATGGCTTCAACCCCCAGAGCTAATACTCCAACCTTAGCCTTTCTGCTCTGCTCTACTTGACCAATATTTCCAACTCCCTGAAGGATACCTCTCCTAGGATATATATCACCATCATGATTCCAAATACCTCATCTTTCCAATAACTTTCAGTGCTGCCCATGATACTACATCCTTCCAGTCTTTCCAACTAAAAACAATGTGATATACAGGAAAGCGAACAGACTTCAGGGCTCGCAAGACTGGGATCAAATCCCAGCTTTACAAGCTATTAGATGGTCACTTAACCATTCTGAGGCACAGTTTTTTCATCAGCAAAAAGATAACAGTCATGCTTAGGACTGTTATGAGAATTAGAAATAGCAAATAAAAAAACCTTGCATGATATCTAACATATTGTAGGCTATTTATTAACCACAAGTCTTAGAGTTATTTTTTAATTCCTCCAACTGCTTATGTCCACACCTGACCTCCTGCCAAACTATACTCATTCTTTCTTATAATAATCACAGTAATAATATTTATAACAGCAATAATAATAATTTACAATAATGTTTGCATTTATCCCTTTTATTCTGCCTTCACTCTAGTACTGGACCGTGACAAACCATAATGCCTAATCTCACATTCTCCATCAATTTATCCTGTTTTACTCTAAGTCAGTATTTATTTCATCTAATAGTGCTTCAGTTTGAATAATTTCAATTGACTTGTCTTTGAGTTCACCAAACCATATCTAGTCTATCATTAATTTCATCCAATAAATTCTTAATTTTAGGTATTTTTCAGTTCTAGAATGTCCATTAGGCCCTTTTTCCTCTACTGTGTGGTAAAAAAGTATGAAAGACATAACACGTGCCATCTCAATCACTTTTAAGTGTACCACTCAACAGTAATAATTACATTCACAATGTTGTGCAACCATCATCACTATCTATCTCCAAAACTTTTTCATGACCCCAAACAGAAATTCTTGTAACCATTAAGCAGTAACTCTGTTTCTCCTCTAAGTCACTAGTAACCTCTAATTAACTTTGTCTCTATTAGTTTGTCTATTCTAGATATTCATATAAGTATAATCATACAATGTTTGTCCTTATGTGCCTGGCTTATTTCACTTAGCATAATTATGTTTCAAGGTTTGTCTATGTTGTAGCATGTCTCAGAACTTCATTCCTTTTTATGGCTGAACAATATTCCATTGTATGCCTATACCACCATTTTGTTTATCCATTCATCTGTTGATAGTCACTTAGGCTGTTTCCACCTTTCCAGAAACTGAGGTCTTAGTTAATATTTGCTTAGCTGAACTTTCTCCATTCTTCTTCTAGCAAACTTTCCATATTCTTGTGTTTCAGGTACCTCTTACAAACATTTGAGAACAAGACTTCATTTTTTAAATAAAACTCCAATATAACAATCTTTGTCTTTAAACTAGTGTTTGATCCACTTACACTGTGATACATTAAGATTTACTTATAACACTCTTAATCTGTGTTATTTATGTTTTTCTATGCTCCTCACCCCTTTCTTATCTTCTGTTATCAAGGTTTTTGTTCTTTTTTAACCCCTCTACCAGTCTATAAGTTAATACTCAACTTATCTTTAAGAGGTTAACTCTTAAAATGTAACATACATTCTTTTTTCTTAAGATTTTATTATTTTGTAAGTTATCTCTGCACCCAATGTGGGGCTCAAACTTACAACCCTGAGATCAAGAGTCACATATTCTACTGACTTAGCTAGCCAGACTCCCCATATCATGCATTCCTAAGTCAAAAGTTTAACAGTATCTCTAATATTTCCTCCCTCTTCTCAATTAACAAAAGATCTTTGGGGCACCTGGGTGGCTCGGTCGGTTAAGCATCCAACTTTGGCTCAGGTCATGATCTCGCAGTTGATGAGTTTGAGCCCCATGTCAGGCTCTGTGCTGACATCTCAGAACCTAGAGCCTGTTTTCTCTCTCTGCCCCTGCCTCACTCATTTTCTCTCTGTCTCTCTCTCTCTCTCTCAAAAATAAAACATTACAGAATTTAAAAAATAAATAAAAGATCTTCACCTATACTGACCTACCTCTTGACTTTCATGTCATTATTGACTGATATTTTAGCTCCACCTTGTTTTTATGCTCAATATTAGCCCTTATCATTACTAATAGGATTCATGCTTGTTTCGATTCACCCACATAGTTACCAATTTCCTTACTCAGAATTCCATTCCTTTTTGCATTTCATTCCCACCCTATGGTTTTCTTTTTCCTTAAGTAGTTCCCTCAGTGAGAGACTACTGGTGATAAACTATTTTTATGTGGAAATACTTTATTTTACCCTAAATCAAAATGATGATCTAGCTAGATAGACAATTCTAGGTTCACAATTCTTTTCCACTAAGAGTGAAGAATCCTCTGGATTCCATCACTGCTGCTGCTGAGAAGTGAAATGTCAGTCTAACGGTTGTACTTTATGGATAATAAGACTTTTCATCCTGGTCATTAAGATCTTTTCAGCAGTGCCTGGGTAGCTCAGTCGGTTAAGCATCTGACTTCAGCTCAGGTAATGATCTCACGGTTCACGAGTTCAAGCCCCACATTGGGCTCTGTGCTGACAGCTCACAGCCTGGAGCCTACTTGGGATTCTGCGTCTCCCTCTCTTTCTGCCCTTCTACTGACACTCTGTCTCTTTCTCTCTCAAAAATAAATAAACATTAAAAAAAATTTGTAATAAAATATCTTTTCACTTGTGGGGTTCTGCAGGTGTCTACATGTACAATTGGGGTAGTGGGGGAAGGGGCACTCAGCATTCATTAAACATTGATTCTTAAGATTCATGTCTTTCATTAATCTAAAAAATTCTTAGCCATCATCTCTTTGAATATTGCCTATCCCTCATTCTCTCCTTCTTGAACTCCTATTAGATGACTAGATACATGTCAGAATTCCTCATTCCATTCTCCATGTCTTTAAACCTCTCTTTTATATTTTCTTTGTCCTTTGTGCTACCTTCTGGAAATTTCCTCAGATCTATCCAGTTTAGGGACAGGAAATTTTTTCAGTAAAGAGCCAGAAAATAAATATATTAGGGTTTGGGAGCCACATACAGTCTACATAAATAGAATGTTTTCTTTAGTCTCTTTTTTTTTTTTTTTAAAACAATCCTTTAAAAGCATAAAAAACTATTTTTACCAGGGCACCTACGTAGCTCAGTCAGTTAAGCATTTGACCAGCTCAGGTCATGATCTCATAGTTTGTGGGTTCAAGCCTCACATTGGGCTCTGAGCTCAGAGCCTGGAGCCTGCTCCAGATTGTTTGTTTGCGTGTGTGTGTGTCTGTCTGTCTGTCTGTCTCTGGCCCTCCCCTGTTTGTGTTCACTCTTCTCTCTCTCAAAAATAATATTAAAAAAAAATTCTTGCCATGCAGGCTATACAAAAACAAGCCACAACTCAGATTCACCCAATAAGCCACGGTTTGCCAAATTCTGATCTAGCTCATTAATTCTCTCTTCTGTTTCTAAGCTGCTGTTTATCCTACCCACTGGGTTTAAATTTTACATTTTCAGAAATTCTACTAGTTTCTTTTTTAAGTGGCCTTATGTTTATGATAGCACCTATTCTTTATCATATTTTCTATTCCTTCCCTTCATGTGTTTAATTTGTTCTATCTGCTAATTCTTGCTTTTAGAGGAATAATGGACTGTTTCTTCACGTGCTTTATAATTCTATATTAAGTTCATTTTTGGTAGTGTTTTATTTCTGGGAATTACATGTGTTCTGGGTTGAGGATATGCCCCTCTAGAACAGTTTCTGTTTTCCAAATACCTCTGTCATATCATCAGCCTTAAACCATTTTTTTAATGTCAATTCTCAATCTGGAGATTCTCCCAGACCCCACATGTACTGTAAATTCAAACATAATACCGACATGAAGGGGAAAGTCATGGTCTTGAGTTCTCAGCACTCCCCCCCCCCAACAAATCCAGGATCCAGACTAACAGAGACATCTGTGTATGCTCACAGGCACATTTTTTCTAGTCTATCTACTCCTTAAGTGAATGTTCAGCCCTTTGAATATACTCTTATCTGCTGTCTCAATTCTAACACGCACAGGCCTAAGGGTTTTTCTCTGGTCTCTATGGAAACTAAAATGCAAGTTACTAAGACTAGCAAACACTCTAAGGGAATATAACATCAAATTGCACACCACATGCTTTTTCGATCCCCATCCTTGCCTGCTCCTACCACACTTTTTTATTTTAATGAGGATTGTTACCTTTTTTTCTGGAGAGTACAATATGCATTTTGTGGCAGCAGGGGCGTTATATTTATCTGGTCTGCTATTTTGTCAAAACCAGAGACCTCTTCCAGTCTTTTCTCTATGCATGAATAAATATGCATACAAAAACATATTAAACATGTATATTCTTTTTGTAATTTGATTTTTTCCCTGACATCAAGAACAGTCTAATGTCCCACATCATTAGACATTTTACTACATGATCATTAATAGCGGAAACCTCTATAACAAGGTTTGCTCTACCTATCCACCTTATTTAAACTATTCCACATACATTCAAATCATGACTCTTTCGAGCGCTCCCGTAATGCAAAGAATGAGTCAGCTCAAGTTGTGGCTCTTTCTCCAATCTTCTCCATCTCTCCTCCCCAACAGACACACTAACAGACACTTGGATTGGCATTCTTTCTCTTTTCCACTTACCCATTTATTCTTTGGGGACATTTTTTTTTAATGTTTATTTATTTTGAGAGAAAGTGAGAAAAAGCCAGTGAGAGAGGGGTAGAGGACAGAGAGAGAGAGAAAGAGTGAGCAAGTGAGAGAGCAAGAGAGAGAGAACCCGTAGCAGGCTCCACATTGTCAGCACAGAGTGGGGCCATTTTAAAGACTGACTTCTTTCATAAATCTTTCTCCAACTACACTTGATTTCTCAAGTCTCTAAACACCCACTTTCAGAGGATTCAGAACTTAATCAACTGTTCATTAGTTTTATTTAAGTAATTTATTTCTTGCCAGCTAGATTAAAACTCCTTCTAGAAAGAAACTACTTTTCTCACCACTTTTGAAATCCCCCCACAGAACACTACAAAGTTCTGGGTATCTAATCATTGCTCAATGAATAATGATGCCAGTTGAAAGTCTTAATTTACATTTTCATTCTACATCAAGTTTAAGATTTAGAGACTAGGTAGTCTTGATTCAAGGAAAATAAAACATTGTAAAATAAAAAGAGAACTTCACAGCTAGGAGGAAGCTTGAAGGCCACCTTGACTTGCAGCCATACCATCTGTCTCAGGACTCCACAAAGCTTTGATAATTTAGGAATGTTATATAATTTCCTCCTTAAAGTGATGTTGAAAATCCCCAGGGCGCCTGGGTGACTTAGTCAGTTAAGCATCTGACTTTGGCTTAGGTCATGATCACATGATTCATGAGTTCGAGCTCCATGTCAAGCTCTGTGCTGACAGCTCAGAGCCTGGAGCCTGCTTCAGATTCTGTGTCTCCCTCTCTCTCTGCCCCTCCCATGCTCGTGCTCTGTCTCTCTCTCTCTCTCTCAAAAATAAACATTAAAAAAAAAGAAAGAAAAGAAAATCCTACCTACTTCCAGGGTTCAATAACATATTATACACAAAAAATATTCATGGGGCTCAGCTAAAGCAGTGCTCAAAAGAAAATGTATTCATGGAGTGCCCACATTAGAAAAGAGGTAAAGTTTTACACATTTCAGAAAAGAGGTAAAGTCTTAAGTCAATAACCTAGGCTCCTACTTCAAAAACCTAGAAAAATGGGCTCCTGGGTGTCTCAGTCAGGTAAAGCATCTAACTCTTGGTTTCAGCTCAGGTCATGATCTCACAGTTTCTTGAGTTCGAGCCCCACATCAGGCTCCATGCTGACAGTACAGAGCCTGCTTGGGGTTCTCTCTCCCTCTGTCTGCCCCTCGCCGACTTGTGCTGTCTCTGTCTCTCTCAAAATAAATAAATAAACTTAGGGGAAAAAAAGAACCTAGAAAAAGAACAAAATAAACACAAAGTAAACAGGAAGGAAAGAGCAGACCAATAAAAAAACAGAAAAACAAAAACAAAATATCAATTTAAAAACCAAGTTTGTCAAGAGTTTTGAAAAACCTGCAAGACTGACAAAAAAAGAAAAGTTGCAAATTCCAACGTCAAGAATGAAACAGGATCACTACAGTCCCTGCAGGCATCAAAAAGATAGTAAGGGAAGACTGAAATAACATATCATACACAAAAAATATTTGTGGGACTCAGCTAACGCAGTGCATCTACACATGTAAATTTGACAGCTTAGATGAAATGAAATAACATTTGAAATAATTAATTCTATAAATAAGTCAACTTTGTAATTTTAACCCCTCCCCACAGAGGAATCTCCAGCCCTCATGATACAATCTCTACCACAGGGAATACTTCTCAGTTTATTTCATAAAGCTAGCATTACCCTGATACCAAAACCAGACAAAAACCACCAAAAAAGAAAGCTACAAATAATCTCTCATGAATACAGGGATGAAAAAACTTAACATTAGTGAACAGAATTCAGTAATATATACAAAAGAATTATGTTGCATTTAAGTATGGAAGTATTATTTTCATATAATCTTATCCAGAAGCATGAAAATCCATCCATTTATTCACATTTTCTTTTATTTCTTCCATCCAAATGTTTTGTCATTTTTCTCACACACACCTCTTATCTCATACTAAGTTAATTTGTATTTTATACTTTTTTAGTCATCTGCTGTCTTGGTTCTCCATGCCAACAGCTCTTTCTCTGACTCCTTTCACCACTTTTAAAGACAATAGTTCTTCACCAGTTCGTCCTTTGTTCTCTTTTAGTATTCACTTACAAGAGCTCACCAATTAGCTTCAATTAGCCCCCCCAACCAGATGACTCTAAATTTACCTAACCTTGACCTCCTCCTGATATCTCCCTTTCCACGGTCAGCAACACAGACATGCACACCTTAATGTTCCAATGGTAATAAGAGTACATCTATGATTATAAGGAAGTTACAGTAGTTAAGTTTCTTCTTGTAGCAAAGAAAAAGAAAAAATTCTAAATACTTGTACACGGTGATTTACCATTCAGATCATGGCTGGCTGATGCCTAACTTTCTAATCTTCCTCTAATCAAAACATTTTGCTGATTAAAATACAAAGTAGAATTCTTCATCCACTAGCCACTCGCTTGAGGGCTTGAAACAAGTTCCGTTCCTGTTAAGTAGAAATATGAAAAACTCAATTCAAAAGTCCAAGAGGTTTACAGTTCCAATTCAGAATTTTGCATGCACTTGTATTCCCCCCTCATCTTCCTCATATCAATGCTCTCTGTTATCACCTTTTCTTTGCAGCAGTCTTCTCTTGTGACATTCCTTTTCACAACTGGCAAACTCTTATTATCAGCAGGAATGTTACCTGTGATCAGGAGTTGGCTTTCAAGCGTCTGATGATACAACAACCATCCTACTGAATGGACTTTTCTTCTTTTAAAACTAAAATACTCTGGGGGCTCCTGAGTGGCTTGGTCAGTTAAGCATCCAACTCTTGATTTAGGCTCAGGTCATGATCTCATGGTTTGTGGATTTGAGCCTCTCATCAGGCTCTGCACTGACAGGGTAGGGCCTGCTTGGAATTTCTTTCTTTCTCCTTCTCTCTCCAACCCTCTCCAGCTCATGTGCTCTCTCTCTCTCTCAAAATAAATAAAATTTTTTTAAAAATAAAATATTTGGGGGTTGCCTGGATGGCTAAGTCGTTTAAACACCCAACTCTTGGTTTCCACTCAGGTCATGGTCTCACAGTTGGGAGATCAAGCCCTGTAACAGGCTCCGTGCTGACCATGGAGCCTGCTTAAGAGTCCCTTTCCCTCTTCCCCTCCTCCACTTGTGTGTTCACATGCCCTCTCTCAAAAAAATTTTTTTTAAAAACCACTAAAATACTTTGATATTTAAACTCTTTATCATGGATGTGGGATATCTGTTTATTCAGGTCTTCTCTTATGCCTTTTAATAAACTTATATAATTTTCTTCATATCAAAAACAAAAATAACCTGAACTAAAGTAAAACACACAGGGGAAGAGAAAAAAATTAGAAGGGAGGAAAGAAGGGAATGGCTGGTTCCATTTGGGCTGCCATCATGTATCACATCTGAAAGGTATGAAGAGTGAATGGGGCAAGAAACAGGAAGAAGCTCAACACTATAAGACGTTCCCAAATGAAACTTTCAACTGACTTTAATATTGTCAGTAATTATAATAGCTAACAGTTATTGAATGTTTACTGTTCCTGGTTAAACTGATTATACTTCTAAACATACTTAATCTACACAACAATCCTATGAAACAGGTACTACTCTAATTCTCACATGAGGAAACCAAAGAACAGAGGTTAGGTAATTTGCCTGAGACCATCCATACTAAATAAAGCTTAGCTTCAAATCAAACTCTTAGAGTTGCTTTGATTTGAGGGTTCATTTTAGAGTTGCTCACACTATTAATCCCTTAACCATTAATGGTGAATTGCCTGTGACATTAACTCAAGGAACATAGTGCACATGCATACCATGCATAAATTATTTTAAAATTATCCATATTACTATTGCTCCACTGTAACCATGAATAATTATAATTAAAACACAGTAATACTACTTCAGAACCAAAAGCTAACACTCTATTCATATTTGAAGTATTTATCTGCTAAACAAAGTAAGACAATAATATGTTCAGCAAAATACCTTTGCTGATGTAACCTATGACTTACCTGTGTATCTGTGGATGCAGTGCTACTTTTTTTTTTTTTAAAGTCAAAATTGGCCCATCAAGGAGGCAGCATCTCATTTCAACCCAGGTGCAGGTTCTACAGAACTGTTTGTACATTGCTGCTGTTATTGCCACTAACCCTTCAAATTAGGTAAACACAGTTCTGTACAGGAAATCATTTCAGTAAGGTTGTTGAAAGCAATATTTCAGAGGTTTTGTTTTGTTTTTAAATACCAGCAACCCAAAAGAACATCATTTCCTGATTTCCTACTAAACACAGGCATGACTAACAGCCTGTTATGGCAAGGTAGTGCCTCGTTCAAAAATCAGGAAATATTTTAAAAAGCACTAAAACAATTCCCCGATACTAGTACTACTGTTAAGATTCTGACTACTCTCGTCTGTTGTTCAAAACAACATAAGGCACTTTCCAGAGAAGCTAACTGTAAATAAAGCATAATTGGTAAGAACTGCACATAGGCACTTCACAAGATAAAGGAGATAGAGGCCATGGGTGTTTTTTTTCCCCACTATGATTTTTTTTAAGCTTTTATTTAAATTCCAGTTAGTTAACATTCAGTGTAATACTAGTTTCAGGTGTACAACATACTGATTCAACACTTCCATGCAACACCCAGCACCCATCACAGGTGCACTCTTTAATCCCCGTCACCTATTTAACCCCTCCCCCCACCCACGTCCCTTCTGGTAAACATCAGTTTGTACTCTACAGTTAAGAGTCTGTTTCTCAGTGTGCCTTTTTTTCCGCCTTTGCTTGTTTGCTTTCTTAAATTCCAGTATGAGTGAAATCGTATGCATAGTATTTGTCTTTCTCTGACTTATTTCACTTAACATAATACTCTCTAGCTCCATCCATGTTGCTGCAAATGGCAAGGTTTTGTTCTTTTGATGGCTGAGTAATATTCCACTGTATACGTATATATCACCTCTTCTTTATCCATTAATCAGTCGATAGACACTTGGGCTATTTCTATAATTTGGCTATTGTAGACAATGCTATTTATAAAACACTGGGGAGCACGCAGCCTTTTGAATTGTATTTTCGTATTCTTTGGGTAAATACTTAGTGCAACTGCTAAATTGTAGGGTGATTCTATTTTTCTGAGGAACTTCCACACTGTTTTCCTCAGGGGCTGTACCAGTTTGCATTCCCACCAACAGTGCATGTGGGTTCCCCTTGCTCCTCGCCAACATCAGCTGTTTCCTGTATTGTTAATTTTAGCCATTCTGACAGGTGTGAGATGATATCTCATTGTAGTTTTGATCTGCTTTTCCTGATGATGAGTGATGTTGAGTATCTTTTCATGTGTTAGCTATCTGTATGCCTTCTTTGGAAAAAATGTCTATTCATGTCTTCTGCCCATTTCTTAACTGGATTGTTTTTTGAGTGTTGAGTTTGATAAGTTCTTTATAGATTTTGGATACCGACCCTTTATCGGATGTCATTTGCAAATATCTTCTTCATACTGAAGGTTGCCTTTAATTTTATTGCTGTGGTTTCTTTTGCTGTGCAGAAGCTTTTTATTTTGATGTAGTCCCAATAGTTCATTTTTGCTTTTATTTCCCTTGCCTCAGGAGACATATCTAGGAAAATGCCGCTATAGCCAACAAAGGCCTGTGTTCTTCTCTAGGATTTTTACTGTTTCAGATCTCACATTTAAGTCATTAACCCATTTTGAATTTGTTTTTGTGTTTGGTATAAGGAAGTGGTCCAGTTTCACTTTTTGCATGTAGCTAACCAAATGTGTTTGGTGTTTTCCCAACACCATTTGTTTTTTTTTTTTTTTTAAATTTTTTCCCAACGTTTTTTATTTATTTTTGGGACAGAGAGAGACAGAGCATGAACGGGGGAGGGGCAGAGAGAGAGGGAGACACAGAATCGGAAACAGGCTCCAGGCTCCGAGCCATCAGCCCAGAGCCTGACGCGGGGCTCGAACTCACAGACCGCGAGATCGTGACCTGGCTGAAGTCGGACGCTTAACCGACTGCGCCACCCAGGCGCCCCACCAACACCATTTGTTGAAGAGACTGTCTTTTTCCCACAGATATTCTTTCCTGCTTTGTCGATTAGTTGACCATATAGTTGTGGGTTCATTTCTGGGTTTTCTATTCTGTTTCACTGATCTCTGTGTCTATTTTTGTGCCAATACCATACTGTTTTGATCACTACAGATTTGTAATATAACTTGAGGTCTGGAACTGTGATGTCTCCAGCTTTGCTTTTTCAAAGTTACTTCGCCTATGTGGTGTCTTTTCTGGTTCCATACAAATTTTAGGTTTGTTCTAGCTGTGAAAAATGCTGTTGGTATTCTCATAGGGATTGCATTAAATGTGTAGATTGCTTTGGGTAGTATGCATATTTTAACATTTGTTCTTCCAATCCACGAGCATGGAATGTCTTTCCATTTCTTTGTGTCATCTTGAATTTCTTTCATCAGGGTTTTATAGTTTTTCAGAGTACAGGTCTTTTACCTCTTTGGTTAGGTTTATTCCTAGGTATCTTATTGTTTTTGGTGCAACTGTTTTGTTTTCTTAGTTTCTCTTTCTGCTGCTTCGTTATTGGTATATAGAAATGCAACAGATTTCTGTATATTGATTTTGTAGCCTGCAACTTTACTGAATTCATGTATCAGTTCTAGCAGTTTTTTGAGCCATGTGTTTTTCACAATACAACAACCACAGTAGCTTATTTATTGGATAAACTCAACCTGGGTATAAAACAAGGGAAATAGAAAGTTGTCACCAATTAAAAGCCAAAGTAAGAAAAATTAGCATACTGAGTTGAGACTCAAGATTACAATACAATCACAAACTTAACCACAGTGAAGCCACCTTTATTATAGGGCTGTTAGAAAGAGAACAAGTATTCTTTGGGCTCAAGAGCAGATTTCTAAGGCCAAAGATGTTCCACAAATATCACTCGCAAACAAATCAAGGTATTAACAAGTAAACAAAAATTATTGATTAACCCAGGTCACCTGTTTAGTCAGCAATAAACCTGAAACCAGAACTCTCAACTCCTAACATAAGTCTTCAATTTGAAAATTATGCCATTTCCTATACGTTTCCCTTCCCACCAGTTTCATAACGTCCCACAAACCAAAAGCATATTGCTTCACCAGTCATTTTTTAACTAAGGTTACAAATCAGATTCACAACTCACTCAAGAATTTTTTCAAATGATAAACTGCGGCCCTGCCTACATTAACTGAATCAGAACTCCAAAGTGTGGGCCAAGGATCCTGTGGTTTGACAAAACTCCCAGGTGATTTTAACACAGGACACACAACTCTAACTCAAAACCACTGGACTAACAAAGAATTAATGACAACTCCCATTCAGATTGATGACATCTGAATCAATGTAATTAGACACAACTAAGGAAGGCCAACAACAATACACCTTATTCAAGTAAGAATTCTACAGACTACACCTTTGGAAGACATGGAAGGTAGAGGAGGCTTTTCACTTGTTGTAACTGTATTTATTTATATTTACAATGTACTCTAGATAACACACTTTACACATATTATCTCATTCCATCCTCATGTCCACCATCTGTGGGTAGGTATTATTTCTTCTTTACTGATAAAGGAGTATGAATCACTGATGTTAGGTATCTTGTTCAAGGCCATACAGCAAATAAGTGGAGGAGACCAGATACAAATCCAGGTCTATCTGTTCTATACCATGCTACTCACATGTCTACTATTTGCTTACTTAACACTCATTTTTGTCATCATTCATTTTTACAAAAAGCATGTATTAGTTTTATAAAGAAAAATATTACCTTGCTGCCCTCACTTTAAAGTACACCACGCTAGATTTTTCAAAAAATAATGTGACAATTCACTTTTCTGGAAAAAAATAAATTCAAATTCCTGTATGACAAACCAAATCTAAAAATAAGTCCCAGATGGATTCAAGAGGTAATTGTAATAAATGAAACCATAAAAAGAACAAAAGGAATACATGTAATATCATCTCAAGGTGAGTACAGCCACTACTACAGGAATTCAAAGAAGAACATTATCTGTAAAAGTTCAACAGATTTGACTACATAAGTCTCAAAAGATTCTATATATTTACTTTTTTAAAAGTTGAGATTCAATGAAAAGACTGGGGAAAATATTTGCAATATGACATTAATAGAAGTAAAGGCAATACAACTTGAGTGGTCAAGGGAAATAAACAGGAAATTACATGCATACCTCATTTTATTTTGCTTCATTTAATTGCACTTCACAATACTGTGTTCTTTATAAGTTCAAAGCCTGTGGCAACCTGAGTCAAGCAAGTTTATCTGCCATTTTTCCAACAGTTGCTTACTTCGTGTCTCTATGTCATATTTTGGTAATTCTCACAATATTTCAATCTTTTTCATCATTATTTTATTTGTTAGGGTGATCTGTAATCAGTGATCTTTGATGTTACTATTGTAATTACTTCGGGGCCCCACCAACCGTGCCCATCTAAGATAGCAAACTTAATAGATAACTGTTGTATGTGTGTGTTCTGACTGCTCCACCTATGCTATTCCCCTGTATCTTTCCCTCTCCTCAGGTGTCCCTATTCCCTGACACACAACAATATGGAAATGAGGCCAATTAGTAACCAGACAATGGCCTGTAAGTGTTCAAGTTATAGGAAGAGTCACATGTCTCTCACTTTAAATCAAAAGCTGGGAATGATTAAGCTTAGTAAGGAAGGCATGTTGAAAGCCACAAGGCCAAAACCTAGGGCTCTCATGCCAAACAGCCAAGTTGTGAATGCAAAGGAAAAATTCTTGAAGGAAATTAAAAATGTTCACACAAACGGTAAGAAAGCAAAATAGCCTTGTTGCTAATATGAAGCAAGTGGTGTGGACAAAAGATCAAACCAGCATAACATTCTGTTAAACCAAAGCCTAATCCAGGGCAAGGCCCTAAAGGTTTTCAATTCTGTGAAGGCTGAGAGATAAGGAAGCTGCAGAAGAAAAGCCTGAAACTAGCAGAGGTTGGTTCAAGAGGTTTCAGGAAATAAGCCATCTCTGTAACATCAAAGTGCAAGGTAAAGCAGCAAGTGCTGCTGTAGAAGCTGCAGCAAGTTATCCAGATGATCTAAGATAATTAATGAAGGTGGCTAAGCTAAACTAATTTTTAATATAGATGAAACAGCTTTCTATTGAAAGAAGATGCCATCAAGGACTTCCATAGCTAGAGAGGAGAAGACAATGCCTGGCTTCAAAGCTTTTTAAAGGATAGACTCTCCTCTTAGGGGCTAATGCAGCTAAGTTGAAGCCAATGCTCATTTATCACTGTGAAAATTCTAGGGTCCTTAATTATGATAAATTTACTCTGCCTGTGCTCTATAAATGGAACAAACCCTGGATGACAGCACATCTGTTTACAACACGGTTTACTGAATATTCTAAGCCTGTGTTGAGACCTACTGCTCAGAAAAAAAAAGATTTCTTTCAAAATATTATTGCTCACTTACAGCGCACCTGGTCACTCATGACCAACAGTTTGATAGAGATGAACAATAAGATTTATGTTGTTTTCATGCCCGCTAACACAACATCCATTCAGTAGCTCGGAAGCACTTCAACTTCCACGTCATATTATTTAAAAAATACATGTTGTGGGGCACCTGTGACAGTCAGTTAAGTGTCTAACTCTTGATCTCGGCTCAGGTCATGATCTCACGGTTTGTGGGTTCGAGCCTCGCATCAGGCTCTGCACTGATGGCACAGAGCCTGCTTGGGATTCTGTCTCCCCTTCTCTCTGCCTTTCCCCCACTTGTGTGTGCTAAGTAAGAAAACTAAAAAAAATAAAAGAAAAAAGAAATATATGTTGTAAGGCTTACAGCTCCCACAGACAGGGATTCTTCTGATGGATCTAGGCAAAGTAAATTAAAAACCTTCTGAAAAGGAATCACCATTCCAGATACCATTAAGAATATTTGTGATTCATGGGAAGAGGTCAAAATACCAACATGAACAGAATTTTGGAGAAATCTGATTGTAACTTTCATGGATGACTTTGAGGGGTTCAGGACTTCAGCAGAGGAAGTAACTGCACATGTGGTGGAAACAGCAAGAGAACAAGGACAAGGAGTGGAACCTGAAAGAGGCTGGGCTCTGGCCCCACGATTCTGGTTCACAGGGTCTGGCATAAGCCCTGGAATCTACAGATTTAAAAGGTGATTCTTGGGGCGTCTGAGTGGCTCAGTCAGTTGAGCATCTGACTCTTGATTTCGGCTCAGGTCATGATCCCAGGGTCTGTGGGATCGAGTCCCATGTCAGGCTCTGTGCCAGGTGTGGAGCTGGCTTGAGATTCTCTATCCCTCCCTCTCTGTCTCTCAAAAAAAAAAAAGAAGTGGAGCCTAACAACTGAAGTTACGACTGACTTGCTGCAATCTCATGATAACGAACAGATGAGCAATTGCTTCTTACAGATGAGCAAAGAAAGTGGTTTCTTGAGATGGAATCTACTCCCAGTGAAGATGCTGGGAAAGCTGTAGAAATGACAACAAAGGGGTTAGAACAACAACGCAGTGGCAGGGTTTGAGGGAACTGACTCCAGTTTCGAAAGAAGTTCTACTGTGTATAAAATGCTATCAAACAGCTTCATACACTACAGAGAAATTGTTCGAGGGTCAATTGATGGGGCAGACTTCACTGTTGTCTTCTTCGAAGAAACAGCCACAGCCACCCCAACCTCCAACACCACCACCCAGATCGATCAGCAGCCATTAGCATTGAGGCAACACCCTCCACCAGAAGAAAGATCGTGACTTGCCAAAAACTCAGATGATAGCATATTTTGGCAATATTTTTTAATTAAGGTATGTACATTTTTTAGACATAATGTTACTGTGCACTTAATTGACTACACTGCAGCATAAACATAACTTTTATATGCACAGAGGGAAAAAAAATCATTTGGCATGCTTTATTGTGTTACTTACTTTACTGCAGTGGTCTGCCATGTGTCTGAGGTATGCCAGTATATAAGAAGGGCCCAAATGATAAACAGTTTTAGATGATTGATTACCCTGACAATCATAGAAATTGACATATAATCAAGATACAGGGACATTTTCCACATGTGTATCAGCAAAGAATTGTAAAATTTTAACATACGGTGCTAGCCTGGATTAAGGGTAACATCCCCACATTCTGCCGCTGGAAGTGAAAACTGGCACACCTCTGGAGCACAATTCAGCACTAAGTAATAAGAGCCCTGAAACTGTGCCTACACTCTGACCCTACAATTCCACTTCCAGAAATTATTATTAGGTAAGATTCAGGGATGAGAAAAAAGATTTAACCTCAAGAATGTTCACACTAAAACATTACAAAGTATACCACTAATAAGGTACTGTGCAGCTCTGCACCACATGGGCAGCTACGCTGTGAGGCAGGTACTCTTGCTTAAGTTAGTAGGAAGGTTAATGGAAAGGTAATTTGCCATTTGTAACAAAAGTCTTTAAAATGTCCAGCAATTTCACTTTCTAGGAATGTATTCCATGTGAACGAAGATTTGTTTTATAAGGATGTAATAACCACAGCATTCTTTTTAATAGCAAAAATAAAAACAAAAATTTTAATTAAATTTCCAAAATTAGAAGCATGGTTAAGTATAAAGTATGATAAAATCCATGTCACTAAAATGACTATCAAGCTGTCAATAAGCTTTTCAATCATTTTAAATAAAATTGGAAAATATTCAGTGGAAAAATAGAGATTCCACTATACAGGAGGGAGGGAAGTGGAAAAACACATTTTTAAAAATAAGGTCTTCAGATGGATTTTGCTAAAGTATCTTCCTGGAACAGTCAACTTGATGTACAAGTGCCTAGAGTGCAAACTAATTTCTCTAAGGTTTCCATGACTCAGGAAAACATGATTTTTATTTTACGCTATGAATGGCACAGAAAACTGAAGTAAAAGTGTGCTAAGTCACACATAAATCAGCTTTATGACTCAGGCATCTGACTGCAACCTTCATGGGTGAATTCAACCTGAGACTCCAGTTTTGCTGTCCCTCTCTCATTACCATCTGATTCATCAGGTCCTCTAACTTCACAATTTCTTGTCCTTCTGGACTCATATGCTCCTTATCCTTTTTAAACTCCTAAATTAAAGGACTGAAGTAGATGACCTCAAAGATCCTTTTAGATTCTTGGATCCCCACTGACTTACAACCACCTTGCACACTGAAAGCACATACATATATATTTTATTGTGGGGGTAGAATAGTACCAACAGGTCAACTTAGGACAGCTAGGCTCTTCCCAAGACCTTTTGTTTCACCTCCAAGATTTTCAACACAATGCTTTCTTTGAGGCCCCCCTTAATTTTCCATTTGTAACAGGGTCCTCATCAACTATTTCCTAAGCCACAGTGCTTTTATATTTTACAGCTCTATTTCAACAATAAACAAGTCATGCTGGGAAGAGTAAGTCAAGGCTGGAAAAAAATTCAGGATACAAAAAGATTTTATCAATCTGGACTATCAAAGCAGATAAAATTTAATAGAGATAAAGGGAAGTTCAGCACTTAGATGCCGAAACTACATGGAAATGATCTGATTTAACTGCACCATGCACACTCACATACACACACAAAAAACCCTTAGGGCAAAAAACCCAAAGTTTAAACTTTGTTTTTCTGCTGTTCTCTTTCTTTTTTTTTCTTAACCTAGTGTTGAAGTAGGAAGGAGTAAAGGTTACTCTCCACCCTGTAAGGCGACAGTGAATGTTGAATACCATAAGCTGTGCTGAGTACACTTTAAGAGGGACAGTAAAAAGTAAATGAAAGGCAGAGGACTAAGAAGCTGATGAGGAGATCTGAAACTGTCAAATAAGAAACATTTGAAGGAAATGGGAATGTTTATTTAGACTGTGGAACAGAAAACCTTAAGAAAAGGACAGCAATCTCAAGGACTACAAAAGCCCTCAAAGTGAAGTAAACTAGTGAAGCCAGCAGGTAGACACTTTAGCAAAATGGAGAGTATATTTAGCATCTAAGGGAGATTACTACCATCAGAAATTGTGAGCTCTGTATCACTGAATCCTCTAAGTTTTTTTCTCAAGAAATGCCAGATAGAAATTTTTATGTGAAATATCCCCATTTCTAAAAGTCGGCTCCCAATTTAAGTTTTTGCATAAACTGGGCAGCCAAATGATTATGTGTGCAGGCCTTATTTGACCCCTGCACACCAGTTTGCAACTCGTGTCCTGGGGAAACATGATGACTACCTTCCAACATCTGAAGAACTGTCACAGAGAAGAGGTATAGATTTGTTTCATACTGCCCTGAAAGGTGACAATTACAGAGGCCAACCGCAGCTCAATTAGGAAAAAGAAAACTCATCTACAAATTCAAATGAGCTGCCCAGGGAGGTTCATGTCATTGTAAATATTCAAATGGAGACAGCTCTGTAAGTACTACTGGCCAGTTCAAGAATTCTGCACTTACTACCACTAAACTTGGTCAAATAAATAAACCTCACCACATCTCACTTTTCTTTCTGACCTTCCTTCCCGCTCAAAAGAAGGAATATTGTTAACATTTAGTCTCCTATCTCTCAAAGTTACTGTAAAGATCAAAACCCATGTGACCAAAAAAAAAAAAAAAAAAAAAGAGTACTATATGATGCCAAAGAACTACAGTCATTTAAGACATATTACAACCTACCATCATAAGGTATTTATGTATTTCTTTTATTATACAAGCTAGGCGTATATTCCCAACCTAATTCATTTTTTATTCCTCCCACAGATCAAACATTTGCTGCAAAAAATGTTTCAAAGGAAGGTGGAAAACAAGGTTAAACTGACAACAATATAAGAAGATAGGATAACAGAGTAAACTGTCACCAAAGCAAACATCCAGGATGTTAATCATTAATATCACCGACCAGTCTAAAAGGTATTGTGCACAAGCAGAGGAATATACAAAAGGTAATGACATGTGTGTGAGGGGCTGATCCACTAAGGCAGGCACTGGTAAACTACAGCCAGCTGCCTGTTTTGTAAATAAAGTTACAGTGGAACACAGCCTTGCTCATTCAATTATGGATTGTATGTATATACTACTGTATTTATTTATTGTAATATGTATCACATATATGCTGCTTTCACCCTACAGCAGCATAGCTGAAATGCTGCAAAGCCTAAAATAGTTATTATTTGGCCCTTTACAGAAAAAGTTTACCTACTTTTCTGTAAAGGTACTCTCAGGTTACAAACCACACAGGTGACTGAATACTGAGACATAGTTCATCTTCCTATGGTTCCATCCCTGAAAAAGTTTACCTACTTTTCTGTAAAGGTACTCTCAGGTTACAAACCACACAGGTGGCTGAATACTGAGACGTAGTTCATCTTCCTATGGTTCCATCCCTGGAATGTTACTGGGTCATTCTGGTGCAAAATCCTACACTAAACATTATGGCCTAGGTGTAGGGGAGGCAAATATGCTGCTAAATGGAGACTCCATATTCCTCTTACATACTCAAGATTACAAAATTTTTAATCCTGCCTCTCTTCCACCTAGTAACATCAGCAAAGAGAGGTGAAAAATTCCCAGTGTACAGGAGATGGGACTGGTTCAGGCAGGAAAAAATGGTGCTTCTAGGTGAATCTACCTCTGTCCCTCTTAAGTTCTCAGACTCCCATGTGTCTGAGCCCCACTATTTTCATGGAACATACAAATACATGAAAAATCTTTTCTTTCCTCTTATCCTATCATACGTCTTCAAAAGAGTTACCAAAAACTATGAGGGAATAAAAATAAAATGGAAATATGCTAAAATAAGTTTTCTGATATAAACTTAATATCCAGCAGAAATAAGTGCACAGTGTTAGGACTTTACGAAAGATTCATATTCCTTGACTCACTCTTAAGTTACTACATGCAAAGACACTCAAATCTCTACCAACAGTAGATCTAGAGGGATCTTCATTTTTCTAATACCTGACTCTATTTCTACTTCAGCAATATTTCCAATCCTCCTCCCAGGACTACTTACCAGTCTCACCTCAGGTAGGGACCACACACACACACACACACACACACACACACACACACACACACACCCCTGCCACCACCTCACTCCACACCACCCGTCAATGACTTTCCACACAACAGCAAGCCTAGTGTCGTGAGGGAAAGGGCACGTCCTTATCTTACCACCACATTCTTCTGATAGCATTCAACCATCCTTTGAACCTTCCACAGTATCATACAAATCCACTTCTCAGGCCCAACCCCTGACCCATTTCTAACTTGTCTTTTTACTCATAGGTTACAACTCTGAGGCCTCATCATTAAGAGATTCCAACTACCCACCAAACATTTAATGCCAGTTTTTTCCCTAGAAAATGGAGAGAAATATGAAGAAATGAAGACACATTCTTTTCAATATTTGGTTAGTAGCTACGCCCACTGAGAGCACTGACCATTCTCTTTGGGTATTGAATAAAAATTTCGAGTATTCCGAAGATTCACAATTCTAATTCTCTTCTAGAAAGTATTTAAGCTAGCATCCCACATACTTATGAGTACTTAGGACTCCTCAGGCTCCCCCAGAAGATCAGGAAATTCCCACAGGATAAGGTATTTTTAACTCACCAAATAAGAGTTTTAGAAGACAGCCTTTCTTTCATCAGGAAATATTGAAAAGCCTCCTTGCTAAATAAGTTGTGGAGAATGCTTAGATTCACTCAAGACTATCAAGACCCCACAGGTTACTATCCCAGGCACTCTAGATATATCGTATAATAACTGGACAGAGTGCAAGACTAACCACTAAGCAAAACAGGGAAAAATTCAGATAGTCTCCATGACCACAACACACAAAGATCTTTTTAAAACAAAAGAAAATATGGAGAGCCCAGCCTTAAAAAGTGAAGCTACCTAAATTAGAGGAAAAATTGGACAAAGTGAGGGGAAGAACTGCCAAAGACACCTCTTAAGTAAATCACATATGGGGCGGGGGGAGGACACACGTTGTTCTGCATTGCCTCCTCCCCCTCCTCCTCCATGGGAGTTGAACCAAGAGGATTTGATGAAGCCCTTGGAATTTTTTAAAAGGAAAGAAAAGAAGTTCACATCTACCAAATTCAAGTCTTTTGAGAACTACAGATACCTAAAAAGGAACTGAACCACTGGCTCAATGTGGAGAAGAGATAAACATTCTATCTGGCAGCCCTGCCTGATCTTCAAAAGGTTCGCGATTTGTACTGTCCCCTGCAGCGCACGGGTCGGGTCACTGGGCTAAGATTTCAGTAGTGCAGACAGGCACCCTGCAGCCCTTTTGCCCAAGCAGCGCTAGGCCCATCGCTACACAGCTGGGCCTGGGCACAAGAGCCCCAAATGCAGAGAACAGCGGCACCTGAACCCTCGGACAGGAAGTGGCTATTCTGACTGAGGGCTTATGATCAAAGGAGGTGAACCCCGTGAAAAGAGCCAAAGGAGAAACAGCTGCGGGCGACTGTGTCTGAACGCAGCGCAAAGCAGATGTGGGAGTGTGTGCACCGGGAACATGGGAGGGAGGCAGACATGGGCTGCCCCTTCGTCGACAGAAGATGCTCTTACACAAGCAGCTGGACAAACACAGGGGGCAGGAGGATGGAGGGCTTAGGGAACAGAAGACGCTGCACAGCTGAAGCCGAGCTTCCAGAAGAAGAGGTGGAGGTGGGAGCGCAGCCCCAAACTGAGGCTACAAGGGGCGCCGGGGAGAGGGAGGGGCGTGTTAGAACCCCCGGAACCCGGCTAACCCCTCCTTGCTGGTGGCTAAGGCCCTGGAGGTCCTCTCCCCAGTTCCTCGAGACGTCTGGGAAGGCCTACTCCGAAGCTGCACGCCCCCGCCGCGCAGAGCAGCAGTCTCCCCAGGGCTCCCGCGGCCCCAGCACTGCCGGACCCGGTCCCTCCCGCCTGCCCGGTGCCCAGCGCTCAGGGCCAGCCCCAGGATCCCTACCACGAGCCGCTTCCTGGTCGCCGCTTCCCTGCTCGGGGCCCCAGCCGCCGCCGTCGCCAGGAGTCCGACCGGCTTCCAGCTCAGGGACGAGCCTCCGCCGCCTGTGCGAAACTCGGGTGCCCAAGAGCCGCTCTCGCCGCCTCCCGCCCGCCTTCCAGGCCGCGCCGGATCCTCCGCTCCCCCTGCCGGTGGGCAGCCATTTCCGACAAGCGTCTGCGGAACTTGCCGAAGTGCGCCGGGCCGGAAATGGCCGAACCCGGGCTCTCACGAGCCGAGGGGCGAGGGGCGGGGGCGACTTTCCGGGCAGCGCCCGAAGGGCCGCCGAGGCCTCGGGCTCAGCCGCCGGGTTCGCCAGGGTCCAGGAACTGTGGCGGCGGCGACAGAGCCGGGGATTGTGGGAAAGCGAGTGCGAGGGCGGCCAGCCGGGCGAGCGGGAAGAAAAGACGCGGCAGGTCCCCTGAGCCTTCAAACCAGCGCCCTACAAATGCTCCTCGTCCTTTAGAGAAACCTACCTATGGAGTGCGGAGAGAATGCCCCCGACAGTTCTGGAACAGGTTGCGACTACGACAGCCTCAGCTGCTTCGAGCGGGCCCAGTGAAATTCAATCCAAAAATAAACCCAGACCCGTAGAAAAGGCCCTCCTAAATGAGCTGACCGGCTCCAACAATGGACTGGAGTTTTGAAACACTTTTAATATTTAACAACAAAGAAAAGGCCAGGCGGCATGCATGCTTCGGGGAAAAAACAAAAACAAAAAGCCCGGGGCTTTGCAAAAACAATAGCTTAATCCAGTCGTGTGGCAAGATCAACCAAAACTAGGAGGGAAAAGAAATACCGTTTGAAACACTTAAGAGCCAATCCCTGTGAATCTGAAAATGCACATATTCTACAATCCTAAGAGACACTCCAACACCTGCAAAGTCAGGACAAGATTTTTAGGGTAACTGGAACAATGGGGGTGGGCGAAGGAACTCTACCAATCTTAAAAGACACACCTGATCATTATTGTTAACTCAAGAATGAGTTTAAACCATCTAAAATCTATAAGTGCAGTAAAATCTGAGATTAAATTTGCTTCAACATTTTTTTTTTTTTTAGCATGTTTTTAATCCCCAAAAGGCAGGGCTTCTATTCCAGGGTTTCCTAAGCAGGAAACCAAAAACACACCAGAACCTGGAGAAGCTGAGGAGGGCCAGGGGCCGGCTCCCATCCCTGTGCGTGGGTGGTCTGGTAGTTCAGAGGAACTGCACCCCCTGAGACAGGTCCACAGCTGCCATGTAACCCATCCAAACACCCTTCCTGCTGGAGCCCAGGCCCACGCTCTAGCTAGGAGGCTGAGAAACCATTGAAGATTGATTAGTTTCCCACAGGGGACAGTTTGAGCTCAGGATTCCATCTGCAAAACAAAACTTTAAAAAAAACCTAGCAAACTGTTTTCCAGAACATACTCTTCATCTCTCCACACCCATCAGCCCCTCCTCTTTCTGATCCTCCTTTTTCTTCTTTCTTGACACCTCCTTACTCACCCCTATTTCCCTTTCTTCTCATACCTCACTGTTTTCCTTACCTTTATTACTTTATTGTAATAATTTCACTATGAACAAATATCCAGAGCCTCACCACCATTACATATGTACAAAAAAAATTTTCTTTTATCAATGTGTTCAGGAAAGTCATAGAGGGGGAATCAAATTTTTAAAAATGAGAACCATTCCAGGAAGTGAAAATGAGGAAAACTGTTGCCCGAATATCCTGAAAAATCTGAAGTTGGCTTTTTTCTTTTCTCTTTCTCTTTTTTTAAACAGTTCATCTTCCTGGCTCTCCTCCAGAGGTGTGTGGCAGCAGGCAGAAGTCTGGCAGTGTGGGAGGAGACACAGGCCCAGAAGCTATGGTAAGAATTACCAGGTATTGGTTCATCTCCACGCTGACAAGAGAGGACCTGCAAATAGCTGCTACCTGAGGACTCAGCCTAAATAACTTCTTACACTTTTGAGTGAATTAACACATTGTTTCACCACCTGGTGGTGCCTATTCTTAGGATAGGCAGGCTTTAAGACGAAAAAGGGATACCCAACCAAAATATGATGTATCGTTGACTTTACTGGAGCCCCTAATGCCGACCATCCTCTTCCTTTGGCTCTTTTGAGCCTGTCCTCTCTCGTATCTCCTTCTCTCAAACAGTTCTAGCTCAGTCTCTTCCTCTGGTTCCTGTTCCTTCTCCTGACTCCTAAGAGGTGTTCTCTGAAAAGATATGACGGGCTACTTTCTTCTTCTTCTTCTCCACACTCTGTTGCCAATTTCAGTCAGCTCCCTTGCATCATCTGCACCTTTAAGCAGATCCCTCCCTATGGCGCTCCAGTCCCTGTCTTCCAGCTATACTCCAGACACCATCACATCATCGTCATACTCTTAATACATGTTTTATAAATACTTAATTGCCAAGCAATAAGCTAAACCCTTTATAGGCATTGTCTCATTTTAATCCTTACAGGGAGATATCAGTGTATAGACGGAGAACTGAGACATTAAGAGGCTAAATAAAGTGCCCAAGATCACAGAGTGAGGTGTGAAGTACAAATGGAACTCCAAGTCCTCTGAACTCCAAAGCCAGTATTCTTCACCAGAACAATCAGATTGTCTCACCAGGACTTTATTATTTTTTTAATGTCTATTTATTTATTTATTTATTTACTTATTTATTTATTTATTTATTATTGAGAGAGAGAGCACGCATGAGCAAGTGAGCAGGGGAGGGGCAGAGAGAGAATCCCAAGTAGGATTTTATTGTGTGTGTGTGTGAGACAGAAAGCGAGAGAGAGAGTGAGAGAGAGCAGGGGAGAGGCAGAGAGAGAGAGAGAGAAAGAGAGTGAATCCCAAGCAGGCTCCATGCTGTCACAAACTGTGAGATCATGAATCAATTCTAGAGCCAGAATCAAGAATCAGACACTTAACTGACTGAGCCACCCAGTCACACCTCACCAGGACTTTAAACTTAGTATATCCCACACTGAACTCATCTTTACTGCTTCCCCCTTTGCTCCCCTCAAATGTCCTTTTGATAATATTGATAATGGTGTTACCATTATTTTTCCTAACTCAGAAACTCAAACCTGGCACCATCTTGACTTCTCTCTTTACCCTCACACTAAATCAAATTCTAAGACTCGAAGCCTTCACCTACATTTATTGTCTCTACTTTGTATTTTGGAACTTAATCAAAATAGTTTTGCATTGTTCTTTAACAATCATATATGCAGATCTTTATCTGCTCCAGGAGCCTATGGGTCTTCTCTCTAGAGCACAGTCATAGGGACTCTGCAGTACCCAGTCTCTCTCTTTCTGTTCCAAATTTTAAATTCCCAGAAAAGAGACATGATTGTCCTGGCTTGTCTCCTGTGTCAACCCCTCGATCAATCAGCTTTGGCTAAGCAGCAGGTCAGCCTTGTCTAAATACAGCAATTAGAGCCTCTCATATAAATAGGGCTTGTTCCGAGAAAAGGAAACGGCATACACCATTGTTCATTTGTTCATTCATTCCATCAACAAATACTTGAGCACCCTCTCAAAATATATTCTGGGTTTTTTCATATATGCAAAATGTTTACAACCTAACCCTACCCTCATACCATGAAATACACAACATAAAAAGATAAGAAATCACCAGATAAAGTGCATAACAATATTCACCCATAAGAGACTACCAATTCAATTGCATGTGATGGAAAATAATTCAGCACACCCTGTATGAGCCTGTGGTGGTGAAAGTACTCAGCAGTGGGGCCCCCCGGGTGGCTCAGTTGGTTGAACATCCGACTTCGACTCCAGTCACAATCTCATGGTTTACGAGTTCAAGCCCCACGTCGGGCTCTGTGGGGACAGCTCAGAGCCTGGATCCTGCTTCGGATTCTGTGTCTCCCTCTCTCTCTGCCCTTCCCCCACTCATGCGCGTGCTCTCTATCTCTCTCTCTCTCTCTCAAAAATAAATAAACATTAAAAAAAGTAATCAGTAGTAATGTGTGCATATTCTACAAAACAAGCTCACAAACAGCACCGTGAGGAATAGACAGAAACAGAAAACTACCTAAAGTCCATCAGTAATAGACTAGATCAACAAAGTATAGTGTATTCACCCAAATGACTACTTTACAGCAATGAGAATGCTCTACAAATACATACAACAATACTGATGAATCTCACAAACAATGCTAAGCAAAAGAAGCCAGACACAAAAAGGTACATAGGATATGATTCCATTTACAAAAAGTATAAAACCAGGCAAAAGTAATATACCTGTCAAGAGCAATGACAAGAGCAGGAGTGCCTGGGTGGCTCAGTCGATTAAGTGTCAGACGACTCTCAATTTCGGCTCAAGTCATGATCTCACAGTTCATGAGATCGAGCTCTGTGTTGGGCTCTGTACTAACAGCGCAGAGCCTACTTGGGATTCTCTCTATCCCTCTCTCTCTCTCAAAATAAATACATAAACTTTAAAAAAAAAAAAAAAAAGTAGCAGTGACCAGAGGAGAACAAAAGGAGCTGCATGGGTACTGGTCATGCGCTATTTTGTGAGCTGCATGCTGCTTACACAGGTTATCAGTTTGTGAAAATTCATCAAGTTGTACACTTATGTTAGTATCCTTCGCTATATGTGTATTATCCCTTAATAAAAAGATTTTTCAAATAAGTAATTCATGGGGGCACCTGGGGGGCTCAGTTGGTTAAGCATCTGACTCTTAATTTCAGCTCAGGTCATGATCTCACAGTTGTGAGTTTAAACCTCGTGTCGGGCTCTGCGCTGACAGCATGGAGTTTGCTTGGGATTCTCTCTCTCCTCTCTCTCTGCCCTCCCCCACCTCAAGATAAATGAATAAACTTAAAAAAAGTAATTCATGGGCAAAACGAGCCTTTAAGCACCCTTGAACATTGTCACTATAAATATCCTAGAGTTGCCAATTACTGCACATACCTGCACCATTACACCACCTTCTTAGAGACCGTAAGCCACTATCAGCCTTTGCATATCGCCACCATTCTTATCACATGGCCTCATCCCCTTCAGCCCCAGCTGACTGGACTTCCTGCTCATCTGGAAACTTGGGAGCAGAACACGTGAAGCTGAGTCAGGTGATAAGAGTGCTTCATCTAATAAACTGTATGGAACTGGGAAAAAAATAATTCCTGGACATACGCACAGCAATAAGCCAAGAACGCTGGTCTGCAGAAAACAGAGCCAACACACAGAAGGAAGCAAACAAACCTGTGAGAAATGGAGGGGAAAGCTTCAGAGGCTGCTCACTCTCCAGCTCAAGTCTCATATATCCCAGCTGTCACTGGGTATCCATGAGATTGCTCATGTTGCCTTACTACTGAAAAAAAGAAAGAAAAGAAGACCTTACTTATTTAAGCTAGGGTGAATATGTTTCTGTGTGTGGAATGTATAGTCTCATTTAGTCCTTTTAACAACCCTATATGGTTCAGTTCCATTATGAGTCCCACTTCACAGTTGAGAAAACTGAAGCCCAGGGAGGTTATATGTAACTTGTGTAAATCACACACCTGGTAAGTGGTGGTGCCAGGATTTGGACCCAAGGAGTCTGACTCCAGAGCCTGAAATCTGAAAACTATCCTACACTGCAGTGCAACAGAAATGCAGAAAACGGCAATGTGATTTCTATGTTGCATTAATGGATTTAACTAAAGCATCTGATTCCGTTAAATGAGTTCAAATGTAGAAATGGTACAAAAGATTAAAAGACTGGCTGCCTAAGAAGTTGGTAAGCATTTATTTCTTTCACAAGGGAATTATACTTTGAGTTGTAGATGTTAGAGAAATATAAAACGCATGCAGTGTGACAGATTATACTAATGAGACTGTGTTATTATGCCAGGAAATTTATCTTATAGATTTCAGCAAAATGCTCTCCTAGAAGATCCCTGCTGGTTACCTGTTTCTCCCAAAATGTTAATATCCAGGAGAAGGGGGGTTTAGTCTCATGGAAGGAGGAATTGATAAAAGTTAACTTCAAGTCTTAAGGAGAGAGGCACCGGTGGTCACTTTCCATGAAGGTAGCTGCCAGACCCACAATCCACTCAGCAAGGCTGCTAGATCAATCACAGGCAAGCCACTGGTGACCCCCAGCAACCTTCAAAAGGTATGATTCAGGAATTATCAGTGAGTTTAAGTCAGGTAAGAACTTGTTCTATCAGTAATGCTTTGATTTTAAAGGAAAGTGCTGACAACCACTATTCAAGATCTTTTCTATATATAAATGATTGAGCAATTTTTGTGGCTTATAATTAGAACAATGCATGACAATTTCCAGATTGGAGTTCCAAGGTTACTCTTTCCCTTTGGTCCATCAGTGCCAAAAAGACAAAAGGTCATCTTCTGAGGCTCCATGGATAGCACTCACTAGCCTGCTAAGTGGCTCACTCTGAAAGTCCTGGCTTTGATGTTATCTTTTAAAAGTGGCTGTTTTTTATCTGGCAAAAGGTGCAACAGTTCGGATGTTTTGTAAAATACTTTGTAGTAAGAACACTGAGTTAATATCAGGTCCAAAACAAAACACACATTATTGTCAGAAGACGGTTTGTTAACTCCTTGCCTCATGTCACAGTACTCACTATCTTGCATGTGGCTGTGAAAAATAAATTTTGTACTAGTTTCACATTCATTAGGAAGCTTAGCATGGCTCAAACCTGTCACTTACATAAGACTTATAATCTGTAATGACCAATTAACATTCTAAAAATTAGCTGTCGTCCCTAAAATATAACCTATCTGTCTCTAAAGTCCCTTCTTCCTTCAAGCACTGTTTCCCCTGTGAGTTTTTATTCCCTCCCCACCATGTCGGCACAGCTTGCAGAGGCAGTCAGGTTTGACCATCGGTAGATATCAAATGCCACCAAAAGCTTGCTCCTGGTAGTTCCAAGTAATGATACAAATGTCCCCCCAAGGCAAAAATACAGGCACCTAACATTTACCCTAAATTATGCCAGTGAGGAGTAAAACTGTGCTCAGTTTTACAACAACATGCCACAACATGGCATGTCTGAGTGTTTGCAGAATTTAGCATAATGAGAGTTGTAACCAGGAAGAAGGAGAAGGAGGAGAAGAAGAAAAATCAGGCAGAGCATTGATAAAGTTCCAATGTCACATTGTAGCTCTATCACTTCAGGATTGTCCTTACACCAAAAAAGCTACCCATACATTCAAAAAATCAACTACTCACTACTTAAAAATGCCTCACATAAACAAGGCACTCCAATTGAAAATGGGCAGAATGTCATAGAAGTACTTACAGAACATCAATTAACTTCTTAGTTAACCCATTTAGCTATAAAATCAAAATTGAAAGCAAAATTTCTGAAAATAATAATACTAAAAACTTTTTAAAACTTTAAAAATATATATAAGTTGGTAATAACATGGAGTTCATGTATATTTAAAAAACAAACAAACAGTAGTTTCTACCAACCATTATCAAGAAAAAAATGTGTAGGTTTTAAACCAACTCATGAATGTTTACAGTAAGATTTTATTGAAGAGAAGGTTTTTCACTATTTTCCTAAATATTGCTTGAGATTAATTCTCAACCTAAATGATAAGAGCATGAATCTAGTGGGACCCAGTCAATGCCAGAACAAACTAATCACTGATCCCTTCCTCAATCCATGCCTTCAGCCTTGCAAATACTATGCCACAGGTCAAAAATGAAACCAAATGAAAATGTGACATTTCTCCAAATCCATCAATTCAGTGGGCTAAAATTAACAACCCAAAGCTCACTCCTAATGGACAGTTTCAGATATTTCATCCTCACTTTTTTAAAAAAGATTTTATTATTAAGTAATCTCTACACCCAACAAGGAGCTTGAACTCACAACCCTGAGATCAAGAGTCGCATGCTCCACTGACTGAGCCAGCCAGGCACTCCAGATGTTTCATCTTCTGTAAAAAGGGACACACATGATAACATTGTGTGGGTTATAAGGAAATGCATATCTCTAAAATGAAGAAGGGATTATTGAAGTTTATTTATTTATTTTGAGAGAGGCAGAGAGAGTGTGAGCAGGGAGAATCTCAAGCAGGCTCTGCACTGTCAGCACAGAACCAGACACGGGGCTCAAACTCATACAACTGGGAGATCATGACCTGACCCAGAATCAAGAGTTAGGCCCTCAACCAGCTGAGCCACCCAGGTGCCCAAAGAGGTGATTGTTTAGAAAAAAGATGATTGAAATAAATGAAGAAAATAATCCAAAAATATATTAACTATATATTAACTAAATATGAAAATACTTTAAAAGTTCAAATACCACCACGCATTTGTATTACTTTTATGTACATTTAACTATGCTGCAATGATGTTCAATTTTTTTTTTAATTTTTCAACATTTATTCATTTCTGAGAGACAGAGAGACAGAACATGAGTAGGGGAGGGGCAGAGAGAGAGGGAGACACAGAATCCGAAGCAGGCTCCAGGCTCTGAGCTGTCAGCACAGAGCCTGACGCAGGGCTCGAACCCACAAACTGTGAGATCATGACCTGAGCCAAAGTTGGAAGCTTAACCGACTGAGCCAGCCATGCACCCCTGTTCAATTTTTTTTTTAAGTTTTATTTGTTTTTTGAGAGACAGCGTGTACAAGTAGGGGAGGGGCAGAGAGAGAAGGGTACAGAGGATCCGAAGCGGGCTCTGTGCTGACAGGCTGACAGCAGCAAGCCTGATGTGGGGCTCAAACTCAGGAACCATGAGATCATGACCTGAGCTGAAGTCAGACAATCAATTGAGCCACCCAGACACCCCAATGTTCAATTTTTTGTATTTCATCTTTAATTAGCTTAAATAATAAACACTTAAATATTCGTAGGAACACAAATAATAAAAAACACATAAACTGATAAATATTTGCCAGCTCTGTGGCTTCCTTCAAGCTCACAAGCATAATTTTATAAAATTGCTATCTTTATGTATCAACCATTTCAATTTCTTCCTTTTTCACTTACTTTGAATGGATTATTATGTGTTTCTACATCATTCTCATAGTCATCTTTACAGGTACTAGAACATTCCATATCTGTTCTCAGTAGTTCCTGAATGATAGTTTGTAGACCAATATAGGATGAAATTTTTGTCAGTCCACAGTTAAATGAGAAAAGCAAAGGCAAGTTATTGAGGTTTCAATTTTATTCAATTTAAAGATTGTCCTTTATTTTGAGATTATGTCCTTTCCCCTTTCTTGTGTTAAAATTTGTTTTTATGAAATGATAGTGATGGCAGCTTTTTAAAAATCTTCCTTACATGACAGAATATTGAGACATATTTAGTTTGGTTCCCTGCTCCCACCCCACCCCCGGACCACCAATTACTTGTTATTTTACTAGTCCATTAAATCCAGAAGTCAGCTAACTATCTAACTACACCCCTCCATTTTAAAATATGAGCCCACACAGACACACAAACACCCAAAATGTTTTTGGAAAGACTTCTATGGTAACCAGCCTCCAAAATGTCCCTAATGATCTCTCTCCCTAGTATTTCTACCCTCATATAGTATTTCCACACTGTACCACAGATGATCTATGTGACCAACAGAACGCTGCAGAAGTGATGGTGTGTCACTCCTGAGATTAATTTATAGAAGGCATTTCAGCTTTCACTGTGGTTGTTCTTTTTTTTTTTCAATCACTCACTCTGAAAGGAGCTAGATGCCATGTCATGAGAAACAGTGTAGAGAGGCCCCTGTGGTGAGGAAGTGAGGCTTCCTGCCAACAGCCATGTGAGTGGGATTGGGGAGCAGATCCTCCAGCCCCAGTCTAGCCTTCAGATGATGCTGCTGCCTCTGAAAGACCCCAAGCCAGAACCAACCAGCTAAGTGCCCCCTGAATTCCTGACATATAGAAAATAAGAAATAATAAGTAGTTGTGTTTTAAATTATTACATTTGAGATAATTTGTTATGGAACAACAAATAACTAACGCGACTCCTGTATCCCTTTTCAGCTACAAGATGAATATGACAAAACTGCTGAGCATGTTTGTGTTCATGCCTGTGTGGGGGGGAGAAAGGATTAGCAAGGACTGTGATCTCAATTATCCTGACTTTAGTTTACATACACTGACTCTTCCCTTCTCCATTGCTTTTTCTACTTTTCTCATATTGACCAGAGCACTTGGTAAACTGAATAATCCATCTCTAGCAAAGGAATCAATTCTATAAGTTTTTATAGGCTTAGTTAAAGGAATCATTCTATGTAAATGTGGTATTTTATCAAAGTTTAGAAATCTGGTAAATTTCTATTGACAGAATCCCTCACCTTAGCTGTCAAATCTTTCCTAGATCCATCCCTACCTCAACAGAAGAAGATCTCTCATGTGCATTGAGAAAATAGAAGCAATCCCTTTCAATTCTCTCCTCCCACATTTACACCATCTTTAAACTCTGAGGTGAAAAAAAAATTATTTCAGCAGCTGATGCCAGAGCTCCTCTTAGGAATAGAAAATACCTTATTGAGGAAACTATCTTGATATGACACCTGGAGTATGGAGGAAGAAAGCTTGGCTTGTAACAAAACTGTAAAACAGAGATAGCTAAACAGATCTGGATAAAAAAGAAGAAGAAGATGAAGGAGGAGGAGGAGGAGGAGGAGGAGGAAGAGAAAAAGAAGAATATGAAGACTGGAACAGGGCAAAGAGGACAGGAAATGGGAGGAGAGTAAGAAGAGATGAGGCTTAAATAATGGTGTGGGAGGCTGAAGGTTGGGGAGTGAGTTCCAGTGATGGGGGAGCTGAAAGCATGTTTAAAATAGAAATATCTATTATTGGACTTCACATTGTTTGTGTTGCTAAGGATATAAAATCCCTGAAGTCTTCAGTAATATCTGACATATGCACAAGTGCCTTATGTGAGTGATTTGGGGGGAGATCAAGGGAAAAAGATGTAGAGGGGACTGGTCTGAGTTCTACAGCCAGGTCAGATGGAAATAAGGAATAAGAACATGGGAATTGAATTACAAGTGAGACGAATTTAATAGAAGCAAAACTCAAAAGCTAAAGAAACTATTAGATGAGCTCGCAGGAATTAACAGAAATCTTGGAATAGGCATTGAACTTCCACATGAAATCCCAATGTGGAATGGGAACTTAAGTCAATTTTACTTAAATCTCAAAAAAAAAAAATCTATCTTAACTGACATCTGGGTCCATATTCATGGATTATTCTCTCATCTGTTCTGGCCTTTGACAAAGGGATGTCCAAGACTAGCACTCTCTTTTTTAATGTGATCTGATATCCTTCCTTCCTCTGACCTTGCTCTGTCAATTATTCTCTCTAATACATATAGTCAATATTCTCCCCATTACAGAGGAAATCTCACTGCTTATACCCCCACTGCTTATACACAGGCTCAGGCCCAGGCCCAAACTACCACCATCTTACAACACCAGATTTGAATTCCCAAAGATTTAGATTTTGAAACCTTGATTTATTATTAGTCGGGTAACCGTGGGCATATTACTTAACCTCTATATGCTCTCCTCACTATAATTTTCTCATCAGAAAATGGGGATAATAATAGTACACACCTCACAGGAATACAGTAAGGATTAACCTAGATAATGAGTATAAATTGTCAGTCCAGTGCCTGGCAAATAGCCCTCTTACTTAACTGCTATCATCATCATCATTCACCAGAATTCTCAAAAGAGTAATCTCTACTCTATGTCCACTTCTCTACCACCATTCACTCTTTCATATCCAGAAAGCTGGCTCCTGTCAAACTACTGAAATTGCTCTCATTATGGTAACCAGAGACTTCCTCGTTCAGTAATGCCAGTGAAACTTCTCAGGCCTCCTTTTGGAATTCTTCTTAATCCTCTACACTTAGCTTCTTGAAATGGTTCAATCCTGGCTTCTCAACACATCGCTCTCTCATTACCCTCTCTCTTTTCTCTCACTGAATCTTCTTTCCCCACCACCCTTTAAATGTTGGTGTGCCATCATCTTCCATTCTCATTGAGCACGTATTCATGACTTTAGCAGCCAGACCACTACCCTGAACCAAGACCCTTCTTCTGAGCTCCTGAGCCAAACTGCCCACTAGGTATCTTGCCCTAGGTGTTTCACAAACCCAGCCAGTCACCCAAACCATGTTTATAGGTACTGTTAGCACAATCATCATTCTGACTTCCCCAATTCTTTCCCTCCCCTCGTAGTCATTTTCCTGATTAACACCAGCTGTGATTCTTCCTGTTTCCATCCTTGACCTCACTGTAGTTCCAAGTGGGCTTTAGAGTCACATGGGCCTGGGTCCAAATACTAACTATGATGGTTCTCGGCCAAATTACTTAACCTCTCTGACCTCAGGTTTTTGTGGTGATGAAATGAGATATCACATGCAAAATGGCCAGCACACAGTAGGACTTCAGCAAACACTCCCCTACACCTCTTCCTTCGGGTCTTCTTCACCACCTGCTGAAATACAATATCTACCTATTTGGTCTCTCTTGCCCTTTTCTCCTCCAAATTGCCCTAGTCTTTCTTATAAATAAATAAATAAATAAATAAATAAATAAATAAATAAATGTGATACTATTATCCCTTTGCTTACAAATCTTCAACATTTTCTTTTTTCCTATGGAGCAAAGTCCAAATTCCTTAACATGGTAAGTTCCAACTGGCTTTCTGGTTCCTTCTCTCCCAGACCAGTTACTCTAAAATACTGGCTGCTCACCAGCTATTTCTGTACATACTAGCTTACATCTCTGCACATGTGAATCCCTCTGGCTATAATTCCCTTCCTGTGCCCAAGTTCTTTTGTCCAACTGGCAAGTTTATTCATCCCCCTTAAGACTTACCTCAAAAGATGTCACTTATATGGCAACAAAAGCTCAGCCACCAAAAAGTAAACAAGTTTAAAAGCTTCTGCACAGCAAGAAGACAATAAAATGAAAAGGTAAACTACAGATTAGAAGAAAACATTTGCAAACCATATATCTGATAAGAGTTAATATCCAAAATACAGAAACAACTCCTACAATTCAGTGGCAAAAAGGAAAAATTTTTTTTTAAATGGTAAAAGTCCTGAATAGACAGTTTTCCAAAGATAACCATACAAATGGTTAGCAAGTACAAAAAAGGTGCTCAGCATCACTAATCATCAGGGAAATGCATATCAAAACCATAATAAGATATCACCTCATACTTGTTAGGATGACTATCATCAAAAAAGTAAGAGATAACAGGGACCCCTGGGTGGCTCCATTGGTTGAGCGTCCAACTTCAGCTCAGGTCATGATCTCACGGTTGATGAGTCCTGGTTCATGAGTCCATGGTTCGAGTCCTGCTTTGGACTCTGTGCTGTCAGCGCAAAGCCTACTTTGGGTCCTCTGTCCTCCTGTCTCTCAACCCGTCTCCTGCTCGCTCTCTATCAAAAATGAAAAAAAGACTAAAAAAAAAAGATACAAGATAACAAGTGTTGGCAAGGATGTGGAGAAAAGGGAACCCCTGTGCACTGTTGATGGGAATCTAATTTTGGTACAGCCACTTTGGAAAAAAGTATGGAGGTCCCACCCCCCAAAAAAGAACTACCATATGACCTGGCAATCCCTAGTCTGGGTATATATCCAAAAGAAGTAAAGTCATTACCTTGAAGAAATACCTGCACTCCCATGTTCACTGCAGCATTCTTCACAATAACTGAGACATGGTGAAAACTTAATTGTCCATCAATGGACAAATGCATAAAAAAATTTGATATACATTTATGCCATAACTGTATTACATATGTGTATGTGTGCACATGCACCCACACACACACACAAACAATAGAATGTTATTCAGCCTTAAAAAAGAAAGAAATCCTGCCATTTGTGACAACTTGGATGAGCCTGAAGGACATTAAGCTGAGTGAAATAAGCCAGATGCAGAAAGAAAAAGACTGCATGATGTGACTTATATGTAGAATCTAAACAAGTCCAATACATAGAAGCAGAGAATAAAATGGTGGTTTCTAGGGGCCTGGGGGTGGGGGAAATGGGGGAAATGTTGATCAGAGGGTACAAAGCTGCAATTAAATGGGATGAATAAGTTTATAGATCTAATGTACATCATGATGACTATATTTAATAATATTGTATTGAACATTGGCAATTTGCTAAGAGGTTAAATTTCAGGTACTCTCGCCACAAAGAAGAAAAACATGGTAACTACTTTTGGGTGAGGAAGTGGATTTGTTAATTAGCTTGATTGCAGTCATCATTCCACTATGGATATACATACAAAATCATGTTGTATGCTTTAAATATATAAATTTTTTATTTAAAATTTTAAAAAGTTTAAGGGGCGCCTGGGTGGTTCAGTCGCTTAAGCGTCCAACTTTGGCTCGGGTCATGATCTCGCAGTTCGTGAGTTCGAGCCCTGCATTGGGCTCTGCTCTGACAGCTCGGAGCCTAGAGTCTGCTTCAGATTCGGTGTCTCCCTCTCTCTCTGCCCCTCCCCGGCTCATGCTCTCTCAAAAATGAATAAATGTTAAAAATATTTTTTCAAAGCAAAAATGAATTACTGGGACCTTATGAAGATAAAAAGCTTCTGCACAGCAAAGGAAACAACCAACAAAACTAAAAGGCAACCAACGGAATGGGAAAAGATATTTGCAAATGACATATCGGACAAAGGGCTAGTATACAAAATCTATAAAGAGCTCACCAAACTCCACACCCAAAAAACAAATAACCCAGTGAAGAAATGGGCAGAACACATGAATAGACACTTCTCTAAAGAAGACATCCGGATGGCCAACAGGCACATGAAAAGATGCTCAACGTCGCTCCTCATCAGGGAAATACAAATCAAAACCACACTCAGATATCACCTCACGCCAGTCAGAGTGGCCAAAATGAACAAATCAGGAGACTATAGATGCTGGCGAGGATGTGGAGGAACGGGAACCCTCTTGCACTGTTGGTGGGAATGCAAATTGGTGCAGCCACTCTGGAAAACAGTGTGGAGGTTCCTCAGAAAATTAAAAATAGACCTACCCTATGACCCAGCAATAGCACTGCTAGGAATTTACCCAAGGGATACAGGAGTACTGATGCATAGGGGCACTTGTACCCCAATGTTTATAGCAGCACTCTCAACAGTAGCCAAATTATGGAAAGAGCCTAAATGTCCATCAACTGATGAATGGACAAAGAAATTGTGGTTTATATACACAATGGAGTACTACAGGGCAATGAGAAAGAACGAAATATGGCCCTTTGTAGCAACGTGGATGGAACTGGAGAGTGTTATGCTAAGTGAAATAAGCCATACAGAGAAAGACAGATACCATACGTTTTCACTTCTATGTGGATCCTGAGAAACTTAACAGAAACCCATGGGGGAGGGGAAGGAAAAAAAAAAAAAGAGGTTAGAGTGGGAGAGAGCCAAAGCATAAGAGACTCTTAAAAACTGAGAACAAACTGAGGGTTGATGGGGGGTGGGAGGGAGGGGAGGGTGGGTGATAGGTATTGAGGAGGGCACCTTTTGGGATGAGCACTGGGTGTTGTATGGAAACAAATTTGACAATAAATTTCATATATTGAAAAAAAATAAAAATAAAAAAATAAAAATAAACCTATCTTGCTTACATTAAATAAGTATAAGCTTTTTAAAAAAATATTTTTTTCAAAAAAAAATAATAAAATAAAATAAAATTTTAAAAAGTGTAAGCTGTCATTAAAAGGGTGACAGCTATTCTTTACTGGTTCAGAATTTAAAAAAGAAACTAGTCTAGGGGCACCTGGCTGGCTCATTCTTGGGGTCATGAGTTTAAGCCCTACTTTGGGCGTAGAGCTTACTTTAAAAAAAAAAAAAAACAACTATTCTATACACACACAGCACACACACACACACACACACCAAACATAAAAGGAGAAGGAGAGGAAGAAAGAATGGTAAATGTGGATACGACACAATGTTAAAAATTGGTGAATCTGGGTAAGAATTATTTGGAACTCATAAAAAATTGCAAAACTCTATATAATTCTGGCTTTTATGTAAGTTTGAAACTGTTTCAAAGGAAAAAAAGAAGAAAGCATGGGGCAATCTAACCATGAAGTAACAATCAAACAAACCCAAGTTGAGGAACATTTCACCAAATAACTGGCCTAGATTCTTAAAATGTCAATGTCATGAAAAAAAGAGAGGAAGTTCAGAGGGAAGGAGGGAGGTAGGCGGTGGGCTGAGGAAATATTCAAGATCAAAGGAGACTAAAGAAACATGACAACTAAATGCAATGTGTATTCCTGGATTGGATGTTAGTTTGGAAAAAAAAATGCTATAAAATACGTTATAGAAACAAGTAGGTAAATTTGAAAATGGACTCTCTATTATATAATAGCATTACAGTAATATTAAATTTCCTGAATTTAAAAATTGCACTGTAGTTATGGAAGAGAATGTCCTTGTTCTTAAGAGATACATCCTGAGGTATTTAGGATGCTGGTATTAGGATGATGGTAATGTCTACAACTAAAATATGTTTCAGCAAAATTCAAAATAACAGTTAAAATGTGTCTGTGTGTATCTAGAGAAAGAATAGAGCAAAATGTTAACAATTGGTGAATCTGAGTTAATGTTTACCATTCTTGCACCTTTTCTATAAGTTTGATTTTTTTTCAAAATAAGTTTTTTTTTTTTTAAAGCTGTAACTCAAGTAAAATATTTTCCCACTCTCCCAGTTAGAATTAATGCTGCCTCCTCTAAGCTATGGGTTTTTTTTAAGTTTATTTATTTATTTTGAGAGACAAAGAGAGAGTTCAAGCAGGGGAGGGGCAGAGAGAGGAAGAGAGAGAATCCCAAGCAGTCTCTACACCAACAGCACTGAGCCCAGTGAGGAGCTCAAACCCATGAACCATGAGATCATGACCTGAGCCAAAACCAAAAGTCAGATGCTTAAACAACTGAGCCACCCCTGTGCCCCTAAATGTTTTGATTTTTACTCTAAAATGCTCAGATTGGGTTGTAATTATTTATTTAAGCATTTGTCTTATTCTGCTAGATTGAGAGCCTCTTGGGGCAGGAACTTAAGTTGCCTTTGGAATTTAATAATGGGAGAAGTATTCTCCTTCAGGATAACTTTATGCTGCTGGCATTGTATTACTACTAGAGTACAATGATGCTACAATTTGGGCTCATTGCAAAACATGGCTGGACATTGCTGAGATGAGAACTAGAATGGAAAACAAAACTTAGTTTGTAGCATAGGAAATTACTGGAGTTGATTTACAATGTACCATTCTGTCTTTTACGGAGACTTCTGCCGGCAAAGCTGGAAAGCCCTTGCAGATACACAAGGTCCCATGCAGATACACAAGGGTGCTATATGTATGAGGGAGAGGGCCCCTGAAGGTAGAGATGAATTACAACCCCAGATGTATCTGTCTTATCACTTCCAACACATGTGTAACAGGAGGGCAGTCCCATCCTCAGTTGGCCACAGGGCTAATTATAAAACCCTTGGGTTAAGGGTGCCTGGGTGGCTCAGTTGGTTAAGTGTCTGACTCTTAATTTTGGCTCAGGTCATGATCTCACGGTTTGTGAGTTTGACCCCCACATTGGGCTCTGTGCTGACAGTGTGGAGTCTACGTGGGATTCTCTCTCTCTCTCTCTCTCTCTCTCAAAATGAATAAACAAACGTAAAAAAAAATTTTTTAATAAAATAAAAATAAATAAATAAAACTCATGGGTTAGAAGATCAGACCATGGGAGAGTGTAGGTGAAACCATGCTCCTCCCATCTCCCCATGTTTGCTTTGATCAAGAACATAGGAAATAATCTTTTCCATAGTACTGAGAAGATAGCTTCTATCCTTCTCTTCCCACTTCCTTTATATACTCCTCAAGGAAGAAACACATCACTTAGATTATTGATAAGCCTACCTACAGGGTCATTACACACTCACTACCCAAGCTCCTTGCAAGTTTGTCTTTCAGAGATGTCTGCCCCACGGGCCATATGTGTTCTCTCCTCATGCAGTGGCAGGTTAAGCAGTTTCCAGCCACCCTGCCTATGTCCAGGGAGAAAGTTCAGTTCCCGGAGGAAGAAATGAGAAGCCAATTTTGGGCTCGGGTCTAAGCAACATTCTCCAGACCAGCTTTAGCAGCAAGAAAGATGATATTTCAATCCCAGTCTGTTTCCTCTATGTCATTCTGGTTCAGGACTTGGAAAAGAAAGGGGCATGAAAGGCCCCCTCAGAATCCCAACATTATTTTACTAACCTTTGGATCTCGGTGGTGGCTTGTTCTATGACAAGCCCTCAGTAAACTTTTGTTGTCTTGAACTCAGACAATGTGATGCATACACAGGCATGTGATTGCTCACAGCTATCCTTGTGGTGGTGGTTGTATTTTTTAATCATACAAAGTGATTTTTGAAGCTTTTCTAGTTTGTCCGAGGGCTCTGGGGCTACAAGGAAGCAGGCTTTCATTAGTAAGAGAGAGAGAGCTGTGTCTTTGTGCTTCACTGTGATGGCAATACCAGGGAGCGATATCCCAGGGGATCTGCCAAGCAGCTTGACAGCAATTCTAGCAAGAAGGTGGTAGAAACACAATTTTAGCAATAATGATCAAACCTTTTTTGAAATGTTCCTTTATCCTTGAAATGCCTTGTGTTGCTGAAAGCCTATTCATTACCGATCATTCATCTGTAGCCAGTCGTGTCTTTATGTGTCTGTACCCAGAAGTGACCACACTGGGAGGGTTTTCACAGAGAGACAAAGGCTCCTAGGCACAGTGAGAGAGCCAGAGAGGTAAAAGTGAACAGCAGCCCGAGGAGGCAGGAGATAAAAACACAAAACAGAGGAAGGAGAAGCTATAAGAAAGTCATCTTACTTAAAGGGGCTTTGGTATTTAAAGTGGACGTTCACAGCCCTCTGATATTTTTACTGGGACCATATCTGGAACCTCCATCTTCTTTTGGGATCATTCCTCTGATCTCATCTATGAATCACTGCCTTCCTCTCCAGGATGTCCAACTTCTCCCTGTCTCCTTCACGTCCACCTGTAAACATGAGCAAGGTTCTTACATCCCCTGGAGCCTCGAACTACCCTCCAATGACCACTCTCTTGCCTCCTTGTTGAGTATTCCAGTGCCTCCCAAAGTGTGGCTTGTGGCCAGCAGGATCAACAGCACGTGAAGTGCATCTGAAATGCAATCCTCAGGCCCACCCCAGAGCCACGGAATTAGGATTTCCGTGGGTGGGAGTCCAAGATCTTCCATTTTAATATGCTCTCCAAGTGATTCTGAGGCAACCTGAGTTTGAGAAGCACTGCCTCTGCTCCATGTTTCTGCTTCCTCGCCATTTTGGAATGCCTTCCTATGTCCCTTTAATGTTTGATTCCCCAAAGCTCTGTCCTGGCCTCTTCTTTTCCTAGCTATCTCCTTTCTCTAAGTGATCTTAGCCACCCAAAGACTGATTTAGTTGTTTGTTTGAACACAGGTATGCATCAGTTTAAGAATCACTGCTTCCCTGGCCTCGTCTCCGAGCCTTGAGAATGGCCAGTTGCTTTGTGGACCTTTCTGACAAAATGTTGCACAATTTTCTAAACTCGGTAGATCTAAAACAAACCCAGTATCTCCTCCTATACCCACTCCATATCTCTTTTAACTGGGCTGCAGGGTAGCACTACCACCCACATAGTCACCTCGGACCCCTCACCCACTCCGAGCCAGTCTCCAAGCGTGAACAGTTCCACCTCCACCACTTCCCCAGTGTGCACCCTGTCAATGCTCCTCTTCCCTAATCAGTCCTCCTTCATGCTGCCACCCCATCACCTCCCTGCTTAAGGCCCTTTAATGAATCCCCATTGTTTACATAACTCCTAAGCCCCTTAACCTGGGCTCCAATGTATTTCCCATCCATCCTCCCCTCCATAAACAAATATTTCAGTAGTATCAAATTACCTCCCATTCTGGGAATGGTCCATGCCACTTTGCAACTTTGTGTCTTGGCACCTACTAGTGCCTGATTCTGATATGTCCTTCCTTCTGCATGCCTTCCTACCTCAGCTGGTGGTCCTGGCAAACTTCTATTCATCCTCTAAAACCTCACTCAGATGATGTCAAATCCTCTGGGAAGTCTTCCTTACACTATAGAGTACTTACCAATGTTTCTCTCCGCAATAAGGCTAGATCACCTTCATGCCGGAAGCCTGCCTTATTTGCCTTTGTATAGCCAGCACCAAGCACAGGCCCTGACACTGAGGACGTTTAGAAAATTTTTTTTTCCTTATGTTAATTGGTGCACCCAACAAAAATTTACTGAACATACATCATGCAAGGAGCATTGTGGATACAATGAGCAAGACAAAAACTCTCTGCCCTCTAAGCTAACAAGTAGGCCAATAATTTTAACAGTATACTCAATTTGACATGAGGGATAAGCTTAGGGAGGTACATGGAGTGACACCTAAATCAGTGTGGGGGTAATCTTACTGTGTCTTTGGGAATATATTCAGTCTTTGGATCTGCAAGGAAAAATGACCATTTGTATTTTTAAAGGATATCACAATGTCTAATCATTGATATTATTGCCAATAACAGGCATACTTGTCCTTGGGCAAATGTCTTTCCCTCTACTTAATTCTGAGGAGGAAAAACATGAAAATAACTCTCCACATGATTTTCTTCATGGCAGCTGCCATGCAGGTAAACAGGAGCCCCTCAACAGATTTTCTTTCAAATAGGGCTGAGAAAACAGTAAGACCTTGGGTTGCTGATGGTCATAATCTGTGTGCTCCATCTCTGTTCCCATTCCATGAGCTTCTTTAACCTAATCTTCAGAAGTTCTGTCAGCTGATAGAGAAAGCCAATGCTAAAAGGGCACAATCACGATGGCAAGTTCACCTGCATACATCTCTTCTCCCTCATCCGTTTCACACCATTTGGGCCACAAGAAGTATCACCCTTGTGTCATTATTTCTTATAACTTTTTAATGTTTATTTAATTTTTGAAAGAGAGAAAGAGACAGAGCACAAGTGGGGGAGGGCCAGAGAGAGAGGGAGACACAGAATCTGAAGCAGGCTCCAGCCTCTGAGCTGTCAGCACAGAGCCCAACGCAGGGCCCAAACCCACGAACCGTGAGATCGTGACCTGAGCTGAAGTCAGACGCTTAACCAACTGAGCCACCCAGGCGCCCCTAACTTGTGTGTCATTACTAAAGGACATCAAGGTATGACAAATTCCATTTGTGGGTGATCCCCCCTTCAAATTGATGATCAATCAAAACATATAAAAGGACATAACTAAATCAAGCAAGGCTTATATTCACCACACAGTAATGAGAATATCTGCTCTGAGGAAGAATGTTTCCTGTATAGTTTTGGAGTTCTTTAGAATTATGGTTTACATACCCTGCTAATGGCTATGGTTCCTCAACTTCAAGATATGTGTATCACTCCCAAGCATTAATTGCAAAGATACCAGATTAGCAATTCTCAAATTTGAGCAAGCATCAGAATTATCCGGAAGGCTTGATGTCATGCGAACTTCTGAGTCTCAACCCTAGAGTTTCTGATTCAGTAGGTTGAGGTGGGACCAAAGATTTCCTAGTTCTAAAAAATTCCCAGGTGATACTGATATTGCTGATATTGCTGCTTTGAGAAGCAGCAAAGTCAAGGGTAGAATTCCTATACCTGCCAATCTTTACCACCAAGAGAGACTAACCCTGCGTGCCTCAAGAAAACCATATCATAAGAAAAGCAAATAATCATTATAATTATACATTTTAACAGCCTCTGCCTATTCCATGCTACGTATGAGAGGAGAATGTCAGCTGTTAGATAAAAGCTAAGTTTTGGAACAGACGCATAGACCAATGGAATAGAATAGAAACCCCAGAACTAGACCCACAAACGTATGGCCAACTCATCTTTGACAAAGCAGGAAAGAACATCCAATGGAAAAAAGACAGTCTATTTAACAAATGGTGCTGGGAGAACTGGACAGCAACATGCAGAAGGTTGAAACTAGACCACTTTCTCACACCATTCACAAAAATAAACTCAAAATGGATAAAGGACCTGAATGTGAGACAGGAAACCATCAAAACCTTAGAGGAGAAAGCAGGAAAAGACCTCTCTGACCTCAGCCGTAGCAATCTCTTACTCGGCACATCCCCAAAGGCAAGGGAATTAAAAGCAAAAGTGAATTACTGGGACCTTATGAAGATAAAAAGCTTCTGCACAGCAAAGGAAACAACCAACAAAACTAAAAGGCAACCAACGGAATGGGAAAAGATATTTGCAAATGACACATCGGACAAAGGGCTAGTATCCAAAATCTATAAAGAGCTCACCAAACTCCATACCAGAAAAACAAATAACCCAGTGAAGAAATGGGCAGAAAACATGAATAGACACTTCTCTAAAGAAGACATCCGGATGGCCAACAGGCACATGAAAAGATGTTCAACGTCGCTCCTTATCAGGGAAATACAAATCAAAACCACACTCAGATACCACCTCACGCCAGTCAGAGTGGCCAAAATGAAGAAATCAGGAGACTATAGATGCTGGAGAGGATGTGGAGAAACAGGAACCCTCTTGCACTGTTGGTGGGAATGCAAATTGGTGCAGCCGCTCTGGAAAGCAGTGTGGAGGTTCCTCAGAAAATTAAAAATAGACCTACCCTATGACCCAGCAATAGCACTGCTAGGAATTTATCCAAGGGATACAGGAGTACTGATGCATAGGGGCACCTGTACCCCAATGTTTATAGCGGCACTCTCAACAATAGCCAAATTATGGAAAGAGCCTAAATGTCCATCAACTGATGAATGGATAAAGAAATTCTGGTTTATATACACAATGGAATACTACGTGGCAATGAGAAAAAATGAAATATGGCCTTTTGTAGCAACATGGATGGAACTGGAGAGTGTGATGCTAAGTGAAATAAGCCATACAGAGAAAGACAGATACCATATGGTTTCACTCTTATGTGGATCCTGAGAAACATAACAGAAACCCATGGGGGAGGGGAAGGAAAAAAAAAAAAAAAAAGAGGTTAGAGTGGGAGAGAGCCAAAGCATTAGAGACTGTTAAAAACTGAGAACAAACTGAGGGTTGATGGGGGGTGGGAGGGAGGGCAGGGTGGGTGATGGGTATTGAGGAGGGCACCTTTTGGGATGAGCACTGGGTGTTGTATGGAAACCAATTTGACAGTAAATTTCATATATTAAAAAATAAAAAATAAAAATAAAAAAAATAAAAAAAATAAAAAAAAAAAAAAAAAAGCTAAGTTTTGGGAAAGCAAGAGGAACATGGGTTCCAAACGCTTGCAGTGCTCTTCTCCTGTGAAAAACAACTGCAGCAAAGGCAGAAAATACCTACAATAAAGAAATCATTCCCATGATTTCCCATTCTCCTGAGGTTTCCTTCTCCTCACAGAGTGGTGTCAGTGGAAAGAAGAATTTTAGTAACTACTATTTATCCTGGCTTAGTGACTGATGTGTTAACATCAGGTGAGTTTAAGAGTCCAATTAACATTTCAAGCAGGCACCCTGATGCTCTCAGGAAAAGAATTAAGGATTTGCTGTCACACTGTTCTGTCCTTCTTTATGTTTCCCAAAGTTGAAGGGATTATCCTCTATATTATTATCAAAATAATATAGACGGGGAGGCACTTGTGATGGTTAATTTTATGTGTCAACTTGACTGGGCCAGGAGGGGATGGGGCCCAGAAGTTTGAACAGGATTCTGGGCATGTCTGTGAGGGTCTTTTTTGGATGAAGTTAATGTCTGAATCAGTAGACTAAATAAAACAGACTGCCCTCACCTATGTGGGTGAGCCTCAGCTGAAGGCCTGAACAGAACAAAAAGGCTGAGTAAGAGGGAATTCTTCCTTCCTGACTACCTTGAGCTGGGATGTGGATCTTTCTTCCACCTTCAGACTCGAACTGAAATGTTGGCTCTTTTGGGGTCTCGAGCCTGAAGGCTTTTGGACCAGAACTTACACCATTAGCTCTCCTGGGTCTCTGGCTTGCTGCCTGAAGATCTTGAGACTTCTCGCCTCCATAACTGCACGAGCCAATGCCCTATAATAAATCTCTTTATCTATATAAAAAGAGATTACACACACATACACGGACTCACATCCCATTGATACTGTTTCTCTGAAGAATCCTAATACAGCACTGGACACAAATTTCTTTCTAAATCACCTGTTTTCTGCTTTAATTTCTACTTAATTAAAAATCAGCACCATTCCTAGCAACCTCTACCAAAGTCCCTTTAAAGGATGTCTGTAACTAGACATTTCAGTAGAGGTGATTCTGATTCAGTGACTCACTGGTGATTTCAGCCCTGTTGTGCTCTCAGCCCTGGTGAAGTAAAGTCCAGGTTGAAACCTGCTGAAAGGGGAACATGTGCTCATTTAAGATAGCCATTGTTATATTGGGGCGCCTGGGTGGCTCAGTCGGTTGAGCGTCCCACTTCGGCTCAGGTCACGATCTCGCGGTCCGTGAGTTCGAGCCCCGCGTCAGACTCTGGGCTGATGGCTCAGAGCCTGGAGCCTGCTTCCGGTTCTGTGTCTCCCTCTCTCTCTGCCCCTCCCCCGTTCATGCTCTGTCTCTCTCTGTCCCAAAAATGAATAAACGTTAAAAAAAAAAAAAAGATAGCCATTGTTATAACCTAGGCAGTGTTGATTTTTCTTTATTATTATCTGAGAGTAGAGAAGTTAGAAATGATATCAAAAGCAGAAACAATGTTTGTGGTCTCCATAATTTGCAAGGATCCTGCTCCATTTCACACACACACACACACACACACACACACACACACACACACACTCCTTGTGAAACTTCTGAAAACTTTTAGCTGTACTTTTTGAAAGTAAAAAAGCCATAGAGGACATATCAATTAATTAAAAAGAGTAACAGCATTTTGCAGGAGATAGTAACTTAAAGAGAAGCATCTGATTGGCATGAGAGAGCAGATAAGCTGTATAACATTAACACTCCACTCTAAGTACTAATATAGGTAACCACTTTAGTAATTATGCCATAAAAAAAGAATGTTCCAATGGTTTTGATGTGCCTATTGGAATAAAGTTAGGACATTTTCCTTATAGGTAGCACAGTGTAAGATGAAGGAACCCGAGAATACTATTCAGAGTAAGAAAGCTACCATTGAGGGCCTCAGTGACTCTGCTTCTACCAGAGCAAACGGGGCTACTCTGTAGGTTACTGGTATCTAGTAGATATTCACCAGTCTGCCAGGTTCAGGGAAATTTGTGTATCAGTCCTGGTATAGGGAATACTGTTGAGGTTAGCTTCAGGAGATCCAGATAATGTGAGTCTGGGTCAAAAATAATATTAATATCAATGGTAGCTTCCATTTAATTAGCAGTGATAATTACATTAATAGCTAACTCATAGAAGAAGGTATTTTTAAGTGACCTGCCCGAAGCCATACAGCTAATAAGTAGCAAAGATCTGACCCCAAGTGCTTCCCATTCCAAAACATGTTCTCTGAACTGCAATTCATTTCTGCTTTCTAAAGTGCTAGAAATAACTAATCTTTAAGGAAATATCATGAATCAAATATAAATAAATAAACAAAACAAACAAACAAATAAATAAGAATGAGATATCACATTAAGTCTAGACTATTATTTCAATTAGGATGATAGCCACTTGGTCAGGAGGCCAAGAATCCCAGTACTGAACGGAAATATTCACATGTACATAGAATGAGGAAGGGGCTGACAAGGATCCCTTTTTTGACCAAACTTTGGTCCAGCTCTTCTGAGCTCTCTTCTTGACTAGACTGTGTCCTAAAGCTACCACCCTCAGCCTGCTTAAGGCCAGTTCAGCACAATCCTGCCAATCCTTTAGCAAGGATCCCCCAACCCTGGGTATCCAACCAAGTTCCTCTTAGTAATTTCCCATCCACTGATGCCTCTCATCCTGCCTGTTGGCTACAACACCCCAGCTACTTCTGTTGTATCCAGAGTTGAGTTCCATCTCTCACCCCTACTGCAACAGTCTTGACCCCTAATGCATTAGTCTTGAATAAAGTCTTCCTCACCTATTTATTTTTTTTTAATTTTTAAAGTTTATTTATTTTTGAGACAGAGAGAGACAGAGCATGAACGGGGGAGGGGCAGAGAGAGAGGGAGACACAGAATCGGAAGCAGGCTCCAGGCTCTGAGCCATCAGCACAGAGCCTGATGCGGGGCCCGAACTCAGGGACCGCGAGATCGTGACCTGAGCCGAAGTCGGACGCTTAACCGACTGAGCCACCCAGGTGCCCCTCTTCCTCACCTATTTAATTAGTCTGATACAACTTTTCTTTGACAGGGCATAGGCAAACACTGGAAGAGCTGTTAGTATGGTTGTATTCTCTCACCCCTGCAGTCACAGAGTAACTTGGTGATGACTCAACAAACCTACCATTACAAGGAGCTCCCAAATCCAGCCTACCTAGAGAGTTTTCCAGAATGCTTAGTTGTGGGAACCTTCCTGCAAACTAAAAAGATAAGCCAAAGAGTGTATGTGAGGGAAGGGAGGGAGGTGGAGGAGAGGAGAAGACCAGGCTACAATTTTAAGGAAGAAAGCCTTCCAGTTTAAACTGGTGGGTATAAGACCTTTCTCCTCTCCCATCCAAAAGCCCACGGAAATGCTACAAAGATATTTCGAGAAAGAATGAAGTCATAACAGCAGTACAAAAATAAGAAAAGGTGGCCATCATAGGCCCAGAAATCTTGAGAATTCTTAGAAGGCAGAGAGCATTAGAATGCAGTTAACAAAGAACAAGCTAAGGACACCACAATTTAAACACCTCAGGGGAACAGAGGTCTTGAAAAGAAGTTCCATGGAAGCTTCGAAGTGAGTGGCAACAGATAGAAAGTACAAAAGTGCCCCACAGACAACTATTAGGGTAATTTGTTAACAAGCATTCTAGGCTGCTGGCAAAGTTGGGACCTCCAGTGTTCTCCGCCTAAACAAATTTAGCTTTTGCCCTCCAGGTAAACATGGAAAACTGTTCTAGAAAAGAACTAAAAAAAAGAGCAATTGGTAATGAAACTATACTTATTGGGGGTGGGGAGGAAATCCAATAGAAGAACTGAATTTATTAGAACATACACAGGCAAAGTCTCAATTTGTTTTTTTCTCTCTCTTTTTTTTAGTTAGCATATAGTGCAATAATGATTTCAGGAGTAGAATCTAGTGATTCACCCCCTACATATAACACTCAATGCTCATCCCAACAAGTGTCCTCCCTAATGCCCCTTACCCGTTTAGCCCATCCCCCCTCCACCCCAATCCCCTCCAGCAACCCTCAGTTTGTTCCCTGTATTTAAGAGTCTCTTGGGGTGCCTGAGTGGCTCAGTCAGTTAAGTATCTAACTTCGGCTCAAGTCATGATCTCATGGTTCGTCAGTTCGAGCCCCGTGTTGGGCTCTGTGCTGACAGCTTGGAGCCTGGCGGCTGCTTCAGATTCTGTGTCTCCCTCTCTCTTTGCCCCTCCCCTGTGCTTGCTCACTCTCTCTGTCAAAAATAAACATTAAAAAATTTTTAATTAAAAAGAGTCTCTTATGTTTTGTCCTGTTTTATATATTATTTTTGCTTCCCTTCCCTTATGTTAATCTGTTTTGTATCTTAAATTCCACATATGAGTAAAGTCATATGATATCTCTTTCTCTAATTTCTCTTAGCATAATACACTCTAGTTCCATCCATGTTGTTGCAAATGGCAAGATTTCATTCTTTTTGATAGGCAAAGACTCAATTTGAAATATGGACATAAAGGAGAACTTTCAGAATAAAGAGCAAATAGACAAAAATAAGGAAATAAGAGAGAAAAGATATGGCTTGTGGATGATAGAGCCAGGTAGCCTAATATTCCTTCAATAGGAATTCCAGATGGAACAAAAGAAATAAGAAAGGGAAGGAAATCATAAAAGATATTGAAGACAATGTCTCTGAGCTGAAAATGAACCAAAGTCTTCAGATTAAAAGGGCCCACTGAGTGCTGTGCAGAGCAAACGAACAAACACCCAACTTAGTCACCTTCTTGGGAAAGTTAAAACTTCAAGAAATTTTGAATGTTTCCAACAAGAGGGAAAAATGTTTATGAAGAGGAAAGAGAATTAAACAAACATCAAACTTCATCAACAATACTGGTTGCTAGAAGACCATAGAGAAATGTCTTCAAACTCCTGAGAGAAAGAATATTTGGAGCTCTGAATTCTGTGGTTAAATGATCATTCAAAATATAACATTCAGATTATGAATAAACTGTTTTTTATTTGATAAAAAACTCAAGATAGTCTACAACACTCATCCTATCTGAAAAAAATTACTTCAGGTGTTCACTCACACAAAATGAAAAAAATCCAAGAGAGGGAGTGATCTGGGTCTCATGAAATCATGGCAGGTGATTTTATGAATGAGATGCTCTGTACTCTTCTGTGGGTCATTTGCCCTTTCCTTCCACCCTGGTGCTCACTGAGAGATGAGTCACCGAACTCAAACTCGGACATTGGCCTTATTCCTTTCTTTAATCGCTCCAACCCTACACAGATGTCCCACCACCACCACCATCTGACTTTTTGTCATACTTTTGGTACTGGTGTACTATAAAATCCCAATTATCAGAGGGCTCTCTGAAATATTGAGCTTTCTCGCTAATGCCTTAAAATTTCTGGCTCTCTTTCAGTGTTTGTAATTTTTAAAATAGTTTTGAATGTATTTGTCTTATCTTTTGCCAAAGTAAACATGCAGTGAACAAAATGCAACTTGTTCCTCAGTTCAGGATCTTGTACCACAGAAGGGCGCACCATTCCCCACAATCAAAATGTTTGCCTTAACACCCAGAAAATCAATAAAGTGACGTGCCTAAGATCACAGCCTCTTAGTGGCACAGTCTGGGTTAAAACCCTCATATTCTGAGGTGCCTGGGTGGCTCAGTCAGTTGAGCATCTGACTATTGATTTCAGCTCAGGTCATGATCCCAGGGTCTTGGGATTGAGTCTTGCATCAGGCTCTGTGCTAAGCATGGAGGTGAAGCAGGTGGCTGGCTGCAAACCAGGAGGAAAACTCTTACCAGAACCAAACTATGCTAGCATCCTGATCTTAGACTTGCAGCCTCCAGAATTGTAAGAAAATAAATTTCTGTTGTTTAAGCCACCTAAGCAGACTGATATGGACCAAATGTTTTCTTTCCCCCAAATTTATTTGTTGAAACCTCATCCCCAGTAGGTTGGTATTAGGAGGTGGGACCTTTGACAGGGTGGAGCCTCAGGAATGAGATTAGTGCCCTTATGAAAAGATTCTACAAAGATTCCTGACCCCTTCTGCTGTGAGGTTACAGCATCAATGAGGAAGCAGACTTCACCAGACAGTGAATCTGCCATTGCCTTGATCTTGGATTTTCCAGCCTCCAGAACTGTGAGAAATAAATGTTGTTCACAAGCCACCCTGTCTGTGGTATTCTCTTATATAAGCCCGAACGCACTAAGACACTCAGCCAAATTCCATTTCACTTCTCTCTGCTCATTCTCACATCAATTGTTTGTCAAGTGCATTTTTATCAAATGGTCACTCTGTCACAGACAAAGAAGATGTTGAATACCTGAAAATCTGTATAGCTCCTTCTATAAAATAAACATTCATATTTCAGCATTAAGGCCCCATTAGCTTACTTATTAGGCTTCTGCCTTTTTTGCAAGCATCCCTAAAAGAGCCCATATTCGTAAATTCATAACAGATTTATGGGACCGTCTTTTTCTTCCTTTTTTTCCCCCAGCAACAAAGTTTCTATCAAATTTCACCAAACTGTTTTTTAGCTTCATGGTGAGGTAACTGTTTTTCCATCACTCAACAGAATATCTATCATAATTTTATTATTTTTATTGAGATACAATTGACATAGAACATTGTATTAATTTCAGGTGTATATCTGTCACGATTGTAAACATCAAACTGCCCCTTCTAAAAATACCCACGGCTTACACAAGTATACAGATGATATAAAATGTCATTTTACTTTTCACTGAGGATCAGCTTTGAGAATCCCTTTAAGTGGACAAGCAAGCAAGCACACTCGCGTTGTTGACAAGGCTAAGAGAGAAGACCCAGCTAACACCAGGTCAGGCCCCACTTGCATTCTGAAAGGTACAGAGATAGCAATATTTTCCTATTTTTCTCTTCTTTTCCCAAGAGTCTCTTCATAACCCCTATCCATTGGAACAGCCAAATTCTGGAGTCTGCATTTTAAGATCAAGTGTCTGCAGTCCGGTGACCAGCCTGGACCAGCAGTCTCCTCAGCCCTGTTACACAACAGAAAAAAGAAGATAACCATAACCTCTATCTGATATGTGTTCCACTGAGGGCAGGTTTAAGAAAGTTGTGGTAAAGTGGAAAAAAACTAGGGGTTTTGACAAATAGTGGTCTTCACATGGGGGTATACAAACACTTTCTACATGGTACGAGGCAACAGCAGCTGAGGGAATCAATTTCCATATACTCAACAAAAACTCAACAATTTACCTGCCTGAGATCTTGCCTGTGCTGCATGAGCAAATTCTTCCTTTCCCCAGTAGTCCTTCTTCCACTTTGGGAAAGATGAGAACACCTCTCACCCATGCTGTTCTCACTATGGCACACTTCCCTGGGCACCAAACAGAAAGAGGATTGGGAATACCAGGGTTCGTGCCGAGGCAAGAAATGGCTTTAAAGACTGAGGAAGACATGCTTGTGTAAGGCAGGGGGTTTCTAAAGCTAAGTGTTCAACAAAATTGAAGGAGACCTCAGAGAGTCACAAACTTAGCATTCAAAATGATTTTTGACAATAGGGCAACATAGGATTTTTGGCACTGTAACACAATTCTTTCCATTCTCTCTCTCTCTCTTTTTTAACTTTTTTAGTGTTTATTTCTTTTTGAGAGGTGGGAGGGGAGGGGCAGAGAGAGAGAGGAAGACACAGATTCTGAAGCAGGCTCCAGGCTCCAAGCTGTCAGCACAGAGCCCAACTCGGGGCTTGAATTCATGAATTGGGAGATCATGACCTGAGCCAAAGTCGGACACTTAACTGCCTGAGCCACCCAGGGACCCTAGTTCCTATCTTCTTTTTGTATGAACAGGATTCCCCTGTGTTTCTACTGAGAAACACAATTGATACTGAACGCTGGCCTACTCTAGCAGTGAATAATAATCAAACCCAGATACATATACTCACTGTGGTAAAAAGCCCATCTCTCTCCTTAGAGGATATATTTCCACCAAAATGTAACTTTATATTTAGTAGTTATTTACTAATTTGGATATATATTGTTGTTTTGACCAAGTATCTTGCTAATAATTGTAATGATAACTCCATCAGAAGAGATTATTCACGAGCACCTGGGTGGCTCAGTCAGTTAAGCATCTTCCTCTTGATTTCAGCTCAGGTCATGATCACATGGTTCATGGGTTGCAGCCACACATCGCGCTCTGTGCTGACGGTGTGGACCCTGCTTGCGATTCTCTCTCCCTCTCTCTCTGCCCTCCCCCCACCACAAAAAAAATAAATAAATAAACTTTAAAAATATATATTAAAAAAAAGAAGAGATTATTCAACGATCATAGGACTTATGGTCACAGGAAATAAAAATATTAATTTCAATTTATACATGTATATAGTTATATTGTTGCAGTACAATAGGGTGACCACTGAAAGATTTTCAAGCATAAAAATATATATGGAAAAGGTCCATATGGGAAGTGGAATGGAAATTCAAATTCAGGGGGAAAAAAGGAATGATATAAAATTTCTGATGTTTAAAGGAGAGCTTGTTCCTGTATTCTTTTTTTTTTTTTTAACGTTTATTTATTTTTGAGACAGAGAGAGACAGAGCATGAACGGGGGAGGGGCAGAGAGAGAGGGAGACACAGAATCGGAAGCAGGCTCCAGGCTCTGGGCAATCAGCCCAGAGCCTGATGCGGGGCTCGAACTCACGGACCGCAAGATCGTGACCTGAGCCGAAGTCGGACGCTCAACCGACTGAGCCACCCAGGCGCCCCTGTTCCTGTATTCTTTTAATGGATGATGGTGGGTATCAGACACTATTAGATTCCTCTGTAGACATTTAAAAGAATAAAGTTACAGTTTTCTGGGTGTGTCACATACATACATATATAGGGACATCTGAATGGATATATATATATATATAAAATGGTATATATAAATATATCTGTGTTAATGCTCTGTAGTTTAGAATCTATGGTTTATATGAATATATTTAGATTTTATTTATAAATTATATAAAATATAAATATATTCTTATATAATATACAGCTTCAGTAGGGATATATGTGTGTGTGTGTGTGTGTGTATATACATTCCTATATATGTGCTATATCATATAAACTAAATATATATGTGTGTTTACATATGCCTAATAAATATATAGATAGATCTGTATATATTCATGTTAAAACTTTATATTTTGGTGTGTATATTTTAATAAATGCACATACACATATACATGCACACATACATATTTGCACATTTATATTTGTGCTAAGGCTTTACACTGTATATAAATGCATACATGTATTATACATATACATACACATGCCTCAACATGAATATACTTGTGAAATTATGTAATTACATACAATTACCAAAATTCTTCAAATTGTACACTTAAAATTGACATTCTATTGTATGTAAATAAAACAAAGAGAGGAAAATTCTCCCCATTCCTATAGGAATAGGAAATTCCTATAAAATAAATAAATAAATAAAATAAATATATTCCTATTCCTATAGGAATAGGAAATTCCTATAAAATAAATAAATAAAACAAAGAGAGGAAATTCTCTCCTGTTCCTATAGGAATAGGAAAAAAAGGAAAAAAGTAGAAACAGAGGGATATTTCCCTGGTATGATTGATAAATATCCTGTGTATGTGTATAATGGCTTAACACACACACATACACACACACACATATATATACATACATATGTAAGTGCATGTATATTCAATTTTTTTTAATGTTTATTTATTTATTTATTTTGAGAAAGGTGCAAGTAAGTGAGGGGCAGAGAGAGAGGAGGAGAGAGAATACTAAGCAGGCTCTATGCTTGGCCCTGAGCCCAGTGCAGGGCTCAAACTCATGAACAGTGAGATCATGACCTGAGCTGAAATCGAGAGTCGGACACTTAACCAATTGAGCCACCCAGGCACCCTTCAGCAATTATTTTTTAAAGTCAATATTGACAATGAGCTCTAAAATATATCCTTCACAACTAATTAAACAAAATAAAATTTTAGATAGAGACTGTAAATGGGTGAGGGGGGCATGTAATTTTACAAAATCCTCTGGAGGATGTGCAAGCCAAAAAGTTTGAAAATCCCTGGATGCTGATACAGGATAATATATATGGGTGAAGCCAACATAGCAGAAACAGAGAACAAAGAAACCATCAGTATATTTTTGCTACGAAGATATAGGAAAGCTAGATTACAATGACATAATGTTTACATTTGCAGTAGACATAAAAAGTTTAAAAGCAGCTCTTTGTTCTCCTGCTTACTGTGGGGCAGGCACTGGCACATGTGAAGGAAAAGAGATGACAGCACAGGCACGCAGTTTGACCTGCTGATGCCAAGGCGTCACCAGATCGAATCTGGGAAAATGACCCTGGGTTCCAGGACAGAAGCCCACACACATGCCCTTCCACTGCAAGCCCAGGTCACAACACCTCATGTCAGGACTCATTCCATGACTACCTGCAACAAGGCCTCATAATTACTTTACTTTGGAGGGGAGAAGTCAGTTCACTTGAACTCTTACCAAGTACAGAAATCTTTGATCAGTAAGGTTTAACTGGCTTCTTTTCCCAAATGACACTGCAAATAAATTTATTGTGCTCCTAGGGTGCCATATGATATCATTTTATAAATGCAGATGATTCAAAAGCAGTAAATGCTTCGTCTTTGCTCTCAATAAACCTGTCACCTAATCAGGAGGACAGCATCCAAGTTAAGACAACTGAAGAACAATTCAAAGCAACGTGAAAGAAGCATGTAATAATCCCCCAAGAGAAACAACAATTTTCATACTTTCCCAGTGGATGTATAAATTGGTACAATCCCTGTGAAAGAAATTTGTGGACAGAGATCCGACAGAATTCCTGTGGACAAAGATAAAAATTACAACCAAGTATCTCCTTTGACCTAGTAATTTAACTTCTGGGAATTTGTGTTTCCGCCATACTTAAGAAATAACATATATACAAAGTTACTCATTGCAGCATGACTCAAAATAACATAAGATTGGAAAGGACTCAAATATCCTTGAATAGGGAACTGGTTAAATAAATTATGCTATGTATATACAACAGAATATTTGAAGGTATAAAAATGCATGAGGAAGCTTTCAGTGCACAGGTATTTTTAAAAGTCTCCAAGATCTACTAAGAGGTGTGGAGGGTGGGGGGGAGGAACCCCAGCAGGTTGCAGAAAATGTATGTACAATGCATCCTTTTGTTTACAAGGAGGGAAAAACAAGAATGTAGAATATGTTTGTATTTGCTTTGATATTTATAAGTAAACTCTCGATGAATACACACAAAAAACTAAAAGCTGAGACCAGCAGTGAGTTGGAGGGGGAAAAGTGGGTGCCGTGGAAGGGAGGAGGGAGACTTCTGCTGTATAAAACACACTGATCTATTTTGAACCATGTGAATGTCCTCCCATTCAAAACAATTAAGAAGACAGTAATGTAAAAACACCCCCCAAGGAGGCCCAGCATAATGAGGATGAAACTGGTTTCCATGGGACTCCTCCTTGCCCTATGTCAGGCATGGACCTACGCTTCGGCCAGCTCTGTGAACAGTAGGGAAAATGAAAGGGAGCGAGAACACATAGTTTCTGCACTGCAGCACTGAAGGCTTCTGAGCCACTGCCCAGCTGAAATGCTTCCCTGCCCAGTACCTCTCGTTCATGAGAGCCCAGATTCCATTCCTGCCTCCCCTGTTGCCAGGAGGTTCATGCCCAGCCATCCTCACCAGTTACCAGAATCCTCAAGCAGCTGGCTTTAATTTTTACTATGGCAGGGTGGGGTGGGGGTGGAGGTAGAAGGGGGAGGGCAGGGTTGATTAAGTAAATTTCTATTAAGGGAAGAGTAACGCGCAGGAGGTCAAAGAGTCTGGGACAGATGCCTGGCTGCCTGCCAAATCAAGCTTAGCAAATACTCCCCAAAGATACCAGAGAAATCTGCCCAAATGTGAATGCTGATGGCTTCAAATTGTGTAATCATGGGTGTTTTTTTTCCCCTGGTCTTTATGCTTTGATGTGCTTTCCAATTTTTTATTTTATTTTATTTATTTATTTATTTATTTATTTATTTAAATGTTTTTATTTATTTTTGAGATGGAGAGAGAGCATGAGCAGGGGAGGAGCAGAGAGAGAGGGAGACACGGAATCTGAAGCAGGCTCCAGGCTCTGAGCCGTCGGCACAGAGCCCGACGCGGGGCTCGAACTCACTGACTGTGAGATCGTGACCTGGGCGGAAGTGGGACGCTCAACCGACTGAGCCACCCAGGCGCCCCGTCCAATTTTGTTTTAAATCAGTATAGATTACTCTTAGAAAACGATATTGCAAAAAAAAAAAAAAAGAAAGAAAGAAAGAAAAAGAAAACAATATTGCATACAATGTGAAAGATGTATATATTAAAAACCAAACCATGATTCTTACATAGCCCAGAAACTTTGAATGATAAAGAAAGGCAGCTCAAATGGGCACCATAAGAATTTCACAGGCATAGGGGCACCTGGCTGGCTCAGCTGATAGAGCATGTGATTCTTGATCCTGGGGTCATGAGTTCAAGCCCCATGTTGGGCATAGAGCCTACTTAAAAAAAATAATAATAACAAAATACAATTTCAAAAAAATTTTACAGCTGTAAACAATAAAAATAAGAATACCGTAATTTTTCTTTTAATTTTCCTATAATGCTGAAGATGTCACCTAACTGTATGTCAGTGTGACCTGCCTCGTCAGGCTAGGCAGAGTGGAACTGTCCATGGTTCCAGGGCAGGAAAGGGCAGACATTTAAGAGATGCCTGTATTAGTCCTAGCTTTCCAGGTCACAGCCAGGGCCTGCCCAATCTTTCTTTCATTGAGTTTGAAACTCCGTATCCAGCACTTCAAACTCAAATGGTGGGGCGCCCAGGTGGCTCAGTCGTTTGGGCATCTGACTCTTGATTTCAGCTCAGGTCATGATCTCATGGTTCGTGAATTCAAGTCCCAGGTCGGACTCCATGCTGACAGTGTGGAGCCTGCTTGGGATTCTCACTCTCTCTCTGCCCCTCTCCTGCTTGTGCTCTCTCTCTCTCTCTCTCTCTCTCTCAAAATAAATAAATAAACTTTATCATTATTTTATCTTTCTTTTTTTCTTAAAATTTAAATCCAAGTTAGTTAACAAATCGTGTAATGATTTCAGGAGCAGAATTTAGTAGAATATCCATCACTTACATATAACACCCAGTGTTCATCCCAACAAGTGCCTTCCTCAATGCCCATCATTCATTTAGCCCATCCCCCCACCCAACACCCCTCCAGCAACCCTGTTTGTGCTCTTTATTTAGGAGTCTCTTATGGTTTGCCTCACTCTCTGTTCTTATCTTATTTTTGCTTCCCTTCCCCTATGTCCATCTGTTTTGTTTCTTAAATTCCACATATGAGTGAAATCATATTATATTTGTCTTTGTCTAATTTCGCTTAGCATAATACATTCTAGTTCCATCCACGTAGTTGCAAATGGCAAGATTTCATTCTTTTTGATTGCTGAGTAATATTCCATTGTATGTATATATTTACCCCATCTTCTTTATCCATTGGTCAGTTGATGGGCATTTAAGGTCTTTCCATAATTTGGCTATTGTTGATAGTGCGGCTATAAACGTTGGGTGCATGTGCCCCTTTGAATCAGCATTTTGTATCCTTTGGATAAATACCTAGTAATGTAATTGCTGGGTCATAGGGTAGTTCTATTTCTGATTTTTTCAGAAACCTCCATATTGTTTTCCAGAGTGGCTGCACCAGTTTGAATTCCCACCAGCAGTGCAAAAGTGTTCCCCTTTCTCTACATCTTCGCCAACATCTGTTGTTGTCTGAGTTGTTAATGTTAGCCATTCTGACAGACGTGAGGTGGTATCTCATTGTGGTTTTGATTTGTATTTCCCTGATGATGAGTGATGTTGAGCATTTTTTCATGTGTCTGCTAGCCATCTGGATGTCTTCTTTGGAAAAATGTCTATTCATGGCTTTTGCCCATTTCTTCACTGGATTGTTTTTTGGGTATTGACTTTCCTAAGTTCTTTGTAGATTTTGGATACTAAACCTTTATCTGATATGCGATTTGCAAATATCTTCTCCCATTCCATCAATTGCCTTTTAGTTTCGCTGATTGTTTCCTTTGCTGTGCAGAAGATTTTTATCTTGATGAGGTCCCAGTAGTTCACTTTTGCTTTTCTTTCCCTTGCCTCTGGAGACATGTCGAGTAAGAAGTTGCTGCGGCCGAGGTCAGAAAGGTTGCTGCCTGTTTTCTCCTCTAGGATTTTGATAGCTTCCTGTCTTACATTTAGGTTTTTCATCCATTTTGAGTTTATATTTGTGTATGGTGTAAGAAAGTGGTCCAAGTTCATTCCTCTGCATGTTGCTTTCCAGTTTTTCCAACACCATTTGCTGAAGAGACTGTCATTTTTCCATTGGATATTCTTTCCTGCTTTCTCAAAGATTAGTTGTCCATACATTTGTGGGTCCATTTCTGGGTTCTCTATTCTGTTCAACTGATCTTAAATAAATAATTTAAAAAAAACTCAAATGATGATGATAGTCCTATTCATCTCAGAACCTTAACAAATACTTTTTGAAAGTTGGCCAGTTTTTCCTTTCAGCTCCTTAGTAATTGTGGGAAAAGTAAGTTAATATTCAAATTACTGGATTAGGTTTGGACATAGTTGAGGCTAACAAGGTTTCTCACCGTTTAAAAAACAGTTTTACCTAAAGAAAAGTCAGTAGAGTTAGATGCAAAATCGAGCCCTTCAGTGCTTGAAAAAATATAGAGTTGGGGCACCTGGGTGGCTCAGTTAAGCATCTGACTTCAGCTCAGGACATGATCTCATGGCTTGTGGGTTCAAGCCCCACATCAGGCTCTGCGGTGACAGCTCAGAGCCTGAAGCCTGCTTTAGATTTTGGGTCTCCCTCTCTCCCTGCCCCTCCCCCTGCTCGCTCTCTCTCTCTCTCTCTCTCTCTCTCAAAATAAATAAACTTAATAAAAAAAAATTTTAAAGAAAAAATATAGAGTGGCCCTTGATGTTTGCAATGGATCTATCCTAAAACCCTCCTGAATCCCAAATGTGACAACAGCATTATCACATAAAACTTTCCCCTTTATTAGTCTTTTGATTGTAAATGATAGGCACTCGAATGACAAAAAAAGTAGTATATCACAGGACAGAATTCAAGGAATGGCTGAACAACCAAATCTAAGAAAAGATAGGGGTGCAGTAGGCTACCAAAAAAAATAGGACCCAGGGACACATACACTGTCCAGACTCTGTCCATCTCTCATTTATACTTCTCCAGGCAAGCCATTTTCATTTCCTACTCCACATGATAGGAAACGTGGCCATTGAGAGGTCCATCTAGTATTACCATTGGCAAGGAGTTGCTCAAATTTTTTCTGGTCTTAAGTTCAAATATCCTGAGAAGAGTCTTTAATTGGTCAGCAAAGGTCAGGTGTCCACCCTGGACCAATGAGCTCTAAGAACATGGCAGTTCCTTCTAGAATCACATGGCTGAAGTAAAGGAAAAGCTGATCTCAGTATACAGAAGGTGCCAGACAGACCAAAATAAATAAACAAAAAGACAGAGGGCTACTACACTCCAGTATAAAAGAATATTGTAAAACTGAAAAATGTAAGTGACATTTCAACTTTTATGGGAGTCCTTTTTTATTTTTTATGCAGCAAAGCTACAGCGAGATAAAGAGACTGGGCCTTTGCCTAGGTGCTCTCAGAAGCAAGGAGCTTCCCTCCCACACACCAGCCTCACAGCACACACAATTCAAGATTATTCCACCTTAGCTCAATCCAAACTGTTATGTCATGGATTCCGATTGCTCACAGATGGTAAATTATAAATAACAAGGGTCTATAATGCCTCAGAGAAAAGCATTTTTAATGGAAGGTGCTTCTCTAAAATGAATAGATTATATAAAAAGGCAGAATGATTCTCAATGAGCCTACATCCTGACTCATCTTGACACCACCTGCTCTTTACCACCCACTCAGTTACCAACTAAATCCTATTATTTCTATGTCAATAGCAACCCCCCTTGATGTACCACCATCCTGGTTCAGGACATTATAACCAGGCTGAATCATTCTATAAATACTAGAAAGAGAAATAGGATGCCTAGGCTCTTATTTGCAAAATACCTATTGAGAAATAAATTATTTTTAGTCCCAAAGTTTAAGATTAATGAAGCCAAGCCTAGGAAATGACAAGAGCATGGATGTTGAAACCAGATAGCTCTGGTTTGAACACAGCCCTGTTACTTACTCTCTGTGTGACCATTGCAAGTTATTAGATTTCTCTGAGGCTGATTTTCTTATAAAACTGGCATAATAATATTTGTCTTGAAGACCTTCTGTAAAAACAGGTGACAGAATTTAAAATGCCCAGAATGTTAAGGGAATATCTAATATTTGCTTCTGATATTAGAGGACTTATGCTAACCTTACGAAGGTCAATAAGCAAATGCAAGGTAAATGTTTAAGCCAGTAGACTAAATCTGCTCCCTTCCTCCCATCCTGCTTTGGCTCACAAAGAGCCACCATTTTTTCCTCCTAAGCCTGGAAGGTATGCCTAAATAGTAGATCTTAGTTTCTTTGTTAAGCACTGCTTTGATGCAGAACAGTTATCTGTAAGAAAAAGGCTTGGAGTCTTTCTTGGGACTGTATTTAAGGAGACAGAAAAGTTTGAGAATGCTAATTCCCTGAATGCTTTAGTAAAATTTGAGTAACTTAAGTAATTTTCACACCATACTGCTGAACTGTTAATGATGGGGTTAGGAGGAGTGTGTAGCATGTGCCAGTAAATTTAAATGTTTGAAGAATTATGACTAATTTGGGGTAGGAGAAAGAATACAGGGCTTTGGATCAAACACCTGGAGTATTCTGTCCTATATTATTATATGATATAAATTGCAATGGAATATAACGATAGAAGATGTAATTAGAGAAGATTTTGCAATGTTGAAGATGGATTCAATAAGAAGATGTTCTGAGGCACCTATGTGGCTCAGTTGGTCAAGCATCCAACTCTTGACTTCAGCTCAGGTCGTGATCTCACAGTTCATGAGATCAAGCCCCATGTCTGGCTCTACACTGACAGTGCAGAGCCTGCCTGCTTAGGATTCTCTCTCTCTCCCTCTCTCTCTGCCCCTCCCAGCTTGTTCTCTCTCTCTTTCTTTCTCTCTCTTTCTCTCTTTCTCTCTCTCTTTCTAACTCTCAAAATAAGTAAATAAACATTAAAAAAAATCTTCCTGAAAAAATTTTTTAGTCAAATTCAACATAGAATAAACTAATCTCTTCTGACCTTCTGAGGACAATGAGGTCAACAAAATCTCCTAAGAATCTTTAAGCCAGAGAAGTTTCTATCTCTTTTTCCTTATTAAACAATCCTACAAGATTATGACTAGGGAAACCAATTCTGGTACTAAAAGTAAATACTATGTTGCTTTCTCCCATTTTAGGTAACATTTATAGGACTTTACATCTCAGGGAAAATCTCTTACCTTGTATTATAGAGAGTGCTACTATCTTCCCAGCAAGTATCAGCAAACAAACAACATAAGCCATCAGTGAAAAAAATGTAAAACACTGCTGAAAGAAAGTAAAGATCTAAATAAATAGGAAGACATCCCATGTTCATGGATTAGAAGATTTAATATTCTTGAGATGATAATACTACCCAAAGCAACACATAGATTCAATGTGGTCTCTATCAAAATCTCAAAGGTCTTTTTTTTTGAAATGGAAAAACCCAACCTAAAAATTTGCACAGAATTTCAAGGGACCCAGAATAGCCAAAATAACCTTGAAAAGGAAGAACAAAGTTGGAAGATTCACACCACTTGATTTTAAAACTTATTACAAAACTATATAGTAGTCAAAACTGTGTTGCTGGCATACAAACAGACATATAGACTAATGGAATAAAATTTAGAACTTAGCAATAAACCAAATCTATGGCCAACTGATATCAACAAGGGTGCCAAAAGCTCTCAAAGGAGAAAGAACAATCTCTTCAAAACTGATGCCGGAAAAACCAGATGTCCACATGAAAAAGAATGAAGTTGAGCCTTACTTTATACCATGTACAAAAATTAAGTCAAAATGAATCAAAGACCTAAATTTAAGAGCTAATAATATAAACTTAGAGAAAACATAGGGGAAATTTTGGATTGACCTTGCATGACCTTGGATTTGTTAATGGTTTCTTAAATATGATACCAAAAGCATAGACAACACAAGAAAAAATAAACTGGACTTCATGAAAATTGAAAACTTCTGTGTATCAAAAGACACTATAAAGAGAATGAAAAGACAACCCACAAAATGGGAGAAAATATTTGCAACTCATATATCCAATACAAGTTTAATATCCAGAATACATAAATAACTCCTAACACTCAACAATACAAAAACAAACAACCCAGTTTAAAAATGGGCAAAGGGAGTGGTAGAAAGGAGAGACAGATAAACAGGTGAGACACAGAGGATTTCAGGGCAGCGAAATTATTCTGTCTGCTACTATAATGGTGAATATATGTCATTATATATTTTTAAAACTCATGACCTCCAATGTAAACTATAAACCTTGGGTGATAATGATGGGGTGCCTGGGTGGTACAGTCAGTTAAGCAGCTAACTTCTTGATTTTGGTTCAGATCATGATCTCAAGGTTCGTGGGATCAAGCCCCATGTTGGGCTCTGTGCTGACAGCATGGAGCCTGCTTGGGATTCTCTCTCTCCCTCTCTCTGCCTCTGCTCCACTCACACACACTCTCTCTTTCAAAATAAATAAATAAACTTAAAAAAAGATAATGAGGCATCAATATAGGTTCACTGATTGTACCTCTCTGGTACTAGATAAGCTGATCCTAAAATCCAATGGAAGAATAAAGAACTAGGAATAACAGAAAACAATTTTGAAAAAAATAAAAACAAGGTAGACCTCCTGTCTGTATGAGGTATGAAGATATATAAAAAGTTATAGTATTTAGATAGTGTTATATTAGCCCAGGAATAGATAACTAGATCAATCAACCAAAGAAGTCCCCAAAACAAACCCAACTGTATGGAAACTTGGTTTCAGACAGACATAACAGATCAGTGGAGAAAGAAACTGATTTATTTATACAATAAACGTGCTGGACTCATTGATTATCTGTATGAAAGAATAAGAGAAATGGATACCAATCACAGAATAAATTCTAGATGTGTTACATGATTAATGTGAATATCAAACCTGAAAAAAAATTTAGAAAGAAAATATGCATATGCTTTTGGAGTGGGAGAAAAAAAAATTTAATAAGACCTGAAGGAGCACCTGGGTGGCTCAGTCAGTTAAGCGTCCAACTCTTGATTTTGGCTCAAGTTGAGATCTCACAGTTTGTGGGGTTGAGCCCTACATCTGGCTCTGTGCTGACAGTTTGGAGCATGCTTAGAATTCTCCCTTTCCTCTCTCTCTCTCTGCCCCTCCTCTCACTTGTGCTCTCTCTCTTAAAATAAATAAATATTTAAAAATAAATAAGACTTGAAAACACAAATAATAAAGATTGTGAGGTCACTAAGTTTAAAATTAAATTTGTCTGTATATTGAAATACCCCATAAACAAAGCAAAAGACAAGCAAGAGACTTGGAGATCCCTGCACAGTGCATGACTAGTAAAGGGTAAGTAACCAGAACATACAATGAACTACTTCAACCCATAAGAAAAAGAACAACACAGGAGACAAAAAAGCAAAGAATATGAACAAATAATTCAACAAAGAGGAGACTCAAATGGCCAATAACCACATGAAAAAATGTTCAATCTCATTAGTAATCAGGAAAATACAAACCATTACGAGAAACCATTTCACATGGATCAGATTGGCAAAAAATTGTAAAAGTCAGACAACAGTAGGCATGACTATTATAAGTAAGGCAGTGCAGAAGCAGAAGCTGTCACACAAACCATCAACTGGTACAACCACCGTGGAGAGAAATTTGGCGATATCAGGGTACATTCACTATGACTCAACAATTGCAGCTATAGACAAACACCCTAGAGAAACTCCCACCCAAGTGTACAAGGACCCGGCTACAAGAATATGCCTCAGAGCATCATGCGTTAAGTGTGTTTATCCACATATGTATATGTAGCAAGTGACAGAATGAAATCATGCCCTGTAACAATACTTCAGAACAGTCGTGGCCTCTGGAAGGGAGGGAGGGAGGAGAGTGAAATTGGGGAGAGGGCTTCACCGAGGATTCAGCTACATGCATACATTTTCTTAAAAAAAAAAAAAAGGAACTGGAACAAAAAGGCAAAATCTTAAGATTTGACAAAACTAAGTTGTGAGTACATGATGTTCTTCACACTTTTCTAGACCCTTGAAATATTTCATAAGAGCAATTTTTGAAATTCTAGCAGTAGTTAGCCAGCATGGCTTTGAGGACATGAACATTCCAGACAGTTGGGCAACTACAGAAGATGAGAGATATTTAGAGCTGGAGAAGCTGCATCTTTCTTTCCTAAAGACTCCGAGCCAGGAAACATAAATGATGCAACATCATCAGATACAAACCGGAGGCATCAACTTCTTTGTTTCCTTCCTGGTAGGATGATCAGCATCAAGGGAACTCCCCTGGGAGTCTCCCCCCAGACCCCATCTACGTGCCGCTCTCAAGACTGCACCGTGACTTCTCCCTCTAATGGTGACCCCTTTTCTACACATGGAGGAGAGTCATTTATTCCCTCTCTGAGTATTTCCTGCAAAGATAATTAAGTATTTTAATACGAAATAAGGAACACTCAAATTTCATTCCCTTGAAGCTCCCACTGCAGAGCAAAAAGCATTGGCAAGAAAGTGAAGAAAATAACAATCACCAATAACTTACCAAGTGTAGGCGGCAAGGTGTGGTGGTGAAGTGGCTTTGAATATGAACTCCTCCACTTATTTGCTAACTTAATGTACATTACCTCTCTGATGCTCAGTTTCCACAACATCAAGTAACAACAATAATCCCTACCTCACAAGGTTAATGAGAAACTAAGATTATATATGAAAATCACTCACACAGTGCCTGGCACATAACATATTCATAGTAATAACAGAAATTTGTATTATCAGTAACCATGGGTTGGACTACATTGTATTTAATCTTTGCATTTGCTAGAATGTAAACTCCATGATAACAGGAAAGTCTGTTTCGTCTTTTTTGTTCACTGGTAAAACCCAAGTACCTAGAACTCTGGCCCACACTAAACACTCAATAAATGTTTGCTGAATGAATGAGTGTGAATCTCAGTATTTGGCACATATTAGGTACTTAATAGTTGCTATTTACTGAGAGCTTACTATGTGCTAAGCATTATACATTTTGTTTCTCATTTAATCCTTACAACAACAATGTATTATACTATTCATTTTATACATGAGGAAACCGAGGCCCCGAGAAATTAACTTACTTCTCCAAGCTCACAGAGTTAAAGGGAAGAGCCAGGATTTGATTCCAGGTTGTCAATTTTCAGATATTTGTTGAATTAATAGCTCATAATTATTTTGACAATTTAGTAAATGTTCACAGTAGTTTGGGTAAGAGTGATGAGTTACCCTAGGTGGCCAGGTGAATTATTACGAATTTTATAGTAAATTGATTCCCCTTAATTTAGTATTTATTATGTGTACCTATGGCTTCTTGGCAAAGATTGGCCATGTTCTAGTCCAGGAGTAGAGCCCACTATCCAGTGTCTCTGCTGGGATAGTAATGAGGAAGTTCTCCACATTTCACAGAGAGTTACTAGACAAAAAGCTAAAAATTAAATGTCCTAAGTTCTTTTATTTTTTTAATTTTTTTAATGTTTTTATTTATTTTGGAGACAGAGAGAGACAGAGCATGAGCAGGGGAGGGGCAGAGAGAGAGGGAGACACAGAATCTGAAGCAGGCTCCAGGCTCCGAGCAGTCAGCACAGAGCCTGATGCGGGGCTCGAACTCACAGACTGTGAGATCGTGACCTGAACTGAAGTCGGACACTCAACCGACTGAGCCATCCAGGCAGCACTAAACGTCCCAAGTTCTAAAGAGAATTGAAGTAAACTAGTGTGCTTTCTTCTCACAACACTCCAACTAACATAGCTATTGATTTGGAATCCACTGCATCTAGAAAAAACAGTATGAAGGCAAGAAAGTAAAAGAAACACTTTCCTTTTCATAAGACCTCAAATATCTCCACATTTATTTATAATCAATTACTTCTCAAGAAAAAGATCATAGAAAATAATGACATTAATGAAAACTGTTTTGTTTGGAGCAGTTTCTAATTTAAATATAACCTTATAGAAATTTATTGTATAAAAGTTTAAAAAATTACAGATTAAAAAATTGATTTCATTACCACCATATAATCTTTGTATCTCCTCCTAGTCATTTCTGCCTATTTTTCTTCTACAAAAGTGGGGTGAAACTGCACACTTTATTTATTTATATATAAATACATATATTGAGAGAGAGAGAGCATGCATGCCCACGGGAGAGAGGCAGAGGGTGAGAGAGACATTTAAGCAGGCCCATGCCCAGCACCAGCCCCATGCAGGGCTGAATCCCACAACCCTGGGATCATGACCTGAGCCGAAATCAAGAGGCGGATGTTCAACCAACGGGGCCACCCAAGGGCCCTGAATCTGTATACACTTTATAACTTACGTTTTCCAATTAATAAAGGTAACTATCTTTATATGTCCATAAGTGCATCTTTTTTAACTGAGGAATTCCATTGTATTTATATGTTAAGTCCCAGTGGCTAAAAATTCAAGTTGTTTCTGATTCTTCCCCATTATAAACAAGGCTGAGATGAACATGGTAGAGATAAATCTTTTTGCATGTGTTTAATTATTTCCATAGGATCGATTTCGAGAAGTAGGCTTGCTGGGTCAAAGGGTTACATTTGGAATTTTTTAAGTTAAGCACAGACATCTGTTTTAAATATACTTTAACTTGTCTTTCACTTCATTTTTAGTTTCCTTTTTAGTATCAAGAACTACGACAAATAACATGCCAAGCCTCCAACAGAGACTGGTTGATTGAGCATCTCTTTATATATTCTATTTCTCTCTCTCCTTTTTGGAAGAAATAGTATCTGCAAGTTAAAAAGAAGGGGGTAAGGATGAAACAAAACAATGTTGACCCAGAGTGAGAAAGACTAGTTGGTAATACTGTGGCTTCTCAAATAGGGATAATAAAAGTTCATGGCCCATCAAAATAAAACAAAAAACAAAGGAAGAATAGCTGGCCCCCAAAATAGGTTGGGAAACAAAATTCCATCATCAAAGGCATATGCACAACATTGCATTAGGCACCCTACGAAGATTTAGAAGAAAGGAAATATGTAGGGCTAGTCCGAGCCCTTGAAAAGCAGGGCATCATGATGAAAAAATATATTGAACGTTATATTTTAAATTAATGCTTGAAGAACATTTATTTATACACAATCTCTGAATGAACCGTCAAGGCATTTTCTTTTGGAATAGGTCCATTAACTGGAGTTTCATAATGCTTTGGTTAAGTGGTTCCATTTTTGGTTTCCTTACAATTCTTTTTTAAATTTTTAACAAATTAAGTGGCCTTGAGGATAACTTGCACTGGTCTACCTTCTGCTTCCCTGGAAAGGATGAATTTACATCATTTGACAAGCCTATTTCAGGTTTTTTTGTTGTTACTGTTTGTTTGCTTGTTTTTGTTTTCGCAGCCTAAAATTAAAATGTCATATAATTTTAGTTCTCACAAAAATAAAGTAAAATAAAAATTTTACTAAATTAAAATTTTAAATTAAAAAATTTTTAATTAACTAAAAACTTTCCCTAATATTTGTTTCCTCACCCATACCCAATTCTTTTTTTTTTAATGTTTATTTATTTTTGAGAGAGAGCGTGAGCAGGGGAGGGGCAGAGAGAGAGAGGGGAGACACAGAATCTGAAGCAGGATCTAAGCTCTGAGCTGTCAGCACAGAGCCCAACACGGGGCTCGAACTCATGAACTGTGAGCTCATGACCTGCGCTGAAGTCGGATGCCTAACGGACTGAGCCACCCAGGCGCCCTCACCCATACTCAATTCTATTATAATTATCCTTAGTAAGTTACTCTCACCCAGTCTTTTTCCACATCTCGACTTGGCTTTTATAAAAGCAATTCTCATCGCTTCTTGGCCTTTTGGCTAAAATCAAGTGTAGAAGCAATTCTCTTTTCAAGCTCCTGTTTCATATTGGACATCAGAGAGGCAATGGAGAACAGAAGTTCACACGAGTTAAACAGAAGTGTGTTGCTTCCTTTACACAACATGAGTGTTCCTCAGATCAAATCCAGATGGCATCTACTCAGTAATTACCCTTCCGAGGCAAAACAGTGAAGCAATGAATCCAACGCATAACTTCTAGTTCTTTGTTAGAGAGCCAAGGGCATCCACCATCAACCCTACCTGGGAGGAGAGAACTCCAGATGACACTTGGGTATCCACAGACCAAGCAGTGGTTTTCATCCTGAGAAAGTGTTAGAATCTATTGAGATGTACAGGATCATGAAGTATATTTTAAAAAGTAAAACATGTGAGGTTAGAGGCAATAAGATTCCTTTGAATTAATATAATAATCATACTACACTAGTCTGTTAGAAGTGCTGATATCATGATGCCATAGAAGAAGAAGCCATTCTGCAAGTCATGAGCTCTGAGTTCTAGTCCAATTAGCTCTGTGGCTTGTACATGTTACAGTCCCTCTGGGCTGTCTTTCTCATCGGCCAAATGAAGGGAGGTAGATGAGTGCTAGGATCCTCTTCGGTTCTAAAACTCTACTATTCTTGGGTGCCTGGGTGGCTCGGTCGTTAAGCATCTGACTTCAGCTCAGAGCATGATCACACGGTTTGAGCCCTACTTCAGGTGAGCATGAGCCTTGCTTTGGGTGAAAAAACACAAGCCCCGGGTGAGTCCCACTTCTCTCTCTCTCTCTCCCTCCCCCTATCTCTCTCACTCTCTCTGTTCCCCCCCTACTTGTGCCTGAAAGAAAGAATGAAAGAAAGAAAACTACTATTCTTTAAGGAGGACCAATAAGCATAGTTTCAAAAAGGCAGTAGACATTGTATTCTAGATATTCCAATAGCCTATTGAAACAACCCAGATTCTAAAATCTAGAAGAAAACTGGAAAATCCTTTAGAACAATAATGTCTCATTTTATGTCACAATTGCAATAAATATTTATTGAGTGTCTTACTCTGATGCTGAGGATATTTCATAAAACATGGGAAATGTCTGCTTTTGCAGACTATATGGTCTGCTGCGGGGTATAGATAATTTAACAATTACAACAGAGTGTGATAATTGCTAAGATGGGAAAGTAGAACGCTCTTACAGGAAAAAATATGTGCACAATGCAATATGGAAGGCTTTTCTCAATACAGTTGTATCTAATGTGGGAACTGAAAAGAGAAGTAGAGGTTCATGAGGAAGGGGGCTCAAGAGGGAAATGGTCCAGGTGCAGGGAGTGCTACGTGAAAAGGTGCACAGCCGGGAGACAGGTGGCTAATCTGGCATCTATGGCTGAACTGCCTAGAACAAGAGATGAAGTCAAAAGTGAAACAAGCAAGAGCTGAATCACACGAGTGTTTACAGAACTTAACTTGCCTTTAGCTTCCCACCAATGTGGGGTCATCAAAGGCTTGTGATAGGATCAGATGAACATTTTCAAAAGATGACCCTGGTTGGAATGTGAAGAAAAAATTGAGAAAATCACTGGGAGGCTGTTGCAGGAATATAGACAAAAAGTGGTGACCTGAACTAAAATACTGGCAGCAGAGAGGGGATAGATATTTAGAAGCTGGGATGGGACTTAGTGATTAAGCAGTGGGGGAAGAGGACTCAAAAACTGATTCCTAGAACTCCAGATTGAGAAATTGGGTAGAAATTTTTCCATTGTTTGTTAAGAGGATTGGATATAAGCCTAGAGTTGCTGGCAGGCATTTTGCCATCATTTGGAAAGAGGCTGCCTGAGAATGGAGTCAACACAGGAAGAACAAAGCTAAGAGATAGAATGAGGCTGTTTGTGACGTCCTTATTTTATGTCTCTGGACCGGCTATCCCAGCAGGCACATGAATCAATGCATTTCCTTTGTTGTGGTTTTTGGTGGTGGTGATGGTGGTAGTGGTGGTTTGGTTGGTAGGTTGTTCAGTTCAATTTGAAGTGGGGTCCTATTACTTGGAACCAAAAGAACACTGGGAAGAGTGGGGGCAGAGCCCAGGGTAGAACTACCACTGAAGAGGTGACACAGGAAAGTGAGCCCAAGAAGAAAGCAAGAGGAAAAAGGAACCCAGGAAAGTATAGTGCCAAAAGAAGAGAACTCTTCAAAGAGAAGCATGTAGTCAGTAAAGTCAAATGCTTTTGAGAGATAAGACAAATGCACTGGGGTCAACAACACGGCAGTAGTCAGTGGCCTTTGTGAGGACAATTTCAGTGGAGTGATAAGAGTACAAGCCAGAGTAAAGAAAGCTGAAGAGTTGAGATGAGGAAGTAGAATAGAAACAATTCTAAATCAAGAAGCTGAGTTGTGGAAGCACCTGGGTGGCTCAGTTGGTTAAGTGTCTGACTTCAGCTCAGGTCATGATCTCATGGTTTGTGAGTTCAAGCCCCACATCAGGCTCTCTGCTTTCAGTGCAGAGCCTGCTCTCGGCCTCTCTGCTTTCAGTGCAGAGCCCACTTCAGATCCTCTGTCTCCCTGTGTCTCTGACCCTCCCCTATTCATTCTCTCTCTCTCTCTCTCAAATAAACGAACATTTAAAAAAATTTTTTTTAAATAAGTCATGTCGTGAAGACAAGGGCTGTCCGAGGGAGTGATTTTCAGATGGGTGAGATGGAGGCATGTATAAAGGCTAGTGCCAAGAACTCAGCAATCATTGGGAGGGGTCCCTGAGAAGGAGAGTGGAGAAGGTCCAGAGCACAGGCCAAGGCACAGATTTAAAGGCTGGCCCTAACTCAAGGGAAGGATACCTCTTGAGTTGGGACTGTACAGAAAGAGCAGAGGATACATGCAAAATTAACCAGACATTTTCACATGGCAGTAGGAACTCAAGGCATTACTGTTTGACCGCCTCTATCTTCCCTGTAAAGTAGTGGGCATGGTCCTTTGTGGAGAGCAAGGAGAACCTGGGTGGTGGGAGGTTTAAGGAGAAGAGAGGCTGTTTGAAAACTTGCTCTGGGGAACAGGAGAGAGGCTAGGAAAATAAAAAAGAATTGACTAGAAACTCTGAGGGCCCACTTTATGACAGTAACCATTCCCTGGTTTTACCCAAATCTGGTAAGTCGAAGAAAGAACGAAACCTGAAAGTAAATTTCTAATGATAATGAGACAACTGATTTACAAACGAGACCATTATAAGAGAGTCTCTTTTATAAATAAAAGAAAATGTTAGTACTGGAATATTCGTCATTACTAACCTAAAGGAGGAACTGGTAAGTATGCTTCTATGACATTCAGCTTTTCTGCACAGTGAACTGCCAACTTGGTGGAGATAAACCACAGGAAGACCTCACAAAATGGCGTGACCAAGCCCAAAGTGGCTGATAAGATGCAGCAGGCTAGGAGATGATAAGGAGTCTGGGTTTTCAAAGCAAATCAAAATTCAAACCATGCTGGCAAACTAAAGGTTTTGAGATCTTAGTGACAGCCCAATGAAGAGATCGAAGTTATGGGCAACAGCTCTCTGCTCTCTGTAAGAGCAGATACAACCCCTTGGGCTGACAGAATATCAAATATCAAGAGGCTACTAGATAAGGTCCCTTTGCAGTGTCAAGACTCTGAAGTTTCAGACGAGAGTGACAAGAACTCATGTGAGGCATCTGCATGAAGAGATGGCCTTCCTCCGTCCAGTTAGCTATCTATGTGTTCAAGTTTATCCATATACCCTGTTCCATTACCATCATGTGGTTTGGGGACCATATTAGCTCAGCCCTTCCTGAAACATCTTCTCTAAATTACAATGGAGTCTTGTGATGTCTATCTTCAGGAAGCTATGATGCCAATACTCTGAAGAGTGTTTTTTGTCTTTTAGGGTTGAGGGTACTCCTAAATGGAATTACTCAATGTTCTTCAGAAAACAAAAACAAAAACAAAAACCCAGCCAGGAACTTTGCTATCCTGGGTCCTCCTTGCCTGGATTTTCGTTTTTCTGCCCCATTTCTTACCTCTTTCCAGGTTCTTGAGCTGGAGAGTTCATTCCTCCTTTAGAATACTGTGATTCTCCTTCTCGGCCTTCACACGTGGAGGTTACCACGTCCCAGAAGTAAGCGATTAGGACATCTTCCCTAACTTTGAAGGATTCATAGACTAAGTAAATATAAAGGGACAGGTGCTGTGATAGGAGGTACACGGGCAAAAAGGTGGGAGTGATCATCTCTTACAGCATGGGCAGAATTTTACATCATTTTCATTTGTCATGAAATAGTATTCTTCTGACTTTTTCAACCATGTAAATATGTAAAAAACACTCTTACCTCACTGTCTATACAAAAACAGATATGAGCTTGATTGCCTGTGGATGAAAGTTTGCTGACCCCTATTCCAAGCACGAGTTCCCAGGGCAAAGATGGCCTCCTTCATTTTTATCTACTCAGTTTATTATTATAACTGATACCAATAATACTAATACACACCAACTGTTGAGAACCTAGGTGCCAGGTAGTATGTACCACAGAGAACTGCTCTGAAGAATAAACAAAATAATGCATGTAAAGCACTTCACATAATGCTTCATCCAAAGTAAGCATCAATAATTGTTAGCTACCATTACTATTTTTGTTTATACATCTTATCCCTGATCAGTAAAATGACTCATAAAAGGAAAATATTACCATCCTATGGAGGATGAGAAAAAGGAAGTAATTTGTGAAATCACATAGCTAATAAGTAGCAGAGCTAGGAATTGAACCTGATTTATCTGACTTCAAAGCCTGTGGCCTTTCCATTACCTCACAACCTCCTGTTTAGTTAACATGAAGTAAATTCACTGCCTGCTTGTTACTTGCTGGCCGATCCGTGAGCAGCAGGTACTATTGTTCCTGGAGCCTGCCATCTTGTGTCAAGAGTAGCACAGGGCTTATTCTATTCTTGCTTCAAAGCTTAAATGCCTGTTGGGCCACTCAGTTCTTGTTTCCTGCCAAGGGATACTCTTCTTTATGACAGTAAAGATGACTAAACTCAATGAACAGTTAAGCCTTTTCCTGCTCAGGTGTCCAATTCTGTCCGCTTCCCCAAGTTCTTCTGATGACTCATCCTTAGGTAACTTCCTGAAAATGACTCCCCTGGGATCCTACCACAACAGCATTCTAACAGAAAAGTACTTTACACTTCCAGTGATAACTCCAGATAGTTTCCACCAAAGCTAAAAGTGTTAGTTGCATAAAAACCATTCCTGTCTGCATGATGTTTTCAGAGTGGATTATAAAATAGTATTGAAGATATTGTCCACAGCTTCAAAATTATATTCAAGGGAGCCTATGTGATAAATCCTTCTTTGAATTTAGTTCCAGAGGAAAAAAAAGGTCTTCTCTATAGTTGAATCTGTATATTTTATCTTGCCGGAATAAGAATATGATGTAACCCAACCTGTTTCCTCTTATATTGTGGCTTCCAAGAAACATAAAGCCAAATTCCATGCCAAAGTGTCTCATCCCAGGTGCCTAGTAGAATCTATTTCTGCTTCATTGCTATGACCACTTTTACATGTTACAATTTTAAATCTAGCTCGAATATAATGTGTGTCTCCTCTACGCCAGGCACTGTGACTTTCTCATGTGCCCTTCCTTCTTAAGTGGTTTCAAATCTGGTGCTTGTTTTACTGAACTACCCTAGTGCCTTATTTTTTAAGTTCTGTTTTACCTTATGTCCTATACTTAAGATCTCCTGAAAGCAGGTAAGTCCATACACTGGAAAGAAAAAAAGCCTCCGTTCACCTTTATGCACATAGTTGTGAAGGGCCAACCTGGCTTTATCCTTACAGGCCTCACGATAGGGGTGTCATTCCATGAATGTCAGGGCTTTTCCAGATTGCCCTGTCTTCCACATCTCTCTCTTTCTACCTCTGCTTGTCTCTTGTGTATCACTCTTTTTGTTTATCTTTTGGGGTTCCCACTGTGGGTATCACTGACCCTCCATGCAGTCATTAAGAACTTCAGGCAATCCCCACACTTGTCTGTGCCGGGGAGAGTTACATGAGTAGGACTCCCATCCTGATGGGTCTGCAGCCACTAGACACACGTCCTAATGAGAATCCTTTAGCTCCATGTGGCTTCCTCTCGGGAAGCACAACTCTCTTTGGTATCTGTCACCCTCACGTCACTTCCCCTCCAATTGTATCTGTTCCCCTCTTGACCTTTCTGTAAGTCAGGAAGGTTAATGCAACTTAGAGTTTATGTCCAAGGGTGATTGGCAGAGCAGCATCTAGAATAAAGCTAGCAGACAGCTGTTACTTGATGGAAAAATTGGAAACTGGAAAGGATATGTGGCACAACAGAGGCCCTCAAATATTTGATAATGAATGAATGAATGAATGAACAAACTCTAACTTCTCCCCACTTTCCCACCTCACCTTGATACCTAGACAAAGCCAGCAACCAAACACCAGTGCCAAGCACGCAAATCTCTGCAGTAATTGTAATCGTCTGCATTGACTGCAGCAAGGCTAATAAAGATGGAAATCCTGGTTTCTTTCTCCTTAGAAAGAAAGCCAAAGCACACCTCTGTCAGCTCAAAGAGGTGCCTTGCCAGCACCAGGCACAACTGTCTGGCAGAGGCCAGGTTTTTGCTTTAAATTCTCCCTTTGCCTGAACTTGCTCAGTGACCCTGGGCAAGTCACTTGACGACTCTGGGTCTCACTGTGCTCATCTGTAAAAGGTGGAGGTTGAACTAAACGGTACCTCTGGGACCTTCCAACTTTACACTTCCGTAATCTGTCCTCCGGGAATCCAGCCAGCATTCTTTGCTTGGGCTGGGCCTTTTGAGATGTCTGCTTTAATTTTTGACTTACATTGCCTAGTCTTCTTATCACAAATTTATTTAAAGTTTCTGGACTTTGGTCATCTGACCAAAGTGCTCAATAGGCTCAATAGGCTTTTTTTTTTTTTTTTTTTTTTTTTTTTTGTGGTGGCGGTGGTGGTAAAATAAAATCGATCACTTTAGCCATTTTTAAGTGTACCATTCAGAGTCATTAAGCACGCTCACACTGTTGTGCCACCATCACTTCTGCTAATCCACAGAACTCTTTTCATCTCATCTAAACTGAAACTCTACTCATTAAACAGCAGTTTCCCACTCTCCTCTTCCCCTGTGCCTGGCAACCACCAGCCTACTTTCCATCTCTACCATATGTAAATCCTACACTATTTGTTCTGTTGTGACTGGCTCTCTACTTAGCATGATGTCCTCAAGGTTCATCTGTCTTGAAGCACATGTCAGAATGTCCTTCCTTTTTAAGGCTGAGTAAATAATACTTCATTGTATGGATAGACCACGTTTTGTTTATCCATTTGTCCACTGATGGACACTTGAGTTGATCCCCCTTTTGACTCCTGTGAATAATGTTGCTATAAACACAGGCATACAAACATCTGTTTGAGGACTTGCTTTCACTTTTTTGGGTAATACACCGAGAACTGGAATTGCTGGATCACATGGTAATTCTATGTTTACTATTTTGAGGAACTGTCACACTGTTTTGTTCAATGGGACGTTTAAATGCAAAGACAGAACTACTTAGGAAGCTAGGGTTGCAGGGGTGCCTGGGTGGCTCAGTTGGTTAAGCATCAGACTCTTGGTTTTGGCTCAGGTCATGATCTCACGGTTTCGTGGGTTTGAGCCTCACATTGGGCTCTGTACTGGCAGCACAGAGCCTGCTTGAGATTCTCTGTCTCCCTCCTCTCTGCCCCTCCCCCACTCATGCTGTCTCTGTCTCTCAAGATAAATAAAATTTAAAAAACTGGTATTTCAGTCTTTTTGCCAGGCTGACTCCTGAGAGGTGTTTCCAGGGTATAGATTTGCCTAGAAGGGTTGTCTTGCCTCATTCTCAAGAGGGGCAGGACCCACTTGCTGTTCAGAATGAATCCTGCACTAGACACTGGATCTGGAGCCACTTCTGACTCTGCCTCAGTATCAACATCTGTAGAGTAACCTCATAATACTTAATTTGCAGAGTTATTATGAGGGTCGAGGATGATGCACACAAAGCACTCAGGTAAGCACTTAGAAAATGAAGACATGAATCTTACCCTACCCTGATTGCAAAGGGTGGTTCTAAAAACCAAATGAAAATATGAGAAAGCCAGAAATAGTAATGCATTCTACAAATGCTAAGCCCTCATCATTGCTTTTCCAATCACTGCTATCGCCACCTACCTCCTGGCCTCCCAGGTCTAGCCTTCACTCAGGCTTGAGAGTAACTGTCTAAAGCACATACAACCCTGTTGTTCTCCCGCTAAAGATTTCAGTGGCTCCCCTCCCCCTTGCCCAGGCCTTTTCTGCCCTGACCCCTACCTCTCTCTTCAGTCTTATTTCTAATCTTTGTAGGCCTCCTATATTGCCACTTCACCCCCATGATTTTGTTAATACCTGTCCCCTCTACCTGGAGAACTCTTCCTCCCCTTTCCTGGCTAAAAGTCATTCTTTCATATGAATTTCAGGCACTGCCTTTTCCAGAAGGCCTTTCCCAACTCCACCAAACCATAATAGGAGCCCATAGCAGCATGAGCAGACATCATCATACCAAGCACACACTTTCTTGGAATTATCTGTAGGTTGATTTCCCCAACTAAATCAGCTTCTTAAAGTCAGGGGTTAGATTATTTGCATTTCCAGTGTTAGCACAGTGGTAGGATGTTTATTGAATAAATATATGAATATGAACAAATAGGGTGGTTTTATTGTAAAGTTGGGATAGTTCGCATATGATTAACTCTTGAGTTAATGCTTCTATAATCTCATATTACATGACTCCATCATTAGAATAATTTTAGTATCACTATATAATGATTTTTTTGTTAATTTGGTGTCTTTTTGTTGTTGTTGTTGTTGTTAACTGGCACCATAAGGGATAGAAGCCAGAGGGGAAATATTTAAAGGTATTTTCTCTATCCCCTTCTCCTTCCAAAATAATTGGTGTGTCTTTAAATTGAGGTCCTCTGGTCTTCACGGTGCTTCTTCTTTAAAAAAAAAAAAAACAGTATTTATTTTGAGACAGAGAGAGCGCGTGTGCGCATGCATTCAAGGAAGGGGGCGCAGAGAGGAAGAGAGAGAATCCTAAGCAGGCTCCATGCTGTCAGGGTGAAGCCCGACCTCACCAACCATGAGATCATGGTCTGAGCCAGAAGAGTCTTGATGCTTAACCGACTAAGCCACCCAGGCGCCCCTTCACGGTTCTTTTGAAAGATGCTTTTGCTTCCTTAGCAGGCAAGAACTATCCAGGCCCTTAATTGTATGGTCCTGATGACACAGCCCCCAATAAGAGATCTTCCCTACAGCTATTTTTCACAAGGAGTAGACTAAAGCAGTGAGTCCACTCTTACACTTAGTAGGTACCTGATAAAGATCTGCTCAAGAAAGGAGTAAATTATGAGTTGCTTGTTTGTGCTAACTCCTGTAAACCAGCTTGTGGCTAGAGGTCAGTTTTTTTTTTTAATTTATTTTTTTTTATTTTATTTTTGGGACAGAGAGAGACAGAGCATGAACGGGGGAGGGGCAGAGAGAGAGGGAGACACAGAATCGGAAACAGGCTCCAGGCTCCGAGCCATCAGCCCAGAGCCTGACGCGGGGCTCGAACTCACGGACCGCGAGATCGTGACCTGGCTGAAGTCGGACGCTTAACCGACTGCGCCACCCAGGCGCCCCTAGAGGTCAGTTTTTAAGTTGATCTCCTTCAGAAGCAAGAACTGTGCCAGCTGTGCCATTTTTGAATAAGGGCATTGGAAGACTGTAAAAGCAATGGGTTGTTTAAGCTAACTAAAATGCATATATTTACAGCTGATATAGGAAACATTTGATCTGCTTATTTTTTGTGAGCCCACGAATTTGTATTTAAGTTTCCTTATGTGGGTGTCGGTGTCTTTCCACATGACTCTCTTGAGGCTATGGGCTCACTGATGCTTACAATGTACTATGCAAAGTTATCTCTAACATGTTCTTAAACTGCTCCTTTTAAGCTTCAAAGAGTCCCCTCTCGTTCTTATGGGTGTTGGTGACTATTAACGACATACTGGATTTTGGTTTTATCTTTTGGGTTTATTGCCAATAACCGAAGACCTCATGATGGGAACCACTGATGTATACCAACACAATTTTTTTCTTGTATTTAGTTTTTTAAAGGTTTGTATCTTTTTACTCATAAATACATAATGCTATAAAATAACAGTAATGTTAAATGTGGAGAATACAAATCTTTTCCAAATAGAAAATATTTTACATAACGAGTAATTCATAATTTCACATTTTGATAGAAAACTGACGTTTCTGGAGCAAAGTACCCAGAGACAGCATTAAGGACCATTAAGAATCCCTGCTTAACAAAAATTTAGAATCCTAACAATTTCTAGACCTACCCTCTTTCCTTGGGCATAGGTAAGGTGGTAACAGTTCGAAAGAATTTTCTTAGTTTTTATTGGTATCTCCAATCAAGAGCTGTGTCTAGCAAAAAAAAAAAAAAAAAAAATCTGTGTTGATTCATGGCATTTTATATTTGAAAGGAACAATAAAGAAAATTTAATCATCCAACAGTTCTCTTCTTGGAGGCAAAAATGTTTTATTTTATTTTTTTGAGAGAAAGAGAAACAGAGCACAAGTTGGGAAGGGGCAGAGAAGGAGGGAGACACAGAATCTGAAGCAGGCTCCAGGCTCTGAGCTGTCAAAACAGAGCCAGAAGCGGGGCTCAAACTCACCAACCATGAGATCATGACCTGAGCCAAAGTCAGACGCTCAGCTGACTGAGCCACCCAGGCACCTCTAGGCAGAAATGTTTTAGAATCAAGCTTGTCTGATTTCCCATCTTCTGCCTTTTATGATGAGCTAGTTTGCTAATTAGGATCACGTTCAACTGAAGAATATATCTTTTAGCTTTCCTAGTTATAATCTTTATTATTAAACAATAAATGAAACTGCATGTATATCATAAGTAAAATCAATCAATTGATAATGATTAGAATGGATATAATATAGGGTAAGGGTTTTTAAAATCTATATACCTTTAAAAATATAATTTATTTTACGCTGGGGATAGGGATCAGAGGACTAATGGGCTTTTCTGAACCTTTAGAAGTGGGCAAAAGGGACATCATTTTAGAACCAAAGCCTGGAGTTTTCAGGATGGGATTATTTTGGGTTGGCATTATTACCAGGAAGGGAGACTGAATGAATGGAGCCATGCAGTGTGACCCAGAAACAGGCTGAGGAGGACAGACGCCAACAAGCTTAAGCTATCGCAGGTGCCCACTCCCCCATTCAGTGCATTCAATTTGGCAAACTTTATTTTTTGGAAAGCTCAAACTGTGCGATCTCCAAACTAGGCTCAGCTGTGCTGTTAAGGGGGCTCTGGCTGTGGCAGCAGGGACTGCCGGGAAGCAGGTCCTGGGAAGGAGTCCTGGGGTGCGGTGTGTTTGGGTCTATTATAACTTGAGGACACCCACTGGCTTTCGATCACAGGATAGCCACCTCCGGATAGGGTGTCGCAGGCGGCGCACGCGACAGACGCCACTCACTACCTGAAACAGCAGGGGCTCAGGATCCTCACGCACACTGTGAAACAGACCCCGACCGACATCTAAATTTTCCTGAGTTCTCACACATGCACACATCCGAAGAAACCCAGCCCACACCCACACAAGTTCTCACACATTCTAACCCCACCCCGAAGTCTGCACACACAAGGCAGAACGGATGAACCAAGAGCTTGAAATTACCCAGGCACAAACTCCCCAAATCAGGCTTCCCAAAGCCCAACAGAGTCTAGAGGGAGCCGAGAAGGGGTCGCAGACAAAAGAGTTTTAAAACAGGTCCCTTGGAGCCAACCCGGTTGCTCCATGTCTAAATTTTGGCAGCTTAAGTCTTCTCCAGTTTGAACAAGAAAAGACTCCACACACACCCCGCCACAGGGACGGTCCTGAGAAGCCCCCCTACCTTACTACAGCGCCAGGTGGACAGCTCCCGGAGGCTGGGAAGGGTGCGACGTAAATCCCGGCGGCTGCCCGCAGGAGCCGCACAGCTGTGGGCCACAGCGGCTGCGGCGCCTGGCCCCGCCCCCGCCTCAGCCCCGCCCCCCTGGACGCCCCGCCCCCCGGACGCCTGGCCCGCGCGCCCCAAACCTTCCGGGCTCAGCCGCCGCCGCTTGGTCCCCTCCCGGCTCAAGGACTACAGGTCCCGGTGCATTGTGGGAAGCCAGAGCCCAAAGCTAGGCGGACGCTGACCCCTGGTGGGTGCAGTTCCAAAGGGAGCCGGCGGCTCACGGTGGGGGCACTCGCAGGAGCGGCGGGAGCTGCAAGCTAAGAGAGAGGGAAGGCCGACCACCCAAGGCCACCCCAGCGAACTAGTGTCTATTGCACATCGCTCCTATGTCGGTAAAATAGCACTATAAACCCAGATGCTTTCAAAGTGCCTGGGGCCCCCTGCCTAGTAGTGATATAAGTAAAAACTAAGGAAACTAAGGAAAGCTTTTTTTTTTAATTTTTTTTTTTTAACATTTATTTATTTTTGAGACAGAGAGAGACAGAGCATGAACGAGGGAGGGGCAGAGAGAGAGGGAGACACAGAATCTGAAACAGGCTCCAGGCTCTGAGCAGTCAGCACAGAGCCCGACGCGGGGCTCGAACCCACGGACAGTGAGATCGTGACCTGAGCCGAGTCGGACGCTTAACCGCCTGAGCCACCCAGGCGCCCCAGGAAAGCTTTTTAAATAGGGAAATTCATTTTTTAAATTGTAAGACTAAATGACGTCAACGTTATGGAAAAATCTGCACTTAATTTTTATTTCTGGTAAAACCACAGATGGGCTCAACCTGTCTAGAGAATATGGGGAAAAAATGTAACAGAAACTAGGAAACTGGAATCCAGGACTTTCTCTTCTGGGCATGTGTACCTCAAGGAAATAGTTCAAAAGAAGTATGTTTTTAAAGAGTAAACTATATAAAAATATTCATAGTGAAAAATTAGAAAATAACAAATGACCGATAATACATGAAAGGCACAAAAATAATGCGTACCTATTTAAATAAGAATATGAAGAGTATCACCCTGTAGAATGATTTCTATCAAATAATGTTAAATGAAAAACACAGAACACAAGAAAGCACAAAGCCAATGATTCCAACCATGTGAAAATGTATGTGTTCACAAATATAAAAAGAAACTTTGGAGTAATGTGAATACAGTTTAATGTGTCTTAAGATTCTTTTATTTTTATTAAATAATTTTTTAAACATTTCTAAATTGTTGGGGCTAGTTCTAATTTTGGATAGCATATGCAAGATTTCAGTTTCCCCTGGCTGTAAGCAATAAACAAAGTTATCTAAAAAGAAAAAATTCTGAGGCTGTAGTGAACCATGATAATTTTACTTGTCTACAAATGCTGGTGGGACACAAAAGGAAATAAATTTATTGGGAGTGGGGTGGGGAGGTGTATTAATCTGCCAGGACCGCCTAAGGAAGTACCACAGACTGGGGGGCTTAAACAGATATGTATTGTCTCGCAGTTCTGGAAGCCGCAAGTCTGAGATCAAGGTTCTCTCTGAGGGCTGTTGAGGGAAAAAAAATCTGTTCTGGGCCACTCTGTTGGTTTGTAGACGGCCATCTTCACATTCACATGGTGTTCCCTGTGTCCAAATTTTCCCCTTTCATAAGGACACCAGTCATATTGGATTAAGGGCCCACTTTACTCTAGTATGACTTCCTTTTTTCTAACTACATCCACAACCATATTTCCAAATAGGTTCATGATCTGGGGTACTAATGATTAGGACTTTAGTAATTGGAGGGTGAGGGAGAGGGGTGGAAAGAGGACACAATTCAACCCATCACAGGATTCCAAGTGTAATCTTACGAAAATTGTACCTGGCGAATGACAAAAATAATAGTATAACGTATGCAATCTCAAAACATATCAAAACCCTAACAACTTAAACACAGTAAAACCCAGTTGATTACAACTTTCTTCTTTCTGTCCTTTAACACCATCCAGGCCTTTTTAGTTGAAACTGGGGATGTTAATGAGCTAACAAAGCCTAGAGGCTTTAAAGATAATATATCTGATGTGTCCAGTCTCCTGCAGCAAGGCCTTGAAGATGTGTCCAAATGCCTGGGAGGAGGGTGGCTTCTCTTGCATTTGAACCTCAGGAACATGGGCAGAGAGAACATGGGTTGAGAATTACAGGAAGCAGGATCCCCATCACTGGAGGGCGCCCACAAATACCCTCCTGCTGAAGAATTTATCTTTAGTGCAAGAGGCTGATGAGAGCCCTTGCAGCTTGGGGGGGATGCCCTACTGGGGAGGAATCTGGTCTCCCCAAACAGAGCCAGCCTCTCCCAATTAACCTTACCATGTGGGTGGGAAGAGAAGCTCTAAATCTTCACTGAGCCCTGCCTCCTACCTTCTGAGGTGATGAGGACCCAGAAGATCTCTGAGAGAAATGAAGTCCTTAAGATTTCTGGATCAGTTTGCTTGTTCGTTCATTTGTTTAAAGAACCAGAAGCCCAGTCAGTGGTATACTGATAAAAAGGACAACTGGCTCTCCAGAAAGAAAAGCTCTCATTTGTGGGGTTTACAGATTTCTGTGGTGTAAACACTCCCACCATGGCTGATTGCAAGCTGCCAACATGAGCTCACTGAACACAGAGTTGAAGCTCCAGCACACCACCAAGCCCCCATAACTGGCTTAACAGAGTCTCAAAGCTGGGGAGCAGGGAGCCATATCTGGAGCACCCCAGTGAGAGGTGGAGAGAATGGGCACCCCTTGTGGGTTAGGAGAAGAGCCCCCGGCTGGCAGCCGTACTAGTGGGGAGCCATGGGCAGTGGGATGACTCAGTGAGAAGCAGGGTCCACACATAGCCTGCAGGGCAGTGAGGATGGCCGATGGGCAGGAAGGTCAAACATAGCAGGCAAAAAGGAGGAAGTGCATTCTTTCAGAGCTGAGAGAGGCTCACCCGGTCTGGTAGGAGAATTAGGACAGGTAGCTTTAGGGCAGGAGAGGCGATCAGAATTTTCTCAGACTGGAGAGAAACACCCCTCTTTTATTTCCTTTATGAGGGCATTTTCCCGGGAGGACCTTACCAGGAAGCGACACATTTAGGTTAGAGCTTCCAGGGCTCACACAGATGATCCTTGTCAACTGAGCTAAATCCCACATGGACTTCCTCCCCGTGTAGAGATTTGGTGTCAGTCTGAGCCCAGCAAAGGACACATGTGGGCTCCTGTTACAACAGGGTAAAGCTTGTGTGAAGGCAGGTAAGAAAACCAAGACAACTTGGTGGGTCTCCTGTCACTTACACTGTATCTCAAGGGTGTCGTATATATGGTGGAGATCAGTGGTGAGCCTGGGCCACAGCTTAGTAACTCTTGCCTAGCCACACCTGGCAGTGTTCGTACTCAGCACTGCTTTCAATACTGTTCTTGTACAACACATCCCCCATACCTGCCAGAGCGATCTGTCTCACAGGCAAACCTGATCATATATATGTTCCTCCTACTTAAGAACCCTTTCCTGGGGCCAGTTCACTGTCATTCGGCACACAGGCTTTTCCCGATCTGATGTCTATTCATCCCTCTAACTTTATCTGCTGCTCTGCTCCTGGTAACTTCACTCTATCTAGGTTGTCATTCCCAAACAAGCTCTGTTTTCTTGATTCTAGACCTTCTTTTTGTGTTTCCTCTAAGTTTTTACTCTTTTCCTAGCTCTATGAGTCTATTCCCATGCCAGGATCTTGAGTCACATCTATAGTTTTATTATTAAATTCCTGTTTTTTTAATTTTACTATCTTTTTATTGTGGGAAAATATATAGGACATAAAACTTACCATTTTTCACCAAAAAAATTTAGTGGCATTAATTACATTCACAATATTGTGCAACCATCACCACTATTTCCATAATTTCTCATCACCCTAAACAGGAACTCTGTACCTATTAAACAATAATAACCCACACCCCACTCATCCAACCTCTGCTAACATCAAATCTACTTTCTGTCTCTATGAATTTGCCTATTCTAGATATTTAATATAAATGGAATCATACAATAGTTGTCCTTTTGTGTCTGGCTTCTTCCATCTATCATAATATTCTCAAGGTTCATTCATGTTGTAGCATGTGTCAGAACTTCTTTCCTTTTCCATGGCTGGATAATATTCCATTGTATAGACATACTACATTTTGTTTACACATTCATCTGCTGATAGACACTTGGATTGTTTCCACCTCTGGGCTATTGTGAAAAATGCTGCTCTTGAACATTGGCATATACTTCACGCATTTTTCCCTCCTCATGATAAGATCTTATTTCTCTTGTAGACCTGGTGAACTCCTATTTATGGTACAGAATCCTTTATATGTAGAAAATGGAGCCCGGACCCAAACCTCCTGACTATGACCAAAGATGTTTCCACTTTGCCCCACTGAATGACAGTCTTTCCTGGATGGGCTATCAAAATGCAAGGGTGGGCCAAGGGTGGCAAAAGTGGGTCTGCATTTGATACTCATAAATGTCTCCAGGCAGCCATTTTCATAAAGTAACAATATGTGTAGGTCACTGTAGGGTGTGCATGTATGACTAAGTTAACAGGAGAAGAGTAGAAAAGAATGGGAGGCAGATGAGAAAGAGAGACATGAGAATAAATGGTCGTGTGAATACTTAACAGAACTTTAGTCAAGCTACTAAATCATACTATAACAACAACAAATATGTCCCCACAAGGACAAAGCAGGTGGCAGGATGCCAGCATGCAACTTCATTTCGTCTGTTTTTACATGAAAATAAGTAATAGAGCATACTGAAGACAAACAAGGATATTTAATTGACCATATATTAAGTGTCATGATCTAGACTGAATTGGTCAAACCCAATTCATTGCTATTAATCTGCCCCCTAAGAAATAGTCACTGAGAGCCTTTTGCTCTCCCCTGCCCCAAGGCCTTGAGACCTTGTATTGAATATTGTCAGCACTTACTGCAAAGTTGTAAGACATTCCAAATTGTACACTCAGAAGTCCTTTTATTTTTTTAAGTTTATTTTACTTATTTTGAGGGAAAGGGAGAGAGAGAGAGAGAGACAGAGAGAGACAGAATCCCATCAGGCTCTGCACTGTCAGCACAGAGCCTAATGCGGGGCACGAACCCACGAACTGTAAGGTCATGACCTGAGCCAAAACCAAGAGTCAGACGCTCAACCAAATGAGCCACCCAGGTGCCCCAGAAATCCCTTTTGTAACCCTAGTCATGGGTCATCATGAAGCAAAATTGGAAGTAAACAGCCAGTATCTTCTTTCTGTGTCTTTTCCTTCCAGGCACCAGCTGTTAACAGGTATGAATCATTAAGGGCGGAATTTTAGGCATGAGTGGAAAATAAAATTTTTTGGATGTAGCAACCTTTCTGGCACTCCTTAAATCACACCATCAAGACACACCACATATTCAGCTTGGCTGAAAGGCCAGTCCTGCCTGGACAGATCCTCTCAAGCCTGAGACACTCTGACAGGAAGCCGGCTTTGAAAGAATGTCCTGCTTCTTAGGGTTGAGCATAACCAGACATACTGGTGCCATCTTGATGCAGTCTGAGTAAAAAGTGTTCAAGGTGATACAAGAGGATGTGGCTAAAAGAAGGAAGCAAAAAGGAACCTTGGGGAATAAGCCTGGGAATCAATTTTGCCTTTCCCTCAATTTCCTAAGCCTAGTGAGAGAAACCACAGAAAGTTCTAAGACCTACAGGGAGCCACTAGGTATTGTGGCACTGGGCCATTCCTTAGAGCCCTTGTGTATTCGTAGCTCCCTCTCCATATCCAAGTCTACCCTCGGTGCACAACTGCTAATGGACTCACTTAGAAAGGAAAGCTCTAAAGCATTCAGGCAACATCAGCCTTGTGCATAAATCTCAAAGAACACAAGATTTTCCTTTTACATCTGTCTCTCTCCTTTCTTTCTGTGGAGCTTGAATCTTCCTGTCTCAGTTACAGACTCTTAATCTCTTACCACTTCCCCATTTCTTTCCACGAAAAATTATCTTTACCTTTAACAGGATCGCCTATATTAATTCATACTAAAGTATACTCTGGTTTCTCTTCAGATCACATAAACCTTTTGCCCCTTTAATTCATACTAAAGTATGAATGACTGAAAATAGCTTACACACTGTCTTTTGCAAGAGTAGTTACATTTTCCAAAGTAATACTTTCATCAGTGATAGATTTCATGTAGTATTTTTTAAAAATTCAAGAGATAGGGGCGCCTGGGTGGCTCAGTCAGTTAGGCGTCTGACTTCGGCTCAGGTCACGATCTCACGGTCCGTGAGTTCGAGCCCTGCGTCGGGCTCTGGGCTGATGGCTCAGAGCCTGGAGCCTGCTTCCGATTCTGTGTCTCCCTCTCTCTCTGCCCCTCCCCCGTTCATGCTCTGTCTCTCTCTGTCTCAAAAATAAATAAACGTTAAAAAAAATTTTTTTAAATAAAAAATTCAAGAGATGGAAAAAGGTACACCATGATAACACTAATCAAAGGAATGCTAGAGTAGCTACTAGTTATATTACTTTCAGATAAAGCAGACTTCAGAGCAAGGAAAATTATCAGGGATAAAGAGGGGCATTACATAATGATAAAAGAGTCAATTCTTCAAGAAGACATAATAATCCTTATTGTATATGTGCCTAACAACATTGTTAAAATATGTGAGGCAAAAATGGATAGAACTACAAGGAGAAATAGATGAATCCACGATTATAGTTGGACACTTCAACGGCCCTCTGCCAGAAATGGATAGGTCCAGCAGGCAGAAAATCAGTAAGGACAGGGGTGCCTGTGTGGCTCACAGGGGTGTCCGACTTTGGCTCAGGACATGATACCACAGTTCGTGAATTTGAGCCCCACATCGGGCTCTCTGCTGCCAGCATGGAGCCTGCTTCAGATCCTCTGTCCTCCCCACCCCACCTCTGCCCTCCCTCACTCATTCTCTCTCTCTCTCTCTCTCTCTCTCTCAAAAATAAATAAATAAAGTTAAAAAAATCAGTAAGGACATAGTTGAACTCAACTTCACCAATCAAGTGGACATAATTGACATCTACCAATTACTTCACTGAACAACAACAGAAAACACATTTCTCTCAAGGTCACATGGAATAGTCACCAAGACAGACCACATTCTGGGCCATAAACACATATCAACAAATTTAAAAAATAGAAACTATACAAGGTATGCTCTCAAAGCATACAGAATTAAACCAGAAATCAATCACATTAAGATATTCTAGTGTTTATTTATTTTTGAGACAGAGAGACAGAGAGAGACAGAGAACGAGCAGGGAAGAGGCAGAGAGAGAGACACAGAATCTGAAGCAGGATCCAGGTTCTGAGCTGACAGCAGAGAACCTGACGTGGGGCTCGAACTCACAAACCGTAAGATCATGACCTGAGTATAAGGTCAGACACTTAATCAACTAAGCCACCCAGGTGCCCCAACATTAAGATATTCTAAAATATTTAGAGAGTAAAAAACACACTTCTAAGTAACATATGGGTCAAAGAAGTCTCAAGAGAAATTTTAAAATGTTTTGAACTAAGTGAAAATGAAAATACAACTTACCAAAATTTGTAGGATCCAGTGCAAGGAGTGCATAACAGGACACTTATAGCACTGAATGCACATATTAGAAAAGAAGAAGGACCTAAAACCAGCCATATGAGCTACCACCCTAGGAACTTAAAGAGAAGAGCAAATTAAATCCAAAGTAAGCACAAGAAAATAAATAACAAAAAATAGAGTAGAAATCAATGAAGCTGAAAACAGAAAATCAATTTTAAAAATCAACAAAACTAAAGTGGATTCTTTGAATAGATCAATAAGATGGATAAACCTCTGGACAGACAAGCCAAGCAAAAAGGAGAGAAGATACAAATTATCAATACCAAAAATCAAAGATCCCATGTACATTCAAAATCCATTAATACATTATGTAGATATATAGTTAAAAACCATAAATACTGATCCCATGGACATTAAAAGGATAATTAAGGAATATTATAAATAATTCTATGCTCACAAATTTGATAACTTAGATGAAACAGGTCAATTCCCTGAAAGACACAAGTCTTCTACCAAGTTCATTTCTAGCAAAATTTATACAAGGAGAAATATATAATCTGAATAGGACTTTATCTATGAAAGAAATGGAATCAATAATTAGTAACTTTTCAAACCTGAAAGCACCAGGCTCAGATGGTTTTACTGATGATGCCAACAAACATTTAAGGAAGAAATCACATTGATTATCTATCACCTCTTCCAGAAAACAGAGGCAAAGGGAATATTTCCTAATTCATTCTGACGACAGCATTATCCTAATACCGAAACAGACAAAGCCATTGCAAGAAGGAAACCTACAAACCAGTATCTCTTCTGAACATAGTTGCAAAAATCCTTCAACAAATTATTAGCAAATGGATTCCAAAAGTGTGTGAAAAGAATTATACACTACAACCAAGTGGGATTTATCCTGGGTGTACAAGGCTAGTTCAACACCCAAAAATCAGTTCATGTAATCCAGCATATAAACAGACTAAAGAAAAATCATTTGACCATATCAATAGATGCAGAAAAAGTACTTGACAAAATCTAACATCCAATCATGATAAAAATTGTTCATGTTGGATCTTTCTTAAAAAATAAGATAAGGGGAACCTGGGTGACTCAGTCAGTTAAGCGTCCACCCTCGGCTCAGGTAATGATCTCACGACTCATGAGTTGGAGCCCCATGTCGGGCTCTGTGCTGACAGCTTGGAGCCTGAAGCCTGCTTCAGATTCTGTGTCCCTATAGGGACACTATAGGGGATAGTGCCCCTATCCCACTCATTCTCTCTCTCTCTCTCTCAAAAATAAATAAACATTAAAAAAAAAAAAAGTAAGATAAGGGCCAGCTCAGTCCATGGAACATGTGGCTCCTGATCTTGGGGTCATGAGTTTGAGCTCCATGTTGGGTGTAGAGATTTCTTAAATAAATAAACTTTAAAAAATTAATAAGACAGATACATTTCACCTAAATAAAGAATACTAAGAGAGAAAAGACTTGCCTTCCTAGAGTTTTAAAACATGTTATAAATGGACAACCACTCCCACTTATTCAACCCCCAAGATAACTTTTGCACTGAAGATAGGTTTTGACCAGGGGCACCTGGATGGCTTGGTTAAGCGACCGACTCTTGATTTCAGCTCAGGTCACAGTATCAGGGTTCGTGGTGCTCTTTTGGCCCCAAGCAGGCAAACATCAGTTAAGAAGGAGCCACTTGCCCTTTGCTGGTGGCAAAGTCTAAAGGAAATGATGACCCTGGAATGTGGAGCCTCTGCTCTCACAATGGAGTCAAGAGGACGAGGTCTGGGGTGACAATGGCAGGCTTCTGCTGCTAGAAGTGAACAGAATCACTTCTGATTTAACCCCGTGTCTCCTTTGACATTCCTCTGGCCAACTTGGTCTTCAAAGCACAAGGATTTAGAAGATGAGAAGGATTTTCCAGACATAGAGGAAGAAAAGAAGAAATCAAGAGCTGTAAACAAGGGGGACAAAGAAGCTAAGACAGTATCCTTTGTATTTCTAAGTGGCCTTCACTTCCTGGTGTCAGAAGAACAAACCCCTGTGCCGGATGCTCCAGATTTGAGGTCATTATCCTCTCTGGCCTTAAAGGGGTGGGAATCATGCTCTGGTTAAAGCATTTGTCACAGTATGGTTCAGAACTCTCACTCAGAAAAAGAATTAAACTCATTCAAAGGCATTTAGAATCCCAAATATTAGAGCTAGTTGAGGCCATAAACATTGATTTTTTTCATGTCCCCTTTAATGAATGAGAAGACCCCAGCCCAGAGAGGTTATAAAAGACTGGCCGCAGGACACACGACAAGGAAAGACAACAGAGGATAATGCAACCAAGCAGACCTGGGCTGGATTCCCAAACTTGCAGAAATCATACTTCATCTGTCGGAGTCCCTGCTACTTCATCTGTGAAATGGGGATAAGAAGAACCATTTTGCATGATTGGTGTGGAAACTAAGATAGAAAACCTGCAGGGGTGCCTATGTGGCTCAGCCCGTTGAGTGCCCTTCTTCACCTCAGGTTGTGACTCTTGAGCCCTGCATCGGGCTCCCTGTCGTCAGTGCGGAGCCTGCTTTGGATCCTATGTCTACCTCTCTGCCCCTCCCCTGCTTACGCACTACGTAAAGTACTCAATAACTATTTTCCTTTCCTTTGGTTTCCAGTGTCAGAGCCTGTACTCAGTGCCTGGGCTCTGGAATCCCAGTTCCTTCCTCTTTCCTCTGGTCCAACTGACAGCAATAGGTAGTGTAATGCAGGTATCAGGTCATGTTGGAGAGGGGCGAGGTCACGGGTGGGCTACAATGGGTCTGTGCTTCTGCTACCTGCCATGGGACACACTCAGCTGGTTTCAGCTTCTGCCTCTCCCACCGATAAGTTGTGCAGGAAAACCTAGATCCACCTATAGTTTCATTTTTCCATCTGAGAAATAGCGCAAAGGCCATTAAAATGGATATTATCTGGTATTTTAGAAGTCTCCCCAGTGAACTTCTCTTCATCTGTATTTATGTGTACATTTGCTGCAAGAAAAAAATCCAAATTCCTTCCCCTGAGTCACAAAGTCCTCAATGACCTGGCCCCAGGCTGTCTTTCTAAGATCTCATACCCACTGTCTGTGTGCTCACTGTGCTCTAGACAAATTCGCCTTGTTTCTGTGCCTCAAATATGCCAATCTGGGTCCTGCCTTAGGGCCTCTATACTAGCTGGGCCTCTGCCTGGAATGCACTTCCCTCACATCTCTGCATGGAAGGCTCCTTCAGAACTCAGCTTGATGTCACCATCTCAGACAACTCATAGAAGAAACCACCCATTCACTCACTATCACATCACCTTATTTTAATTCTCTATGTAGCTCTTCTCACTTGTCGATCATTTTCTTATTTCTCTAGTTACTGTCTGTCTCACCCTACTGGAAGGGAAGCTCTACGAGACAGCAATCTACCTTATTTATTGTACCTTAGTGTCCAGAAACTGTTCTGGCACATGGGAGGCACTCAACAAATACTTGTTGATTGAATAGAATAAGGAATGAACTCCAAACCACCAAAAGTGAACTAAAGAGCATTGTCTCAGGGGAGTGTTCATTCTAACTAAATCCTGCCTCACAGAAAGTTGCCAAGATTCAGAAACTCGCCAGGTCAACCAGGCAGCAGTACATGAGTGAGAAGAGCATGGGCAAGGGACGAATCTTCTTCTAAAGGATCTCAACTGGCTGGACATCCAAAGGCATCTCTACCAAGAGACCTCTGAAAATATAGTTCTCTATGTGTTTCTGCAATGAGACTGGCTCAAATATCCATTTAAAGACGTTAAATTGTGTTTCGAATGCTCCCTGCTATATAAATGCTATGGTCTCTCTTAAATGAGACAATTCTGAATGGGAGTGGTGCTCTCAAGCCAGGGCAGAGCAGTTGTTAAGAAAGATTAGTTACCTAAAGCAAATGTGAACTTTTCCTATTTTGCCAGTACCCACCCCACCTCCAATCTGGACCACTGAAATCCTGCTACTTCATTTTTTTTAACAAGTTTATTTATTTTGAAAGAGAGAGAACCGGCAGGGGAGGGGTAGAGAGATCCAAAGCAGGCTCTGTGCTGACAGTGGAGAGCCCAATATGGGGTTCGAACTCATAAACCCCGAGATCATGACCTGTGTGACCTGAGCTGAAGTTGGATGCTTAACTGACTGAGCCACCCAGGCACCCACCTACATCTTCATTTTTAAGGCACAACTATAATGCTACAGCTTCTGAGAAACTCTTCAATAAGCCAATACTTTCCCAAATTTCATTACCCTTTTGTATATAAATCCATTATATTACTTCTTTTATTTACCTTATATTATAATTACATTTATATACCTAGGGTTACCCTAGAAGATTACAAGTTCCTTTATCTCCCCCTAGCAACTATCACAGTTATTTACACAGAGGAGGTGCTCAATAAGTGTTAGTAAAATGAAGAAAGGAATAAGAGAGGGTAGTGTTACTCCTACTCAGGTGGTGGCTAAACACTGATTTAGGACTGAGAACAGCAGACAGGGGCAGGGATCTTGAACTTCCACCAGCATTTACTTATATGCACAGACCTTCTTTCCTCTCAGCACTGGGAGGATGAAAAGGCAAATCAACACCTTGCTATGATTTGCTCATTTAACCCGGACGAGATGAACAGACTTCCCCTAACAGGCTTCCAAGGCATGTGATGTCCAGCCATCCCGAAGGCTGAACATTAACTGGTAAGATCGGATATATTGCTTACAAAGTTGTTCTCGACTGCAATCTCTAAAATAATTAAACTGTTTTAAGTTTAGGTAAATAAGGCTGGAAAATTCATGCTGGAGACATTAAGTTTTGATCTACAATAACCAAGTCTTCACCATCACTACCACAGGATGGCCACAGAACAGGATTTCAGAGGGTAATGATTTTTGTTTTTGTCTTCAGGGAAATGAATTTACTCATTTTTATAGGCAACTGGCTTGGTTCCAATTGGTTTTGTCTTCTTATACAACTTTGTCTTCTCCATTTTTTTCTCTTTTGTGATCAGCAAGAGAATATTCACTACTGAAGAACCATCCATAACCAGCCACAGTGTCCTCTCTACTGTCTTCATTTGCCTTGACCTCAACATCCCATAACCAAATCTTAACTCCATGTGCTGGAGCCCTGTCTCCCATTTCTGTTTTCCTTCCTGCTCTGTTTCTTTTCTTTTATAATCTCCCGTCAGAGTACTCCTCATGTCCCTCCCTATTCCCCATCCTCTGACAGTTTACTGAGTCTTCTACAAAACTACCGATAAGAGTCTCTATGGAGAATTCTTGTCACTCTAAGGCACTTTGGATTAAAGTAACCAAGGGTTCCATCACCTACTAAATCTAAACCTGCATATATCCTCTGACTCAGTAATTCCACTCTAGGGTACATATAGTAAAGAACTGAGTGTCTATGCACACCCAGCACATGTACAAGAATGTTCACAGCAGCTTTATTCATAATAACCCAAAGCTAGAAACAACAAAATGTCCATCAACAACAAAATGGATAAAGTATGATACATTTACACAATGGAATGATACACACCAAAGAAAAAGAATGAATTATTGCTATACACAACACCATCCATGGATGAATCTCAAAGAGAATGATGAGAAAAAAGAGCCAAAACACACAGATGTCTCCTGCTACCCGCCCCCCCCCCCCCCCATATATATAAATCAAACAGGCAGAGCTCATTTATAGGGATAGAGACTGGCAAAGTGGTTACCTCTGGGGAGATCCAGACTGGGAGAGAGCATAAGGGATGCTATTGGAGTCCAGAAACACAATTTACCTTAATCTGGTTTGTGGGTGGTTACATGGTCCTAATACACATATTAAAAGTTGTCATGATTAGTATACTTTATAGAAGTTATACATCAGTTAAAAAGAAAATACATTGAGATAAAAAAAAAGAAAGTAACCCATGTATTACCACAAATTCCCAAACAAAAAACAAGCTGTGCTCTATCCCTCTCCCCCACATTCTAATTTCGCTTCCTCCTTTTGTGTTTGTGCCAGGATGGCACACGATGGGTGCTGTTAGCATATGACGTGGGGAGAATGTGCAAAGCAAGCAGACAGCGTGGCAGATGGAAGCATACTCACCTTGTGAGAGGAGTAGTTCTGGACCTTCCTTTTGCAATTTCTTCAGCTGTGGCTCTGGAAGATGAGCATATGCCCTGAGAAAGACAGTGGAATAAGCAGTCTCTCTGTGATTATTTTCCCCCTTGCCTTTCCTCTGATTTCACCCTCACACTCTACCTCATGGTCAAGGAAAACTCTCTCTTAAAGCACCAACACCCATGTTCTCCTTTCCATCCATTTAACCCACCACGGCAGGCACGAGGCGCAGTGCCCAGCATGTCTCTCTTCTCTTTTCCCTGCATCACCTGTTTCATCCTCTTCCTCACATCCTTCTCCCAGCCCTCCCCCCACTACATTCCCTCTTTGTCTTCCTACTTCTTTTTCTATCCCCACCCCTCTGTGAGTCCCTCTCTCCTCCCGATCTGCTCATCCATGTCTTTTCTCCACAGTGTGGAACAAAGATCTAATGATTTTCTACAGCATTCTGAATTGTTTAATTTTAAAAAGGAATTTGGGAAAAGCCAGATTTGGGTTTATAAATAACACCTTTCCTGTTCATTGAGACTCATCTACATCATGACATGGATGTTTGATTTTTAAACTGCACGGCTGTCACTGTAAAGTTAGAAAAATGAAACCTAATGAAATTGTGGTACGGTGGGCTTGCTGTTCTCTCCTTAGGAAAACAATTTCCAGCAACACTGTTATTAAGTACTGAAAAGATTTACTCAAAGTGAAAGTCACATAAAATTTCTAAATGACCTCGATTTATATACACAATAACTTACAAAATGCCTAGTGGTAGAAAAGCAGTTATGGGAGATTTGTTTCATTTCTACTTTATGACCCACAGGGAGAGGAGTAGGGGCGGGGAGGAGGGAGCTCCCCTGGGGGAGGGCTAGACTGCAGAGGTCAAAGGGATGTGCCTGGAGACCAGGCAGGTGAGAGGCAGATGGAACCAGGGCTGGACTGCGGTAGCCTCAGGAGGCTAACGATTTACCTGGCCTTCAAATCCGCAGTCTTTAACCACTGTTTAGTGCTGGGAAGGAGGGCGAAGGGCTGCTAAGTGCGGAGGTGTCCGGAAGCAGGGGGGAGGGGGGAAGGGCGCCCTCTGGCGGCAGCTGCTCAGCCCTTCCTCCGCTGTCTTGAAGAATTCCGCTCTAACCCAGCATAGCAACCCAGCAAACCAGAACCTGCGTCGCTCACCCTCCCGCATACTCCAGGAGGCCGTTTAGCAGCCAGGGGTTGATTTTACCCCACCGCCAGGGGCCCACCGACTGTCTTTTACAGCTGTTTACTCCTTTCCCCCAAGAGAAGTACTGGAAATAAAACATTCTCCACCTCGCTAGATTTCAGCAGGTGTCAGCACTCTTTAGAGGATGATGCTAGGCAACTACAGTTGGCCCCACCTTTGATTCAGCTCCGCAGTAGCTATTGTGGGACCCTTCAGAATGTCCACAGTAGGGGGGTGCCTGGGTGGCTCAGTCAGTTAAGCATCTGACTTCAGTTCTCACAGTTCACAAGTTCAAGGCCCACATTGGGCCATGCAGAGAGCCCATTTCAGATCCTCTGCCCCGCCCCTCCTCCCACTGCTCCTCCCCTGCTCATACTCTCTCTCAAAAATAAATAAAAGGGTTTAAAATTAGAAACAGAATGTCCACAGCAGGAACATGTTCCTAAATTTTCAAAACTAGAATAATAACTTTCAAAACTAGGAATAATAATACCTACCTCCCGGGGCTGTATGAGTTACAGTGCCAGGCACACAGTAGTGCTCAGTAAATGCTGGTTCCTTCCCATGTCCCTTCCACATCCGTCCCATGTTCCTTAAAAAAGATGAGTTGGTAAGTTTATTTCCTCCACGCTACTTGGCTGGCAGGGCCAACACAGGCTTGTGGCAGTTTGGTGCAGCTGCTTTGATGTAGGAGCATCTTAATATGGCCTAAAAGGCCATCAGTGTTTTTTTTCCTTAAGCAATATCACCAATAATGTGAGAAACAGATATCCTCCCTCCTTCCCTGAGACTCCCATCGATGACTTCCATTTCCCATCCCCAGATGGATGTCAGCCTTGCACATGGTAAGAAAACAAACAGACAAGGGGCGCCTGGGTGGCTCAGTCGGTTGAGCGTCTGACTTCGGCTCAGGTCATGATCTCACGGTTTGTGAGTTCGAGCCCCACATCGGGCTCTGTGCTGGCAGCTCAGAGCCTGGAGCCTGCCTCAAATTCTATGTCTCCCTCTCTCTCTGCTCCTCCCTGGCTCATGCTCTGTCTCTCTCTCCTTCAAAAATAAATAAAAACATTTAAAAAAAAAAAAAAGAAAACAAACAGACGAGGAAGCCATTTTACATTTGGACACTGCCACATTACATCACCAAATCCCTAAGTCAAACAGCAACCTCAAATCAGTTGCAAAAGGAGGTAGTGACCAAAGAGCTCTGCTTTATTACAATCATGTTCAGAAGCTGGCAGAGTTGACCGCTTCAGAAAATGGGAGTCCTGTTAGGGTATGTTTTAAAGTCATCTTACAAGCTGCCTTCAAGAAAAATAGGTCATGCTCAGAGAGGCAGGTTCTTTTATTCTGCTGAGCTCTTTGATGGTTATGGCTAAGCAAAGGGGGGCCTGGAGCTAAGGTCTCCCATTAAAGCCAGAAAGTGTCTTATAGACTATTTTTTTTAACCATAGCTCTTATTATTTATACGGTATGATCAAAATGCATTTCACAAAACAATAGTTACTATGCACACACTTGTATTTTCTATTTTATTTAAAAGAAAATCTTTGTGACCCTCTAAATTGGCTCTACCACCCACTAAGGGATTATGACACAGATTGAAAAATGGTGGGCTAGGATGCTGAATTATCCTGTTAAATAGAGAAAAATAAGTGTGTACTAGGATAACTGGGAAAAAGCATGTGAGGAAGAGAGGCAAAGGAAGAGCTGTAAGATGTAGTGAAGACAGAGCAATAAGGCAGGTAAGATGACCAAGAGCCAGCACCCTGGCTGATGGACTTTTAAAAATAGAAATTTCTTGGGACACCCGGGTGGATCAGTTGGTTGAGCGTCCATCCCACTCTCAGGTCATGACTCTCACAGTTTGTGAGTTCGAGCCCCCCATCAGGCTCTGTGCCAGCTCTGTGCTCATGGCACAGAGCCTGCTTGGGATTCTCTCTCTCTCTCTCTCTCTCTCTCTCTCTCTGCCCCTCCCACACTCACACTCTCTCAAAATAAATAAATACACTTAAAAAAATAATACTTTTCCCTTTCCAGACTTGTTGATATAATTAAGGTGTACTATGTGATGGTTTGATATATGTATATGTTGTGAAGCGACTACCACAATAAGGTTCATTCACACGCCCTTTACCTCATATGTTTACCTTCTGTGTGTGTTTGTGGTGAGAACTTTTAAGACCTACTCTCGGCAACTGTCAAATACCCGATACACTACTGTTAACTGTGGTCCCTGCGTTGTACATTGTTCATCTTAACACTGGAAGCTTGTACCTTTTGACTACCTTCACCCATCTTCTTCCTTTTTCCCCAGCCCCTGGCAATGACCAATCTCTCTCAAAAACAGATATTTGGGTATCTGGGTGGCTCAGTCACTTAAGCATTCAACCCTTGAATTTGGCTCAGGTCATGATCTCAAGGATCCTGCTTCAGATTCTCTCTCTCCCTCTCTCTCTCTGCCCCTCCCCTGCTCATACTTCTCTCTCTCTCTCTCTCTCTCTCTCAAAATAAATAAACATAAAATTTAAAAAAACACACACACACAGAAAAAAACACAGGAATTACTGATGTCCCTTTTGAAGCTGTTTGCCTTGAAGCATTTGTGACCCCCTACTCTTGAACACTCAGTCAAGTTTGTTCCTCACACAAATACCTCCTGTAAGTAGGTTTGGGGCAGAAACGGAGGGAAAGGCTGAATCTCATTTCCAGGTGGACACAGTGCAGAACACAGACAGCTCTTACGGGGTGAGCATGAGACCTGTAAGCTACACTAATGGTAGAGGCAGGGCTCAGAGTCAGGAAATAACAGAAATGGGGGCAAACTTCTGGACTCTTCCCTGGGGTATTCAAACCAATCTTTCTTGGATCTTAAGGGCAGGGTTAGGCAGGATTTTGAGACTGAACATCCCAAATCCCCAGTTCTCAGGAGCAGTGTCATACCTCTGTCAGAGAAGGTGTGTGGGAATGGCAGAAGAAAAAGGTCCCTCCCATGAAAGGCTCTGAGATAGGGGCTCTTACCTGGGAAAAGGAATGAGGGGCTGAACCTGAGCCTGTATGAAAACTTAGGAGAGGGAAGAGTATGTGGGAGAGAGGGTGTAGGAGAGAGACAGGGGAGACCTGGAGGTTAAGAGAAAAGGAGGGATGCATGTGACTTAGGGTGGACGAAAGGCGAGAGTGTTTAGGGGCAGAGGATTGAAGGGGAAACGTGATAATACTGGAAAAAAACCTATATCTATGCCATAAAAGCTGTCCTTAGATAAAAGAGGCAGATGAAGCACCTGGGCAGCTCAGTGGGCTAAATGTCCGACTTCACCTCAGGTCATGATCTCACAGCTCATGGGTTCAAGCCCTGTGCCTGGAGCCTGCTTCAGAGTCTGTGTCTCCCTCTCTCCACCCCGCCCTCCCTCCCTCTCTCTCTCCCTCAAAAATAAATAAACATTAAAAAAAAAATTAAATGAGAGGCAGGTGGCTTGGGCTACCTCCCAATTGCTGAATGTCAAGGTAACATTTTGCTACCTTGCTAAAGGTAATGCTTCAGCATTAGGAAATGCTTCACTTGAGACCATGCCCTGGGCACGGGCACAGCTTCCACCTTCTCTGCCCACAGCCGCTGAGCACAGTGATAGTGCAAGACACAGCTGTTGGTTGTGCGGGAGATGATCAGGTCCGCGTAGACGTCAGCCAGGGTTAACATCGCTGACTCTTGTGAGCTGCCCCTGGGGCTCATTTTTGACAGGGGTGATAATCCCTTCCTCAAAGTGCACTTGTGAGGAGGACATAGATTGCTGTTCCTCTGTATGCCCTCTGTTTACTTGCCTGTAAACATGGAAGCAAACCTCTTAAATGTTGAGCTGATGATCTCTAAACTAACACCTCAAATGAATTTGCGAATTGGGAATTTGTGAAGCTTTTGGATTATATTTTCTTGAATTGCTGATTACAACCCCAGTGCCAAAGCAAAATAGGGCTATTTATTTCATGTAATACTGAAATCCTAATGCGTCAGTTTTTGGAGAGGTGGTATGACACAGTGTTTAAGAGCGTAGGTTTTGGAGCCAGATGGCACAGTTCAGATTCTAGCCCCAACAGAACTAGTGTGCAACCTTGGAAAATTTACTTCATCTTCCTCTACTTTCCCCATCTTGAGATGGACATGATAATAGAATTATGAAGATGAAGTGAGTCAATACAAAGAATTTACAACAGTGCTTAGCAGATATTGCATATTTGGGGTTTTTTTTAGTTTATAATTTATGAAATTAAATATCGGAACAAAATTTTAGTGCACTTCAAGTTAAACAATTGTAAACACATAAAACCATCAGATAGAAGATGTATATTTATAAATGGTATTTAATGATACCGAAATGATAAAAATGAGGGGCTCCTGGGTGGCTCAGTCGGTTGGGGGTCTGACTCTTGATATAGGCTCAGGTCATGGTCTTCTGGTTCATGGGTTCTGGCCCGAGTTGGGCTCTGTGCTAACAGTTGGAGCCTGCTTAGAATTTTCTCTCTCTTTGCCCCTTCCTGAATGCACATGAGTTCTCTCTCTTTCAAAATAAACATTTTAAAATAATAATAAAAGAAAATAAAAATGAAAATGATCATGAAAAATTTTAACACGAAATTCAATTTCAGCTCTTAAAAAAAGTGAAAAACTGAAGAACAAAATACTCCAATAGTATCACTGTTCACTTTTGAGTATATGTGTACAAATTTTCCCCATTGCTGAGAAAGCATTTTTTTTTAAACATTTATTTATTTTTGAGACAGAGAGAGACAGAGCATGAATGGGGGAGGGTCAGAGAGAGAGGGAGACACAGAATCTGAAACAGGCTCCAGGCTCTGAGCTGTCAGCACAGAGCCTGACGCGGGGCTCGAACTCACAGACCGTGAGATCATGACCTGAGCTGAAGTCAGCCACTTAACCAACTGAGCCACCCAGGCGCCCCGAGAAAGCATTTTTTAACTCTACCCTAGTTAGGGGGAGAGTGAGAAAATACTAGTTATAAGGTATTTCCAAATACTCTCCTCTGAGTCCATCTTCAAATGATATATATATTTTTTGTTATGCTCTGTAACTTTGAAAAAATCTTTTTAGGACAGCTTCTTCCCCACCTCCGCACCCCAGAGATAGCACTTATTTCATTGTTCTAGTTTTTGTCTGCATTGTTTTAACCTTTTTTTGTTTTTGTCACATGTAGCTGGCGATTCTAACACAGAGTTATCTGTATCCATTTCAATGATGTCATGTTCATTCTTTGCTTGTTCAAAAGTCTTTGAAAACAAAGACCCTTTTTTTTTTTTTTTTAAAGTAGGCTTCATGCCCAGCAGCATGGACCTCAATTCTGGGCTTGAACTCACCACCCTGAGATCAAGACCTGTGCTGAAATTAAGAGTCAGATGCTTAACCAACTGAGCCACCCAGGCGCCCTGTAAGAGATTATCAATTATTTTTCTTTCTTTTCTTGAACATTATAGGGACATAAAGTCCTCCCGGATGAGTACACATTTACTCCATTTGAAAATTTATGGAGTGTCTAATTTTATGACTACATCTCAGGATGTAAATGTTTCTGATTTTAAAAATACCATGATGGTGGGGTGGCACCTGGGTGGCTCAGTAGGTTAAGTGTCCAACCCTTGATTTTGGCTCAGGTCATGATCTCACAGTTGGTGAGTTCTAGCCCCACGTTGCTGATAGCACAGAGTCTGCTTTAGATTTTCTGTCTCACTCTCTCTGTGTCTCCTCTGCTCTCTCTCTCTTTCAAAAGTTAATAAAATAAACATTAAAAAATATAATGATGGCAGCATCATGCAAACAAAGATACTGGAATATTAATATATCGAAACATCAAAACACTGGAAAGCGAGAGTGCACTTTGTACAGATTGTACACTTGAATGTCAAAGATCTGCTCTAATTGTTGAGGTAAATCAAGGAGGGTCTCCTATTGCTCAGATGTCAGACCCTTCCTTGTTTCCTCTGCCTCTTCCCTCTGTATGTCTGCAGCCATCTTTCTTGATAGCCCAGCAAGCTGCGGAAAACAGTCCCTGCTCATGGACTCAAATTCTGTTAGGTTTATTGTCTTTTGGGTTATCCTCCTCCGCCATGTAGTAAGCAACCTAAAACTGTGACTGTAGGGGGAGCAAGCGTGCTCTGGGTGTCTAAAGACCAAGGTCAGGAAACTGTTCTCATGCATAGCTGTGGGCTCATGGGGGCAAAATCGACTCTCACAGATAAGCTAAGAAGTAGCCAACAACTATCCCTCATATATATATATATGTGTGTGTGTGTATATATATATATATGTATGTATATATATATATGTATGTATATATATATATGTATGTATATATATATATATATACACACACACACATACACACATATATATATACATATATATATATATATATATATGGTTTTTTTTTTAGAAAAATCTAAAATGTCCAACTCAGTGGCTGTTAAAATTAGGAACATAGGGGTGCCTGGGTGGCTCAGTAGGTTAAGAGTCCGACTTCGGCTCAGGTCATGATCTCATGGTTTATGGGTTCGAGCCCCACATCAGGCTCTGTGCTGACAGCTCGGAGCCTGGAGCCTGCTTTGGATTCTGTCTCCCTCTCTCTCTACCCCTCCCTGGCTATCACTCTGTCTCTGTCTCTCCCTCAAAAATAAATAAACATTTAAAAAAAATTTTTTTAATTTTTAAAAAATTTTTTAAAAATTAAAAAAAAATAAAATTAAGAACATAATTAGGGAGCCTAAACATTTAGCTACTGAGCACCTCAACATGTGACAATTATTAGTGTTTATGTTTGTATTATGGGCAGATTTCAGAAGGAAAAAGAGAGGGTACGGGGCAGGAAGCCAAAGGTAGAAGGAGAAAGAGAGAAGACATGAGAGAAGAGACAGGAAGGAGTGGGCTGAGGGAAGAGGGTGAAAACAGTGTAACTGTCAGAATCCTAGCGAGGCAGAGGGAGGCTCAGAAAGGAGGCAAAGGAGGAAAAATCTAGAATAATGGTTCTTAACTGTTTTTAGTGATAGTCCACTTTGAGAATATAAGAAATGAGAGACCTTTTCCCATAAAATGCACATATGTTTGTATATTCCAGGGCCCCACAAACCACAGGTTGAAAACTCCTGGTCTAAACAGGGATACAGAGAAGCAGAGAAGCATCTTCTTCAGAGGAAGATGCAGAGGCAGGAAGATGGAGAGGTGGGTGGAAAGAGCCCCAAGGAAAAGGGCCGGCCCTGGTTTCCACCTCCTCTCTCACACCTAGATCAGTGCTGGACCTGACTTTGAAGCTGGGCCTTCCTCAGGGCGTGTTTGATCTCCCCATCCCTTCTTCTCTCTCATCCAGACACACCCCCCCTTATGACAAGAGCTCACTGTGGCTTAGAATTTACAGATATGAGCTATTCTAGGGAAACCTCAGAAAGGAGACCTCACTCCTGAGCAGCGTTATCTCAGCCGGTCTTTTTCCTCTCAGAGCCCCTGTTTCTCAAGGGATTCACACAGATGAAAACGCACATTTGTGAGTCACCGCGACGTCAGCTCAGAAGTTGTCCAGGGCTGGGTCAGTAGGAGTCTTAGGTGACATGGAGGGACAGCAGGAGCAAAGGCTGCCAGAAAGACCAGCTAAGGCTTCCTCTGCCTTCCAGCCCTGTGCGCTACAGAAATGAAGGCAGGAATGGAGGGAAACTCCCTTTTTTGGGGAGAGGGAGGAACCTCTCTTTTTGCACTTCTGTATAGTGTGGTCTTATGGTTAAAGAAGGTGGCTATCTATGTTGAAAGCATCAACCATAAAGAATCTAAATCTGACCATTGCCTTAGGCCTCTTCCCTTTCCTTGGAGAGTCGGATGGAGATGGCCCTGGAAAGCAATTTGAAATTGAGCCCCATAAATTCCATCTTATCTCATAACTTAACATTTATTTATTTATTTATTTTAAAGTTTACTTTTGAGAGAGATAGAAAGAGAGAGAGAGAGCGAGAACGAGTGGGGGAAAGGCAGAAAGAGAGGAGACAGAGAATCCCAAGCAGCCTCCCTGCTGTCAATGCAGAACATGACACAGGGCTCGAACCCATGAGCCTCAAGAGCATGGCCTGAGCCCAACTCAAGAGTCAAACGCTTAACCACTGAGCCACCCAGGCACCCCTTATAACTTAACTTTTAATTCCAATATATACGCCTAGCTCTAGAGTTCTTACAAAGAGATGAAGAACTATGAGGAAAAGGTACTGCAGGGGGTTTGAAATTGGGATAATGTCAGAAACGAAGTTTCTGGATTAGGCCAGTCCCTTTACAGGAATAGGGACTCCTGACGTAATATTCTTAACCACATGTTGTTTTCTTAGGGGTTATATTTCCTAAGCATCTGGGGGATTGGGGGGCAGAAATTACTCAAAAGAACAGAGGCTTTGTTTTGGATGACTTGGAGCAGACAATATCCCCATTCAAGGGATCAAGGTGCACTGGGCAGGGGTAATGGATTGAGGAAGAAAGAAATAGATCAAGTGTGAAAATTCCATGCCAAACTACCTCCACAAGCTTCCTCCAGCCAATCTGACCCTTTTCAATGAGAAGTGTGAACCAAATTGTTGCTTTGATGATTTTTCCACTTTTTTCTACTGAGGTGAACAAGGAAGCCTTATGGCATCCTTTCATCTGCAATCCCAGAGAAGGCTTCAGGCCAAAAGTGCATAACAAGCGCCTCCCCCCTAGTCCGTCAACAAGTGATGCTCATTAGGAAAGCTGGCTCAAAACTGCCCTGTCACCTCCCTAGAGTTAAACTTCGCCCACTAGGCCAGCTGGCAGGTGTCGGCATACTTCCTGCAGGCCCGCCCCATGGCACAGGCAAGCTGCTACAGACCAAGGGATTCTGGAGCAAAGGGGAAGGGAAAAAAATCGGGAGAAGTATTCAAAACCATTCCTCATCCCCCGCTTACTTGTCCATCTGTGATACGGAGGATTTACTCGTTGCCTAGGGGATTCAAGAATCTATGATGTGGGGAGGGATATTTATCATGTGTGCTTTTTTCTGGGTCCTACTTCAGACCAAATGAATCTAAATCTATGAAGAGTGGGCCTGAGAATCTGTTTTTTCATAATTTTATCCCTTCTATCCCCCAGGTGATTTTTATGCAAAGGAAAATTTGAGAATCTTTGTTGTAGTAAGATGAGCTCTTCTCTGAGGCTCAGGGAAAGTAGATTCTTGTCCTGGCTTTCCTTCATGCTAATTGGGTCTCAGTTTTATCACCTCTTGGGGTGGATCGGGGGTTAGCAAACTATGGCCCTTGGAACAAATCTAGCCCACTGCCTGGTTTTATAAATAAAGTTTTATTGGAAAACAACCCCACCTGTTTATGTGTTGTCTCTGGCTGCTTTTGTGCTACAACAGCAGAGTTGAGTAATTGTGATGCAGATTGTTGAAATTTGAGAGCCTAAAATATTCACCATCTGGCCCTTTACAGAAAAAGTCTGCCTGTCCCTAAATTAGATGATGTCTAGGGCCTTTTCCAACCCTGACATACTTTCATTTTTTTTTTTAAGTTTTATTTATTTATTTTTGAGAGAGACAGAGAGCACACTCAAGAGTGAGGGAGGCCCAGAGAGAAGGGAAGAGAGAGAATTCCAAGCAGGCTCTACCCTATCAGTGCAGAGCCTGATTCGGGGCTTGAATTCACGAACCGTGAGATCATGACCTGAGCTGAAATCAAGAGTGGGATGCTTAACCGACTGAGCCACCCAGATGCCCCCCGACCCTGACATTCTGTAAAAGAAAGTTAACTGCCCCCTCCACAGACATATTTACGTTGTTTCTGTATTAATAATTTATTTTACTTTAGGCATGACCAGGGAAAGTGAGGGAAGCCAGAGATGAAAGAGGAAGAAGACAACCTTTGGAGACAGAACTAAGGGAATTCCAGAGAAGGCAGGTTCCTCGCCGAGTTTGCTTGTTCAGTTGTTTTAAACTGGCAAGGGGTCATCTAGTCTAAAACCATGAGGGGCGCCTGGTGGGCTCAGTTGGTTAAGCATCCGACTTTGTCTCAGGTCATGATCTCGCAGTTCATGGGTTCAAGCTCCGCGTCGGGCTCTGTGCTAACAGCTCCAAGCCTGGAGCCCGCTTTGGATTCTGGATCTCCCTCTTTCTCTGCTCCTCCCCACACTCGCACTCTGTCTCTTTATCTCTAAAATAAAAATAAACATTAAAAAAATTTTTTAAACCGTGAAATAGATGAAGTTGGTTTGGGTGCCTAAAACCTTTGACCTGTCCTCATTCAAAGCATTTTCCCAGCACAGGCCTTCCAGCCCCAGGCTCAACCACTGTATTTCCTTCTGCCTCACAGAATTTCCTGTCTTTATCTCACCTATTCCAAAAGAAAGATGTTCATCTATAAATGAATCCAGTGAATCCATGTTGATGAGCTAATGAATGAATAAAAGAAGCTCATGCTCAAGTAGAAAACGGACTTTTTTTTTAAATGTTTATTTATTTTTGGCAGAGAGAGAGACAGAGCATGAGCAGGGGAGGGGCAGAGGGAGAGGGAGACACAGAATCCAAAACAGGCTCCAGGCTCTGAGCTGTCAGCGCAGAGCCTGATGTGGGGCTCGAACTCACAGACTGTGAGATCATGACCTGAGCTGAGGTTGGACGCTCAACCGACTAAGCCACCCAGGAGGCCCTAGAAAAAGGACATTTTAACTGCATCTCTTTGTTATCTACTTGTTACCTCTAACCTATTAATAACCCTCAGTTACCTCATCTCCAGTAACCATCTCTGATGCTCCCCCTTGGTCATCTACTCTCATCGATATGCCTAGACTTCTTATCTCCATTCTTAGTCCCACCGGAAATGGGTTTTCTGCCTCATTCCTCTACCAAAAGCATGTGTTTGAAACTGACTTGCAGTTGCTAAATCAATGGCCATCTCTCAGTCCTCATCTTATTAGACTTAGCAGCACTTTCCAACAGGAGAGTTGATTATGCAACCCCCCTGGAAAAACTTCCTTCCCTCGCTTTCCAGGACAACACATTGCCTACCTTTCTGGCCACTTCTTGATCCCTCTTGCTGGTTTCCTCTTACACTTTCAACTTCTAAATGTTAGACTGTCCAGGTGAACCTCTACCTGCTATCTCTGTGTAGACAGTGTCAGGATGGTGTCATCAGGGCCTGGTTGGTGGTATGTGTGTGTGTTGGGGGGGGGGGGTCCCCCTCAACATACACTCTAGAATTGGTGATCAGGAACAAAAGAATGTATATATAGCAAAATGATTACCACAATAAATTTAGTCAACATTCATCACCTCATGTAATTATAATTTTTTTTCTTCTGATGAGAACTTTTAAGATTTACTCTATTAGCAACTTTCAAATGTACAATACTGTTAACTATAGTCACCATGCTGTCCATTACATCCCCAGAATTTCCAGCAATTTATTTTTAATGAATGATGACTCAAGTTTTTAGTGACGACTTTGTAGGTATTGACTCCACAGTTAAAGTCAATCTGGTTTTTTTTTTTCCTTAGCTTTTTTGAGGTGTCATTTACCTCAAAAAGTCACCTGTTTAGATTTATAGGAAAGTTATATGAAGTTGTGCAACCATCGCCACAGTACAATTTTAGAGCATTTTCATCATTGCCAAAAAAAAAAAAAAAATCTCTCGTGCCCATTTCCACTAATCTATCTGTCTCTATAGATTTGACATTTCTGCCCATTCCATAAAAATGGAATCATACAAAATGTAACCTCTTGCATTTTGCTTCTTTCATTTAACATAATATCTTTGAGGTTTATTTCCACTGTATATAGTAGTAATTCCTTCCTTTTTATTGATGGATAGAATCTCATTATATGGATATGCCACATTTTGTTGACCCATTCACCAGTTAACAAGGATGTGGATTGTTTCCATCTGGGGGAGTGTTATGAATAATGCTGCTATGAACATTCATGTGTAAGTCTCTGTGTGGACATATGTTTTAATTTCTCATGTGCAAACACCTCATAGTAGAATTCCTGGGTTGTATGTTAAATTTATGTTTAGCTTTTTAAGAAAGTGCCCAATTGTTTTCCGAAGTGTATATACCATTTTATGTTCTCACCAGCAATATATGAGGTTTCCAGTTTCTCCACAGCTTCATCAACACTTGCTATTATCTGTCTTTTTTAGCATAGCCATTTTGCTGGGGTATGGTTTAACTTGTAGGTTAACTGGAATTAGCCTAGTAACTGAGATTGGGCATCTTTGCATGTGTCTATTAGCCAAGTATACATCTTCTTTGGGGAAATGTCTCTTTAAATCTTTTGAACTTTAGGGGTGCCTGGGTGGCTCAGTCAGTGAAGCATCTGACTTCGGCTCAGGTCATGATCTCACAGCTGTGAGTTCAAGCCCCGCATTGGGCTCTGTGCAGGCAACTCAGAACCTGGAGCCTGCTTCAGATTCTGTGTCTCCCTCTCTCTCTGTCCCTTCCCTGCTCACGCTCTGTCTCTCTCTCCTTCAAAAATAAATAAACATGAAATCTTTTGAACTTTAAAAAATTGGGTTGTTGGGGTGCCTGGGTTGCTTAGTCAGTTGGGCATCCAAACTTTGGCTCAGGTCATGATCTCACTGCTCATGGGTTCAAGCCCCACATCAGACTCTGTGCTGACAGCTTGGAGCCTGGAGACTGCTTCAGCTTCTGTCTCCATCTCTCTGCCCCTCCCCTACTCGTGTTCTGTCTCTCTCTCAAATATAAAATAAATCATAAAAAAAAATTAAACATCCAACTCTTGATGCCAGCTCAGGTCATGATCTCATGGTTTGTGAGTTCGAGCTCCTACCAGCAAGGAGCCTGCTTGGGATTCTCTCTCTCCTCTCTCTGTCCCCCATCCTCTCTAAAAATAAATAAATAAACTTAAAAAATTTTTTTAATTAAAAATTGGGTTGGGGTGCCTGGATGGCTCAGTTGGTTAAGCGCTGACTTCGGCTCAGGTGATGATCTCGCGATTCATGAGTTCCAGTCCTGCATCAGGCTCTGTGCTGGCGGTTCAGAGCCTGGGGACTGCTTCGGATTCTGTGTCTCCCTCTCTCTCTGCCCACCCCCCCCCCCCAACTCACACTGTCTCTCTCTGTCTCTCAAAAATAAATAAATGTTGAAAAAATTTTTTTAATTGGGTTGTTTTCTCATTACTGAATTGTGAGAGCTCTTTATATGATTTTCAAATATTTTTTTCCCACGTTGTGGCCTGTTTTCTAATTTTCTTAGTAGTGTCTTTTGGAACACAAAACTTTTTAATTGTGGCAAAGCCAATTTACCAATTTTTATTTTATGGATTGAACTTTTGTTGGACAACTTTTGTATGGACAACTTTTGTTGTCACATCTGAAGATTTATATCTATGTTTTCTTCTAGAAGCTTTTTAGTTTTGTTCTTACATATTGGTGAACACTGTATTTTAGCTGAACATTTGTGTATAGTATGAGGTTAGGGTCTAAGTTCATTTTTTTTTTTTTTTTTTGCAAGTGGTTATCTACTTGTCCCAACATAATTTGTTAAAAAAGAAAACCTATCCTTTCCTCTCTTGAATTTTGTTAGAACCATTGTTGAGAATTGATCAACCATAAATTAAAGATTTTAATTGCTGTCTGCCTATCTTTATACCAATACCACATGGTCTTATTTATTGTGGCTTTATAAGTTTTGAAATTCAGTAGTGTGAGTCCTCCACCTTCTTTCTTTTCAAAATTGTTCTGATTATTCTAGATATATTATATTTCCATAAATTTTAGACTCAACTTGTCATGTTTTACAAAAGTCCTGCTAGAATTTTGACAGGGATTACATTAAATTTATAGATCCGTTTGAAAAGAATTTCAATCTTTTTTTAAATGTTTATTTATTTTTGAGAGAGAGAAAGAGTACGAGCAGGCGAGGGGCAGAGAGAGAGGGAGACACAGAATCCAAAGCAGGCCCTGACCTGAGCTGGAGACAGACGCTTAACTGACTGAGCCACCAAGGCACCCTGAAAAGAATTTCAGTCTTAATAATACTGAGTCTCCCAAACCATGAAGATGGATTTAGCTCTTCACGGTTTTGAGATCTTCTTTAGCTTCTTTTAGCAATGTTTTGTAGTTTTCAGGGTACAGGTTTCACAATTCTTTTGGTAAATTTATTCATATTTCATTCTTCATGATGCTGTTGTAAATGGACTTTAAAATTTTATTTGGAAATTGCTTATTGCTAGTACATTAAGAAAATAAATGATTTTTAAAATATTGATCTTGTATTCTGTGACACTACTAAACTCATTTATTAGTTCTTCATAGGTTTTTGGGTGTAGATTTTTTGGGATTGTCTCCATATAGTGTTGTCATATGCAGATAAAGATAGTTTTCTTTCTTTCCAGTTTGAAATCGTTCAATCATTTTCTAGGCTTTCATACTAGTCACAACCTTGTACAATGTTGAAAGAGGAAAGAATAGACATATTTGCCTTATTTTCTTTTTTTTTTATTAAATTTTTTTTTTTCAACGTTTTTTATTTATTTTTGGGACAGAGAGAGACGGAGCATGAACGGGGGAGGGGCAGAGAGAGAGGGAGACACAGAATCGAAAACAGGCTCCAGGCTCCGAGCCATCAGCCCAGAGCCTGACGCGGCGCTCGAACTCACGGACCGCGAGATCGTGACCTGGCTGAAGTCGGACGCTTAACCGACTGCGCCACCCAGGCGCCCCTATTTGCCTTATTTTCAATCTTAAGGGAAAAGCATTTAGTTTTTTATGATTAAATAAAGTGTTAGTTGTTCACAAATACTCTTTATCAAATTGAGGACATTCTCTTCTGTTCGTAATTTACTAAGAGTTTCTACCATGAGGGGGTGTTGGACTTTGTCAAGTGCTTTTTCCATATTGAGATGCTCATGTGACTTTCGTCCTTTTGTTCATAATACATTGCATCTGTTGATATTTCAGATGTTAAACCAACATTGCATTCTTGGGATAAATCCCACTTAGCCATGATGCATATAATTATTATATATAAATATTTTATATATAATATATATATTTATATATAATAAATATAAATATAAATAGTTATATATATAATATAATATTATTATATATACAATATTTTATAATATTGATGGATTCAGTTTGCTAATATCTTATTAAAGATTTTTTTCATCTATGTTCATGAGGTATATTGGTATATAGTTTCATTTTCCTGATGTCTTTGTCTTTGATATTAGGATAATAGAATGAATTTGGGGTTGATCTTTCTAAATTCATTGTTGTTGTTTTTTTAAGTTTATTTGTTTATTTTTGAGAGAGAAAGACCATGGGAGCAGGGGAGTGGCAGAAAGAGAGGGAAAGAGAATCCTCAGTAGGCTCCACTTAGTGCAGAGCCTGATGTGGGGCTCAATCTCACAATGTGTGAGATCATGACCTGAGCCAAAACCAAGAGTCAGATGCTTAACCAACTGAGCCACTCAGGTGCTCCTCATTGTTTTGTTTTCATTTTCATTTATCACAAAATATCTTCTGATTTCCCTTGTGACGTCTTTTTAATTTGTGAGTTATGTAGTAGTGTGTTTCATATAAAAAATAGTTATTCAAGATTTCTTTCTGTTAATGATTTCTTATTTAACTCTGCTGTGTTTGAAGAAAATACTGTGCATTCTTTCAATCCTTTTACACTAATTGGGACTTGTTTTATGGCATAGCACAGAGGTTGGCAAACTATGACCCGCAAATCAAATCTGGCCTGCCACCTGTTTAGTAAACAAAATTTTATTGGAACACAGCCATGCCTGTCTATGCATTATCTCTGACTAGTTTTGTGCTACAAGAATAAACAGGCACAGCTGCAGCAGAGACTGTGTGGTTCACAAAGCAAAAAAAAAAAAAAAAAAAAAAAAAATTATTTTCTGGTCATTTATAGGAGATGTTTGCCAATCTTTGCTCATAGCATATGGTCTATTCACTAGAATGTTCCATGTGTCCTTGGAAAGAATATGTATTCTGTAATATTTAATTATTTATTTATCTATTTATTTTTAAGTGTTTATTTTAACAGAGAGAGAGAGAGAGGGAGAGAAAGAGAATGTGCAAATGGGGGAGGGGCAGAGAGAGAAGGAGAGAGAGAATCCCAAGCAGGCTCCATCAACACAGAGCTCCATGCTAGGCTCAATCCCATGAATCATGAGATCATGAGTGGAAATCAAGAGTCCTTTGCTTTACTGACTGAGTTCCTCCGGTGCCCCTGCAATATTTAGATCACATATTTTATATATGTCAGTTAGGCTGAGATGTTTGATAGTTTTCTATATTGTCACTGCTTTTATGTCTAGTTGTTCTACCAGTTACTAAAAACCCCAAACCATTACTGTTGAATTGTCTATTTCCCCTTTCATTTCTGTTAGGTTTAATTCCATGTATTTTGAGGTTCTGCTTTTAGGTATGTATACATTTATAATTGTTACATTTTCCTCAGGTATTGACACTTTTATTATTATAATAATTCTATTATTATAATAACAATATTGATTCTCTTTAACATGTCTGGTGTTAGCATAGCCACTATAGCTCCCTTATGGTTATTGTTTGCATGGCATATCTTTTTTCGTGTTTTTACTTTCAACCCATTTGTGTCTTTGAATCTAAGGTGTACCTGTTGGAAAGAGCAGATAGGATTAAATTGCTTTTTTGTGCAGGTTGTTGACTGATAGCTTTTGAGGGAGGATTTATCATATTCATGTTAATAAATGTAATTATCGATATGGTTAGAGTTACATTTGCTACTTTGTTACTCCTTTGTTATATCTCTTGTCCTTCTTGTTCCACTATTCTCCCTTTACTTCCTTCTTTTGTGTTAAAGAAAAAATTATTTAGGAGCCCCTGGGTGGCTCAGTTGGTTAAGCGTCTGACTTAGCTCAGGTCATGATCTCAAGGTTTGTGAATTCAAGCCCCATGTCAGACTCTGTGTTGTCCATCTCTGCTCTCTGCCTCTCCCCTTCTTGTGCTCTGTCTCTGTCTCTGTGTCTCTCAAAAATGAATAAACATTAAACAAGGTTTTTAAAAAATATGTAGTAGAACATGCTAATGCCTATTTTGATTTTTTTACTGTATTTTTTTTTACAGTTATTTTCTTGCCATATGGATTTTCTTTTACGAGGGATTATAGTATGCATTATCAGAACTACTTAAAATTAATACTAATTTATTGCTAGTGTAGACTGTTCCAATGTAGCTCCATTCCCTTCCCCCTCCTTTGTGTTTGTCATATATGTTGTCAAATTATCATATATTAGTATATAATATAAATATTATAAATCCAACAAATTTTAAATCTTTTTTAAAAAATGTTTATTAGTTTTAAGAGAGAGACAGAGCATGAGTAGGGGAGGGGTGGAGAGGGAGGGAGACACAGAATCCAAAGCAGGCTCCAGGCTCTGAGCTGTCAGCACAGAGCCCAACATGGGGATTGAACCCACCAACTGTGAGCACCCAGGCGACCCTAAATCCAACAAATTTTAATTATTGTTTTATATAATAAAATTATTGTTTTATGTAATAAAACATATAAAATAAAATATATTTTTATGTTTATAATATATAAAATAAAATATTTTTATACTATATAAAATTATATAATAAAATATATAATATAAAACATAATTAAAACTTGTTGGATATAAAACAATACTAATACTATAAAATAATTAAAATAGGGGCGCCTGGGTGGCTTGGTCGGTTAAGCGTCCAACTTCGGCTCAGGTCATGATCTCACGGTCCATGAGTTTGAGCCCCGCATCGGGCTCTGTGCTGACAGCTCAGAGCCTGGAACCTGTTTCAGATTCTGTGTTTCCCTCTCTCTCTGCCCCTCCCCTGTTCATGCTCTGTCTCTCTCTGTCTCAAAAATAAATAAACGTTAAAAAAAAATTAAAAAAATATATAAAATAATTAAAATAATTAAAAATAATTAGAAAAGTAAGAAAGTGTTTCCCTGAGTTCTATGAGCTGCCCTAGCAAATAAATCAAAACTAAGGTGGAGGTCATTGTGTGGCCGGTGTGTCAGAAGCACAGGTAATAGCCCAGGGCTTGTCACTGGCATCTGAAGTGTGGTTGGGGGCGGTTGTATAGGACTGAATTCTTATCCTGTGGAATCTGATGCTATCTCTGGGTGGACAGTGTCAGAATTGAGTGGAATTCTTGGACACCCTGCTAGTGTCTGAGAATTACTTGGTGGTGTGTATGGGAAATAGCCTCCCCCCACCCCGAAAATGGATCTAGGAAACTTAAAAAACATATGAACCCACATATTTATCATTTATCCATTTCCTCCTGTGTACTTGAGCTACTATCTGGCGTCATTTCCTTTTGGCCTAATGGACTTCCTTCAGTATGATTTTTATATAATCCAGTATTTTGACTGCTTTCATTGGGAGAGTCATTAAAAGTATGTAGTCTTCCAGCTGCTCAAAATGCGAGTTCCCCATTTACTTTCCAATCCGCTCCACAACGGCTTCTCTCCCACTTCTTTTCAATAACCTACATATTGTAAAATCATGTCGTCTTCCTTAGTCATCATCTTATTTGATCTTTATCCATCATTTGACCAGTTGAACTATTCCCTCCTCTTAGAACACTTTTCTCTCCCGGCTTCCCTAACATATTCTCTTGATTTTCTTCTTAGCTAACTGGCCTCCCCCTCTCAGTCCCCTTTCCTGACTTTTTGTGCTCTACACAACTTCTCTTCTCTATCCACTTTTTTCCAAGGTGATCTCATATAGCCTGATGGCTTTAGATCCCATCTACACCTTGATGAGTCTCAAATTTCTATCACAGGTCAAAATCTCAACTGGAGCTCCAGACTCCTATCCAACAGCTTACATGGCATCTTCACTTGGATAGCTAGTAGTGTTACCTTAAGCTTAACCTGTCCAAAACAGAACCCTCTAACATCTATACTTCTTCCAGTCTTTTCCACTTCGGTGACATCATAACCTACCTAGCTGCCCTGGCTAAAAAACTAAGAATTATCTTTTATTCACCCCCTTTTCCTTATCTATAACATCCAGTATATTGGTCTTATTGACTCTAACTTCAAAAGACATCCTTAATCTTCCTTTTTTGTCCATCTCTGCAAAACCATCTGCATGAAAGTCACTATTATCTCTAACCCATACTAACTCAACTGCTTTTTTATTGGTTTCCCTGTGTGAATTCTCAGTCCTCATAATCCATTTTCATAAAGCTACCAGAATAATTTTTTTAATTTTTATTTATTTTTGAGAGAGAGAGGGTGCCTGTGCCTGCGAGTGGGGGAGGGGCAGAGAGGGGGCGGTGAACAGAGGATCTGAAGCAGGCTCTGCACTGACAGCAGAAAGTCCATGAGGGCTCGAACTCACAGACTGTGAGATCATGACCTGAGCCTAAGTCGGATGCTCAACCGACCGAGCCACCCAGGAACCCCCAGAATAATTTCTCATCTTATTTATTTATTTATTGCATATAAAGTGGCACATTTATTTATTATTTTTTTCAATATGAAATTTATTGTCAAATTGGTTTCCATACAACACCCAGTGCTCATCCCAACAGGTGCCCTCCTCGATACCCATCACCCACCCTCCCCTCCCTCCCACCCCCCATCAACCCTCAGTTTGTTCTCAGTTTTTAAGAGTCTATTATGTTTTGGCTCCCTCCCTCTCTAACCTTTTTTTTTTTTCCCTTCCCCTCCCCCATGGTCTTCTGTTAAGTTTTTCAGGATCCACATAAGAGTGAAAACATGGTATCTGTCTTTCTCTGTATGACTTATTTCACTTAGCATAACACTCTCCAGTTCCATCCACATTGCTACAAAAGGCCATATTTCATTCTTTCTCATTGCCACTACAATTGCCATTGTAGTATTCCATTGTGTATATAAACCGCAATTTATCCATTCATCAGTTGATGGACATTTAGGCTCTTTCCATAATTTGGCTATTGTTGAAAGTGCTGCTATAAACATTGTGGTACAAGTGCCCCTGTGCATCAGCACTCCTGTATCCCTTGGGTAAATTCCTATTGCTATTGCTATAGGGTAGCAGTGCTATTGCTGGGTCATAGGGTAGATCTATCTTTAATTTTTTGAGGAACCTCCACACTCTGAATAATTTTTTAAAAGAAAATTATGTTAATCACTTAATTAAAATGCTTCAATGCACCCTTTTGCATTTTGTAAATTTTTTAAATGTTTTTTATTTTTGAGGGAGAGAGAGTGAATGGGGGAGGGACAGAGAGAGAGGGCAACAGAGGATCTGCAACAGGCTCTGCACTGTTAGCAGAGAGCCCGATGTGGGGCTCTAACTCACAAACAGATAGATCATGACCTGAACAGAAGTTGGACGCTCAACCGACTGAGCCACCCAAAAGGCCTGAGCACCAAAAGGCGCTCCCACCCTTTTGCGTTTTGAACAAAATCCATTAATTTTTTACCAAGACTTTAACCCCCTGCCTATAGGAAAGTTATAGCATTTATTATCTTAATATGTTAATTTTTTACTTAGTTATTGTCTGTTTCCTCCTTTTGCACTCAACATTCTGATTACAGGACTGCCACAGAACAACTGCCTGTTTTGTCCCCTACATAATCAATTAATTCTTTCACATTCCATAAAGTTCTCTGTATGCCCGGTCTTCATGGCGGAAGTAAGTTCTTCCACATTTGTGCTTACATAACACTTTGAGCACACCAGTGTTAGAAATCTCATCTCCTCACTGGAGTGTGAACTTTGCAAGAGTATACACCATGTCATTTTCTTCTTTGAGTTCCTAGGGTCTTACTACTTGGTAAAGAGTAGGTAAACAAATGAGTATTTGCTGAATAAAAGAATGAATTAATACAAGCTATTGAATGCTCCCAGAAACATGAAACATCATTTACTAAAGTAGCTTTCATCAACGGACAAGAAAAACACTACAAATATGAACTTGGCTCTGAAAAAAACAACTAAAATTATGATCGCTAAAAGTCTTATAGTTAAATATGGCATGGTTCTGCAAAGGAAATTAACAGTAAGTAGAAAAAAAGAGAGGAAAGGAAGAATTTTTAAGTTTAAATGATTTAGTTTGTTCTCCTCTGGATTTACTAACAAATTTAAGTGCTGTAGCAATGGCTCCAGAAACAAGCCAGTATCTGGCGGCCATAGGACCTAGACAATCTTTGGAATTTTCAGAATGTTTATTTTCACTCTGAGAATGTGAGGGACTTATCTCCTCATTGTTATGGTAAGGGCTCATTTGGAATCGACTAAATTTATGGCCAAGGGCACCTGTATTACCTCTGCCTTCAGGACTATTAACAGTTCCTTTAAACTGGCTCAACCATGCCTGATCTGTTGCCAGAGAACACCCCTTCTGCCCTTTTAGCCACCAGGACATTTGGGAAACCCGAAGTCTGCATGTTGGTATTAGTGTGTGAATTTATTCCCCATATTCAGCACTTTCTACCAAATCTGGTGCCAAAAAATTCTTAAAATAAAAAATATACCTACTTCATTGATTCACCTCATGTGACATGTTTAAATGCTTCAATTGTATTTATTACCATACAGTAGCTCATCTAATATTATTTGAAGTTGATGAACTATTAGCCCCTTAGGGTGTTTAGTTTTGAGCTGTCTACAGAGATAGTGAAAAGTGCTCAGCATAATTCTTCAGCTGCAGAATAGAAGATAGTGACTAATCAATACCTTAGCAAAAAGCTTTTGTTATTTTTCAAAAATTTTTGAGTTCCTGCTTAGCTTAGTTTAAAGAGAGAAATAGCATGAGTTGTTGAGAGGGGTGGGGGTGGGGGGGAGAGAATCTCAAGCAGTCTCCACGCTTAGTATGGAGCCCAACGCAGGCCTCGATCCCATGACCCTGGGATCATGACCTAAGCCAAAATCAAGAGTCAGACGCTCAACAGACTAAGCCACCCAGGAGCCCGTTTTGTTTTGTTTTGAATAAATCAATTTGCATATAACCCTCTTGGTGCATGGAGTACCCAGACCAGGTGATAAATGATTTTTAACCTTTTGGCTCCTTGCTGCACCTGAAAATCTTGATATTTTTCCAAGGCTTATTCTTCTGACAAATGGGTGGGTATGCTGGTGGGAATGTGGAGTAGATAAAAACATATACTTGATTAACAGGGAAAAATGAACAGCAGAGTTTTAAAGAGGAGGAAAGGATGGAAGAGAGGATAAGAGGAATGGGAATAAATGAAAATGAAAAATAATGGTGGAAAAGATGAAGACTAAAAGAGAGAATAGGAAGAAAGGCACCAGGGAGTGACTGCTCTTATTACTCAATACTTCCAACCTGTCTCCACCAACCTCAACAGTCTGTTGCAGGCAACTCACCAGCTCTCTGAAGTGCTTCTGATTTTTAATGGACTCCTTGAGCCATTTTCCATTACTTGTTTTTTCACTGCTTACACTCTGCAGATGTGGGGGTATGAGGCTCAGTTTATTAGTTTTTGATTCCTGCTATAACAAATTACCCTAAATTTAGGGGCTTAAGCAACACAAATTTATTATCTCTGTAGGTCAGAAGTCTGACATGGGTCTCATGGGGGCTAAAATGAAGATGTCAGTAGTTTCTTTCTGGAGACTTCAGAGGAATATTAATTTCCTTGTTCATTCTGGTTGGCAGAATTTAGTGCCCTGCTGTTGTAGGACTGAGATTTATGTTTTCTTGTTGGCTGTCAGCTGAAAGCCATTCCTAGCTGAGAGGCCACTACATTCCCTCACTCATGGTCTCCCTCCTCCACCTTTAAAGCCAGCAACAGTGGGTTAAGTCCTTCCCATGTTGCATCTCTTTTACACCTTCATCCTTTTTCACCTCCCTGCCCGCAGCTGGGAAGAGTTCTCTGCTTCTAAGGACTCATGTGATTAGACTGGGCGCACATGAATAATCTGGGATAATCTCCATCTCAAGGTCTGCAATCTTAAATTCATCTACGAAGTCCCTTTTTCCATGAAAATAACACATTCACAAGTTCTGGGAATTGGGGGCCATTATTCTGCTGACCACACTCAAAAGTCTGGGGTGATTCTGATTGTTATTCCTGGAAACTTTAGAAGAAGGGGAATGGGAACAGGCAAAATGTATGGAGCACATTAGCAGGGTCTTGTTTTCATGTGAGAATATCAAATTAGGAAAGGCAAAACAAGAACTGAAGGACTCCTGGGTAAATGACATTTACCAAGAGTCTCTTCAAAAATAATTCTAATAGGTTCTTTAGAATTAACAGAAGGAAAAAAACAGCTAGAAAATGAATGGGGCATTAATTACAGAATTTTAGAAGGGACCTAAGATCACTTAGTTCACTAATTTAAAAAATTTGTTAACCTTTTTGAGATACAGATTTACATGCAGTTTTAAGAAATAATACCCATACCCAGTTTTCCCCAATGGTAACATTTTTTTTGTAACTGTAGTGCAATAGCAAAACCAAGAAATTGGTATAGATACAATTCATCTATTTTATATAGATTTCACAAGTTTTACAAGCTCTCATTTCTGTGTATAGTTCCCTGCAATTTTATCACGTGTAGATTCATGTGACCACAGCCAGAGTCAAATTGTAATGTAATTTATAAAGTTGGTTCTTTGAGCTCTTAAGAGTTCTGTCTAGATGATTCAAGGATGCTGTAGTGAAGAGATAAAAGGACTAGGTCAAATAATTAAGATTTCAGGCACTTTCTCTTTTAAAAATCCTGCTTTTATCTGTTTTACGTACTGAGACATGTACTATTTTATTTGATGAAATGATCCCATACCTAAAAAACAATGGTTTAGTCTATGTATTTGCCCCAGCACATACACTATGATTAGTACTCAAACTATTAATGATCAAAATTTGTGTAGTTAGCTAATGATCACCATAAAACAAAACACTCAAAAAAATTCTTCCCTAATTTAGCAGTCATAAAACAATTTAGGGTATTTTCACATCTTTATTAAATATTTGGTTCACCTTAGAAATAAACTGTCAGGAGATTAAGAATTTTATTTAGTTCATTGCCTGGCACACAGTAAATGACCAATCAGTGCCTTAGAGAAATATCTGAAATTGGCAAACATTAGAGTTTGAACAATTGATGGACATGTATATATGCATATCTTCATCCTTCAATAATTGGAGGGAGATCATTAAAAAAAAAGTGCTCCATTCTTCTGTGATAAACTTAATATAAGTAATAGTGTACAGAATATAGTGTACATTAGATTCTTCACTAGTTTTATAGAATCTGGAGATACGTGTTCAGTTCTATGGAAATTTTAAGAGGAATATTCCTAACTGTAGTCTTTTGGAAGGGAACAACTAGGATCTGATAGGAAGTCATGGAGAAACTGGAAAATAGGACATGTTTTGCTTATAGAAAAGATTTGGAGGAAACAACATATCTTTTCTCCAATGTCTAGCAAATAGTCCTGTGAAAGAATTACGGTGTATCTGTAGAGTACTACCAGTGTATGAAGGTAACAAAGAAATACATTTTCCACCCAATATATGCAAGGCCTTTTACAACAATTAGAGTTTCCTCAAAATGGAATGGAAGGCCTTACAGAGTAGTGAGCTTCCTGTTACTGAAATCATTCCAGCAGAGGCTTATAAAAGATAGTTTTGAAGAATTTTTGTACTGGCTTGGAAGTTAGACCTTATGATTCCAAAGGTTCCTTGGAACCAAAGGCTGTATGATCCAGGCAAGAAACTCTAATAATAGTTTGAATCCTGGTCTGCCTTCCTATGCATGAAAAAAATCAACTGATTTGTTAATGTGAGTAGGATTTCTAATTAGAAAACTGATACAGATACTTTTCAATTTTATCAACAGATATGTATTGAACCCCTATTATGTGCCCAGTAGTGTTATATAAACAGAGATCAGTCTTATCTATATTGACAAAATAAGTGTGAGAGAAAAGGATATGATACTGGACAGTTTTTGTTTACATATTTCTATATTCCAGAATAATGTGAATTCTATGTTATAAATGAAAAATATTAGTAATATTAGAATATAAAATATGAAACCCAATTGAAAAATAGCAGTGTAATATGTTAATTAAGTAGTCTAGAAGGTGATACAGAAAATTATATGCAATCAGATACTAATGACAAAATAGAGAACAATTTAATTTTATTAAAAATTTCCAATTTATAACCAAAATATACAACCACTACATTTAAAATCAGTTTGTACACTCACAGTTAAAGTGCTAAGTAAAAACATTTACAAAAATGGACATCAGTCTACTGTAAACAAAATAAATCTACAAGAGCAGAGTGCAAAGCACATCCAGCTAACGTGAAAGTACAGTTCATGCTCTAATCAAGTGCACCTGCCCTATACATATCTCAATAACAGTAACTTTCCCACTCAGAAATGAACAATTTTAAATACATAAAAAAGAAATGTGAAGAACTAATGCCACAAAATACAAGTCTTTAGCATAAACACTAACTAGATGCTTACATGATAAAAGCAAGATTAAGATTTTAGAATCAATTTTAGAATCACCATATCAATTTAATTCAGAATAGGGTGTGAAAACTAAATTGCTAAGTGCCAGCTGTTTAAAAATAATTTTTTTTTTAAATAATGAAAAAGGAATATCGCTTCTACCTTTTTATCTCTTGAAAAAAGGAGAAGGTGGTGTCACTGTCAATAAAAGTAAAATGAGGAAAGCTATTGTCTATAGTATCAATGAGCAGAGCTGGAAGATAGACAGGACTAGCTGGGAGGTAGAGAAAACTGAGGCTCGAGCACAGAATCTTAAGAGTGTGGGTGACGGACATCTAAGATGCTCCTGACACAGCTCTTGAACTGAAAAACACAGGATCAGCAAGACCCTGACTTCAATGACCCAGAATTACAAATGACTAGCTCCCCTCCTCAAAGTCACTGAAAATATACGGCACTTTCAGACATCACATGCATTCAGAGAAAGAGCAAGAGATGCTTAAGTTAGGTCACTTAATGGTATCTCTTGCCTCAAAAGAATCCAACCAACACTATTTCCATTTTTGTTTTAAAGCTCAATATTCCAATTGATAGTAATTTGTGCTAATAGCAATGTGTTTGTCTTTAATGCAGATTTATCTTTAAGCAGGTTAAAAGGGCTATAGTGACTAACACTTGAATACAAATTAAAGCAAATTTCCTTCTTCCTAATGCTTGAATATAGATTATACTTCGGAAGTATTGATAAGGAAGACTGGGGATAGAAGGCAGGTAGGAAGGTCTTGAGGAATGTAGCATTAGAGGAATAGGCCAGATGGAGAGTGTGTGTACCTGGGCAGGACTCAGGGTATCTCCTAGAAAGAAGTATACCAAGTGATTACTGAGAGATCTAAGTCAATTTTCCCCACCATAAAAGTATAGTCAAAACTGAGACACTAGATTAATATGAAGTGCACCAGATCAGCTCTTGTTGGCTAATGTGTTGCCCTTATTATTCATAATATTATTTATATGAGATGTAGTGTGAGTTTAGAACAATCCAATTTACAACCTCTTAGATAATAGCTCTTCTAAAATTCTGGATTTCCTGTGTAGGAGATTCATATTTTTTACATGCATTTTTACACCCATATACTTTGATTCTTATAATTTGAAACATAGGTATAAAGAAAATCTTTAAATGGCATTTTAAGGCAAATCTGTTGACTCTATAACATAGTAGTATCATTTCAGAATGCCTACCAAGAAGATAAAATTCTATAGCTAGCAAAATTTGAGTCCATAGTAGATATGGAAGGGGGGGGGGGCACTTATTTTGCCTCTAATGATATTTACATACTAGTTCTTTGATATGTGATAATATCCCAGGTTATGAAAGTTTTTATATAACTTACATATTCCCAAAAGGTATTTGCTTTCAATTACTAAAATCATTTTGACTAAATATCTTTAAAACTAGGCAATTTAACTACAAAACAAAGCAGACTTTTCTTGATGGACCTATGGTTATCTATAGTTTGAATCTCCTTCGTAAGGTCTCTGATAGGTTAATAAGAGGAATTAGAATGGAAAGTTAATATATTTATTCTAAAACACCTTTTGTTTGATTGTTTCTTGAATATATATTATGAAATTGCAAACATTTGATCACTCTTGATGAACAAAACCAGCAATTTCACAAAACCAGCAAATTCAGGATAATACTATCCAACTATGATGACATAGTATAAATCTCTTTAAATTGTTCTTTCTGAGAATCAGGCTATCTAACAAAGGATTTTCTGCTGAGAGGACCATAATAACCTAACACACAACACTAACAAAACAAGACAAAATAAAGGCTTACCAAAAAAATTAAAAAAAAAAAAGTTCACATTAAATAAATTTAAGCTTCAGGTATCACAATATTATAGAAAACAAAGTAACTCAGAACTATTATTAGTTGTAGACACATATATTTATATAAACAATCCCCTAAATTCACTATCAGATTAAAATACAGTAAAGTCAGTATTTTCTTGAACAATTTTAAATTAGAAGAAACAGCTTCCATAGCTCTTCCAAATAAAAAAAAATAAGACAATTTAATAGCTTTTGAGTGTCAAATGAACTCTTCTTTCTGGGTTTCGGAGAAAGCAGTGGTAGTGGTATTATCTTTATCATACCAAAGTAAATGTCTAAACTGCAGTCACTCCTTCACATATGCAATACTTTGAAACTTCAATGAAGAAATAAAACTCAAAAATAAAATTTGGCGTTTGAAAACAGAAGCAGAAAAGTTGTTTGAAGTTGGTGTTAAAGATATGTGAAATGGACGGGGCCCCTGGGTGGCTCAGTCGGTTAAGCGGCCGACTTCAGCTCAGGTCATGATCTCACGGTCCGTGAGTTCAAGCCCCGCGTCGGACTCTGTGCTGACAGCTCAGAGCCTGGAGCCTGTTTCGGATTCTGTGTCTCCCTCTCTCTGACCCTCCCCCATTCATGCTCTGTTCTGTCTCTCTCTGTCTCAAAAATAAATAAACGTTAAAAAAAATTTTTTTTAAAAGATATGTGAAATGGAGTAATTCTAGAGAAGTTAGTTTTTTAAAAAGATGAATGATAAAGAATTCAGATTTACTCTGATAAGGTAGAAATAGCACCTGATGACAAAAGAACTTCCAGACTAATATTTTCAAATCAGAGACCCCTTTTTATAATTAAAAAATAATTTTAAGTTCACATATTAAAAAAATACAGTATTTTCAACTACATATTCACCTCAGTTCAATGCCAAGAACTTTTTTGTTGATCTTGTTCCAGAAATATAGAATCATTTCCTATTAAATGTTTCTGCTGACAAGAGTTTAGGGAAAAACTATGTGAGGCAGGGGCTAACTAAGGGAGTGAAGGAAGACAACTCTAAACGTCCTTTTCAAAACTGGGGAGGGGAGAAGTAGGTAGAAAAATGGTGGATGGATAAATATAAATTAAATCACACTAGGATTATCTGCTTTATCTTCTAGAATATCCTATTATCAAAACCCAGAAAATCTTCAATGAAATGTTTGGACCTCAGATTCAAGTTTAACAAGTGTAATAACAAAACATGCAGAGCCAGAGAACTGAAAATAAAGGTCTGGTGTTTGTTGCTGTTGTTGTTGTTTTTCTTTACAGGCAATCAAAATAACACTGTAATATAGCTGTGTCTGAATGAGAGAAGCTAGTCATCTCATTTAATTTCTGAAAGCCAGGAAAGTTGATCCATTGGACTGACCAAAGACAAGGAATCAAGTATAGCCTAAGACATCACACCATCTTCCAACATCAACCTTCCATTATTCTTCTCTACCTAGCCAACACCAAACCCAATACCTGGATTATAAATCTATAGACCAATGTGTTCAACAGATTGATATGAGCTAATGCAGACAATTAGAGAGAGGCAGTGATCTCTAAAAGTAACAAGTAACTTCCTTGGCTCTTCCCTGGTTCTCAGAGAGCACAATTAAATCTGTAAGAGAACTCTGCTGAGACATGGAACTAATGCAATCTCTATTTTATTAGACAGTTAAGGAGGCTTTATGAAAACATCTTCTGCATAGCCAGAAAAAAAAAAAAAACTACATTTATCTCTAACATTTTAAAGTAGGACAATGCTCATGGCAATCTGGCAATTACACTTATTCAATGAATCTAAGAACATTTTAAGAATAATTGTTAAACAGAAAAATTTCAATCCACTTCTCGAAATTCCTTTTACATTTGATAATTATATTAATGTTGGTAAAAGCCAAGAGCTTTTTAATTAGCTATATGGGCCAGTGCTATCACCGCTTTGCTCACTAATTTTATCATGAATACATTTTGTTTAAAGTTAAGGCTAAATAGCTATATTCATATTTAAGAGAACAAAGACCACAGAATTTTGTCATTTTTCTCCTATATATCAGTTTTAAGGTGCTTATGTTAGTGCTTTAGGAGACTTTTCCTATGGAAGAAAAAAAAAGGTCGTGTCAATTATTTGTAACCTTTCTTTTATTTTTATTATCTGTAATATAATTTCCTCCTTAAAATTACTCAAAATTATAAGTGGAAAACAAAGTTAATAACATACCTGAATCCTAGCAATTTAAGCATAGATTTCATTAACAGTACAGGCTGAACTAGTAAATATAGTTCATGGGAAGAATAACAAGAATAAAAGTAAGCCAGAATAATGATTACAAAATGGTCAAGCGACACCCAAATTACAGGCAGGTGGAATTTGAGACACTACCTAAACTAGTCCCCTGTTTCTTCACATCTATTCACAGATGATAAAACCTGAGGTCCCAAGAGGTAAAATTCTAGTTACAAAGCTCACTGAAAACAGAGGCAATACTAGAAACCAGGTCTCCTGACTCAAAATTCTGTGGTATTTAAAAAATAACATAATGTATTTTTACTAAGCATTAGGGAAAGAAATCTGCCAATTCTGAAAAGAGAAAATTATGAAGCTCTAAAGCTTTTTAAGTCAATAAGCACAAGACAAAGAAATATTTGCAAGTTAGCAATATAAACAAGATGACATACAACAAAAACACCAGGGCTACAACAACAATAAAGTAGTTCACCCTACTTCAGGAAATATAAAATAATAAGTTTAAAAATATCACTGTCTTATAAATACTAATATTACTAGTAAATGGTAATCATCAAAATAATGGAACACCGAATCTTCAAAAAATGAATTATTACAAGGTAAAAAACTTATTTATCAGGAAAAACTGGTAACAGTAGCCAATAAAATGAAAATAAATTAACAGCAATGCTAGCATACCAATGAAAATGTCCAAGAAAGGACATAATAGATTTCCTGAGATAAATAATTACTAAAAAAATAATAATCTGAAGGGAACTATTCTTTAATGCATTTATATAGATGGAACTACTTTCTTTTATAGGATGTAATGTTGTACTGCTGTGGGATTTGACTAAAATATAAGTGAAACTTTACTTTCTTTTATCTTTATGGCAACAAAATTTTACTTTCTAATTAGAGATCACAGAATAGGAAATATGCTTATTAACTTAGTATATTACATCTTTGTGAATCCAATAGAAATGTCTAAGAAATGGCTGGTTTTAGGTAGACCTTAGTATTTTCTATCCTAGAAGATTTTGGATCCTGGGAGAAAATTACAATCCTATTTCAGTTTGACTATTAAAGAAGTATAGGATTAAAATTAAATTAGAAAAAAATCCCAGGAGACTGTTTACAGTCAGATGAAGGGTACGGGATGCTTAGTCTCCCTATTCCTTTCCCTAAACCCATACAACTGGAACAAAAAGAGAAGAGAATTAGTTAAATTATGAAGAGATGTCAACATAATTCTTTTCATATAAAATAGAAATGATACAAGAATAATGTATAAATGTGGCTACTAGGAAATAAATGAATATAAACACTTTTTCTTATTTTAGTCAGTTGTAAAAAGGTATAAAAGAAATTAAAAGAAGCATGAGTTCCTTGGTAAATCTAGGTTCCATAAAAATGCTCTTTTGTGTGTTGATGTGCGGAAAAGAATGGAGAAATCCTTACTTTATGTAGGTTTAAAAAAATTATATATACAAACATACAATTAAGATAATTTTAAATAACTTAAAATTTCAAGTTTTGCCATGATGAATATCAGCAAGTTACAGCTATTACCTTTTTAAAACTTGTTCTTAATCAGAAAGAAATAGGCACATGAAAGTCCTCAAAGAAAAGTTAAAGGGCCTACACTCTTCTTTGTATTTTTCTTACAAGTTTCAGTGAAGTCAAGCTCATGTACTTACATAATTCCATCAAAAGAATAATATAATGGAGATCTCAAACTTGCTGTTGAGATTGACCTGCAAATTTAATTGTATACAATTTGAGAGCACACACTGGCTATATATATACTCAAGAGCTAGCACAGTTTCAGGACATACCTACTCTTGAAAAAGAACCTCATTTTCAAAAAGTTAATTGGATTGTTGATTTAAAGATTGTACCAAATTGTACCAAGATTGTACTGGTCTAATTGCCTATTTTGTTGTTGTTGCTAAATACTACTGAAGACCATATCCTTGTTTTCTACAACCCCCAAATTCTAACAAAAACAAATAATATCAGAGCAATTTATAGGTTAGAGAGCATGATAATTCATGTTATCTCATTTGTTCCTTACAACCAAAGTCCAGTGAGGTAGGTTTGGGGCTCAACAATTAACTTATCCTCATTTTACACTGAAGAAATTGAGACTAAATGACCTGTCCTGTTCACATCATAATTATGGGTCTCTGAATCCCAAGCCTAAAGGGATTTTCACTGCACTAGATGATGAAAATCATCCAAGTGATAATACAGGAATATACCTCTGGCATGTCAAAAGCAGTACAAATATCATCATAATGAAATTTTGGTCTGTTACTGTTTTCTAAGCTCTGGCCACCATTTTCTAAAAACATTTTAAGTAGTTCCTTTTACATCACAGGGATATAGCCTCAACTAAGATAGGTATAATTTGTTATATCCAGCTCTTATCACAAAGAAACTAATGAGGTAGGCTAAAATGTAGGAAATTTTTCTAATTTAAAAAGATTTTTAGAATTTTCATACATTTGCTCTAAGAAGCAGCAGAAAAAGAAAATCACTACTAACAAAGGTTTACTTGAATATTTGTTTACCCAACTAGTATACAAAGATTTAATTTCACATAAAGCAACAAGAGCTTAAATACTTCTAAGAATTGGTGTTCACCTTTTAAAATTAATATCAAGTTTTGGTACAAGCTTATGTAAGTATTTCTTGTGTAAGTTATGTATTTATTACTTGCCACATGTTATTCTGGTAAAGCAGAGACTTCATTTCATTCAGTTTAAATTTAGATACTTCAAATTCCTTTGAGGTGAGATTCTCACTACTAAGGGTAAATGTGAGTTGCATAACATGAGTTGTTCATTCGTAAATATTTGTTGAAAAACCTACTCTGTACTTAGCCCTGTGCTAGTTGTTATTAATCAATTGTTCTTTCAAACCAATTATTGTTTTGAGCTTAGTATGATCTTTTGCTTTAATTATTGAATAAATTAAATACAGTATTGCTAAAATCAAAGTACTTTTTGAAAGCTCTTGATTATATATTAACATCTTGGAGAAACTATTATTTTCGCAGTTGTCAGCTGAACAAATAAAATACTAAACATTATCACATGCCAATCAAAACACAAATTAAAGTTAAACATATGGTAAGAAAGCTGTCTCGACTTGTTCAAGTTGGTTTAAGGGAACTGAGACTTTGAAATTGCTGGTTTGCTATAGTTCTTTAACAGTTTCTTAAAAATATTTCTTAATTTAAAGCACCAGTTTGATAAATAACCTGACCCAAACTAAATACTGTTATTTAAAACAAGGGACTGATGATATTAAGTAAATTTCATGGAGCAAAATTAAGATACTGAAAGTAAATGAAAGATCAATATAGCATTTACATATATGCCAACAGGGAGTTTAACAAACAAGAGAAATGAATATATAAAAATCAGGAAGCACAAAAATTAAGATTTTCATAGGGATGTGCACTTAACTGTCTACACTTGGCCTACTTGCACAAGAAAATCAATTAACATTTTGGCAATTGATAATATAATGCAGATGGCGATGGATGACAACATCTTTGAGCTCAAACTGGTACCTTCTATTTTAACTTCTTATTTTTGTTTCTGAATGTTTGTTTTGGTCTTCTCATGCTGTTCTCAGGAGAGATTTTCAGAAAAAAGCCTTATGAATTATTGATTTATTGTATAAACGAGTTGTTCTAAGTCTGGCCTTCAGAGAAACGGTTTACTAATTGTCAGTTATGAGGGAATTTCAAATTCTGCGTATCTTGAGTACGAACTCCAGCTCCAAGGAGAAAGACAATAAAGACAGAGGAAAAAGAAAAACACTTTGGGGCTAAATGTTCAAATATGTCCTATAAAGAGTCAATAATAAACAATAAGATATATGTACTTTGAAAGAAATATGATATACAAATTATTATCAGAAAACTGATTTTTGCATGATGAAGCCTTTTTTTCAACACCTAATTTCTTGGTATTTTTGTTTTAAAGGAGAGAGAAAAAAGTACACATAAATTAAACACATGTCAAGGAATGTACAATAGTAGCCCTCAAATCTCTTAAATCCTTAATCTTAATCCTTTATATTTCATAATGCTTTACAGTTTTCAAAGAGCTTTTGTATGATTTTTCATTTGATCCCTATTCGACAACTTTGTGAGGTAGGTACTTCTCCCTCTATCTTCATTTATAAACAAGGGAACTGAGGCTCAGAGCAGTTTACTCGTTAAAGGTAAAAAACTGGCATATGGCAAAGCCAGGCCTCTCTAGAGTCTAGAACATTTTTCAAAGTATGATTCTTGCATTACCTGCATTAAGAATTACGTGTGATATTTTTAGAACTCAGGTTTTAAAGTCCTACCACCTTTGACTTACTGAATAAGAAACTTTAGGAGTGGGGCCCCAGATTCCACATTTTATAATGGAAAATAAAGTGGAGAACAATTGCATATCAGGTAATGATATATAAAAGCACAAAATTGAGTCCGCCTAGATATTCATGTGATATCATATGATGCCATCAGATCACTATCAGGGGGCAAGTTAGTTCAAAACAACCTGAAGTCTGGCTGCAGATTAGAATAAAACATAGAAAACTTAAAAAAAAAAACAACCCTACAAATTCTCCTCTGAAAGAGAGGAAGGTGTTGGGCATCAGAGGTTCCCCAAGTGATTCTTGTCTAGTCAAGGCTGAGGACCACTTGTTTAAATACACTTTACTATAAAACACATCCACCATTTTCCAGAATTTTTCTTTCCCTTCTGATCAATTTCATGCCTAATAAAGTTCACGGTTTTATTGTAAATTATTTAAACATTACACAACAGAATGTCAAACATTTTTGAATTGATATTGGTAAGACTAAAAGATACTTCACAGCAAGACTAATCATGCTTCATTTAGTTACAATGGTTTCCAAATACCTCAAATTAATCACCACTTTGGACTTAAGTTATATATATTTCAACTGTAAGGAAAGAATGATCCAGAATCTGAAAATAAGAATGTGGGGGCAGAAAGCTGTAGTCTAGTGGCTCCTGGGCAATGCAAATGCACACAATCAACTCACTGTTAGGAGGGGCCTGGTGGCTTTGGCAAGATCACATCTCACTGTAGAAAAATACAACAATGAATGTAGAGAAAACATTTTGCCATTTTGAAATTGTGGTTCCCACAAAAAAAGCTTATAATGTGTGATGCTTATCTTATTACATGCCTCCACGGAACAGATCTGAACATGAAGTTCTCTATGAATCAATACTACTACATGGAAAAAGGTGGCTACAAATTAAACTTTTTCCACCATGCATATGGTTAAGTTATAAAAACACAGCCAGTAAAAGTAATATTTACAAAAGTAATAAAGACAGCACAATCACAGGGGAAAAAAGATCCATCTCTGTTTTTATTCCATTGCTAATCCTAATCCTGTGTGTCTCTGGATGAAGATTATTTTGATAGAATTTTAAAAGAGCCTTCAATAGACTATTCAGTTTCTTCTGTTGATCTTATATCTTATTAGCTAAAATACCCTTGCTGATTTATCAAATTCTCCTACAGTTTAAAAACACAGTTCTTTTTCACTTAGTGGAAAGAAAACTACAAAGTCCAACTATTCATCTGAGAAATAAACCTTGCATAGAAAATTTCCTTAATTCTGAAATTTTGTTTTATTAATACAACTACCAGAATGTTATCTCACAACTAGTTGATATCATATGAAAGTTTGCTACAAAGCAGTCACCACACATTTAGGATTTTTCTAAATATAAAATAAGTAGGTTTATAAAAATGCTTACCAGACAAATAATCTCTTCATAACCTAGAAATAAGAATTATTTATGTGATGACATAATTATTAGCATTTTTGATGCCTTGATGTTCTAAGGTTGATGCAATATAAAAAGCAAAAATTTACTTTCCCAATGGACACAATCTGCACCTGACTGAAAGCATGGTAACGGTTGAGTTACAGCAATCAGTCATGCAAAGGCAAAGAATAAAATCTGCTTTTTAAACAGCACAAGTTCTCCATCTTAGGACAATTTAAGCACTGGTTCCATCTTCTTCAATAACCCGATTCATGCTGGTACCATGTGTGATGTGAGTCATAGGATTACTACTGAGATCTCTGATGCTGCTATGCCGTGACTGTTCATTGAGCCGATGAGAACTACTGTGTCTGGAGTGATCGGTCAGTCGTGATGTGCTGCCATGAGGGAGCCTCTCTTCCATTCCTCTGTAACTGCAGGGCGTATACCTAACACAGAAGAGTTTATTTTGAAGTAGGTAAGACAACACACTAGAAAATAAAACTAAAAATCTCATGAAAACGTCTCATTAAGCAAAATGATTAGGAAACCAACCAGTGAAAAAGTAACCATCAATTTTTGATGATTTATAGTAATTTCAAAAAGTAGACATTCACACGGCTAACCTGAAAGGGTAAAAACCCATCTCACTAAATTCAGAATGAAGGTCTTACTCATTGCACAGGGACAGATATTAAGGTTAAACAGAGCTGGCTGATACAGAGCTATGCTAAGCATGGATACTTTGCTCATTCAAATGGGAGAGGAGGAACAATGATAGAAGCAACATGGCCTTGTCCCAGGGAGCCTATGAGGGTGGTTATAATCAGTAGTACAACAAAACAAATTTTATTGAAAGACTAGGGTTGGAAGAGGGAGCATATGAAATTAGAGGACAAATTAGTGTAACCTAAAAATAAAAAGGTGAATGAATTGGCAAGCAATGATGACGGTTATGTGCCGACAGCTTCTTTCCAGATAGCCCAGCTAACGGCTGAAGAGCTACCTGTAAATGTCTTAATTACTTTTCATTAGGGCTTGAGGCTGTGAACATCTATTTCATAGAAGCTACATTTACTTAAATATTCTAGTAACATCCTCTGAACATTTGTAGCTATATTCCAGACGAAGCAAATTCTCCCCTTACCCCTAGCCCAAGACCCAGCTTTTGAGTAGTACAATGTATAATGTATGCTAACTGAGCTACACTGCTTAGTGCAGGCAGGCAGTCTTCTCTCCATCACTGTGCTTATCTTGAAAGGCAACAGTGGGAACATCAAAGATAAGAAAACACACGCACACCTCTTAAAGTATTTAATTTAGTAAAACAAAGCCCAAAGAAAATGTAACTGCATATAATTTATAATTTTAATAGATACTAAATTTTACTTCAATACCTCTAAAATTAAAAAGGATTCAGCAGGACATTCCGTCTTAAAATAGTCAGCAAAAGAACGAATCCTGAGCAGCTGAAGATCTACTGGCTGTCAAAAATCATTCCTTTATCATTCCTTCATAATAATTACAAATTTCATGATTCAGTAAGAATCATTTATAAAATTTAAAGATTTTAAAGACTGATTCATACACTAGTGAGGTGATTTAGTTTTATAGAAGTGCTTATCAAATAAAGTTTTCATCAGATCACAGAGTTTAACAATTGAGAAGTCCTTTTATTTATTTTTATTTTTTAAAGATTTTATTTTTAAGTAATCTCTATATCCAACTCACAAGCTGGAGAGTCATATGTTCCATCTACTGAGCCAGGCAGGCACTCCAGAAGTCCTTTTAAAATGATAAAAAGAAAGCATGTCTTTTGCTTCCAGTTTGAATAAAGCAAAAAAGAAAATATGAAAATGAAACGATGCATTGCGGCAACTGAGTGGCTTAGTTGGTTGAGCATCCCACTCTTAATTTCAGCTCAGGTCATGGTCCCAGGGTCATGGGATCCAGCCCCTGTATTGGGCTCTGTGCTCAGTATGGAGCAGGCTTAAAATCCTCTCTTTCTCCCTCTGCCCCTCTCCTGCTCTCTCTCTCACTCAAAAAGAAAAAAAGACAAAGAAAAAAAAAGAAAAAAAAAGAAAAAGAAAAAGAAAAAGAAAAGGAATGAAAAGATGAATTTCAAAAATTTAAAAAGCTTCTTATGCTAACAGGTAAAAAAGCATTTAATTCTTATCTATTAAAAGATATTTCACATTCAGGGCAAACAGTTTTAACTTTGATTTGCATGTTTGGGTAAACTAATTACATTGTTTACAAATGAAAATATTTCAGAATGAGCTTGTTATTCTAGTTAATAATTATTATTTGACATCATGATTATTGTCCTAAATCAAGTGAAAGATTATTTCCAAATGTAATTTGCCAGCTAACTGGAGATCTTTCACCTCTCAAAATGATTTCATAAGCATCTATTTCAAATGAATTGGCAAACAAAAAAAAGCAAAGTATGATGCAGTGCTTACTAAATGATATCAAAGTAGTTAAAAAATGAAAACCAACCATTATTTAAAAATATGAATTGAGTATTTTCTAAAATAAAACTAAATCTTTGAGTTTACCAAATAAGACTCAAAGAATACATTTTTCATAGAAAAAATTACCATACTGAGTTCTTTTGTCTATTTAAGTGAAATATAAGGCTATTCATGAAATTCTAGAATATGAACAACCTGCCCATGGATAATTAGGAATCAACTACACAGAAAAATAAATTTATAGTGTTTAATCTCAATTGTATATATAGCAATTACCAAGTTTATTTATCTTTTGCCAGTCATTTAAAAAACTGTAACCATCTACTCTAATACACAATATAAAAATGTACATTAATTTTAATATAAACTTAGGCAAAATAATTTGGTTAATTTGCTGAAAAGATAATAAGGTATATTTCCAAAGTCAAAATGAGAGAAACTTAAAGATGATTTATTCTTTTTGGTTCTCTAAACTAGTTGCTACCATTTATATAAATAATTGAATTCATTTGGGTTTAACCAGTATCTCATTATTCATTCTCTAGCTTTCCCTTGTCACCCTCTCATGTCACCTACTTATCACCACATCATTCATTTCCAAACCTCAACCTACTTACTCCTCCACTTCCTTTTCTACCCATCCTCTAAGCCAACAATACTTATAATACACATAATAACAATTACTTATTCTTTGAAGTTGACATACATGTGTAGGTGTGTTTACCTCAGGCTATTTTATTTCATGGAGCACTGAGATCAATAAGTATCCATCAAGGAGTCTACACTAGAGTGAATATGGAGAAGCAGGTAGGTGTGTGTGTGTGTGTGTGATCTCATAGTCAAGATACCATGAGATGATGAGAAAGTGATGGCCAAAAGATAGTGTTAACATGTAAACTTAAAAACTGACAGTTAAGAAAGAAATCTCTACGAGATGATTTTTGTAATTATGAAAACCCCTATTTAGACTTTTAGGTTCAAGATGGCCTTGGACTCTTCAGATCAGCTATTTTAAAGTTTTTACTTATTTATTTTTGAGAGAGAGAGAGAGCACAAGTGGGGGAAAGGCAGAGAGTGAGGGGGTCAGAGGATCTGAAGTAGGCTCTGGGTGGACAGCAGAGGGCCTGACGTGGGGCTCGAACCCACGAACTGTGAGATCATGACCTGAGCTGAAGGCAGACGCTTAACCGACTGAGCCACAAAGGCTCCCCCAGATCTGCTATTAAGTTCTGGCTATGGCAGAGGGCCTTGCAGTATGAATATTCATGTACCACACACAACACCCTTAGTAGACTGTTGTTTTAGTTTTGGGCCCTGAATTCCTGGGAAATGTGACCCTTCGCTTCCCTTCTTTTCCCTCCCTCCCTCATTCATTCATTCATTCACTCATTCATTCAAAGTAATCTTTACCGCGGGGCTCAAACTCATGATACTGAGCTCAGCATGCTCCACTGACGAAGCCAGCCAGGTGCCCCTAAATGCCCACATTCATTCATTCATTCATTCATTCTTTCTTTCTTTTTCTTTCTTTCTTTCTTTTTCTTTCTTTCTTTCTGTCTTTCAAAAAAATTTTTAAGTGTTTGTTTATTTTTGAGAAAGAGAGACACAGAGCAGGGGAGGGGCAGAGAGAGAGGGAGACACAAAATCCGAAGCAGGCTCCAAGCTCTGAGCTGTCAGCACAGAGCTAGTTATGGGGCTCAAACTCACAAACAGTGAGATTATGACCTGAGCTGAAGTCGGATGCTTAACTGACTGAGCCACCCAGGTGCCCCGCCTACATTATTTCTAAAGTCATCTATTCAACAGATTTATCTCTCTCTCTAGATAGATAGATAGACAGATACAGGAAGATAGATATAGAAGATAGAAATATATGCCTAGAACTGTGCTAGGTACTGTGGGGAAATACAGAAATGTCTGTCATCTAGTTCTCATTCTCTAGAAGTTACACATTTAGCTGAGGAAAGACTGCTGTATGGAAAATAGGTCATACCATAAAAATGATTAAAAAGCAATTAACTGCCATGGACATGGGAATTAAGCAGGCCTTAAAGGATGGGTATGATTTTGATTAAGCACAGAGGTAGGAAAGGCCATTACAGGAAGTCATAATCTATCCTCTGGTTCTCATGACAGTATACTTTTATAGATTCTTTCATATGCCAATAAGCTCTTTCTTTGATTCACATCTTGGCTATTCTTCTTGTATTATTATTACTGTAAGTATTTATTAAGGTCTTGTTCTTGGTCTGTTCTTTTTTTTTTTGGTTATGTTTCAAGTAATTCTATCTCACAATTTTAATTATCAACTACCTTTTTTTTTCTTTTTAATTTAAATTCAAGTTAGTTAACATACAGTGTAGTATTGGCTTCAGGAGTAGAACCCAATGATTCATCATTTACATATAACACCCAGTGCTCATCCCAACAAGTGTCTTCCTTAATGCCCATCACCTATCTAGCCCATCCATTCCCCCACTCACCTCCCCTCCAGCAATCTTCAGTTTGTTCTCTGTGGTTGAGTCTCTTATGGCTTGCCTCCCTCTCTGTTTTTATCTTATTTTTGCTTCCCTTCCCCTGTGTTCATCTGTTTTCTTTCTTAAATTCCACATATGAGTGAAATCATATGGTATTTGTCTTTCTCTGACTTATTTCGCTTAGCATAATATATTCTGGTTCCATTCACGATGTTGCAAATGGCAAGATTTCATTCTTTTTGATGGCCACGTAATATTCCAGTGTATATACATACCACATCTTTATCTATTCATTAGTTGATAGACATTTGGGCTCTTTCCATAATTTGGCTATTGTTGATAGTGCTGCTATAAACATTGGTATGCATGTGTCCCTTCCAATCAGCACTTCAAATTGTTTTTTATTTTTAAACTTTTTTTAAAAGTTTACCTATTAATTTTGAGAGAGACAGAGACAGTGCCAGTGAGGGAGGGGCAGAGAGAGGAGAGAGAGAATTCCATGCAGGCTCTGCACTGTGAGCACAGAGCCTGATGTGGGGCTCAAACTCATGAAACTGTGAGTGACCTGAGCCGAAACCAAGAGTCAGATGCTTAACCGACTGAGCCACCCAGGTGCCCCAAATTAGCAATTTTGTATCCTTTGGATAAATATCTGGTAGCACAATAGCTGGGTCGAAGGGTACTTCTATTTTTAATTTTTTGACAAAAAGAAGTAAAAAGCATACAAATTGGCATAGAAGAAGTCAAATTTTCCCTATTCACATATAACATGACACACTCTACGTGGAAAATCCAAGACTCCACCAAAAAACTGCTAGAACTGATATGTGAATTCAGCAAAGTCAGAGGATAGAAAATCAATGTACAGAAATCAGTTGCATTTCTATACACCAATAATTAAGCAACAGAAAGAAAAATCAAGGAATCAATCCCATTTACAATTGCACCAAAAACCCTAAGATACCTAGGAATAAAGCTAACCAGAGGTAAAAGATCTGTACGCTGAAAACTATAGGAAGCTTATGAAAGAAATCAAAGACGACACAAAGAGATGGAAAAACATTCTATTCCTCATGGATTAGAAAAACAAATATTGTTAAAATGTCAACTACCTTAATGATTATAAATGTCCTTACCTAAGTTCCAGTTCCATTCAGATTAGAAAGACTGAATACCCTATATTTATTTGCCTTCAGAAATTCTCTACTCAGTATCAACTTATTTGTTATTACCATTCATTCACCTTCCATATTTCCTCTAATGTTCTATAATGTCAATTGTCTCTAACAATCACTGTTTTAATTATATGTTGGCTTACACTGTTATGTAATTGGCTCCTAGGTATATGTCTTCTCTTTCTTATAAGATTATGCTCCTAGAATGCAGAAATTAGCTTTCTTCTATATATCCCTTTACACACAGAATGCCACATGCATAGGAGGTGTGTTATAAATAATTGTTCATTCCTTATTGAAAAGGATGAGGCTAATAATGTCCAATGTCAAATAATACTGATAGTTCATAGAGGGTAATGTTGACAAAACATATTCTAAAAGACTCTCAGATCCCCTCCCTCCTTATGAGTATCTTAAGATAGGACCCATAAATTACTGCAGAAACTTCTCAACTGCAATTACTTACAATCTCCTCTTCTCCTATGCTGTTGCCAAAGTAATCTTTCTTAAACACAAATCTGATTTTATTATCCCCAGGCTCCAAATCCAACTATTAAAGAATAGTTTCTTATTGCTGTCAGGAAAAAAATCCAAGTTTCTCAGCATGTTTCATCTGCCCAAGTGTACAAACTATGCTCTAGCCATACTCTGGTACCTAACTGCCTGCTTGACCTCCTTGCCTCCACATATGCTATTTTCCTGTCTTTAATTTCAACTGCCTCCTCTGCATCCTATTCCAAGTAGAAATGCTATCTTGTTTGTGGGGTTTTCTTTGACTTTCTATAATAAGTTAAATGTTTTTCTTCTCTGGGATTTCAAAGCATTTTGTATATGATTTTATTATACCCATTAAAGTGTATTATAACCGATTGTTTACTCTTCTGTCTTCCATCTGTATGTCCTTAACACTTAGAAGAGCACTTCTCTCATACGAGTGTTGAACGCAAGGAAAAAAGCAAAAAAGTGAAAGGATCTTTGAATGTGGTTAAAACAGGTCATTGGTGATGTTAGAAAGTACAGTTTAAGTGGGTAAGAAGAAAAAAAAAGACTGGATATATATGAAATGAAATATTCAAAATATTCATTTAAAAAATTTGGCAGGAAAAGAAAAAAGAAATGGATAAAAGATAGAAAAAATATCACAAAGACACTGCTATTTTTTTTTAAACACAGAGTAGCGGACCAAATTAAAAGGCAAAAGAAAGCAAGTTGAAAGAAAAAACCAGAGGTTTAAAAGAGTACATGTAAGAATCATGACCTATGCTCAGAGGACAGAGAAGACTGGGAGAAAGGCTAGAATGAGATTGAAGGATATAAGACAGTTGTAGAAACAGGTATTTTATTTATTTATTAAAAAAAATTTTTTTTTGAATGTAAAAAAGTTTTAAAAGTTTGTTTATTTATTTAGAACACAAGCAGGGGAGGGGCAGAGAAAGATAATTTCAAGCAGGCTCCGAGCTGTCAGCACAGAGCTCAATGCAGGGCTTGAACCATGAACCACAAAATGAACCATCTGAGCTGAAATCAAGAGTCAGATGATTAACCAACTGAGCCACCCAGGGGCTTAAACTGTCTTAAAGTGAGCATAGCCTGTTTTCCATTTCAGGCATTAGAATTTTCATTCTTTCAGTTTCCTAAACTAGAAATCTTAAAAACAAAAAAAACAAAACCAAATAAACAAAAGATCTTTTGGCACATTTCTTCTATCCAGCTGTTATTAATGTGTAATCAACTACTATCATTTCTTCTTTCTACATATTTTTCAAATCAGCTCTTCCTCTCTTCCCACTGCAACTACTCTCCTAATATAAGCCTTCATCAACTCCCAACCGAATTATTGCAAAGCTCCTAAGAAGTTTCTTTTTTTTTTTTAATTTGTGTTGTTTTAAATGTTTATGTATTTTTGAGAGAGAGAGAGAGAGAGAGAGAGAGAGAGAGAAAGAGAGAGAGAGAGAGAAAGAGAGAGAGAGAGAGAACACATGCATGAGTGGGGCAGGTGCACAGAGAGAGGGAGCAGAAGATCCAAAGCCAGTTATGTGCTGAGAACGGAGATCCCAATGCAGGGCTCGAACTCACAAACCATGAGATCATGATCTGAGTCCAAGTCGGAGCTTAACCAACTGAGCCACCCAGGCCCCAAGTCCTAAGAAGTTTCTAATTCTGGTGTCTCCATCATCTAATTTGAAAAAACACATCCAGCCTTCTCTCAAAGATTCTCTGTGAAGCTATCTGACCCTGTCCCCGACCAGATTCACTCCCTCCTCCATGTCACCACTGCTCCTACAAAATGGGTTGGCAAACTGGCTCAGTGGCCAACTCTGGCTCTTGCTATTTCTATAAATAAAGCTTAATTGAAAAACAAATAAATAAAAAGGAAAAGCTGTTTCCATTTGACTGTACACATTTTCTATGGCTACTTTCATGCTACAACAGAAATGAATAGCTGCAACAGAGACAGTGTGCTCAACCCACAAAGCCTAAAATATGTACTAAGTGGCTTTTTATAGAAAAAGTTTGCCAAGTTCTGTACTCTGCCATCATACTTATATTTTACTTTACTTGTTCATTTACAGTAACAGAAGTTGATATCAGGTATCTACTGAGATAAGCACTGTTCCAAGCAATTACCCATATTATCTCATTTACTCTTTACAACATTCCTAAAGGGGCAGATATTTCTATTTCCATTGTACAAATGAGGAAACCGAGCATTTTCATTCCAGACCTCATGTTTTTAACTACAGCACTAATACTGACTACACTATCTTTCTTGAGCTTATTAAGAACAAAGATTATACCTAAATCATCTTATTCCCAGAGTCTAGCATAGTGTTTAACATAGTATGCATTCTGTAATTGCTTGCTAAATATATCTTACTAAAATATCCACTTTCACCCTGACCTTCTCCCTGCTCAAAACCCTTCAATGCCTCCATTATTTGTTTACTGCATCAGGTCTAAATTCTAAACTCCTCTGAGCGGCTTTAAGTCTGATGGACACAATCCAGGGCAACCATACCTAGCAAAGTTTAAAAGCTTAATAATGTCCAACTTCTAGGAATTTTATGGTTTCAGGTCTCACATTAGGTCTTTCACCCATTTTGAATTTATTTTTGTGTATGGTGTAAGAAAGTGGTCCAGTTTCATTCTTTTGCCTATTACAAAAAGTCCAGTTTTCCCAACACCATTTGTTGAAGAGACTGTCTGTTCTCCATTGTATATTCTTACCTCTTTTGTCATAGATTAATTGACCACATATGTGTGGGTTTATTTTTGGACTATCGATGTGTCTATTTTTGTCCTAGTACCGTCTTGTTTTGATTACTACAGTTTTATAGTATATTGTGAAATCTGGGATTATGCTACCTACAACTTTGTTCTTCCTTCTCAAGACTGCTTTGGTTATTCAGAACTTTTGTGGTTCCACTCAAATTTTAGGATTATTTGATCTAGTTCTGTGAAAACTACTGTTGGTATTTTAACAAAGATTGCATTAAATCTGTAGATTGTTTTGGGTAGTATGGACATTTTAATAATATTGGTTCTTCCAAAACTTAATCATGGAATATTTTTCCATTTGTTATGTCCTCTTTAATTTATTTCATCAATGTTATATAGTTTTCAGAATATAGGTCTTTTGCCTCTTTGATTTATTCTTAGGTATTTAATTATTTTTGGTGCAATTGTAAATGCGATTGTTTTTTGAATTTCTCTTTCTGCTACTTCATTATTAATGTAAAGAAATGCAACAGATTTCTGTATATTAATTTTCTATCCTGTGACTTTACTGAATTCATGTATCAGTTCTTACAGTTTTCTGGTGGAGTCTTTAGGGTTTTCTCTATATACCATCATGTCATCTGCACATAGTGTTAAGTTTTATTCTTCAGTACCAATTTGGATGTTTTGAACATAGGCCAGAGAAACATTTTTCTAGATCTGTCTCCTCAGGCAAGGGAAACAAAAGCAAAATTAAACTATTGGGACTACACCAAAATAAAAAGCTTTTGCACAGTGAAGGAAACTGTCAATAAGCAACAAGGCAACCTACTGAGTGGGAGAAGATATTTGCAAATGATATATCCAATAAGGAGTTAGTATCTAAAATATATCAAGAACTTACACAAGTCAATACCAGAAAAACAAATAATCCAATTAAAAAATGAACGGAGGACCTGATTAGACATTTTCCCAAAGAAGATACATAGATGGCCAACAGACACATGAAAAGATGCTCAACATCACTAATCATCAGGGAAATACAAATCAAAACCATGAGATATCATTACATGCCTGTCAGAATGACTAAAATAAAAAAGGCACAAGATAACAAATGTTGGTGCAGATGTAGAGAAAAAGGAACCTTAGTGCATTATTGGTGGGAATGCAAACTGGTGCAGCTACTGTGGAAAACGGTATGGAGGTTCCCCACAAAATGTAAAATAGAATTACTATATGATCCAGTAATCCCACTAGTGGGTATTTACCAAAAGAAAATGAAAACACGAGTTTGAAAAGATACATGCACCCTTATGTTTACTGCAGCGTTATTTACAATAGTTAAGATACGGAAGCAACCCAAATGTCCACCCATATATGAATGGATAAATAAGATGTGGTATATAGGGGCGCCTGGGTGGCTCAGTCGGTTAAGTGTCTGACTTTGGTTCAGGTCATGATCTCATGGTTCATGGGTTCAATGCCCAAGTCGGACTCTGTGCTGACAGCGCCAAGCCTGGAGCATGCTTCGGATTCTGTTGTCTCCCCCTCTTTCTCTCAGTCCCTTCCCTGCTCATGCTCCATCTCTCTCTCTCTCTCAAAAATGAATAAACTTAAAAAAAAATAAAAAAAAAATAAAAAAGAAGATGTGGTATATATAAAAAAGGGAATACGGGCACCTGGGTGGCTCAGTTGGTTAAGCATCCAACTCTTGATATTGGCTCAGGTCATGATCTCATTTGTGGGATCAAGCCCCATGTCAGTCTCCATGCAGAGTGTAGAGCCTGCTTGGGATTCATTTTCTCTCTCTCTCTCTCTCTCTCCTCCCGCTCAACCTTCCTCTCTCTCTCTCAAAATAAATAAATAAACTTTAAAAAATAAAAGGGGGTAACATTACTCTCAGCCATAAAAAAGATCTTGCCATCGGTGACAACATGGATAAACCTAGAGGGTATAATGCTAAGTAAAATAAGTCAGACAGAAAAAGACAAATACCATATGATTTCACTCACATTACATTTGGAATTTAAGAAGCAAAATAAATGAACAAAGAAAAAAGAGACAAAAAAAGATTCTTAAATTCTTTAAGATGGGTGAAACAGACTAAGACTATAGTTTTTATGATGAGCACTGAATAATGTATAGAACTGTTGAATCATTATATTGCACACCTGAAAGTAACATAACACTCTATGTTAATTATACTTCAATTAAAATTTTTTTTAAAAAATACAAATGATGTCCAACTTCTATTTCAGATTTGGCTACTCTTCATTCTTAAGTTGTGTGACTAATTCAACTTATGAAATAAACTAAGCTTCCAATAAAACTCACCTGCCATCACGGGATCTGTGGAGACTGCCGTGGTAGCTGCTTACTTTGCTGTGGACACTCCCTGCTTTGCTTCTCTGATCATCCACCATAGCAAGCTGGGTTGAAGAAGCATGTGTGGATGTTCCTTGAGTGGAAGTTCCCCTTGATTTTCTTATAATAGGAGTATTTGGATCCCTCAGGAGAGACTGAGCAAAATCAGGTTCCTGTAGTACCTGTCGGCTCTCATTCACTATCCTAGAAAACAAAATACTAAGTTTAAGATACAGACTAACATTCCCATAGACGAATAAACAACACTTTGGTGACATACTGACATTATTCTTGAAATTAATTGCTCTTCAAATAATGTCTTTAGCAGAGATATAAGGTAACATTGTTGACAGAGGAAAGAATACAACAAAAATCCCTATCAATCTGTACTCTAAAGTGGTATGATGGAAAGAAGCCTGAATCAAAATAAGGAAATCAGGATTTTAGTTCAATAAATACACGATCTTAAGCAAGTCATTATTCCCTTTCTTTCATTTTCGTCATCTATGAAATGAAGCTATACAATTTTATCATTTCTAAAAGGTTCCCTTCAATTAAAGAAGTTTATAATTCTAGGAGTGCCTGGGTGGCTCAGTCAGTTAAGTGTCCAACTCTTGATGTCAGCTCAGGTTATGATCTCACAGTTTGTGAGGCAGAGGAGCACAGAGCCTGCTTGGGATTCTCTCTCTCTCTCTCTCTCTCTCTCTCTCTCTCTCTTTCTCAAAATAAATAAATAAGTAAACTAAAAAAAAAAAAGAAATTTATGATTCTCAATCACACTGAAATATTATAAAAGATTTTATAATAAAGTAGAGAAATTTGTTCTTGCATGGTTTATGGATGTATCAGAGGCCTCACTGTAACACAGATATTTTTTGAACTTGTAAGTTACAACAGTTGTTTTTAGGCTACAAGTTGGTTTTATGGTAAAGCAGTTGTTCAGTGCTAGATTAAACATGATTGGTCATAATTAAAACAAAACATATGAAAAATTAAGTGAACATAAAATTAACTACCGGATATATTAAAGCCTCAAGGAAAAAAAATTTAAGGAGATGAATTACTGTCAAGAGCAAAAGTTTTTAACTGCTATGAAAAGGTTAAAAACATTTATTTATAATGATAAAGTAGTAATTAAACTGATAAGAAGAGCCAGTGAAATAGTTGCAAAGATCAGTGTCAGTTTATGTAAACAAGCAACTATGAGAATCAGACGTTTAAATTAAAATTAGATAAACAATTTCATGAAAAAAACAAAACTCTAACATATAAAGACTGGATCATACATTAACAAAGTGCATATATTCTAGGGGCGCCTGGGTGGCTCAGTTAGTTAAACGTACGACTTCAACTCAGGTCATGATCTCGCAGTTCATGGGTTTGAGCTGTGGGGCTCGAGCCATGGGTTCATGTGGGGCTCTGTGCTGACAGCTCAGAGCCTGGGGCCTGATTCGGATTCTGTGTGTCCCCCTATGTCTCCCCCATCCCTTGCTCATGCTCGGTCTCTCTCTCTCTCAAAATAAAAATGAATAAAATTTAAAAAAATGAATAAAATGAATGAATAAAAATTTTTTTTAAAAGAGTGCATATATTCTAAGTTTTCAGATTACAAAAGGATTGTTGTTACTGTTATTGTTTTAGCAGTGAGGTAAAAGGGCTAAAGGAAGGCAAATATCTGTTGAGTACCCACACTGTGCCAGGTATTTTACATACACTCTCCTTTGATCCTTCTTAATAATGTTTTTATTTTATTATGGAGATCAATGTCCTAAGAGGGTATCTCTAAGAGAGTATGAGTTATCTGTTATGAATAGGTATCTATTAAGAATAAATACTGTGATCTCTATTTTATAGATGAAAAATCTGAGGTTCTAAAGGATTAGAGAACTTCCAAAAGTCACGCAATAAAACCAACAGTCGAGGATCAAACTTAATGATAAAACATAACATGTGTGTGTGTGTGTGTGTGTGTGTGTGTGTGTGAGAGAGAGACAGAGAGAGAGAGAGAGAGACAGACACACACACACACACACACACACACACCCTGGAAACAAAGTGTCAAAAACTGGATAGAAGAAAGAACAAGTCAAAGATAGCAAAACTGGATAGAAGAAAGAACAAGTCAAAGATAGCTGAAAAAAACAAACAGTATTTGTTTCTCCTTCATCAGAGGCCCTACTCATATATTCATAAATCCCAAGTCAGCCTTGATTGCTGACTTTATTTTCTAAACTTATTTTTAAAACTTGGTTCAAACTGACATCTGGTTATGCCAAAAATTTAATCCACCTTGAAATGGTAAAGGTTTGTCCCCTCATTTTACAGAGAAATTAGGTGATATGATCCAGATAATTCCAAAAGAAGATTTCTAAAAATATTTCAATCAGTGTCAGCATTACTAGTATAAGCACAACCTTAAGTGTGGCTTCACTTAGAGGGAAAACACTAATTTGATTAGCACAATTTTAGAAACTAGTCTCTTTGTAGCACAGTACATAACAAAGAGGTTGAGAGCAAAGACTAGAGCCAAGAGTCAGAATGCTTGGTTCTGAATCTCAATTCTAGCATTCACTATGAAACCCTGAATCCATGCCTCAGTTTCCTTATTTGTAAAATGATGATCTTTCTTACAAGGCTTTTTGAAGGATTAAATGGTTTAATAATATATACAATGTTTAGAACAGTGCTTAGAATACTAAATGTGCTCAATTAATTGGTAACCATTATTACGATTACTCTACAGTTATTTCTCAAGGCTAAAGTAGAAGACACATGTTAGAAATAGCTATGGGATGCTCATACCCTTGAGCTCCAGCATAAGGAGCTGCCCTCTAGCCCAGGGCACGGTCCTGGCTTGGAGGATTACAATGGCTTTGTTAGGTGGGGATCCATGGTCACAGAAAACCAAATAGAAGGGTCTTGGGAGTTCTGACCAGTTTCAAAATGATTCTGGCCCAACCAGGATCCCCCAAATAATTAAGATAATTCTCCATAAGAGTAGCTTGGGTTTAGTTCTACCTAGACTTTCTAATATAACCCTATTACAGAACTGTTTGTATAAGGTCCAGAGGTGACCAGAAATGTTTAATACAAGACCTTTCCTCAGTATTATCTCTTAGTGTGATTAAAATATATTTAAAAATTTCAAAGAATATACACATAAGTCACAGTAAATCCCATAGGGACAGATATTCCATGAAAGCAGGGACTCAGCCTATTTGTTTGCTGCTGCATCCCTGGTGTTGCAACATAGTTCATAGCACATAGTAAGCATTCTATAAAGACTTTCTTAAAAAAATGAATGCCCAGGAAATAGGTTTTTGTTGTTATTGTTGAATAACTCTTTCCCCTTCTTTCCTTCTCTGCTCTGTGAAACTGTTACTTAAAGGAGAAATGCATTATCTGATATCACTAGTAGCAGTCTCAGATATAGTAATAAGAAATGTACATTTAAAATTTTTTTTTCCCCAATGTTTTTTATTTATTTTTGGGACAGAGAGAGACAGAGCATGAACGGGGGAGGGGCAGAGAGAGAGGGAGACACAGAAGTGGAAACAGGCTCCAGGCTCTGAGCCATCAGCCCAGAGCCTGACGCGGGGCTCGAACTCACGGACCGCGAGATTGTGACCTGGCTGAAGTCGGACGCTTAACCGACTGCGCCACCCAGGCGCCCCAGAAATGTACATTTTAAAACTGTGCATTTTTATCTCAATCTAATCTGTGTAATAGTAACGCCTAATTACTGTACTTAAGAAAATACAGATTTTGTTAATGAGGCATTTTAAGTTGTATGGGAAAAGTACATTAACCCATGTATGGCACAACATTAAAAAAATTTTTTTTAGTGTTTATTTATTTTGAGAGAGACAGAGTGTGAGTTGGGGAGGGGCAGAGAGAGAGAGGGAGACACAGAATCCAAAGCAGGCCCCAGGCTCTGAGCTGTCAGCACAGAGCCCAACTCAGGGCTTGAACACACGAGCTATGAGATCATGACCTGAGCCAAAGTCGATGCTCAACCGACTGAGCCACACAGGCACCCCAAGGCACAACATTTTAAATATAACCTTAAGAGCTTCACAAACCTTCTCCCAAAACCCATTTTCCATGGCCCTTAGTTTAGGTAAAATCATAAGCATACAGACTCAACTCAGAATTTGTGATAATTCAGGTATAGTATACATGTAAGATTTAGACTGAATAAAAGTTTGAAATGATTTGTTCCTTTGTGAATACTGTAGTCTTGTTTTCCTTTTGCTTTATGATTAAAGATGCTGTAAATATATTTTACCATGACATTCTAATATGCAGTGTGGCCAACAATGATTTAAAATAATTTCTTTAATGTATTTCATTATCATTTTATAATGCATTTAATATCATCTGTTTTGGCTTTAACATATACTTTATCATAATGGAATAACATGTTATCTCTTTATATCATTTCTGGTATACTTGGAAGAATAATGGGCAACTGAAAAGGAAAGTCTAACCTAATACCTGTGATTTTGGCCAAAGCATTTAACCTCTCTGTGTCAGTTTTCTCATCTGTAACACAGAAATAATACATACCAGCACTCACAAGAATACTGAGAAGATCAAATAATAATATATATAAAAGCATTAATTTGTTAATTTTAGTTAAAATTTAAATTTTTGAAAATAAGATTGGCTTTCTCTCAAATATTCTGAATTAGTAAGGCATAGACCTCAAGTCTGGTTCTACTTGGCTACGTTGTCAGAATAAACTTTTAGCTTTTGACATGCTACTGTGCTAAGTGGTAGCAGCTGAGGTTATAATCATGTCGAAACACATCCTCCAAATTCAAAGTGTTTTAACATAAGCAACGTAAAACTTTTATGTGAATATGAGGTTTGTGAACACTGTGATAATTTCAACTTACTCTTTTTTCCTACGACCATGAAAAAAACTGGCCCATTCAAAGCATGTCTTTTTGCTTCCAACCCAAAAAATGGAGGGAATACCAACTATGAGAGCCATCAGGTATTTCATCAGAAAGAGAATCAGGTCTGGACGACTCATTTGAGTAACCTACAAGAGAAAGAAAAATACCTTAAATATATAGAAAAAACTTTCTATCAAAGGCCATTATAAATCCTTTAAATAAACAACAGTAAAGTAATTCTACAATTTGATATTTTCACTTACATAGTTCTACAGTTAATTTTGTTATATGTAAAAGATACACACTCTTCAACTAAGTTTCTATTTTGTATTTTGAGTCCTATATTTTTCTTATTAGCTCACAATGGTATCTTCTAAAGAAAAAGATTATTAATGTAGAAAATAAGCCATGAGTAGGAATAGAGCCTCAAATATAATACCTATATTCTTCTTGGCCAATTCTGTTAGTCCTATCATTGATCATTACAATATAAAATTAGGGAAGTATTAATCCCCCCCCTCCATTTTATTAGTTTTTGTGCTTATCTTTTATAGCCCTTCCTTCTACCTACCTGCTGGCTGTTTTCAAGCTTCCTCTTTAACCTATGAGTTATCTGTAAGTACATTTTCTAGTTTCTATTGATATGAGTTTTTAAAAATCTCTTTTTATTGTTGGTTTCAATTTTAATTATTGTGGTTAGAGAACATGGTCTATATTATTCTGGTTACCTTAAATTTTGGAGACTTCCTTTGTGATTTAGGACACGATTTTTCTAAGTATTCCTTGTGTACTCGAAAATAGCACATACTCTCTGTTGGGTACAAAATCTCCTGTGTGTACTATATCAATTAGTTCTGTCGTTCAAATTTTCTATACATTCAATTTTCTGTTCACCTGTTTTAATAGAGGTATGCCAAAATCGATCACATAAACAGGGACTCATCAGTTTTCTTCGAATCCTGTCAGTTTTCACTTTCAAGCCTCTGTTAGATGTTATGTAAATTCAATAATGCTCTAGTTGCTCATTTTGCTTATTAATGCTCTTCACCTTAAACTGTATCTTATCTGAGATTAATATTGTCACATCAGCTTTTCACTTCATCACAGCAATAGATTTTCCAGGTGCATCCTTTCCTGTCTACCAATGTATTCAAGTCTGTCTGTTTGGGTTATACTGTTTCTTTTAAGCAGTATACAGTTTACTTCCACTAAAATATACACTCCATGAAGAGATTATTTTCTCCACTGTTTTATCCCCAGAATCTAGACCAGTGCCAGCACATAGTAGGTACTCAATAAACACATACATTTAGAAAATATACTTCATTTTATTTAAAAAAATTATAGCTAAAACGATCAGCACCTTCATCTTTTTGAATACTCCTAGCACACTTTAGCCAACTATGGATTATTTTCCAGAAATTCAAAGCAACCTTTACAAAAATAATTATTTTCATTATCTTTAGTTATACTAAAGACAATAGTCTTTTTTGTCAAAAAGTACACCCTATGCCTACCTTTGGATTCCCTTTTCTTCTTGCTAAAGGATGACGTTTAGAAATTCTTACAGATAGGGTATGCCAGCGATAAATTATTTTAGTCTTTGCCTGAAATGTCTTTATTTTGCCCTCAATCTTGAATGGTGGTATAGATGGGTAAAGTTTCTCTTAGCATTTTAAAAACATTAGTTCATTGTCTTCTAGTTTCTATTGTTTCTGTTGAGAAGGTTAACTGATAATGTTTTAGAGATTTATTTCCTCTCTCTGGCAGCTTTTAAGTTTTTCTTTAACCTTTTCACTTTGTAGTTGCACTGAATGTTTCTCATTGTGATTTTTATTTCTTCTACTTAGTATGCAGAATGTACTTTTAATGTAAGGACCCAAGTTTTCATTTCTGGAGAATTTTCAGACATTAGGTCTTTGGTTACTGCTTCTTAGCCATTCTTATGGCCTCTTCTTCTAGAACTCCCATTAGATGTATACTGAAATTCCTCAATCCTTATTTTTCATGTTCTTAACTACATTACATAATTTTTTACTATTGCATGTCTCTCTATATTCTGTATTCTGGGTGAACTCTTGAGAATAACTTTCTTCTTCCCTAATTCCCTCTTCAACCATGTCTTATGTTAGGGTTCATTCTATCTACTGATTTAATTTTCATAAATTCAATTCTAAGATGTCTTAAAATTGGTTCTTATTTGTCTATTATTATTTCATTTCTGCTGACTTATCATAATTTCTTATTCTTTTAAATGGTTTATATTGTTTATCTTTTGGAGAATCCTAAACATTCTTATTCTTAAGTCTTTAAAAAATTATCTTACTACTTTCATTTCATCTGGTAGCAAATCCATCTTCTGATTGTTGATTTTGTTATATGCTTTCTAGGTTTGGCCTTTTTTTTAAAATTGTACTTTGGGATTTTAGTTTGCAGATCTTGAGTAAGAATTTTCTCTCTCTCTCCCTTCTTCTCTCCCTCATCTCACCCTGTCTTATGGCTTTTGGTTTGTCTTCACCAGTGCCCACAGGGACCTCATCAAAAACCAGGTTGTGTATTATTGGTTACTGGAGATTCAGGTATGGAGTCATTACAGTTTGGCTTAAATATTGAATGTCTTAAGGCTGTGCTGGCGCTCTCCCACATCTATAGATAATATTTTTATATTAACTACAGCTTCAGGGGACAGGTGGTATCACTATACAAACTTCATTTCAGGAGCAGGGAAGCCCCATTTCCAATTCCTTTTTTTTTTTTTTTTTAATGTTTATTTATTTATTTTGAGGAAGAGAGAGAGGCAGTGTGAGCAGGGAAGAGGCAGAGAGAGAAAGGGAGAGAGTCCCAAGTAGGCTCTGCATTGTCAGTGCAGAACCCAACATAGGGCTTGATCTCATGAACCGTGAGATCATGACCTGAGCTGAAATGAAGAGCTGTCCACTTAACCAACTGGTGCACCAATTCTTATTTTTAACCAGTGAGCCTAGTTCTGGTCCTCTGACTTCCATGTGATACTTATACTTTTCAATACTCCCCAGAAACTGAACACCAAATCACCTCTTCATACCTGAAGTTGAGTAGGCCCATGTTTTTAATCACTGGTCATCAGTTTGCATTTCTATTATATAAATCAGTTTATTTTGTCTTTTATATTGATTTCATTTAGAAATTTTGTTATGTTTTATCTGTAACTGTGATTTTATGTTTATGTTTAGATTTTATGTTTATGTTTATTATAGTAGCCTGGTAAGCTCAAAACATAGAACTTATATTACAATTGTAACTTAGAACTAAGGTGTGATTCCTTTAGGATTTACCTAAAAAATCAAACAGCAAATATTTATAGATCATCCACCACTCTAAGAATAATTCTTTTCAAAGTCCCATGAGACTTATAAAACAGATGTAAGGTTTGATTAATGTTTCCATCAAGCTGATAATCTAAATGAAAATACAAATTAAAGAAACTACTGAATAGTTAAGAACTATAATTAAGAAGCAGATGGAGATGCTAAAGCAGATCACAAATAACCTCCTCATTAAAAAATACAACGGCTTGTTGTTGTTTAAGATTTTATTTTTAAGTAATCTCTATACCCAATGTGGCGCTTGAACTCACAACCCCAAGATCAAGATCAGTTGCATGGTCTACCAACTGAGCCAGCCAGACATCCCTGTTTCACTTTTTCTTAATACTTCTATGTAGCATCAGTTATTGATGACTATCTCACATTTTACAAAACTTTTATCTCCCCTGGCTTCTAGAACACTGTATAGTCATGATTATTCTCCTAATAAGGCATTACATTCTCACTTTCATTACTTTCTTCTTGACTTCCTACTCCTGTTCTTCTACCCTTTGCTCCCCCACTACCCTCTATACAAGAGTTCTTAAAGTCACTCCTCAATTCTCTCTTTATACTCTCAACTATCATTAAGACTTAGAAGTCATCTAGTCTTATTCTTTACCTAACAAATTAATTTGCTTTCAACCTAGTTACTGTATGAATATAATTAGACAGTGGTATTGATGATAAAATACAAGCTTGCTTCTTCCCACTTCCCTCTTCTAGCTATTCTTTTTTTTTCTTAATTCTTTTTAACGTTTATTTATTATTGACAGAGCATGAACAGGGGAGGGGCACAGAGAGAGGGAGACACAGAATCGGAAACAGGCTCTAGGCTCTGAGCGGTCAGCACAGAGCTCGACATGGGGCTTGAACTCACAAACCACAAGATCATGCCCTGAGTCGAAGTCAGACGCTTAACCGAATGAGCCACCCAGGCACCCCCTCTTCCAGCTATTCTGGCCACCTGTCCTAGTTTTGTCCTTTGGTACTATAAAGAATAAGGCTACCATTCCAGAAGTTCTTGTCAGTTCAATAAGATGCCGTGCCAGAAGCAACACACACACAAAAAAACACTGTAAATATTGGGAACAAGGAGACAAAAGACTATCCAGAAAATCCAAGAGAATCAAAGGGTTCAGTAACTAAGTTAGGCAAGATCATACAAAAATCAAATGTTTTCTTATATACCATCAATAACCAGAGAAGAAACATAATGAAAACAATTTCATTTATAATGCAAACAAAAACTAAAAAAATATCTAGAAATAAACCTAGCAAGAAATACAAAGAAAATGATAAAACTCTATCAAAGGACACAGAGAAAAAGAGTTCACGTTTCTACATGCAAACACGCAATGGTTTTTTTTTTTGTTTTTTTGTTTTTTTTTTTTTTTTAATTTTTTTTTCAACGTTTTTTATTTATTTTTGGGACAGAGAGAGACAGAGCATGAACGGGGGAGGGGCAGAGAGAGAGGGAGACACAGAATCGGAAACAGGCTCCAGGCTCCGAGCCATCAGCCCAGAGCCTGACGCGGGGCTCGAACTCACAGACCGCGAGATCGTGACCTGGCTGAAGTCGGACGCTTAACCGACTGCGCCACCCAGGCGCCCCTCAAACACGCAATGTTTTAAAGATATCAATTCAATTATCCCCCAAATTAATCCTATAAACTTGGTACAATCCAAAAAGAGCAACAGGATTTTTCATAGAATGTTGAAAGTTTAGTATATAATAAAAGTATTTCAAATAAATGGGGGAAAAGATCATATATTGTTTAATAAATAATTTTGGGATGGTTGGCAATCCATCTGGAAATAAAATAATTTAGATGTCACTTCATATAAGAAAAGGAAATTCTAGACGGATTACAACAAATCATAAAAGTATGAACAGAATGAAGAACATTTTTATAATGATGGTGCAGAAGGCCATTTTAAAAACAGTAACACTAAGGGGCACCTGGTGGCTCAGTCAGTTAAGCGACCTACTCTTGATTTTGGCTCAGGCCATGATCTTACAATTTGTGAGATTGCAGCCACGACAGACTCCATGCCTGCTTCAGACTCTTTCTTCTCTCTCTCTCTGCCCTTCCCCCTGCTCACGTGCTCTCTCTCAAAATAAATATTTAAAAAAATAAAAAAAAAAATTAAAAAGTAACATGAAAGAAGCCATAAGAGGAAAAGACTGACAGTTTTGATTACTAAAAACTTAAAATTTCTGCAGAACAAGAACTGTATTCACCTTAATAGATCAATGACTAACTAGGAATGTTAACTATATTATCTATCAATAAAGCAAACTAAGGAACAGAAACTAATAAAAATAGAAGAAACAAACAAAGGGAAGAAAACAGCAAATACACATGCACATGCCTGCATTCACACAGCTACAATTAAGAACAAAAATGCGGCACCTGGGTGGCTCAGTCAGTTAGGCATCAACCTCTTGCTTTTGGCTCAGGTCATGAGCTCGTGTAATTTGCGAGATTGAGACCTGTGTTGGGGGGAGGGATTCTCTTGGAATTCTCTCTCTTCCTCTCTGCCTCTCCCCTGCTTGCACATGCTCTCTCTCTCAAAATAAACATTAAGAAAAAGAGAACAAAACTAAAATAGCTTTAAGAGATTACTTTGCTCAATTCCATTCAAATAAACTTGAAAATTAATTGAAACAGATGATAGTAAAATATTAACTGATTCCACAAGCAAGCATAAAGTTGTACCTAACTCAACAGACTCTATAAAACAATAAAACTATATGTATCATTTATGAATTTTTATGCAAACAGAATCCAACAGCAAATTCAAAGAATATGCCATCACCAAAATACAAAGTACAAAAATACAATGATGGTTCAATAGGAAACCAATTTATAAATTCAACACACTGGATCAAAGGAAAAATATACATAATCATTTTCGTGTACGCCAAAGGCATTTGATAAATTGAACATCCATTTTTGTTTTTTAAAAAGTTATAATAAAATATGGAGATGATGAATAAGTTCTTAAAGTAACAAAATAACTATCTTGAGGTGCCTGGGTGGCTCAGTCGGTTAAGCACCCAACTTCAGCTCAGGTCATGATCTCACAGTTTGTGAGTTTGAGCCCCACGTAGGGCTCTGTGCTGACAGCTCAGAGCCTGGAGCCTGCTTCGGATTCTGTGTCTCCTTTTCTTTCTGACCCTGTCCTGCTCCTGCTCTTTGTCTCTCAAAAATAAAATAAACGTTAAAAAAATTTTTTTAATAACTCTATCTCAATCTAAAAGTATCATGCTTAATGGGAATGCCAGAAGCCACTAAATATTCTCATTAACGTCAGGAATACAAGAAGAATATGTACTATACCACCACTCTTAGCCTTGTTTCAACAGTTCTAACAGATTGCAACCAAAGAAACAAATTGTGAGTATAGAAACTATAAAGGAGATAAAATTATTATTTATAAGTAATATAATTTTATACCTGGAAAAACTAAGAGAAAGGTAAAAATTATTACAAATCATAAGGTGGCAAGGTACAAGGTAAAATACAGAAATCACTTTCATATATACATACATAACAATCAGTTAGTAGGCAAAAAAAAAGGCCCTAAAATTCATATGTTGAAGTCTTAACTCTCAGTACCTCATAAGATGACTCATTTGGAGATAGAGCCTTTAAAGAGATAATTAAGGTTACATGAGGTCATATGGGTGGGTCCTAAACAAATCTGACTGGTGTCCTCACAAGAAGAAATTTGGACACCTACACACCAAGGATGCACCATGTGAGAAAAGACCATATTAAAAAAAAAAAAAAAAAAAAAAGACTACTAGAAAAGGCCATGTGAGGAAATGGTAAGAGGGTGATCATCCACAAAACAAAGAGAGAGTTCTCAGAGGAAACCAACCCTGCTGATACCTTGATCTTGGACTTCCAGCCTCCAGAACTGTGAGAAAATAAACTTTTGTTGTTTAAACTGCCTAGTCTATAGTATACTGTTATGGCAGCCTTAGCAAACAAGTACAAACACAGTTTAAAAAAAAAAAAAAGCTAAACAACTAGGAAGGAATATATTTAATAAGAAAAATGAGTGATATATTGGAAGAACTTTAAAATATACTCCTCTTAAAACATGTTCTTTGCTAGAAACAATCACTATTATAAAAATGCAAATTCTCCTTGATTTCGCCATTAAATTTAACACAAGTCTAATAAAAATACCAACAGAGTTACCTGGGAATTAAACAGGATGATTCTAAAGTTCATATAGAAGAACACACAAGTCTAAACTGAAAGAGAAAAGAAATATGTAGGGGCCCCTGAGTGGCTCAGTTAGTTAAGCATCTGACTTTAGCTCAGGTCATGATCTAGCAATTTGTGGGTTCGAGCCCCACATCAGGCTCTGTGCTGACAGCTCAGAGCCTGGTGCCTGCTTCAGATTCTGTGTCTCCCTCTCTCTGCCCCTACCCCACTTGCATTCTCTCTCTCAAAAAATAAACATTAAAAATAAATAAATAAATAAGAAATAAGTAGATTTGAGCTATAATATAATTGTGTATACTGGAAGCATAGTTTTACTATTTATTACATGTGATATTTCAAGTCATCTGGAAAAGATGAATTATTCAGTAAGTGGATTCTAGTTAGGTATTTGGAAAAAAATAGCACTGAAGCCACACCATATCTCATACCAGGATAAATTCCTAGTAGATCAAAATTCAAATGTAAAAAAAAAGTAAACAACCAAAAAGAAACCACAAAGTTCAAGATGAAAGCTTTTAAATTCTCAGGATGGAGAATGACTTTCTAGTTATAACACAAAATCTACAAGCCATAAAAGTGAAGACAGATAAATCTGACTTCATAAAACCCCAACATTTCTGCATGGCTATAACTTCCATAAAGCCAAAAGACAATAAAAAAGCTGGTATAAAATTGTTACAAATGTATGGCAGATAAGGGGACTAATTTTATTAATAAATAAGTTTTATAAATAGATAAAAGTCTACTACTTAAGGAAAATTAGCAAAAGATATGGATAGTTTATAAAAAATGAAATACAAATATACGAGCTTAGGCTCACAGTTTAAAAAAATTAAAATTACATGACAATTCTACATTTTTAATCTATCAGATAGGTTAAGATCCAAGTCTGATAGTATGTTGCATTTGCAAATGTGTGGAGAAATATACTCTCATATATTGGAGATAGGAATATAAATCCATACCACCTCTATAAAAGACAATTTGGTAATATTTACCAAAATTATATACTTTATGAAGCTAATATAATATCATATGTCAACTGTATCTAAAAAATTATACTCTTGATCAAGCAATTCTTTTAAAAATTTATGTACAGATTTATTCACATTTATGTGAAATGATATATAAAAACTGTTTGCAATAGTAAAATATTAGAAACAATGTGTTTATCCAGTGAATGGCATATTATGAGGTCATAAAAAATATTGAGGAAGCCTTTTCTCTTCAGGTATTAGTCTCCAAGATATATAGTTAAATGTGAATAGTACCTACCATTTGAGTGAACAAAGAAAAAGGAATATACCTGCTTGTACATGCATAAGCATCTCTGAAAGGATATAAAAATTCATTGTAATATTCAAGTTACCTTGGGAAGGGCACTGGGTAGCTGGGAGACACAGGCATAAATGGGAGATTTTTTTTCCCATATACTCATATAACTTTTGGGTTTTTAACTGTGTGAATATCTATTAAACATTTTTAATTTTTTTTTTTAACGTTTATTTATTTTTGAGACAGAGAGAGACAGAGCATGAACAGGGGAGGGGCAGAGAGAGAGGGAGACACAGAATCTGAAACAGGCTCCAGGCTCTGAGCTGTCAGCACAGAGCCCGACGCGGGGCTCGAACTCACGGACCGTGAGATCGTGACCTGAGCCGAAGTCGGCCGCTTAACCAACTGAGCCACCCAGGCGCCCCTCTATTAAACATTTTTTAAGAATAAAAGTAGAGAACTTCATTTTTTTAAGTCTGAGCATTCCAAATATAAAACTAAGAGTTGGGTGTGGTATGAGGAAATATCTCCATGGAAGAGCAGTATATAAATGAGTATAATATTTCTGATAGACAATCTCACAGTACTTACTAAAAATTGTAATGTGTATACCTTTTAAGTGACAAATTCTGTTTCAAGAAATACACGCTAAAGGAACAGTAGACCAATAATAGGAAATTGTTTAAATAAAGATACATTCTAGTTAGGTATCTAGAAAAAATAACCAAATAAGTAGCCATTCAACAATGATAACGTAAGTAAAGTGAAAAAAGGAAGATACAGTGGTATGCTTATGAATGTTTAACAACTGGCTTTCTGGATGGAGGTAAGCTCTGTTTTGTAGCATCTACAAAGTCTGTAGTGTAAATACACCAACCATGCCACTTTCAAGCTACTCACTTACTATGGAGTCATGAAGAAAGGCACACAACTGCCTCTTGTGAGCCTGTGTGAGCAACCTCTAGTACACTACCAGGTGTAGACTAATGTGTCAAATATGATATTTATATTACATATATATATTTTTTGAGAGAGAGCGTGCAAGCGAAGGAGGGGCAGAGAGAGAGGGAGAATCCCAAGCAGGCTCTGTGCTGTCAGTGAACAGCCCCAACATGGGACTCAAACTCACAACCTGTGGGATCAGGACATGAGCTGAAATCAAGAGTTGGACGCTCAACCACTGGGCCACCCAGGCCTCCCATTTATATTTAAAAATTACATATAATATCTGTAACATATTACATACATATCGAATATGACTTTTTAGTGTTTTGTTACATATCACTATGCACTGTTCTAGCTATCTACTCTTGTGTAGACACCAAAACTTAATAGCTTAAAACAGGTACTTATTATCTCTGACAGTTCTGTGAGTTGACTGGGCTCAGTTGGGTGACTCTCACTTGGGTTCTTGCATAGTTGCAGTTAATTCCAGCCCCATTTGTCATTTAACTGCATCATCTATCTGAACGTAATACTGAGATGGATATACATATAAGATGGTTTCTTCACTCAAACATGTAGAATATCAGTTAGGATTGCTGGGAAAGGTGGGAGGCTGGCTGGGACCTTTCCCTGCTCTCCTCTTCCTCCCTTCATGCAGCCTCACCATATAAGCTTATGACTAGTTTGGAGTTCCACACATTTTGTGGTTTCAGAGCAGGCTGACTTCTTACTAGAGGTTCGTTCCTCTCACAGGAAGCATTTCAAGAAAACCTGGAAAAAATGGCAAGGCTTCTTATGACTTAGCCTCAAGGTCACACAGAATCACTTTTGCTGCATTCCACTAATCAAAAACAAGTCACAAAGCCAGCCCGATTCAAGGAAAAGAACTACGTAGACAAGAGCAAAAAGTGTGATTCACTGGCTGGAGGCAACAGAGTATATATTTCTACAGTAGCTACCAAAATGTTAGAAAGGGGTGCCAGCTTGGCTCAGTCAGTAGAGCATGTGACTCTTGATCTCAGGGTTGTAAGTTCAAGCCTCACATTGGGTGTAGAGATTAAAAATAAAATCTTTAAAAAAATGGTAGAGTCAGAGGCTTAACCGATTGAGCCACCCAGGTGCCTCTGACAGCTCAGAACCTGGAGCCTGCTTTGAATTCTGCGTCTTTCTCTCTGCTCTCTCTCTCTCTCAATAAATAAACATTATTTTTTTAAATGTTAGAAAAATGTAAAGAAAAATGCAAATACTGGTTATACTGATGGGGAGGTGTGTTTTTCTTCCTAGCATGTTTTACAATAATATTTTCCTAATATTCTGGAATTTTTTTAAGTGGAGAAAACCATATGTATATAATCAACATTTACAAAACATATTAACCACGAGAATTTCTCTCGTATTAATGGAATGTTAAAAGCTCATGAGATACAGTGTAAATCTAGATTATGGTAGATACCAGTAAATGTTCTACAAATGAATTGCTCTAAGAAAATACCAAGTTATATTCGTATTTAATAAAGTGTATAGTGAATATCATAAGTATCTAAAGTAAGTTATATAAAGAGACCAATGATCACCTAAATAGAACACTTGATGATGAGCTGTAAATGAATCAATGCCCAGGACTTATATTCAGCATTTACACACACACACACATCTTGTGACTTCCTTATATTCTCTACTATGGCACATTATTTCTTGAACACAGATCTTCACATAATAATAAGAACAAACGAATACAGACAGTATGTAAAATGAGTTGAAACATGTAAAGTACTTAGAACTGCACTTGACATCTAATAAATGTTCAAACATGTGGTACATGGGTACTACTGTCCCAGAAGATACTAAAAGATAATCCATAGTAAGATATTCTGTGGTAAAATACAATTGGATATTATTATAATTCCTCCTTGGAGATTCACATGCATATTCATATATTAAAGGCTCTGAGAAGTCCTGAAGTAAACAACCATTTATCTTTGTTTATTCCAGTGTTTCCAATGCTATTATATACAGTTAAATTTCCCCATGTGAAAATTGAGGGATTAGACTAGGTAAATTCTAAGGTTTATCCTAATAACCTGTAGCCCTATTAATCTTTTTTTTTTTAACTTTATGTATTTATTTTGAGAGATAGACAGACAGACAGAGCAAGCACAAGCAGGGAACAGGCAGAGAGGGAGGCAGAGAGAGAATCCCAAGCAGGCTCTGCATTGACAGTGCAGCCCCTAATGTGGGGCTCAAGTTCACAAACTGTGAGATCATGACCTGAACCCAAATGAGATGTTTAACTGATTGAGCCACCAGGCGCCCCTAATCTTTTTGTTTTTAATGTTGTTGTTGTTTTTAATTTATTTTGAGAGAGCGAGTGAGTGAGCAGGGGAGCGCCAGAGAGAGAGGAGAGAGAATCCAAAGCAAGCTTGCATTGTCAGCACACAGCCCAAGGTGGGGCTTGATCTCAAGGTTAGTATGATCGTGACCTGAGTCGAAATCAAGAGTTGGATGCTTAACTGACTGAGACACCCAGGCACCCCTGTAATCCTACTATTCTTGAAAATTTTTCTAGGGGAATTAGAGACTAGTCTCTAATTTTTATTAGGTCTAATTTTGCTCCAAAAGTTATTTTCCATGATTTAAAAATCTATCATAGTAGTTAACACATATATTTTAACCATAACTATATACTTTTGACTCACAAAAGAGAAAGTTCCTATAAAAGTGGAGGAAGATAAGGGGAAGAATGAGACCATTCAGAAGCATGCTTCAAATCATATCAGCTTATATTCAGTGAATGGTGAGAAAAGAATAACTGAAGAAAAACAATTATTTGTAAATGTAAAGACAGGGCTCACATAATAAATAGGAAGAAGGCCAAGAACCTAAAAATTAAAACTAGTCAAAACTGTAAATAAGGTATGGAGGGAGATCTAATCAGATTTGAGTACAGAAGCAGAGCTATTATGTAATGTGAAAAGAGCACTGGCCTGAGCAATGTGACCTTGATAAAACCATTTTTAAAAAATTGCAGGCTTTAACTTAATGACTTTGAGGTTGCCTTCAATTCCAGATGACTGGTCATCTGCAGTCTAAAATACTCTTCTTCAGAGATCTTATCCAGTCAAATTCCTTCGTTTTATATGTGTGGAATCAAAGTAGGGAGGTAGACTGATTTGCTCAAGGTCATATAGCTAATTATTTCAGTCACTCAAGTACTGAGTGCCTACTATATCCTGGTACAAGAGATTTAACAGTAAATGAGTCAGAAAATTCTCTGCTCCACTGAGCTTACATTCTAGGGAGAGGTGGGGGCAGGGTGAGGGTGGAGTGCTGTCAATTAACAAGGAAATAAAGAAATCCTGTGATATCAGGTGGTAATAAAAACTCAGAACTAAAGCAGAGCAGGGGATAAAGTTTTGGAGGTGGTGCAAGTGCATGGGCCACATATTTTAGATCAAAATAGTGAGAAAAGGCATCTCCGAGAATACAGTATTTAAACAGGGATTCGGAATATACTCTGCAGTGAGAGTATTTCAAGCAGTAGGAATAGCAATGACAATAATCCTGAGAGAACAAATCTGTTGTTTCTCAAGATCAATAACAAGGAGACCAGCGTGTCTAGAGCAGAGCAAGCAAGCAGAAAGGTAGGCAGTAGGTCAGAGAAGGCAGGAACCACATTATAAATGGCCCTGCAGGCAATAAAGAAAATGATGACTTTTTTCTTAAGAGTAACAGGAAGTCATTTGAGGGTTTTGTTTGAAGGCACAATATGATCTCATTTATGTTTTATTTTTTTAATGTTTATTTATTTTTGAAGGAGAGAGAGACAGAGTGTGAGTGGGGGAGGGGCAGAGAAGGAGGGAGGCACACAATTGGAAGCAGGTTCTAGGCACAGAGCCCGATGCGGGGCTCAAACTCACAAGCTGTGAGATCATGACCTGAGCCGAAGTCAGACACTTAAACTGACTGAGTCACCCAGGCACCCCTCATTTATGTTTTAAAAAGTTCACCCTGGTCACTTATTGTAAACAAATTGTAAAGGAACAAGAATAGAAGAAGATGAACTGGAAGGCCACTGTTGAAATATCAAATAGCGTGGACCAAGGTAGAAGTGAAGGTGGTCGGAAGTTGATGGGTTGGGTGTGATGAGGTATGTGAGAAAAAGAGGGTTCAAAATGGCTCCTAATTTGGGGTGAGAGCAACTCATGAATCATAACATAATTTACTAAATGGGGGAAGAACCGGGGATGTGACACAGGAAGCAGGTTCTAGGAGAAAAACAAAGAGTTCTGTTTTAGACATGTTAAGTTGCAAATGCCTTGTAGATTTCTGAAAGGAAATGTCGTGTGTGTGTGTGTGTGTGTGTGTGTGTGTGTGTGTGTGTGTGTTTATGTCTGGAACTCAGAAATGAAGTTGGGCTATATAGTCTAAAACATGGGACTGGACAAGACAATCCAGGTAAGGGGAGGGAGGAAAAAAGATATCCTAAGTGAGAAACCATGTCTTCTAACTTCTTTAGTGTTTTAAACTGCATTGTACTGCCTTTTATGAATTAGAAATACTGTCCACATAACAGAAATGCTTGAATTAAAGGGAAGAAGTGCTAAAAACAAAAAGCAGTGAAGTCAACAACAACAAATCAGTAAAAACAGCAACAACCAAAATCTTCAATCAGGCAAGGCAATACAGTGAGGAACTGAAGGACAGAGGGATATAACATGGAATATTTTGTATTATAAGATTCTGGTTAAAACCAAAATTCCAGGGATGACAAATCAGCACCTGCCCATGTTCAGAATACAGTAACAAAGCGACTCAAGAAATACCTTTGTGAACGTGCCGTATGCAAAGAGTGCTGGAGCCAGAGGGCCAAGACTCTGCAAAAGAATGGCCAACCTATTGATGTAAGGAAAGGAATTTTCCCTTATACACAAGGAAAAAGAGAAAAGAAAATGCATTATTATCTAGCTGTAAAACACACAAAAAATTCAGGCAGTTAGCATGTAAAACAGGATCTGTAGTAGCTAGAAAGGCAAAACTCACTAAAGAAAAATATTTAAATAAAGGAAAAGGGGGGCACCTGGGTGGCACAGTAGGTTAAGCTTTCAACTTTGGCTCAGGTCATGATCTCACAGCCAGGCTAATGAGTTTGAACCCTGCTTTGGGCTCTGTGCTGACAGCTCAGAGCCTGGAGCCTGCTTCGGATTCTGTCTCCCTCTCACTCTGCCCATCTCGCACTCACACTCTCTCTCAAAAATAAACATTAAAAAAAATAATAAAGGAAAAGGAATACAATGTTCAGTTTTTATTTTAAAACAGCCCTATATTGAGCTGAATGCTTACAGATGTTTTTTTTTTTTTTTTTTTTTTTTTTTTTTTTTTTTTTTTTTTTTTTTTTTAGGAAAAAACCCACCAAATACCTCAGTTCCTGGTATAATTAGAATGGACAAACAAGAAACTTTACTGTCTCATTTATAACTGTCCTTTTAAAACACTATATTCCTGGGACGACTGGGTGGCTTGATTTTGGCTCAGGTCATGATCCCAGGATCATGGGATCAAGCCCCACATCAGGCTCCATGCTGAGTGTGGAGCCTGCTTGGGATTCACTCTCTCTCTTCCCCTCTCCCATATGTACATGCTCTCTCCAAATATAAAAAATGAGTAAGTTTTAAAAAGTTAAAAAAATAATAAAATGCTATATTCCTACTGATGCTAAAATAAATCAACTTAATAATGCAAAAAACTGACCTGACATATTTCTTTGGTCTATTTACTGGGAACTAAAGGAGAATCCCAGGAAGAGAAGGTAGACAATCAGCATCTACTCTAAGCCCTGTATCTTGATTACTATAATTTTTCTACAACAGCCTGGCTAGCTGTGAAAAGCCTACATTCACTCTCTTCTGAATAACTGATCTCCTCTACCACCACTCTAATTTCAACCAATAGAACGTTGCAATATGGTATTATTCAACCATAATATGAAAAATATTTTTCCATATTTTGTTTTTTTCAAAATTAGAACCATAATCCACCAAAGACCCCTGAACTTAAGTTCTTTTTAATTATATAGAAAAAATTATGTTATGGGAGAAAACAACCTCACAAAGAAAGAAAACCACCAAGGGTGTATTTTTGGCTGTTGTGGTGACCTAAATTCAATTATTGTTTTTGAGACTTTGGATTTGAATCAGGTTGCAGAGTCTTTGGCCACTTTCCCTATCAAGTGGAATCTATACTAATGGAAACACATATTGCATTAGGTTTGCTTCCATTTTATTTATTTAATGTCATCTTATATAACCTTCTTTTATGTTATTTTCTGCCTGTTTTGCTTTCATTTTTAAAAAGATCCATTACAAATGTTGACTCACATTAAGCCTGTGGTCCCCTAAAGCCCACATAAAAATAAACTATTGATCAGGCTCATGCAGAATCTATCATGTTGATAAGTGACAACAGTTTTAGAATACAGGTCTTCTGATTCCAAATTTTGTGCACTTATACACTACATTGCTCTATCTGCCTTTCATTCTGCTTTGAAAAGTCACCTACTTGCCCCATCAGATATAAAGACTTATGGTAATGTTATGGTAATTAAGACAATGATAGAAAATAAAGGACAGAAAACAAACCATGGAATAGTGAAATAAGTTTCACACATGTAACTTAACATATGACAGAGGCAGCACTACAGATCAGTAGATAAAAGATGGACTAAATAAATAGCACTAATTGGATATCTATATACTTAAAAAATAGTATTTCCCCTGCACACCAGATATAAAAATAAATTCTATAGTTTAAAAATCATAAATCTGGAAAGCAAAACTTTAAAACTGCTAGACAAAAACACAAATGAATATTTCTTTTATTTAAAATTTTTTTTCATGTTTATTTATTTTTGTGAGAGAGAGAGACAGAGCATGAGCAGGGAAGGGGCAGAGAGAGAGAGGGAGACACAGAATCTGAAGCAGGCTCTAGGCTCTGAGCTGTCAGCATAGAGCCCAACGCAGGGCTTGAACTCACGAATGGTGAGATCATGACCTGAGCCGAAGTTGGACACTTAACTGACTGAGCCACCCAGGTGACCCCAGATGAATATTTTTTATGACCTTCAGGTAGAGATTTCTTAAAATACATTAAAAAAAAAACAACAAAGAAAAAATGGATATCTACATTAAAATTTTAAACTTCAGTTCAACAAAGGACACCATTAAAAAAGTAAAAAGCCAAGCTAGATGGTATCTGTAATGTATAAACTGACAAAGAATTGTAATCCAGAATATATGTGTGCATATTTGTGTGTGTGTGTGTATAAAAAAAAGCAATTCACAGAAGACAAAACCTAAACAGTTAATGAACATAAGAAGTTCAATCTTACTAGCAATACAAATTAAAGAATTTGAGGAATTCTCAAATTAGGGAAATACAAATTAAAATAGCAATGACTACAATAAGATTGCTCAAAATTAAAAGGTCTGATGACACCAAATGATGATGAGGATGTAAAATAATGAAAACTTTCTGTACTTTCATATGGGGGGGGGGGGTGTCTAAACTGGTTAAACCAGGGGCACCTGGGTAGCTCAGTCAGTTAAGCACCCAACTTCAGCTCAGGTCATGATCTCACAGTTCGTGGGTTCGAGCCCCACGTCAGGCTGTGTGCTGACAGCTCAAAGCCTGTAGCCTGCTTCAGATTCTGTGTCTCTCTCTCTCTGTCCCCCCACCCCCAACTCATGCTCTGTTCTGTCTCTCTCTCTCAAAAATAAATGAACATTAAAAAAAAAAAAACCCTTTAAATTGGTTAAAACATTTTGGAAAGCAATTTGGCAACATCCTAGTAAAGCTGAAGAATCACAGATTTTATGACCCAACAATTACATTTTTAGGTATATATTCTAGAGAAGCTCAAATGGATACACAAGAATATTCATAGCAGCATTATTTATAATAGAGGAAAAAAAGGTACAACCTGAATATCCAGAGTAAAATAAACAAACGTGATATAGTCATACAACAGAATACTGAACAGCAGAAAAAGCAAATAAACCCTTATATATTACCGCATCTCACAAACACAATGTATGACAAAAGCAAGCTGTAAAAAATGCATAGTTTTGACACTATAACGTTATAAAATAAATACTACATATAATTTAGGAAAAAATACATGTAAGTAAATATCTAAGTAAACATACAAAAACACCAAGTTCTAAATAATGACAGTTTAGAAGAGAGTTTCAATCAGGGAGGGAGATCTGAGGTTTTGGTAGTGTTTTATTTATTAAGTGGTTGACAAATCTATTGGTATCTCATGTTTACTCTTCATATATCTCTGTATGTCAGAAACATTTAAAACAACTTTTAAAAAGAAAAGACAAAAAGGAAGTCAAGGATCCTGTAATTACAATACTTTGTTCCTCTCGGGGTGGCAATAGTTCTAAAATTTATTTATTTATTTTTAAATGTTCATTTATTTTGCGAGAGAGAGAATGAACACAAGCAAGGGAGGGGTAGAGAGAGGAGAGAGAATTCTAAGCAGGCTCCACACTGTCAGTACAGAGCCGGACACGGGGCTCAATCCCACAAACCGTGAGATCAAGATCTGAGCTGAAATCAAGAGTCGGAAGCTTAACAGACTGAGCCACCTAGGCACCAAAGCAGTACTATGTAGGATAAGTAGAGAGCTAATTAGTAATTCACTTCTTTCATTAGATCTGTATCTATGCATCTTCCTTTTACTTTCCAAGTTTATCTTTTCCAATCTTTGGCCTATTGACTTATTTCTAATCCTGTGAAAATAAATACAGTAAGCTGATTAGGAAGGAATTAACTAGTAAATGCTCAGAAAGGTAACCACAGAGTATTATTACCTCAAAAATTTATCATGACATCTTGATATATTGTGCCTATTATTTAATTAACTTCATAAAAACCCACAAATGAGGTTAAGGCTTAAAGCCAAAATTTATCCAATAACTTAAAATGAAAGCAAAAATAATTCAGTTATCTCATTCCAGTCTACCTTTGCTTTGATGGCATTATGAAAAAGAAAATCTCTTCTTCAGAAGTTACACTTGATTAATAAAGCACAACATCTTGAATTTTCATCCAAATTATACCTGAGATAAAAAATAATCACTGTGATGTCACTTTAGTCTTACAAATTAGAAATAACTAGAAAATGGAAAGTATACTATATACATATACTTTACAATATGTATGCAATAACTGGGAAGCAAATAATTAAAAACACTGTAGAATTTATACTTGATCTTGATGCACATAAAGAATTCTCATGTTCATTCACAATATGATGATGACCATTCATCTTGTGAAAAGCATAATCTTTCTTTTTTAGATTAAAAAAATAAACTAGTTTTCCCCCCAACAAATAAAGGGTAAATCATTCTGAAAAGTTCCCTTCTCTCTTCCAAAATATTAACTGGAGAAACTAAATTAGTATGTCATTAAGTATAAAATAATGTAACAGAAACATGGTTTAGATTTTGCCAAGCATTATTACTACAACAGATCAACTTCCTCAGCCTTGCAAAAACTATTTAGGGGATAGACCATGTTCAGAAATGAGTTATTTGAAACTCCTCAAAATTGCTCTGCAATCTCATGATTTATAGATTAATAAAACAAGACATTAATGAAAGAAATGCAAGACAAATAAATGGAAAGGTAATTTGTGCTCATGAATTAGAAAAATTAATATGGTTGAAATGTCCATTATTGCCTAAGAAAATCTACAGATTAAATGCAATCCCTACCAAAATTCCAATGGCATTTTCACAGAAATAGAACAAATAATCCTAAAATTTGTTTGGAACCACAAAACACAAAATAGCCAAAGCAACCTTAAGAAAGGAGAACAAAGATGGAGACATCACGCTCCCTGATTTCAAACTATATTACAAAGCTATAGCAATCAAACCAGTATGGTATTGGCATAAAAACAGACACGCAGATCAACAGAACAGAATAGAGAGCCCAGAAGTAAACGCATGCATACATATATGGTCAGTTAATTTACAACAAAGGAGTTAAGAATATACAATGGGGAAAGGATAGTCTCTTTAATAAACAGTGTCAGGAAAACTAGACAGTTTTAATCCATACACAGAAAAGGACTCAAAATAGATTAAAGACTTGAATGTAAGATCTGACACCATTAAACTCCTAGAAGAAAACACAAGCAGTAAGCTCCGTGACTTGGTCTTGGCAATAAATTTTGGGATATGACATCAAAGGCAAAAGTAACAAAAGCAAAACTAAACAAGTTGCACTACATCAACTAACAAGTTTCTGCAGAGCAAAGGAAAGCATCAACAAAAGGATGCTTCCATACAACCCACTGTATGGAAGAAAATATTTGCAAATCATATAGTTGATAAGGGATCAATATCCAAAATACATAAATAACTCATACAACTTCAAAGCAAAACAATATTCAATCCAATTTAAAAATGGGCAGAAGATCTGAATAGACAGCTCTCTGAAGACACGGCAGACATGTACATGAAAAGATGTTCAACATGGCTAATTATCAGGGAAATGCAAATCAAAACCACAACATCACCTCACACCTGATAGGACTATTATCAAAAAGGCAAGAATGTGTCAGCAAGGATGTGGAGAAAAGGGAACCCTTGTTCCCTATGGTGCAGGCACTATGGAAAACAGTGTAGAGGTTCCTCAAAAACTTAAAAATAGAACTACCATATGATCCAGCAATTCCACTTCTGGGTATTTCTCAAAAGAACATGAAAACACTAACTTGAAAAGATCTATGCACCCCCGTGTTCACTGCAGCATTATTTACAATATCAAGATACACAAACACCCTGTGTCCACTGACAGATGAAGTGATAAAGAAAATGTGGTGTACACACACACACACACACACACACACACACACACACACACACACACACAATCTTAGCCAGCCATACAAAAGGATGAACTTTTGCCGTTTGTGGCAGTATGATTGGATCTTTACAGCATCATGCTAAATAAGTCAAACAGAGGAAGACAAATGCCATATGATCTCACTTATATGTGGAATCCAAGAAACAAAACCAAGCTCACAGATACAAATTGGTAAAACAGATTGGTAGTTAAGAAATGAGTGAAGGGGGTCAAAAGATACAAACTTCCAGTTTTAAAATAAGTCATAGGGATGTAATATATAGCATGGTGACTAAAGTTAATGCTACAGTATCACATATTTGGAAGCTACTAAGAGTAAATCTTAAAAATTTTCCTAAGAAAAAATTGTTATAATTATGTATGGTAATAAATGTTTAAACTAGACTTATTGTGGTGATCATTTCACAGTATATACAAACATTGAATCATTATGTTGTACACCCTAATGTCAATTATACCTCAATTAAAAAAACCTGATCTTACATTTTAATACTTAAAATGATAAAAACAATTTCCATTTGGAATAAATAGGCACAAACTTTCCAATTTCATGAATATATTCTGAAACACCTGAATCACTTTCCAGAAAGCATGAGTTTCTATTAATCACATTCACTTTAAAAAATAGTTTTCCTTTCAATTAGGCCAATGCTAGGAAAGCTCTTTGAAATTTTCATTAAGACATGCATGAAATGTGGTTTTATGGTTCTAATTTATGTTTACAGGTATAAAGCAAAAGTTATGACACCTAGCATCAAAATACATGGTTAATTATGCTTTCTGGATCTTAAGGTCAAAAATGGTTAAGGAATGAAGGGAATTAAATTTAGTGACTTCTTACTGTGTGCTGAGCTCTTTTAAGTATATTATGTCTTTCTCAAGACAGTCTCAGAGGAAAAAAAAATTCTGTATATAAATACAAGAAGCTATGGACACGGGGTGAAAATTGAGAATATGAGGAATAAAAGTAGGAATAATGCTTTTAACTATACATTTTTACTATTATTAATCATTCTAACACAGCACCTATTCAAAAAGTTAAAAAACAATCAGGAAAAAAAAACCCAAACCTCTGAAGAACAAGTGGCCAATGGGAGAGGGGGCAGGAGAGAAAGCAAAAAAGAGTAAAGAGAGAAGGGCATTTAATCAGGGATTCTGGAATAATAATTGATTTCTGATGCAACTCACTGATTGAAGCATTAACCCAATGATGGTCTATATACATTTTTTGTACTTTTTTTTCTACTGGATTTTAGGTATGTATTTTAAAACCCCAAATTATGCAGCTACTAGTATTTTACAGAAACTGTATTTGCTTTGCTTAATATCCAATTTTATTTCCTTGTCATTCTTTCATCTCCTATCCCTCAGAGATCATTTCATTCTTCTTGAAATACAACCTTTAGAAATGCCTTTAGTACAAGTCTCTTGGTGATAAACTCTGTTTTTGTTTATATGGAAATGGCTTCATTTCATCCTTGTTCTTGAGAACAGGCTGAATTCTCCAGAAGATGCAGAATTGAATTTTGGAGTATTAAGGCATTTATGAGGAAGAGACCTGTGAAGCAAAGGGTTCCATGGAAGCAGGACTGAGCAAAGGAAAAGTGACCTGCCATGAATTCTCAGAAAAGCCTCCACTAACTGGTAGGGAGTCTTGGAGCAAATAATGACCTTTAAAATGTCCCACGTTGGGCCAATCGCCAGGGCTATCCCACCCTAACAATTGGTAGTTGCAGGCCATCCCAGGAAGGGATGAAGTCAGATAAGGCAGCTCTCTGAAGCTGAAAGGGTGTCTGCCAACCACACTTCCTGCAATGGAGAGTCTTTCTTTGAAGGAGATCTGGCAGTACATCTCCATGCTTACCACAGCAGTTTCACAAGGCGCAAAATTCTGGTTGAAGTTTTTCTCCATATTTAAAGATATTATACTGTCTTCTATTTTCATTGTTGTTGTGGACTCTGCTATTATTCTGTTGGTCTTTTTTGTTGTTTTGGGTTGGGTTTTTTGTTTTTTTTGTTTGTTTGTTTTGTTTTTGGTGAGCTGTCCTTTCTTTGTTGACTGTTTTCAAGATTTTTGTCTCTGGTGCTCACCAAAAGTTTCACAAAAGTGTTATTCTTATTTATTCTGCTAGGGGTATATAGTACCTCCTTGATCTATGGATTCACATATTTGCAGTTTTGTAAAATTTACAGCCATTACCTCCTTAAATATTGTCTCCTATGCATTATTTCAGTTTTCTCCTCTAGCAAGTCATTTCCTGGGACTCTAATTTTCCTCTTTTTAAACTTCTCATTCTGTCCTCCATTTCTCTTAATATCACTTTCATATTTTCCCTGTCTCTCTTGCTGCATTCTGGGTAACTTTTTCACCTACATACACCAGTTAAATTTCTCTTTAAACAGCAGTCTAACCTGTTTTGCATTTCAAAATTCAGTTTCTATTTCAAAAATTGTTTCTAGACATCTGATTTTTTTAAACAAAAACTGTTATTTATTCCAAGTAGTTTCTTGTAGATTGGTAATCTTTGTGACTATACCTATTATTTCTATAAATATTACATACTTTATTATCTCACAATTTCAGTATCTGTGGTTCTAAGTTTGATGTTGTTATATGGAATGACTCAGTCATAGGAATGACTCAGTCACAGGGGCTTGTTTTCTAATGTGTTTGGGAGCGTTATATTGCCAGCTATTTGGTTAATTACTCAGTGAGGATCCTGCAGAAAAGAATTTGCTTCTGCTGATTGCCAGGACATAGAACTAACTTGCAAACACTTAAACCTCTGACTCTGGTGATCTAGGCTCACAAGGAGTACTTGACTCCCTTTCTTAACCTTAACTTCCCAGCTGGCTCAGGTCTCAATTTCCACCACCAACCCCTCAGACAACCCCTCCCCTTCCATTTGCCTGAGAGCCCCAGTTTGACCAGCCCTACTTCTTACTGTGCTGGTTCCAATTTATATTTTTGAAGTGGGGGACCATTTGGTGATCTCTCCTAAATCATGTAAGATCAGTGATGTCTCAAATAGTATATTGTTCCCAGATTTTATTGGTTCAGGCTTTAATTGTTGATGCTTCCATTCAGACATATTGTCAGGAGTCTTACTGTCATTAGGAAGTTGAGTGTATTTTTAATTTTGCTAGTGCTCTACTAAGAGACAAACTTCTTAGCTCTTTCTTTAGCAAAATCTGAAAATATCAGTGAACTCAGTCACCTGATAAAATATATAAGGTCACTGATAAAACAGGTGTGATTCACTAAAGGATACAAAATGGAAGATTTCATATTTGACATAATCGGGCAGTTGGTTAGTATTAAAAAAAAAATCACACACACAAAATATATTTATTTGGAATTAACAGCTAATCATCTGATGTAAGGTCAAGGCTTTTTCTTTAATTGCTGATCTGCTAATTAATATTTGTTATTTCTTAGATGTTACAAGCTTTTCACCATCCATGATTTCCAGTTTCTATTTCTTTAAGGTGAACAGAGAACTCAAATACTCATAAAGCAATCTATGTGCAAATCCTTGATGTTTTTCAGTCTCCTCAACCCAACCTTTAACACTTCACCTTGCCTATATTAACTTCAATCTTTTTAAAAAGCAACTTGACTTCATCAAGTCTTTCCAAAGCAGTCAACTTAAGTTTCATGAAAATAATGCTTTCTTTTCCAATCCATTCTTCAGTGGTTTACCTAATATTTAATTCAATTCTGCACTGAAGTAACACATACTACTTGACATAAACAGATTTTAGAATAAACATAATTTAGAATAGACACCATTAACATGTAACCCTACTGGTAAGGAAGAGAAGTCTGTAGGTATTCCAGAAAATAGTCTTCCAGCCCAAGCATCCAACATGCACTGATTATCAGTTTATTTTATAGAAGGCTTGGGAAATATCCTTCAACCTAGCAACTCAGAAAGGTGTCTGATACAGACCAAGAACAAAATGGAATCCCCAGAGAGAACAAATATGGCAGTGTACCAACAGATGAACGTTTTGTAAGAGGAGGAAAATAACTGAAAAGGATTGGGTGAAAACTCTAATAATCCTCTTTGTCTTTTTTCCCTTGCTGATGTGTCCCTTCCATTGTAAGGGCTATCAAAAGTAGGCAGCGATCTGGGAGAAAACAGGCATAAAGGGTAGTTTATAAACAGCTTTAAGCCTTAGGATAAGTGTTATTATTTTCAGATCTTCACTTTCTCCAATTAAGGTACAAGTGGTAAATGTCAGATATGGCCAAGACCAGAAGTCGACCTAGGACAAAAATTTATAAAGCAGATCATTTGGCCTTTCTCTTGTTAAAAAAGGGCAAGAGGAAAGCCATTAGACAGATGGACGCACACACATCCCTTTGAAAAAAACATCACTGTAAGCAGCTAGTCAAGAATTTGGGCTTTAGAATTAGAGCCACCATTCTCTATCAGCTTTGCAAAATGTACTGTAATATTCACATAAGAACATATATTTGTATGCATAGTGTTATATTTAGTGGTAAATTTAAGACATCACTTATTTTTATTTTTTCCATAGTTACTACCCAAAAGGGATTACTGAGACAGCTAAGTGCTCCTGTATTGAACATTTTTAATACCATTATGTAATTGAGTAAAATAATGATTCTCAGAAGCAGTAATGAGAATGAAACAGTGACAATTTACATGGGACACAAAAATGCCACAGTTCACCATGTTATGAAAGAGTAATAAAGAATAATGTTTGCTGTAGATCAGGGGTTGGCAAACTACAGCCTGCAGACCAAATTTGCTGCAATTCTGTTTTTGTAACTAAAGCTTTATTGGAACTTCCATTTGTTCATGTACTGTCTATGGCTGCTTTTGTATTACACCAGCAGAGTTGAGTAGTTTTGACAAAAAACATACAGCTGGCAAAGCTTCAAATATTTACTATCGGATCTTTTACAGAAAGTTTGTTATGCCCTGCTGTAGACTGTGGCAAGCACACTGAATTATTCCTAAAAAACCATTTGTACACCAGATATATCTGAACATAAGACTTACACTAAACTCATGGCTTCAGCTATTCTGTGTAACAGAAGCCAGAATAATAGGGACTTGTATGTTTTAATCTATTTATTCAAAAGTGCCATTGTGACAGCATTTTACAACCTATATATGACAGTATTAATAGTTTTCTATAAATTTAATATTTAATATTTTATATATTTTTGTACAAGGAATATATTTTTTCAGGGAATTCTCTTTTCCTCCACTACAGACACTGAACAAATTTGAGGAAAAATTAATTTGGTGCTAGGAAGTCACAGGCAACATTTACCACTTTAAAAATTGCAGAAAAAAAAAGATTGGTAGTACTATATATATTTACACAGAATTACTCACTGTTGCTAATGTGAGAAGTGTCCCATATTACCCATTTCCCCTATGGTCCTTTCATAGGCATTGCTGATACCTTTGGGAATTGCCTGGTAAAGTGAAGCACTCTTATCAGAAAATGAAGCTAAAATCATAACAAGTTAGATTTGACGTTATTCTGCTATTTTTGCATTTTTCTGGATCAAGACTAGATAAATAACAGATGGGTTCCCTTGTGTGACTGAATTCAAATACAATTTTTTGTTTGCTATAAGATTTTTTTTTCAGAATTCTACAAATGGCTCTAATGTGAAAGTGACAGTTTTAGTTAAGCTGCTTGTATCATGGTAACATATTTCTATTACCAAAACACAGGTTCTGGTATCAAAATTCCTTGAGACATAGAGCACTGAATTGGATGGATGGAAGAGATTTTAAAAAAATGAAGGGGCAGTTTAGGAAAGGACACGTGTTCTTTTGAAAATGAATGCTTAAAAGAAAAAAAATGAAGGATAGGGATAATCTTTCTTCAAATCTCAATTATTATGTACTTATAACAGCATTACTGAAGTTTTTCTTTGTGCAAGGCACTCTATTACAAGGTTTAAATTTATTGGTTCATTGAATCTTCACAGCTACCCATGAGGTAAATATTACTATATTTAACCTATTGTTTGTGTTTTACATAAGGAATTGAGCTCAGAATGTTAGGGGCAGAACATAAAGCCAGCCAATATGACTTAAAGCCCATTTTTTAACCAATATATTATGTTCAAATGGCTTTCTAAGAATATCAACAATCTTTGAGACTTTAACTATTTTATAAAATGCTTTAAGCTTCTTTGAAGGCACTAAGTAGAGGGAATTATTTTTAAAGAAAAAAACTCCCCAAGTACCTGGAAAATTATTGTGTTCTTTAAATAATACATAAGATAGAAACATATTCTAGGAATATACTCTACTGATCTTAAACTATAAAATATGCACCATTCTGACAACTCCGGCTAAATTTCATAATTAATTCTGGATTCAGGCATTAAATACTACTTTCTCAAGTGTTATTTAAAAAAAAATTTTTTTAATGTTTGTTTATTCTTGAGACAGAGACAGAGCATGAACAGGGGAGGGGCAGAGAGAGAGAGGGAGACACAGAATCTGAAACAGGCTCCAGGCTCTGAGCTGTCAGCACAGAGCCCAACACCGGGCTCAAACCCACAAACTGTGAGATCATGACCTGAGCCAAAGTCGGACACTTAACCAACTGAGCCACCCAGGCGCCCCTCTTAAGTATTATTTAATACATTTTTAAAAATCATTCTTGCTAAATAGTTGGCAAGAAGTATTTTAAATATTTTAGAAGACTTTACACCAGCCCATTTTCCTTCAAATTATTTCTTCAAACTAATACATGCAATTTGCATTAAATGCAATTAGTGTTCTGAGACAATGATCAACTACTTCACAAACCTATTAAATATTTGAAACTTCAGTAACATGCAAAATGACTATTAAGCAACCTTATTTTAACTTTTTTTTAAGTTTATTTATCTTGAGAGAGAGAGACAGAGCAAGCAGGGGAGGGGCAGAGAGAGAGGGAGAGAGAATCCCAAGCAGGCTCCACACTGCCAGTGGGAAGCCTGATGTGGGGCTTGAACCCATGAACAGAACTGTGAGATCATGACCTAAGCTGACTGAACCACCCAGGCTCCCCACAACCTTACTTATCTTAGAGCCAACTTATTCAAATATTATGTTAAGTCACCTGAAGAGGCTACCCCAAGGACAACATCACTGTTTAATACATTTTTTTTTTAATTTTTTTTTTCAACGTTTTTTATTTATTTTTGGGACAGAGAGAGACAGAGCATGAACGGGGGAGGGGCCTTCTGGGGGGAGGTGCCCCAGAATTTGTATTAGTTTTTATTCAGAATTTTCCTTTAGAGGAATCATATAGACTTATGAATTGAGCACCGGAGATCACAAATTCCTATTTGAAGTCATATCACTGAGCATACCTGAAGGAATACTTAACAGCCTCTGATAATAATTACTAATGGGAAGTTTTTTAAATGTATTAAACAGTGGGGCGCCTGGGTGGCGCCGTCGGTTAAGCGTCCGACTTCAGCCAGGTCACGATCTCGCGGTCCGTGAGTTCGAGCCCCGCGTCAGGCTCTGGGCTGATGGCTCGGAGCCTGGAGCCTGTTTCCGATTCTGTGTCTCCCTCTCTCTCTCTGCCCCTCCCCTGTTCATGCTCTCTCTCTTCTCAAAAATAAATAAACGTTAAGAAAAAAATGAAAAAAAAAAAAACTAATACATATTCTAATACTTGAATATTAAAAAAAAATCATAAAGTAGGGCAAATACTGTATGATCCCATTTATATGAGGTACCTAGAGTAGTCAAATTCATATAGACATAAAGTAGATGATCATTGCCAGAGGTAGGGAGGCAGGGAAAAATGGGAGTTAATGATTAACGGGTAGAGAGTTTTTAATTTAAGAAGATGAAAAGGTTTCTGGAGATAGACAGTGGTGATGGTTGCACAACAATGTGAATGTACTTAATGCCACAGAACTGTACACTTAAAAATGGTTAAAATGGTAAATCTTATGTTATCACTTACTGGGGATATTTTACCACAAAAAAAAAAAACAAAAAAAAAACCTAACCCAGATGGCCGGTGCTATTGTTGGTCAGTGGGCTATAGTTTGGATGGGCTATAGTTTGCTGACCCCCGACACAGTTTATTAATGTAACTCTGAGTAAGTCATATTATTCTTACTGCTTCACCTTCCTCCAATTAGAGTGTCAGAAATGAAGCCATACTATCTATTTCATATGGTTCTTGTGGATATCAAGTAAGATAACAGATTTTGACCAAAACGAAGTTTATACTAGTAAGACTTCATATTTACAGCACTTTTTTTTTGAACAAGCAAGATTTAATTCAACATCTATTACTTAAACAAGATTGAAAAGCAGGAGTCACAAGAGAATTAATGAGATTCACACACAGATAAAGCTTTAATCACTCCTGCACTATGTTCCAGAATAGCCTCTAAACTATTATGCTAAAGACAAATGTTTTTTGTTTTTTGAAATTTAATATTTTACAGCTTTATTGATATATATATTTACATAAAATTCATCCTTTTAAAGTGCACAGTTGAGAGTTTTTAGTATACTCAGAGTTGTGCAACCATCACCATAATCTAATTTTTTGTTATATATGTATCTTTAACGCAAGGTAGTTAACATATAGTGTAATAATGGTTTCAGAGTAGAATTTAGTGATTCATCACTTACATATAACACCCAGTGCTCATTCCAAGTGCCCTCCTTAATGTCCATCACACATTTAATACATCCCCCCCACTCTCCTCCTTCAGGCAGCCCTCAGTTTGTTCTCTGTATTTAAAAGTCTCTTATGGTTTGACTCCCTCTCTGTTTTTATCTTATTTTTCCTTATGTTCATCCATTTTGTTTCTCAAATTCCACGAGTGAAATCATATAACTTTCTCTGACTTATTATGCTTCATATAATACATTCTAGTCCCATCCACGTTGTAGCACATGGCCAGATTTCATTCTGATCACTGAGTAATACTCCACTGTGTGTATATATACCACATCTTCTTTACCCATTCATCAGTCAGTGGACATTTGGGCTCTTTACATACTTTGGCTATTGTTGATAGTGCTGCTATAAACACTGGGGTGCATGTGTCCCTTCGAATCAGCATTTTTGTATCCTTTGGTATCCTAAATACCTAGTAGTGCAATTGTTGGGTAATAGGGTAGCTCTATTTTTAATTTTTCAAGCTTATCCATTTATTTTTGAGAGAGAGAGTGAGCAAAAGTGGGCAGAGAGAGGGAGACACAGAATCCAAAGCAGGCTATAGGCTCTGAGCTGTCAGCGCAGAGCTCAACGTGGGGCTTGAACCCACGAACTGCAAGATCGTAACCTGAAGTCTGACGCTCAACCAAATAAGCCACCCAGGTGCCTCTATTTTCAACCTTTTGAGGAACCTCCATACTGTTTTCCAGAGTGGCTGCACCAGTTTGCATTCCCACCAAGAGTGCAAAAGGGTTCCCCTTTCTCCGCATCCTTGCCAAAGTTTGTTTCCTGAGTTGTTAATTTTAGCCATTCTGATAGATGTGAGGTAGTATCTCATCGTGGTTTTGATTTGTATTTCCCTGATGATGAGTGATGCTGAGCATCTTTTCATGTGTCTGTTAGCCATGTGGAGGTCTTCTTTGGAAAAGTATCTGTAAATCTCTTCCACCCATTTCTTCACTGGATTATTTATTTTTTGGGTGTTGAGTTTGAGAAGTTCTTTATAGATTTTGGATACTAGCTCATTATCCAATACGTCATTTGCAAATACCTTTTCCCATTCAGTTGGTTGCCTTTTCGTTTTATTGTTTGTTTCCTTCTCTGTGCAGAAGATTTTAATATCCCAATGAGGTCTCAAAAGTTCTTTCTTGCTTTTGTTTCCCTCGCATCTGGAGACATGCCTAGTAAGAAGTTGCTACTGCCAAGGTCAAAGAGGTTGTTGCTGGTTTTGTCCTGTACGATTTTAATGGTTTCCTGTCTTATATTTAGGTCTTTGATCCATTTTAAATTTATATTTGTGTATGGTGTAAGAAAGTGGATCAGGTTCATTCTTCTGCATCTTACTGTCCAGTTTTCCCAACACCATTTGCTGAAGAAAGTCTTTTTTTCCACTGGGTATTCTTTCCTGCTTTGTTGAAGATTACTTGGCCATACATTTATGGGTCCATTTCTGGGGTCTCTATTCTGTTCCATTGATCTGAGTGCCTTGTTTTTGTGCCAGTACCATACTGTCTTGATGATTACAGCTTTGTAATAGTTTGAAGTCTGGAATTGTGATGCCTCCAGCTTTTTCTTTTTCAACATTACCTTGGCTATTTGGGATCTTTTCTGGTTCCACACAAATTTTAGAATTGTTTGTTCTAGCTCTGTAAAGAATGCTGATGTTATTTTGATGGGGATTGCACTGAATATATAGATTACTCTGGATAGTATAGACATTTTAATAATATTTATTCTTCCAATCCATAAGCATGGAATGTTTTTCCATTTCTTTGTGCTTTCAATTTCTTTCATAAGCTTTCTATAGTTTTCAGTAAACAAATCTTTTACCTCTTTGGTAAGGTTTATTCCTAGCTATCTTATGGTTTTTGGTACAACTGTAAATGTGAAGACAAAGGTTAATACTAACTCTGGGGGGAAAAATACATACTGCAGGAAATTAAAAAAACAATGTATGTATTTGAGAATTATTAATCCATGAGGTGTTAGTGTGAAATACAGCCCTTCCATCAGATTTAGGAAATTTTCAATGAAGAAAAAGAGGCCAGAGAGTCCCTAACTTGAATTAATAAAAGGTTGTCAAAAAGAAAAAAAAAAAAAAAATCACAAATATGCTTGGAGCCAAGTATGAGAAACAAAATGAGTGACCAACATGGTTAATAATAGTTTTTTGGTTAAATTTAAAATGACTATGGTAACTTTTTTAAGTTTATTTATTTTGAAACAGAGTACAAGTGGGGGAGGGGCAGAGAGGGAGAGCAAGAGAGAATCTCAAACAGGCTCCATGCTGCCAGTGCAGAGCCTGATGCAGGGATCAAACTCACAAAACCGCAAGATCACGACCTGAGCCAAAACCAGAGTTGGATACTTAACTGACTGAGCCACCCAGAAGAGCCTAAAATGACTATTAAATGCACTTAAACAATTGGAAAATATTGAAAATGTATGAGTTAAGCTTTTAAGAATATAGAAAAACAAAGTAATTCTAAGAAAAGCATTAGTAAGAAAATTAGCACAGAAATAACTGAATTAAAAAGATAATCCTCTAACAAGACTGATCAAGGTAGAATAAAGAGAACATACATTACAAACAAAAAAATGGTAACAATTCACAAAACAAAACATACATGAATAACTTTATACCAGTGTATTTAAAAAGTTAGATAAAATAATATTCAAAAAAGTATATAAATTAACAAAATGCCCTAAGAAGAAATAAAGCTATGGGGCACCTGGGTAGATCAGTCAGTTAAGTGTCTGACTTCGGCTCAGGTGGTGATCTTGCAGTTCATGAGTTTGAGCCCTACACTGGGCTCTGGGATGACAGCTCAGAGCCTGGAGCCTGTTTCAGATTCTGTGTCTCCCTCTCTCTCTGCCCCTCCCCTGCTTGCACTCTGTTTCTCTCTCTCTCTCAAAAATAAAAAAAAAAAAAACATTAAAAATAATTTTATTTAAAAAGGAGAAATACAGCTATTACTATTTGAGAAACTGAAATAGTAATTTAAAAACCTAGTGTCTTCCACAACTTCTCTCTTCTTACTTTAAAGCTATTAGGACAGTTTTTAACAGGAGGCTATACCAACTCTTTCAAAGAGCAGATAGCCCCTATTTGCTGTAAAAATTATTTCAGAGAATTAAAGAAAAAAAAAACACCTCTCTTTATGAAGCTGTTATAACCTTGACACTCAGAACTGGACAATACAAGAAAAGTAAAAATTATCATAAACTATTTTACTTATGAGTATAGATGCAAAAATCTTAAAATGTAAGAACCAGAAAGCAAGCAAGAGACAAGTCTGTCCTTATTTGCAGACAACAATTCTACAAAGAATATTTAAAAGAATCTACATGATTAGAATTCAAAAAAAAGAGTTCAGCAGAGATGGATGCTTGAGCATCCATTATATTACTTACTATATGTCTATATATTTAAAACATTTTACAATATAAACTTCCTTAAAAGGAAACACATTTTAAAAAATAAACTAGAGCTATAGCATTACTATAAATACATCTCAAAAACTAAATGTTAAAAGTTAAAAAACCAAGTTACAGAAATATGTGTAGTATAGTATCACTGTATTACATATTATGTAAAACAAAGTTTTACTATAGCTCATACATATTGGCAGTTGTATAGACTTTCATGGAATGGCATACTCAAGTTCAGGATGACAGTTACCTCTGGGTAGGGAATAAGAGGTGAAGAGGCCTGGGGAAGGGTACATAGGGAGCTTCAGACAAATCTGTAAAGATTTCTTTCAAAAGTCTGAAGCAAGGGGCACCTGGCTGGCTCAGTCAGTAGAGTGTGTGACTCTTGATCTCGGGGTCGTGATTCAAGCCCCGCCGCGTTGGGTGTTGAGCTTAAAAATATTAAATAAACAAAGCGTGAAGCAAATACATCATTTGGTAAAGATTGGTACTGGATGGTTTTAAGAAGCCCATATTCATATATGTATATATACACACAAATGCGTGTAAATAACAACAGTAGGAACAATAATAGGTGAAGAAAATGAGAGCTAACATCCACGCACTTATGTAGCAGGCACTCTTCTAAGTGTGTGTGCTTCTCTACTCCTAAGAACAACCTCAGGGGATAGATTCTACTTATATTTCTACTTAACATTATCTATCTATTACTATTTTACTACTATTATAGTCTATTATTCATTTTACAGATGAGGAACTAAAGCAGAGAGGTCAAGTTGGCCTAAGGTTATAAAGCTAGTAAATAATGAAAGTAAGATATGAAGCTGGGATTCATGTTCTAGGGTTTACAGCTTAATAACTATGTTATTGTTGTTAAGTCATTCTCTATTCTTTTCAGTATTCATTTCCAATGTTATTTCTATATGCTGGAAATGAAAAACACTTTTTAACCCATGACCATAAAAAGATGCATACACACACATATTTCTGTGTAGCTCAAACTGATTATAAAGATGCTGAGGGGTGCATGGATGGCTCAGTCGTTAAGTGTCTGACTCGATTCTGGCTCAGGTCGTGATCTCGTTGTTTGTGAGTTTGAGCTCCACGCTGGGCTCAGCACTGACAAGCATGGCAAGCCTGCTTGGGATTCTCTCTCTCCCTTTCTCTCTGCCCCTCCCCCTGCTCGTGCTGGCTCTCTCTCAAAATAAACATTAAAAAAAGATGTTGACAGGGGTGCCTGGGTGGCTCAGTTGGTTAAGCGTCTGACTTCAGTTCAGGTCATGATCTCATGGTTCGTGGGTTTGACCCCACGTCAGGCTCTGTACTGACAGCTCAGAACCTGAAGCCCACTTCAGATTGTCTCCCCGTCACTCTACCCCTCCCCCGCTTGCACTCTCTCTCTCTCTCTCTCAAAAATAAATAAACGTTAAAAAAAAAAAAAAAAAGATGCTCATAGGGGTGCCTGTGTGGCTCAGCTGGTTAAGTATCCAACTTTGACTCAGGTCATGAACTCACCGTTTGTGAGTTCAAGCCCCAAGTCGGGCTTTGTGACAGCTCTGAGCCTGGAGCCTGCTTTGGATTCTGTGTTTCCATCTCTTTCTCTGCCCCACCGCTGCTTGCATTCTGTCTCTCAAAAATGAATAAATGTTAGGGGCGCCTGGGTGGCTCAGTCGGTTAAGCGTCCGACTTCAGCTCAGGTCACGATCTCGCGGTCCGCGAGTTCGAGCCCCGCGTCGGGCTCTGGGCTGATGGCTCAGAGCCTGGAGCCTGCTTCCAATTCTGTGTCTCCCTCTCTCTCTGCCCCTCCCCCATTCATGCTGTGTCTCTGTCTCAAAAATAAATAAACGTTAAAAAAAAATTTAAAAAAAATGAATAAATGTTAAAAAAATATATATTAAAAAATAAAAAAAATTTTAAAAGATACTGAAAGAATTCTAGGAATGTCTTGAAAACAGTGGCATCCCAACTACTCTAATTTATCAATTTACATGTTTCAGGTTTGGTATTTTTTAGATCATCATTTCATAGTCAAATATTATTCTTTAATAGTCCTAAGATAACATATATTTAGAATCCTAAATAAGTTATATAGAGAAGCATATATGATGTAATTCTACCATCTCTCTCTCTCATTAAAGGCAAAATTCCATTACTTGGCTTCAGGTCTGAAAACTAATATTAAGAGTTTTAAATAAGTCATTCTGCCAAGAAATTCAATTTCAATTATTATTATTTTTTTTTTTTTGGTCTCTCAGTAGGAGTTGGTTTTTTTTAAAAGCCCAGAGCTAATATTTATACAATAATAAAAATATTTTGTATAGGACTGTTTACACCGCAAAATAAAAGAAGGGGAATTGGCATTCTCAGTCATTAAATATTTATAAGCATTAAGTGCTAATCACACTTTGTCCCCAGTACCACTGTTACCAGTTCTTGAAAATGTCTTTTCTCCATCTATAGCCACATTCTCAATGTTATCATCTACTAACCTACAGAATATGAATTCAGAAATTATGAAAATAAAGGGGTGCCTGGGTGGCTCAGTCTGTTAAGCTTCCAACTTCAGCTCAGGCCATGATCTCGTGGTTCTTGAGTTTGAGCCCCGCATTGGGCTCTGTGCTGACAGCTCAGAGCCTGGAGCTGCTTCAGATTCTGTGTCTCCCTCTTTCTCTGCCCCTCCCCTGCTCACACTCTGTCTCTATCAAAAATAAACAAACGCTAAAATAAAAATAATTATAAAAATATGAAAAAAGTTCTTGCTTTCAAAGAGTTCACTGTCTAGCAGGGGAAAGAGACAAGTAAACAAAAATTATCTATAATACCTAAGTACTTTAATAAAGGTAATTAAAACACAAAGATCAGGGGAGATGAAAGGGTGGCTGGTGCACTTTTAACAGCAAACCTGAAACACGATGAAGGAGACAGCAATGGAGACTGCTGTTTCAAGAAAACTTGTCTTGAAGGGAGGATGATAGCTAGGGGCACAGGTTCTAGAGAAGGTTTTAAGATAGAGACGTAACTTAGCATCAACTATTCTGGACTACTTTCCTTGCTTCATTCCTCCCTTAGCAATGAAATCTCAGTTTGAATGTAAGAAGAAAGTCATCGAACATTTCTAAGCCTCGAATGAGATAGATGTTTAAGAACTCTAAATTATAAAGGAAACGAATAAATTATCTCAAATTCTTTCTAGACCTAAAATTCTATGATTTCATGACTATGATTATCTGATCTGTTTAAATTCAAAGGTAAATCATAAAATATTCACCATGCAAAAAAGAAAAACTAAGACCAATTAAGGGATGAACTAGTTCATACAAGTGCATTCTATTATTTTTTCGAAACTGTTAAAACAATTCCTCTTCCGACCATCAGTAAAATTTTCACAAAAGACAGTGCCTTTTTATCAGTTGGTAAAGTGCTTCTTGCTCTCAAACCTGTAGACTTCTAAACAATCAACAAGCAAACTATTTTGTGAGAACAGAAGTAAACTGCTTAAAAGCCCATAGCTTAGACTTGTAAAAGTCATCTTTTAAAAAGAAGACGTTTATGGAAACACGTGCATTACCTTCTTTCTACAATGTATTTGTTCATTATCTTCACTTTAAAATTTTAATGTACAGATTGAAATTCATAAACAGTTTTGTTTAAAATAAAAAAACTAGCTAAGATTAGATCTTCATAGTAATATGCCTTCTTTCCACTATTACACATTCTGAAATTTAGAACAAGGTTTCCCTTACCTGATATGGACATGGAATGTGATATTCTCTGCAGCGTTCTTGTATCCATGTTGTTTCCCAGATGCCACGGTAAGCTTGCTCATAAAAGTAGCATCCAATTACAACCAAGAGTGGTACGAGATAGAGAATGCTGAAAACACCAATCCGGATCATAAACTTCACCAATTTATCTTGGTTCTCCTTTTCTAATGGAATTTCAATTCGAACTCTGTTTAAGGATATAATGCCAGCTAAGAGGAGAGAAACTCCAACTACCACATACAGGCAGAGGGGAGCAAGAACAAAATATCTCAATGCATCAACATCGTAGAGGCCAACAAAACACACGCCACTGATATTGTCACCTTCAATTTTATTCATCGCTAAAAGGATGATAGTTAGAGTTCCGGGGATGCCCCATGCACTGGCATGAAATAGCAATGCTTTCTTCTCAATAGCTTCACTACCCCACTTTGGCACAGCTGCCAAGAACCATGTGATGGTAAGAATTACCCACCAAACACTGCCAGCCATAGTAAAAAAATAGAGTACCATAAAAAGCATGGTACAGGCTTTATTATGAGATCCTTGTGTCACTGTGGAAGCCTTATACTGTGAAGGGCTAGATGCATTGCAGGCTACTCGGTCCTCAAGCAAAAACCCAATGAAGAAAATTAATGACACCATCATGTAGCAGACTGCATAAAATATAATAGGTCTTTCAGGATAACGGAATCTTGTGACATCAATCAAAAAAGTTAAAAAAGTAAACAACGTGGCAGAGAGGCAAATGATTGAAATCAATCCTATGAAGTATCGAGCAAATGAAAGTTCTTCTCTCCTAAAGTACATATTTGGACAAGGAGGTGAACAATCACGCACGTGTAAAAAAGAATAACCAAGATCAGGATCAATTTTCAATTCTCGAGGACACCAAAAACCATAGTCCCTCTGCACTGCCACTGGAGCTCCTTCAGTAGGATCACCAGCTAAATTCAGATCCACAAGTCGAGGATATGGCTCATCACAATCTGGGAACCTAAAAAACAAAACAAGATGAGAACCATTTTCACTTACTGGGAAATCTATGGATACCAAACAATTTGGATTTCCAAATTTAGTACTCATGACCTTATTGATTCTTATATCCTTAGAGTACAATCACATTAAGTAGGAATAAAGTAAATGTTGATATCTTGTTTATGGGTCATACAACTAGATTTTCCATTGTTGATCAAAAAAGGATATGGTTTGGGGTGCCTAGGTGGCTCAATCAGTTGAGCGTCCGACTTCAGCTCAGGTTATGATCTCATGGTTCATGGGTTTGAGCCCCACGTCAGGCTCCGTGTTGACAGCTCGGAGCTTGAAGCCTGCTTCAGATTCTGTGTCTCCTTCTCTCTCTGCCTCTCCCCCAGCCCCCACTCACACTCTGTTTCTCTCTCTCAAAAAACTAAATAAAAACTTAAAAAAAATTTTTTTTAAACTATATGGTTTTATACTTAATTTTGTTTTGGCTTCAAAAACAGTACTTTTTTAAAGTTTATTATCTTTTTAGTAACCGCTATACCCAACATGGGGCTCAGACTCATGACTCCTGAGATCAAGAGTCCCATGCTCTTCTGACTGAGCCAGCCAGGTTCCCCAAACAGTACTCTTTATTACAATAGTCTAACATAGCCATCAATAAGTAACACTGTATAAAGAAACTATTTCTGACATTATCTATTTATTATCTCCCACTACTACCGTAACTACTAAAATTTTAGTTCTGTAAGAACCAAGACTATATTTTGTTCACTACTCATCTTCAGGATCTAGACTAGTGCCTAGCACAGGAGACACATCCAATTAACATTTGTTGAGTTAATGACTGTTGAAGAAATATATACATATAGACCTAACCCAAGTAATTAGAAATATGACTAGCAGCAGTGTGGAAGACAGACTTGGGCAAAAATGGGAGCAGAGATACTAGCTGAGCCAGAATGAAAACCAGATAAGGTAGGGGCACCTGGCTGGCTCAGTTGGTAGAACATACAACTCTTGATCTTAGGGTTAAAAGTTCAAGACCCACACTGGGTGTAGAGATTACTTAAAAATAACAAAATCTTAAAAAAATAACATAAAACAAAGACAAATAAGGCAGTGGGAATGAGACAGACATGAAACTGATTAGATAAAAGCAACAGTTTGTAACTGATTGGATGCAGAAGCTAAAGTGAATGAAGGAGAAACAGAAGATAACTTATAGAGAATTAAAAAACGAGCAAAGGAATAAATCAATTTTAGGTCTGTTGAAACTGAGGAATTTAAGACAAATGCAGGTTAGAATTTCCAAAATGGATGCTAGATACGCAGATTTGGAACTCAGCAGAAGAGTCAAGTCTAAGATTTAGGTGTAGGAGTCATTAGCAGATGAGTAAGAGTTAAAATGAGTGAGATGAGATCATCCAGGGAAAGCACATAGAATAAAAACGAATAGGTACAGAACTCTGTGAAGCACCAATATTTAAGGTGTAGAAAGAGGAACAGGATCAAAAAAAAAAAAAAAATTGAGAATAACTCGTCTGAGAAGTAGCCGACCACAATAGTTCATACATTAAGGCCTAAATGATTTTCATGAAAAGAGGGCAAACTGAGGTTGAGGGGAATATAGAATAAAGGCAAAATATGGGTTTGAAGCAAGAGATATAGATTTGGCAGAGATGCTGAGAGTAATAAACAAATTATTCTGTTGATCAAACTGGAAATTTACCAAAGACAAACAGCAAATAGAACGGCTATGGTTGGCATCATTAAATATATAGCATAATTAATCTGTTGGAAATTGATTCAATGGATCCATCTGGGGATCTGAACAAGTTTAGTAGAAGGAATGAATTGAAATTGCTAGCAAGAATGTTATTACAAGTGATGGGCCACAAAGCTTAAGCTAAGTAAGGAAATAAATGAGATTAGGAAGAGGGATATGAGGAAGGGGAAATACAAATCCAAAGTCTGGGAGTGTCAATTAAGTTCAAGAACAGCAGGAACAAGGATTTGAGCAATGCAGAAGAATGAAAGGTTGTTAGGGGCGCTGGGTGGCTCAGTCGGTTGAGCGTCCAACTTCAGCTCAGGTCATGATCTCGTGGTTGAGGAATTCGAGCCCCGCATCTGGCTCTGTGCTGACAGCTCAGAGCCTGGAGCCTGCTTTGGATTCTGTGTCTCCCTCTCTTTCTGTCCCTCCCTCGCTCATGCTCTGCCTCTGTCTCAAAAATTAGCAAACAGTAAAAAAAAATTAAAAAAAAAAAAAAAAAAAATGAAAGGTTGTTATGAAAGACCACCGTGCCAGACTTTAAGGTTTCAGAGTTACTCAATCCCAGACGACAGTAAGGACATAAAATAGATTTAATCCCAACAAAACAAAGAAATAAAGATAATAATGAGATGTCTATACTTGTATACAAACTGTTAATATAAAAGACTACTAAACAGTGGGAGTTAATTACAAGAAACAAAATAGGGTTCTTGCCCAAGCAATTCATAGCTATTATAAACACCAAGAGATTAACAGACTTCTAAAAGAGGAACTATAAACACTACCATATTCTTGGGGAGAAGGTGGATGAATGGCTACATGGGGCTAGATAAGAAAACAGGTTAAACATGTGGGAAACAGAATAAATAAATACAAGAAAGCAAAATGTCCGTGAACTGACTAGGAGAAACTAATATATGTTTTATTTCTTAAGTTTTTCAAATGCCAAATGAGAGTAACAAGTCCTGCTATTAACCTACCTCCAAGGGCCATTGTTAGGTGGTAAACAAAATTAATTTTAAACATGAAGGAAAAAAGAATGTTCACTGCAGCATTATTGAAAACAGCAAACACCCAGAAATAACTTAAGTGACCATCAACAGGAAATGGTCAAATTGCCCTAGAATATTAATACCATTATGTAGCAATTAAAAGGAATGAACCAAATCTACAGATACAACTATATATACATATAAAAAAATTAATGTTGTTTATAGATATGTATATATGTAGCAAGAGTATAAAAACAAATATAGGAATGATTAACAACACAATCATTATTACCTCATCTCTGAGGAGGAAAGAAGGGAATGAAATCAAGATAGGTACCAAGAAAGGAACTTTCAACTCTATCTGTATTGTTTTATTTGAGGGGAAAAAAAAAGTGACTGAGGCAAGTATCACAAAATGTTAAGACTGGATAAAGTTAGACAACAATAGGTACATACCCATTTATCTTACTATTCTTTATCCTTGAAATACTTCACAATACAGAAAGGTACATTATCATATAAGAAATACAGTATTACTGTACACGTTATTACTCTCATATAAATCTGTAAGACTGTCTAGTAAACATCTTGAATCTTTAGAAAATGCTTACAATCTATATTTGGAAGTGATCTGAAAAGTATCTGACATTTTCTGATTCTGGTTTGCTAATACATGACAGAAAAGCAGAGTTGACAGAACTTCTTTAGTCATTAACACATTTAAATCATATGGATACTTAACTTCCATTAAATCATCATTAAAGACATTTAATGGTGAGGTAATGAATGATTATTTTCTTCTCTATATTTTCTAACTGCATTACTCATACTTGTATAACCAGAAATTTTTGAGGAAAAAAATTGTCTTGTTTTTCTTCATTCTTTTAAAAATTTCTTCACAGAAACGTTTTTTCTTTTCTACCTTTTTCATTTAGTGATTCCAAGTCCCTAAGGAAATGAACAGTTCAGAGGTCATGAAACCTCTGTTCAAAATTAAAACTAATATATGCTACATTTCAAAAGTTTTAAAAAACTGATGAACTAGAAGACAAGTAATTTTAACATACTGCAGCATACCATAAGTAATGATCTATGAAAATCTGATTTTCGCACCTACTGCATTCCATATCTTCAGGCCAAGGAACACCAAACATCTCCATGAGCTCCGAACACTCACTGTAAGCCCGCTGACACAGCCTACGACAGGGAAGTGTGACACGTCCATATTCCATACAAATAGGAGCATAGAGTGCACAAAGAAATGGCCGAAAATCCCGAGAACAATCCAGATTCACCATTGGGTGGAATGGCTAGGAAAAAGTTAAAATTGAATAATTAGAGAAGGAGTTGTATACAAGTTAAAGTTTACTATATGAAATATTACAAGATTCTTTTTTTTTCCATTTTAAAAATGTCTGGAGGTTATTAAACTTTTCTGAAAAAAAGATTTTGTTTTTCTAAACAAAATCCTCTTAGCTATATCCCTGAAGAGTCTGAATTGGTTAAGACTGAGTTATATCTCAGAATCTAAATTTTAATTCTTAAAGGTGATATTAATGAAGAGGCAGGGCTCAGAATCACATTATGATCCATTTTACATATGAAAATAAAAATTCATGAAAGATATGCCAAAAGCTCAAAAAGTGATTACTGCTTGGTGACAGGATTTTAAGAAATTTTGATTTTCTTCTTTTCATGTATTTCAATTTCTACATTTTCTTCAACTAACAAGTATCAACAGAGAGCAGACAAAAGTTAAAAGAGGAAAGGGAGAGGGGGTGGAGGAAGAGACGTAGTTATACATAGCAGTAGTTATTTTGAGCGTAAGGGAGAGGGAAGAATCTTTCACATTTGTCCATATTTTCTTGTTCTCGTTACATTAAAAATTTTATAGAGAGTTCTTTGAACTCTGGTATCGCATAATGTAAGCAGAAATAACACTGTAAGCTGATATTAAGGAAACAAAAGGAAAAAAATAGTGGCGCAAACATAAAACCATGTTAAAATAATTATAACCACAAGAATAGATCAAATATCCCAATAAATGTGCACCTGGGTTTTTGACTATCAAATACATTTCCCACTTATTTATACAATAATTTCAGAGTCATTGCTGATTTTGATCTGGTAACACATATTTTCACCACTAAGCCTTTCTACTGAGTAAGAATCAATTTCTACATTGATATATAATATTTTCCAAAGGTCCGCCATACACAATGCAGTCAGAAAACCAAGAGTCACTTAAGGAAACTGATGTCAAAGAAGTTAACTGTATAATGGATGTGGTAACCAACAAATAACAACAAACTGTATATGGCCATCACTTCCATGAATGAAGGAATAGTTTATGTTATACCAATGTTTCCATCAAGAACAATTTTAAAATACAGAAAAAAAGTTTAAAAACACCTATTTAAAGCTACTGAAGAACTGCTGAAGTAAAAGAACTAAAAGAACCAAGAATACAGAAGAGCAGGGAAACATGGAGAGGTGGCCTGATAAATGCAGCCACTTTTCCAAGGAGGCATTTGTTGAAATTGGGCATAAGGCAAGAGGCCGTGAATCAGGCTTTGACTGGGCTGGTGCTAGAAAACGGAGAAACCAGCAGAACTGTGGTGGTCTTACAAGGCTACAAACAAAATTCAAAACAAAAGGAATAACACACAGGTGAGAAGGGCAAGTGCCAAGGATAGAGTCTGACACACAGCCAATTTTCCCTTCAAGAAATTTGAAAATTCTGAAGCTGCATAAGGAAGGACACTAAGAAGCTAAGCAGAAAACCTCTGAAAAGCAGAGTGGAGATTTTGGCAGTTTTACATGCTGGATTAGAGTTCAAGTTCTGCCAGGGGAACTGAACATACCAGACTCAGCCTCTGAATGGCTATACTCGAGTTGCAGGAGCAAATCAGAGGGAGGCAGAGACCTGCCAAAACTGTAACCCAGCCTCAACTCAGCTCACTTCCTGATGGAAGTAAGGTGATCTCCCATTTATCTGCTTATCAGAAGAAAGGGTGAACCTCCTCTGGAGCTATATGACATCATCTGGAACCTCGCCAATATTTTGTAATATCTAACACTCAATAAAAAATTACTAGGCATTTCTAAAAACAGGACCACATTGGGCACTTGGGTGGCTCAGTCGGCTGAACAGCCGACTTAGGCTCAGGTCATGATCTTATGGTTAGTGAGTTTGAGCCCTGCATCGGGCTCTGTGCTGACAGCTAGGAGCCTGGAGCCTGCTTCAGATTCTGTCTCCCTCTCTCTCTGCCCCTTCCCAGCTCATGCGCTCTTTCTCTCTCAAAAATAAACATTAAAAAACAAAACAAAACAAAAACAGGATCATACGATTAAAACCCAGAAAAAAAATTACATCGATTTGGTGACCCAGCTATTGATCTTAATACACAAGACTGTATATAATTACATCAAATATATTCAGGGAAACAAAAATGTATTTTATCAGAAACTAAAATCTATTATAAAAGGAATCAAATGGAAATTCTATAACTGAAATATACAATCTGAAGAACTCATTAGATCAGAAGACAGAATTGGCAAAATGGAACACAAGACAATAGGAAATATTCAAACAGAAGCACACAGACCAAAAAAATACTGAAAAAATACATAAAATAAGAGACGTGTAAAACATGGAAAAGTCTAAGATATGCATACCTGGAACCTCAGAAGGAGGGGAGAGAGAGAATGTGCAGAGGCAATATATAAAAAGATGATGACTGAGAATTTTCTAAAACTAATTGAAGACAACAACCTACAGATTCAAAAACTTTTACAAACCCCAAGGATAAATACAAGAAAATCACACCTAGGCAAATGTTATCTCGATTGTTGAAAACAGAAGAAAAATATCTAAAAAGCAGCCAGTGTTAAAAAAGACAACTTACTTTTAACAGAGCAACAGTTAACATTCAGAGCTTGCTTTGGAAAACCATAAATCAATAGAGCTTAAAGAGCTAAGAAAATATAACTGCAAACCCATAATTCTATAGCCAGCAAAAATATCCTTCATAAATGAAGGCAAAGTAAAGACATTTTCAGACAGACAAAAATGGGAGAAAATAGGTCACCAGCAAACCTGCACTACAAGGAATACTCAACAGTTCTTTAGACAGAAGGAAAACGATCAAAGATAAAAACTCCAGAAGTACTTAAAAGAAACAAAAGAGGTGAATATGTGGGAAAATATAAATGAATACTCCTTGTACCAATAACAAAATAATGCCTTAAAATACATACAACCCACAGGTATATTAATATATAATAATCAAATGGAAAAGACGGGAGGCCAGAGGAACACTAATGGGGTAGTGGTTTAAACAATGATTTTTATTAGAATATTATATATTATAAGTCATGGGTACATATCAATTTCTATGATAAGCAATAAAAAAATGCACAACATGGTAAAAGAGAGGCAAACAGAGTAACACAAAAGGCGGCAAAACTGGAGAGAAAGAAACACAAAACAGTCTGCACATATTGAAATCAAATAGTAAGACAGTAAATATTAACCCAAGTATATCAGTAATTACTTTAAATATACATGGACTAAAAACTCTAAGTAAAAGACTAAGAGTTTTGGACTAGGTAAAAACAAAAACAGGAAAAAAAACCCAACTATGCTGTTTACAAAAGACATTTTTCAATATAAGCAAATGGGTTAAAAATAAAAGAAAGAGGGGCACCTGGGTGGCTCAGTCAGTTGAGTGTCCAACTTCAGCTCAGGTGTCATGATCTCACAGTTTGTGAGTTTGGGCCCCGTATCGAGCCCTGTGCTGTCAGCTGAAAGCCTGGAGCCTGCTTCCAATTCTGTGTCTCCCTCTCTCTCTGCCCCTCCCTCACTCACACTCTGTCTCTCTCTGCCTCTTAAAAATAAATTAAAAAGGGGCACCTGGGTGGCGCAGTCGGTTAAGCGTCCGACTTCAGCCAGGTCACGATCTCACGGTCCGTGAGTTCGAGCCCCGCGTCGGGCTCTGGGCTGATGGCTCGGAGCCTGGAGCCTGTTTCCGATTCTGTGTCTCCCTCTCTCTCTGTCCCTCCCCCGTTCATGCTCTGTCTCTCTCTGTCCCAAAAATAAAATAAACGTTGAAAAAAAAAATTTAAAAAAAAAAAATAAATAAATAAATTAATTAAAAAAATTTTTTTTTAAATAAGTAAAAGAAAGGTAAATGGTAATGGAAGAATTAGCCAAAGGAAAGAGTAGATTTTATGACAAGTGTTCCCAGAGATAAAGAGCATTTCATAAGACAAAGAATCAATTCACTGATCCTAAAAAGCAAATCTAAACATATATGCACCACTTAACATAGCTTCAAAATATTTTAATCAGAAATATACAAAATAAAAGGGAAAATGTACAAACCCACACTCTGAGCGAAAGACTGATACACTTCTTTCAGTAAGTGACAGAAGAGTGAGGCAAAAATTCTGTAAGAATACAGAAAATCTAAACAAGCCAACTACAAATTTGATCTACATATTTATAATCATGATGCCCAACAATGACTGGATCCTATTTAACAGACACATGGAATCTATCAAAATTGACCATATTCTAGATCCTAAAAATCATGCCACAACAAAACAGAGAACTAAAATCATTCATAGAAGGTTCTATGACTAAAATGTAATTAAGGTAGAAAAAAGTTACAGAAAAAGCCCAAACCCACTGTTTGAAATAGCAGACAACAAGCTTGTAAATAACTCATAATCAACAAAAGGAATCATAATTGAAATTTAAATTGTATAATTACATAGATTATATAGAGAAGTAAATAAAAACAATAAAACAACAGCAAAAGCTGTACCGAGAAGAAATTTACAAGCCGATATACACATATAAGAAACTAAGAAAGCCTGAAAACAAGCAATGATATTAGCACCATCTCCAGAAGCTAGAAAAAGAGTGGCCAAACTTAGAGAATATAGAAGACAGACAATAATTAGGAAAAGAAAAGGGAGGGGAAAAAAAAAAACCCCAAATCTCAAATTACCAATATCAGAAATGGAGGAGAGAACATTACTAGAAAAATAATGTAGATATCATAAATAATAAATTTGATATGTTAGATGAAATGAACAAATGCCTTGGGAAAAAATTAAAATTTACCAAAACTCAAAGAAAATCCAGTCTTCTATCTACAAAGAAATTTAATCCATTATTAGCAATGGCCCCCCCTCAAAGAAACCCCTAAGTTATGATGTCACTAGAAAAATGTATCAAACATCAAAGCAAGAAGTTGCAGTAATCATACACAAACTCTCTCTAAAAAAGGAAAAAAAGGAACCTTTCCCAATTCATCTTATGAAACCAGAGTAATTTTTATAACAAAACCCAACGGGACTACCTAAGAAGGAAAATTATTCTTCATGACCATAGATGTAAAAATCATATCCCAGTATCAGTAAATTAATCCATAATATATAAAAAGTCAATATACCACACTAAATGCATTTTTTCCCCAAGGATTAACATCTGAAAAACCAGTTAATATAATTAATGTCATTAATTGAAAAAGGGGGGGTAATCACATGATCCATTAAAAAGCTGTAGTAAAAGTATTAGATGAAATTCAACATCCATTTATTATGAACTCTTAAGAGACTAAGAAATTTCCTCAAATCTTATGGCAAGTATATACATCAAACCACAGAAAACCTCATACTTGTTGGTAAATTATTAAAGGCTTCCTGAGATCAAAGATGAGACAAAAATAACTGTTACCACTATCTTATTTAACACTGTATTGAAAGTCCTCACCAAGGCAGTAAAAATATAGGAATAAAAGGTAAAAGAATTAGAAGGCAAGAAATATAAAAATTAAAGGTATATGGATCAGAAAGAAACTATCATTATTCAGAGAGGACTTGTGTTCTAGTTACCAAACTTTTATCTCTGTTCCACATTCACTCTTCAATATCAATGCTCTATGATAATAGATGGGATTTATGTCACCACTTCTCCTTTACAGTAAGCATGTGTTTAAACTTTCTCAATAAAGAGTGTTAGAGGAACACTGCAGGACAAAGGGGGCTTCCTTGTTGGTTGTGGCTGCTGTGCAGTCAGGCAGCAGTGCAAATGTAAAGAAATCTATGGTGCTGTGTCCCAGCCATGTGCCCAGAAATGTCTCTTAGTAAGTAGCCTCACAATCACGACATAGCCTAGTGACACCCTTCCTGCAGCCCTTCCAATATGGACACTGCATGCTTGAGGCCTCCTACCTGCGGCAGTGCCTTGACTCCCTCTATCTACTCAACCACCAGCTAACACTTGCCTATGTATGCCCTGAAGAACTGCTTCTTGCTTGCCCAGCAACCATGGACCAGCTCTGGCCCAGGCAACCCAGTGAACGTCTCTGCCATCCACTGAGTTGCAACTACATCATCTACAATTAAGGTCTGAGCCTTGGTGTTTGGAAGTCCCTTCCAAGATTGTCCCTCTGCCCTAGAGAGCCCTACTGAGCTCTCTCTATATTTTATAAATACTCTCCTATAATGGCTTATTATTTTTATTATACTTCCCTTATTTAAATCATTGAGTGTGTCTGCCTTTGTTTTAAACTTTTTTTTTTTTAATGTTTATTTTTGAGAGAGAGAGAGGCGGGGGGGGGGGGGGGGGGGGCGGAGAGGATGAGTGCCAGAGGGGAAGAGAGGGAGACACAGAATTTGAAGCAGGCTCCAGGCTCTGAGCTGTCAGCACAGAGCCCGACGTGGGGCTTGAACTCATGAAATACAAGATCATGATCTGAGCCGAAGTTGAACGCTTAACCAACTGAGCCACCCAGATGCCCCAAGAGTGTCTGTCTTCTAATAGAACCAGACTAATAAAAACCTGTCACAAAGAAAATCCAAAATAATCTATAAACCATTAGAATAAATGAATTTACTAGGAACACTGGATATAAAGTCAATAAAGATAAAAGCTATGTTTCTACCTTTCAGCAATACACTAAAAATGAAATTAAAAAAAAAAAAACAATTGAAATTAAGAAAACAACTTCAGTTTAAGACCATCAAAAGGAAAGTACAGCATCCTATATTCAGGAATAAAGTTAACCAATGTGGTGCAAGACAGAAAACTACGACGTGTTACTGAAAAAAACTGAAGACTACCTAACAAATAGACATCCTATATTCAGGAATTAGAGGACAATGTTGTTAAGATGGCAATAGTCCTTAAAGTGATCCAGAGATTCAATTTAAACCCTTAAAATGGCAGGTTTTTTTTTTTTTTTTTTGCAAAAATGGAAAAGTTGATCCTAAAATTCCTATGGAATTGCAACAGAGTCTGAACAGATCAAAACAACCTTGAAAAAAAGAACAAAGTTGGTGTACTCATACTTTCCAATTTCAAAACTTAACATAAAGCTATAGTAATCAAAACACTCTGGTATTGGCAGAAGTCTAAACATGCAAAAGAATAAAGCTGGGGACCCTGTGTTATACCACATACAAAAATTAACTCAAAACTTGTAAAAGAAAATAGAGGTAAACCTTCATGACCTTGGATTTGGCAATGGTTTCTTAGATCTGACAACAAAAGCACAAGCACAAAATAAAAAAAAACCAGATATATCAGACTTCATCTAAACAGAATGCTTTCATATATTTCAGAACATTTTCAGTAGAGTACACAGACAACTCACAAAATGGAAAAAAATATTTATAAGACATATATCTGATAAGAGTCTAGTATCCAGAATAAAGAACCCCACAACTCAACCAAAAGACAACCTAATTTTTTGAATGGGCAAAGAACTTGAAGAGACATTTCTTTAAAGAAGTTAATGCAATGGCCAATAAACATATGAAAAAATGTTCAATGTCATTAGGAAAACGTAAATCAAAATGACAATGAAATACTATATTACACCAAGATAGCTGTAATCTATAAACAAATAAATAAATGAATGAATAAATGAATAAATAACAAATGCTGACAAGGATATGGAGAAATCATGGAGAACACATGGAGAACCCCATGTGTTGCTGTGGGAATGCAAAATGATGCAACCACTACGGAAAACAATTTGGTGATTCCTTAAGAAGTTAAACATAGATTACCATATGACCCAGCAATTTTACTCCTAGGTATATACCCAAAAGAATTAAAAAATGACGTTCAAGGGAAAACTTGTATATGAATTTTCACAGAACATTATTTGTAATAGCCCTAGAGAGCAAAATAAAGCAAAAACAAGCAAAGAGAAGGAATAAAGAAGAAAAATTGGGGCACCTGGGTGATCAGTCAGTTACGCGTCTGACTTCAGCTCAGGTCATCATTTCGCGCATGGTCCAGGAGTTCAAGCCCTGCGTCGGGCTCTGTGCTGACAGCTCAGAGCCTGAAGCCTGCTTCGGATTCTATGTCTCCCTCTCTCTCTGCCCCTCCCCAGCTCACGCGTGTGCACGCATGCTCTCTCTCTCTCAAAAACGAACATTAAAAAAATTAAAAAATTTTTAAAAAAGAAAAAAATCAATAAAACTGGAAACAGTAAAATAGAGAAAAATCACTCAAATAAGAGATGGTTCTTTGAAATTACCAATAAAATTGATTAGCTTCTGGCAAGATTATTTAAGTTTATTTATTTTGAGAGAGAGAGAGAGAGAGAGAGAGAGAGAGAGAGGGAGACAGTGTGTGTGTGTGTGTGTGTATGGGAGGGAGGGAGGGAGGGAGGGAGGGAGAGGGAGAGAGACAGAGAGAGAGAATCCTGAGAAGGCTCTGAATTGACAGCATGGAGTCCAACGCGGGGCTTGAACTCTCACAAACCATGAGATCATGACCTGAGCAGAAATCAAGAGTTGGATGCTTTTAACCAACTGAACCACCCAGGTGCCCCTAGCAAGGCTATTAAATAAAAAGGAAAAACACAAATTACCAATATACTAAGACTGAAAAAGAAGATGTCACTGAGGCTCCACCAGCATTAAAAAGGCAGTTAAGCGGGGGCGCCTGGGTGGCTCAGTCAGTTAAGTGACCAACTTCGGCTCAGGTCATGATCTCATGGTTGTGGGTTTGAGCCCCACGTCAGGCTCTGTGCTGAACACTTGCTCAGAGCCTGGAGCCTGCTTCAGATTCTGTGTCTCCTTCTCTCTCTGCCCCTCCCCCAATTGTGTTCTGTCTCACTCTGTCCCTCAAAAATAAATAAATGTAAGGAAAAAAATTTTTTTAAATAAATAAAAATAAAAAGGCAATAAGGGAATATTACAAACAACCCTGTGCACATAAACTAGATGCCTTACATGAAGTAGACCAATTCTTCAAAGTCAGACTACCAAAACTCACTCAAGATGAAGCTGATAATCTGAATAGTCCTGTTAAGTACTAAAGAATTTGAATTTGTGGTTAAAAACCTCCAGAAAAGAAGTCCAGGCCAGATGGTTTCATAGCTAAAATCTAACATTTAAAGAAATAGTAACACCAACTCTACATAACCTCTTCAAGATAACAGCAGAGAAGGGAACACATCTCAACTAATTCTATGAAACAAGGGGTGTTTAATATTAAAACCAAACAAAGATAGCACAAAAGAAGAAACTACAGACCAATATCTCTCATGAACATAAATGTAAAAATCCTTAAAAAACAGTAGCAAAGCAAATCCAAAAATATATTAAAAGCATTATATACCACAACCTAGTAGAGTTTCCTCCAGAAATTCAAGGCTGGCTCAATATTCAAAAACCAATTAATGTAATCCCAATTACCAGGCTAAGAGAAAAATCGCATTATACCAAATGATGCAGAAAAAGCACTCATGAGGGGCACCTGGGTGGCTCGGTTGAGTGTCCAACTTCAGCTCAGGTCATGATCTCACATTTCATGAGTTCAAGCCCCACATCGGGCTCACTACTGCCAGCACAGAACCTGCTTCGGATTCTCTGTCTCCCTCTCACTGTCCCTCCCCTGCTTACACTCTCTCAAAAATAAATAAAACGTTAAAAAAAGAAAAAGAAAAAGAAAAAGCACTCATGATTTTAAGTTTTCAACAAACTAGAAATAGAGGATAATTTCCTCATCTTGATAAAGAACATCTACAAACACCCTGCAGCTATCATAATTAATGGTGAAACATGGATTCTTACTCCTAAGATTGTAAATAAGGGAAGGATGCCTATTCTTACCACTCTTATTCAACATGGGACGGGAAATCCTGCCAATACAATAAAGCAAGAAAAGGAGAGACTAGAAAAAGAAAACTGCTCCTATTTGCAGGTGACATTATTGTCTACGTAGAAAATCCCAAGGCATTTACAAAGAACACCTCTTTGAACTAGTGAGTTCAGCAAGGTTGCAGGACACAAGAAAAACATACAAAAACCCCAACTATTTCTATATAGATTTGCACTCCATATATAAAGAGCACATGAAAAACTAAAACAATACACTTATAACCACAAAAGAAAGAAAGAAAGTGAAAAAGAAAAAGAAAGAAAGAAAAAACACCTGTGTAGAAATTCAACAAAACATGTATAGGGCTTGTATGCAAAAAACCATAAAATGCTGATAAAAATAAATCAAAGAATATAAAAAAAAAGACAGATATATACTTGTGTTAGTTTGCTAGGGCTACTGTAACAAAGTACCATAAGCTGAATGACTTAAACAACAGAAATTCACTGTCTCATATATCTAAAAGCTAGAAGTCTGAATCAAGATGTCAACAGAACCATGTTTGCTCTGCAGATGCTAGAGAAGGATCTGCTCCAGGCCTCTCTCCTAGCTTTTGGTATCCTCAGATTGTGATAGCATAAATCTGATCTTCACATTGCATTCCCCCTGTGCCTCTTCACATCATCATCCCTCCATGTGTGTCTGTGTCCAAATTTCCCTTTTCTAAGGATACCAGTCATAACTAAATTAGGGACCCTTCCTACTCCAGTATGACCTCATTTTAACTAATTACACTTATAATGATCCTACTTCCAAAAAAGGTCACATTCTGAGGTACTGGAGTTAGTACTTCATCATATATGTTTTAGGGGGACTCAATTCAACCCATAACAACACTGTTCATGGTTTGAAGATTCAACATTAAAGATGCCAATTCTCCCCCAAAAGATTTCCAGATTTAACGAAATTTTTATCAAAACTCAGCATGACTGTTAGTAGATAAAAAGGAACTTATTCTAAAATTATATGGGGAAAAAATAGATTTTGAAAAAAAAAGTGGAAAGAATCATGCTATCCAATTTTAAGACTTACTATATTGTTAACAGTAATCAAGACAATGTGGAGAATCAGTGGAGACAATATGGACAATCAGTGGAGAGACAGATACAAAAGATCAACAGAACATAAAGAGAACCCAGAATTAAACCTACCTAAGAATGGACAACTGAGTTTTGAGAAAAGAGCAAGAGCAATTCAATGGTGAAAGGATAGTTTTTTCAATAAATGGTGCTGGAACCAGAGGACATTAATAGACAAGAAAATGAACCATACTTTATACAGATTAACTCAAAAGTGATCATGGATTTAAATGTACAAAACGAATAAGAAAGAAGAAGAAAGAAGAATTCTGGACCAAGAGTTAGGTGAAAAGTTCTTAGAAATTATACCAAAAGGACAATTCATAAAGGAAAAAAAAATTGGTAAATTGGACTTAATTTTAACATTTACAACTTTTGTTCTCTTCAGGACCTTGTTAAAAGGATATAAAGACATGCTACAGACTAGGATAAACTATTTGCACACCATACATCCAATAATGGATTTGCATCCAGAGTATGTATAGCATTCTGAAAACTCAAAAGAAACCATTGCAAAACGAACAAAAGACATAAACAGATATTTAACCAAAAAGGATACATGAATGACAAATAAGCACATGAAAAGATGTTCACTATCACTAGCCACAAGGGAAATGTAAATTAAAATCACATGAGGTACCACTATATACATATATACTATATATATATTAGAAAAACTGAAATAAAAAACTGTGATAATACCAAATGATAGTAAGAATGCAGACAAAGTAAATCTCTCATACACTGCTGGTGAGAATGTAAAAAAAAATTTTTTTAACATTTATTTAGAGAGACAGAGAGAGACAGAGCATGAGCAGGGGAGGGGCAGAGAGAGAGGGAGACACAGAATCAGAAGGAGGCTTCAGGCTCTGAGCTGTCAGCACAGAGCCCAATGCAGGTCTCGAACCCACGAATCATGAGATCATGACCCGAGCCGAGGTGAGACGCTTAACCGACTGAGCCACCCAGGTGCCCCTGTTGGTGAGAATGTAAAATGGTACAACCACTATGGAAAACAGTTCAGCAGTTTCTTAAAAATCCAAATATATGCTTATCACATGATCCAGCAATTACACTCCTGGGCATTTGTCCCCCAAAATAAAAATGTATGTCTACACAAAAACCTATACACCAATGTTCATAGCAACGTTATTTGTAATAGCAAAGAACTGGAAACTGAAATGTCCTTCAATGGGTGGTTGATTAAACAAATTGTGGTATATCTATAAAACAAAGTATTCTGAAATTAAAAATAATGACTACTGATACCTGGAATAACGAGTATGGATCCCAAACGGTATTATGCTAAGTGAAATAAAACCAATCTCAAAAGATTACATACTATATGACTCCATTTATACAACATTCTTGAAATGACAAAATTATAGAGAACAAAGTAGTGGTTGCTTAGGATTGGAAAAAGGGAGGAGAGAGAAAATAAGCATGAGGGAGTTCCTTGGTGGTGATAAAACAGTTCTTTAACGGTATATATTTTATATATAATTTTTATATATTTTATATATTTTTTTTTAATTTTTTTTTTTTAATGTTTATTTACTTTTGAGACAGAGAGAGACAGAGCATGAACAGGGGAGGGTCAGAGAGAGAGGGAGACACAGAATCTGAAGCAGGCTCCAGGCTCTGAGCTGTCAGCACGGAGCCCGATGCGGGGCTTGAACTCACTGACCGTGAGATCATGACCCGAGCCGAAGTCGGACGCCCAACCAACTGAGCCACCCAGGCGCCCCTATTTTATATATATTTAAGGGAAATAGATCTATATCTGTGTATCTATATCTACATATAATTACAAAGACTAGGGGTGCCTGGCTGGCTCATTTGGTGAAGCATGCAACTCTTGATCCTGAGTTCAAGCCCCATGTTAGGCACAGAGCTTTTTTTTTTTTTTTTTTTTAAATTGCAGGGGCACCTGGGTGGCTCAGTCGTTTAAGCGTCCAACTTCAGCTCAGGTCATGATCTCAGGCTTGTTGAGTTCAGACCCGGAGTCAGGCTCTGTACTGACAGTTTGGAGCCTGGAGCTTGCTTGGGATTCTGTGTCTCCCTTTCTCTCTGCCCCTCCCTTGCTCACGCTCTGCCTCTCTTTCTCAAAAATAAACAAACATAAAAAAAACAAACATTTTAAAAAGTTGCAAAGACTACACATAGATGGACAAGTGCATATACACACACAAAACTGAGTACATGTAAAAACTGATGAAATATGGTAAGGCCTGTAAATAATGTCTATAGTACCAATGTTAATTGCCTAGTTTTGATGCTGTATGATAGTTATATAAGATACTAAGATGGGGGGGGGCAGCGGGTAGGGGTGGAGCAGGCTAGGTAAGGTACAAAGAATTTGTACTGTTTGTAAAAGACTGTACTGTTTGTAAATTACTATAAAATTAAAAATTAAAAACATATCCACATGCTAATGATATATGTACATATATGCACATGTATGCCTTTTAATGTATGTCTTAGGTCTCAAAACTTGCTTGGTACTTAGCAATATATAAAATACCAACCAATCCAATATCGCTGTGTTACTATGTTAGTCAAACCTCCATCTGTGAATTACATATGAATTATAAAATTGATTTGAGTGGCTATTTTGTGCTGCCTGCAATGAGCCTAAATCTAGAAGTTCATGCTTTTGCCATTTATTAGCTATTAAGTATCCTGTGCTGAGTATCTCAGCTAGTTAATTACTAACACTAAAGGGACAGGCAGTGTTCTAAGTGTCTTACACACATTATCTCATTTAATCCTCTCAATAATCCCATAAGGTAGGTACTATTAGTAATCACATTTTATAATATATATGAAGAAAATGAGACACAGAAATCAAGTAACTCGCCCAAGATCACAGAGCTACAAAGAGACCCAAGATTCAAGACGCTGACATTCCTGTCTAGAGCCCTTGAACTTAATGTTCTACATAACCTCCCTAAACTTCAATTTTCTCGTCTGCAAAATGGTCTTAATAACATATAAATAATAGTATATTCAACAGTTAGCATACAGAACCCAGCAAAAGCTTTAAAAAGGGATTAAGGAAGCACTGCAAGTTAACAGAGCAATAGCAATCCTTTAAGGTGGGTGTAAGGAACCCTGAATTCCCTGTTCTCAACAAGTAAAAGTCAACTGGAAAAGGGGCGCCTGGGTGGCGCAGTCGGTTAAGCGTCCGACTTCAGCCAGGTCACGATCTCGCGGTCCGTGAGTTCGAGCCCCGCGTCAGGCTCTGGGCTGATGGCTCGGAGCCTGGAGCCTGTTTCCGATTCTGTGTCTCCCTCTCTCTCTGCCCCTCCCCCGTTCATGCTCTGTCTCTCTCTGTCCCAAAAATAAATAAAAAACGTTGAAAAAAAAAAAAAAAAGTCAACTGGAATGATGTGATTAAAAAGAAAAACAAAACATGGATGAATATCAAAGTCATTATGCTGGGTAAAGGAAACCAGACAAAAAAAAAAAATAGGTACCATATGATTATATAAAACTCTAGTAAATGAAAACTAATCCACAGTGACAGAAAACAGATCACTAGTTGCTTGGAGCAGGGTGTAACGATGGGCGTAGACTACAAAGGCATACAAGAAAGCTTTTGAGGTAATAGAAATGTTCTATATCTTGATCGTGTTGATTGGTTTTATGGGTATATAATTTGTCAGAACACTGAACACTTTAGGTGAAGTTGTGTATATATACTGTACCTCAATAAAGCAGTTATACAAAAACAAAAATATTAATATTTTTCAAATGAGCAAATTGCGTTGACTTTAACAATTTTAAACTCAGCAAAATCAAAATTAAATGAGGTAGCCTGAATACTGTAAAGCCGAGAATATATAAGAAATACTATTAAAGTTCTATCAAATAGAAAAACAATTTAGCTGATTAATTTTTTAAAGATTCCTACTGAGTACCTCCTTAAATAGTAATACTTTTGTTCACTAAATCAAGACCAAGGTATACGAAGTTTACAAACTGAAAAGTAACATTCTAAAATTAAATTTCTGGTTTCTACAACAAAGGTGCAGTACATGGAACCTTCTATTCTTTGTTCAAATTCAAATCAACCAAGCCTTTGTGCTCCCATTCTCTTTCTTCTTTCAAATTTCCATTCCTGTTACCATAGGAACCTGGTAGCTGACAAGCCTTCAAGCAAGCAACAGCCCAAGCTTAGCAAGGGGTATGAAAAGGGAACAGAGTCAAAGGCCAAAATTTGACTCATGAGAATCAGAATTCCAATCTTTGTCATTCTACAAAGGGTCTGGTAACCATAGAAACTGTATCCCACTGGGTTTGGGAATATTATGACTAAATTCACTAAATGTGAAACCAAATGTGGAATGGCCTTGGAAATTCAAAAAAATGGTATTCATTCTACTTCAGATCCAAATTAGAATAAGAAATTATTCAAAAACAACTTTTTACAATAATTTTAAATGATTAAAAATAAGACCTTTAAAAAACTCCTTTTCTGTAAAAATAAATTCTCAATGAGAAAGGATCTAAAACTTTAGGAATTTTGTATTAAAAAAAGTTCTAGGTTTGAAAAACACCTTTAACCTATAAATCTGCTTTTCTTTTACAAATCTTAATTAAAAAAAAAAGTCTTGGGATAGCGGTTTGCAGAAATTTGCCATTATGAGAGGAACATGTTTATCTTCTTAAGTCAATGGAGAGTTCCCAGAGCAACCCGTAACATTTGACTTTAAGGAAGCAAATTTTAATATTTCAAATATCATGAACAGTTCTGAACTATGGTTTCTCTCAAAAGATAAAACTTTACAAAATTCCACCACACTTCATAATTTAATTGGAAATAAGTATTTTAAAGGTATTTCTTTAAAGTGATTTGTCATACAAGAAAATCAAAGAAAAAATTTTTTAAGTTTTTCCACAGAGTCAGAAATAAATAAATGCAATTAATTCTCTACTACTTCTATGTACATTTTTCGATTTAGAAGATTCTTAATTACTGACAGGTTTCCCTGTCACACAACAGACTTTTCAAGCTACTTCACTAGACTGTTGTTTGCTTAGGGAAAACCACCTATGAATACTAACCCAAACAAAAGATAATAAGGGAAATAAATTTGATAATACATGTATTCTGAAGATATAAACCATGAATTGCAAGAACATAATCAAATTTCGTTTTCTAAAAAGCCTACCTACAAAACATTAATTACTACTACTATACAGGGGTATATTATACTGTTTTCTTACAAAAAACAACAAAAAAAATCTGTCTTTCAAGGCCCATTCAAATACTTTCTACAACTGATCCCTTTCACATAAGATCCTTTGTTTCAGTCATTCAATCAAAATATATTTAATATACTAACTCTTAGGTACTACAACTGAGAACTAAACAAAAAAAAACAGTTTGGATTATTAAAAAAAAAAAGTTTCTGTACCAAATTACTATCTTAAAGGCACAATATGTTTCTTACAGAAAAATAAAAAAATACAAACATTAAATAAGACATAGAAAACACAAATAAATTGTACTAATTCAGGAAAACCACTGTTGGCCTTGGTGAAAATCCTTCCACATCACTTACTCTGCATAAACACGCATATATATTTTTTTAAACAAAAACAGGATGATACCATACATGTTATCTACTTTTTTTTTCCTACTTAATAATGTATCAAATCCAACCATTAGAATTCTGACAAAAGATAGAGACTATTTAAGGCAGAAGGAACATTAAGGGCCTAGAGATGGGAAAGGTGGGTTGCTCTGTTCTTTTGCGTAATTACACCACTTATAAGTACAAACACATAAATGTTCAAAGTTCTGAGTCACTCTGACCAGTTGTTCCTCACCCCTGAAAAGGCAAAGTAAAATACTAGTGTTCACAGTTACATAGTACTCTTGGTACTGGGATTACCATCCCCATTCCCATCCAGCACACTCCTATTTACAACTCCAGGAGATCAAGTGCTTAGATATAACATCATAACCCTGACCAAGTCTGACTACTATCATCTCTTAAGGAACTTACAGTTTATAAAGTTCATTAATTAATTCAAACACTTATTTAGCACCTCCTATGTGTGAGGCATTATGTTGGGTACTAGGTATACAAAGATGAATAAGGACAAGCTCTGGTTTCAAAAGCAAAAGGCAGAAAACCCGAATGTCCATTAACAGTAATTGAATGAAAAAAATGAGAACAACTTAACACCCATTAGGATGACTATTATAAAAACAAAAAACAAAAATAAAAAATAACAAGTGTTAGCGAGAATGTGGAGAAACTGGAACCTTTGTGGCACTGCTGATGGGAATATAAAATGGAGCAACTGCTATGAAAAACAGTATGGTGGTTCCTCAAAAAATTAAACAGAATTATCATATGTCCCAGCAATTCCACTTCTGGGTATATATCCCCAAAAATTGAAAGCAGAGATTCAAACAGGTATTTACACACATGTTCACAGCAGCATTATTTGTCATAGACAAGAGGTCGAAGGAACTCAAGTGTTTGATGGATGAGTGGATAAACAAAATGTGGTGTGTATATATACCATGGAATATTATTTGGTTTTAAACAGAAAGGAAATTCTGGCATATCCTACATGAATGAACTTTGAAGACATTATGTTAAGTGAAATAAGCCAGTCACAAAGGAGAAATATTGTATGATTCCACTTATTATTGGGTACTTAGAGTAGTCAAACTCGGAGAGAAAGAAAAATGGAAGGAGGGTGCCAGGGGCTCAGAGGAGGGGAGAATGGGGAGTTATTGTTTACTATGTACAGAATTTCAGTTTTGTTAGATGAAAAAGTGCTACGGATAGTGGTTATGACTACATAACAAGATGAATATACTTAATGCACTGAACTATAGTGCACAATCCTTAAAAGGATTGGAATGGTGAACTTTATATGTATTTTGCCAGTTAAAACAAATATTTGTAATGAATATCTGTAAATATTACTATGGAATATCCATGATATTATTGTTAAACAGAAAAAGTAATATAGAGAAAACAAATACTCTATCAAAGAAAGGTAAAAGAATACATATTTATCACATAAACATTTCACATAAATATATTTATGATTTTTTAATGGAAGAATAAGCAAAAAAAGTTTTTAAAATGACTACATTTAGGAGGAAGGAAAGAACAAGGTAGAAGGGAAAGGGCCAGAAACTAAACTTCTCTGAATATATCTTGTTCTATATATAAAATTGTGAAACACAATTATAAAATAAATTTTAAGTTTATTAATTTTGAGCAGGGGAGGGGCAGAGAGAGAAAGGGAGAAAGAGAATCCCAAGCAAGCTCTGCACCAGCAGCACTGAACCCAGTGCAGTGCTTGAACTCACAAACCATGAGATCAAGAGTCACTCAACTGAATGAGCCACTAAATTTAGACCAAAAAAAATTTAAGTTATTCCTCAAAAAATGAAACATAGGAATCTAAATGTGTTTTGAGTTTAACCACACAGAGAAATATTTAACTTTAAATATAAAACTTTAAACATTTAAATTTTTAAATTAAAACTTTAAAGTAATTTGTACTGTATATCAATGGTGAGTCACATCCCTAAAGACAAAAATAAGTACAAAACAATCAATTGGCTTTCAATAATCATATTGTTAGTAATAACACTGTTATTATTCTGAAATGATAGAATGTATGTGTAATGTAAAGCTTTAGTATAAGAGAATAGAGAAACAAAAATAAGATATTAAAATGGTAAATAAAAACTCTGTGATAGAGGCACCAGATGGCTCAGCCAGTTCTATCTAAATCTTGATTTTGGCTCACGTCATGATCTCATGGTTCATGGGATCAAGCCCCCCATGGAGCTTTGTGCTGACAGAGTGGAGCCTGCTCGGTATTCTCTCTCTCCCTTTCTGCCCTCCCTCCTCAAAAAAACAAAACAAAACAAAACAACAACCAAAAAAACTGTGATATTATTTGATTTAAAACATCAATCTAAACTCATGATGTACTTAAAAAAAATTTAAAAAGTGGAGAGCCTGGGTGGCTCAGTCAGTTAAGCATCCAACTTCAGCTCAGGTCATGATCTCACAGTTCGGGAGTTTGAGCCCCGTGTCAAGCTCTGTGCTGACAGCTCAGAGCCTGGAGCCTGCTTCAGATTCTAGGTCTACATCTCTCTCTGCCCCTCCCCTGCTCATGCTCTCTCGCTCTCTCTCTCTCTCTCTCAAGAATAAACATTAAAAAAAATTTTTAAACCCTGTGGAGGTTCCTCAAAAAATTAAAAATAGAACTACCCTATGACCCAGCAATAGCACTGCTAGGAATTTACCCAAGAGATACAGGAGTGCTGATGCACAGGGGCACATGTATCCCAATGTTATGGCAGCACTTTCAACAATAGCCAAATTATGGAAAGAGCCTAAATGTCTATCAACTGACGAATGGATAAAGATGTGGTTTACACCTACAATGGAATACTACTTGGCAATGAGAAAGAATGAAATCTGGCCATTTGCAGCAATGTGGATGGAACTGGAAGATATTAAGCTAAGTGAAATAAGTCAGTCAGAGAAAGATACCATATGTTTTCACTCATATGTGGATCTTGAGAAATTTAACAGAAGACCATGGGGGAAGGGAAGGGGGAAAAGTTACAGAGAGGGAGGGAGGCAAACCATAAGAGACTCTTGGATACTGAGAACAAAGTGAGGGTAGATGGGGGTGGGGGAGAGGGGAAAGTGGGTGATGGGCATTGAGGAGGGCACTTGTTGGGATGAGCACTGGGTGTTATATGGAAACCAATTTGTCAATAAATTATATATAAAAAAGAAATAAGAACTACAACTATTAAATATATAAAATGATATGTTAACTTATCCATAATAAGAAAAATGCAAATTAAAATCATACTGAGAAGTGAAAAAAAACAATAATAAAAATTAAAAAAAATTTAAAAAGTGTTTCCTAGTTTTGTCTACAAATAGGCCTAAAAATGGCTAACCTAGTATCAACAGGCTTAGCACCCAGATAATGGTCTCTAAATATCATTTCCAACTAAAAGGAACCAGTGCTTTCTAGGGAAACCTCTGGTTCAAAGTTTGAGGCAGAATTTTAAGAAAGGAGCTTGGATCATACCAGAAAGCAAGCAAGCTAGAGTAGTGTCAAAAACCCAGGAGCTATCTTGAAGAGGCTCCCACTACCAAAGACAGTGCAGTTAGAGCTCCAATAGGAATAATAACTGGAGTAGGATTGAAACACATCAAATATGTTAAATTCACAAGTTCATAATGATACCTTAAAAAAAAAAAAAAAAGACTTCATTGGTCACCTCTGAAGGATACTCATTATCTTAAAAACTACTAAATTCAGGAGAATGATCAAGTATATATCCTGTCTTTCTTACATAAACTGTACAAGAGTCTAACTCAGTAGCCCAACAGTAAAGACAGGAAATTTCTGTTTATAAAGCATTCCAGCTGAGAAAAGAATGACAGAATTAGAATATCACCCTTTTACAAAACTTTAATGAAATTACCGATCTAGGAAATGATCAAGAATGGCTGCTAAAAATTATAAAGAGTGACAACCAAGTATTATAGGCCTATGAAGTATTCTTTAAAAAAATTAAAAAGGGAGATAAAGGAACATGGTAAATCAAACCACACGGATGCAATCGGCAAAATAAAGACTATGGGAAACTCCATATGGCAAACGCATTACATGAAAAAAAGGAGAGAGGAAAGGGAAGGAGAAATTATATGTTAAAAGAAACTTAAGAGACCTCTCAATTGAATGGGACAGATGAACCCTGATTTGAAAAGCCAACTATAAAAAATGTGAAATGATCAAAGTAATTTGAACATCAACTGGACATTTGAGGATACTGACAAAGAGATAAAAGTATGGTGTTTATATATTTTGTTTTTTTTTTTTTTTTTTAAACGTTTATTTATTTTTGAGACAGAGAGAGACAGAGCATGAAAGGGGGAGGGGCAGAGAGAGAGGGAGACACAGAATCGGAAGCAGGCTCCAGGCTCTGAGCCGTCAGCCCAGAGCCCGACGCGGGGCTCGAACTCACAGACTCACAGACCGTGAGATCATGACCTGAGGTGAAGTCAGACGCTTAACCGACTGAGCCACCCAGGCGCCCCTGGTGTTTATATATTTTGAAAGAGCCCTTACTTTTTAGAGATTTACACAGAAATATTTATGGATGAAATTATGGTGTTAGAGATTTGCTTCAAAGTAACCCAGCTGGACATGCAGTCACAATTGAAACAAAACTAGCTGTCAGTTGATAATTTTTGAAGCTGGATGATGGGTATATGTTGTCCACTATATTATCTTACCTACGTTTCTATATAATTGAGATTTACTATAATAAAAAGGTTGTTTTTTTTTTTAATTTTTTTAACGATTTATTTTTGAGACAGAGAGAGACAGAGCATGAAGAGGGGAGGGTCATAGAGAGAGGGAGACACAGAATCTGAAACAGGCTCCAGGCTCTGAGCTGTCAGCACAGAGCCCGACGCGGGGCTCGAACTCACGGACCGCGAGATCATGACCTGAGCCGAGATCGGATGCTTAACCGACTGAGCCACCCAGGTGCCCCAAAAAGGTTTTTTTTTTTTATGTTTATTTATTTTTGAGAGAGAGAGAGACAGAGAGAGAGACAAGAGTGTGAGCAGGGGAGGGGCAGATTGAGAGGGAGACACAGAATCTGAAGCAGGCTCCAGGCTCTGAGCTGTCAGCACAGAGCCTGATGCGGGGCTCGAACTCACAGACTGTGAGATCATGACCTGAGCCGAGGTTGGACGCTTAACCAAACTGTGCCACCCAGGTGCCCCAGAAGTTTTTTTTTTAAGGTACAATTTGAGTTTGGATAACAGCAAGACTGGTTTGAACATGTTCTGTTCTTTACAAAAAAAATTTTTTTTAAATGTTTATTTTTGAGAGACAGAGAGAGACAGAGCATGAGCGGGGGGAGGAGCAAAGAGAGGGGGGGAGACACAGAATCCAAAGCAGGCTCCAGGCTCTGAGCTATCAGCATAGAACCCAACACGGGGCTCAAACCCATAAACCTGAGCCAAAGTCAGACACTTAACCAACTGAACCAACCCATGTGCCCCCAAACATGTTTTGATCTTAATGAATCATAAAGAATACCAAGGATTTGAGGCTTTTAGGCTCTGTTGTTCTCAGTAGGATCTATCCCACTGTCAGCCAGCTCTCCATGCTATAGAAAATCTTTAATGCTGATGACAAAAAACAGGAAATGGAGGCAAAACACAAACCATCCCAAAAGTTTTTCCTCTGATTATTCTACAGTGGTCAAGTTTCCTTAAAAAAAAAGACAAGTGATCAACCTCCTAAAAAGGTAAGAGTGCTTGTTCCACATACTAACTGAAGTTAAAAGGATGACAGGGCGACAGACAACAAGGACTACTATTTTGCATTCACACAGCACTTTAACTTTTCAAAGTTTTTATTTTTATTCTTTTGAGAGAAAGAGGGCACAAGTGAGGGGGAGAAAGAATCTCACAAGGAGAGAGACAGAGGGAGAGAGAAGCAGGGCTCATCCGAAGTAGGGCTCATGCTCACCCAAGCGGGGCACAAGCTCACCGGATGTGGGACTCGAACTCACAAACAATGAGATCATGAACTGAAGCCGAACTCAGATGCTAACGACTGAGCCACCCAGGTGCCCCTCAAAGTTTTTAAATATACAGATCACTTACATCATTTGATCTTAACAACCTTGTAAAATGTACAGGGAAAAAGAATCACTTCCTAGAAGAAACCAACACAAAGAAGTGACAAAACTAGTTAGTGGCAAAATACAAATTTCTTATCTCCATTTCAGTGCTTTTTCCACTAAACTGTCCCCTTCCTATTCAACTGCATTTATTTAGTATAGGGGGAGAGGCTCTTAAGATCTCTTTTATTACCAATGGAGTCATAAATACCTGATAACGTGTGGTTGGTAAAGATAGTTACAATTTGTTGACAATTTGTTGTCCACGCTGGACAGCTCCCAAAAATTAACTTAGCAATCCAGACAGCTCAAAATGGTTTGGAAAACTCAGGAAGGAGGAAAAAAAAGTTGTTTTCTATCAAAAGCCACTGATGCTCAAAGAGAAAGATACCAAGTTAAGAACTTACAAAAATTTAGCGTGTGTGTCTGTGTATAGATGAGTATGTTTTGGAAGGGAGGAACAGAGAAACATACAAAGATCTTTTCTAACTTAATGAATTGATACATTAACCCATTTATTTAAACATGTTCCAATTTCAATGAAAGTACTAAGAACCCCGTATCTACAATGAAAGAACACCCAACCTGTTGACTATGAATAATCAAATTTGAGATAACCCAGATTCTATATTTCCTCTCATCTGTGGTATCCCTCTCTCACTGCCATATACTAGTATATTCCAGGCACTCATCAGTACAGGAATGAACCCTAGGCAGGCTTGAAACATGGGCCTGCTAAAAGATGCTGCACTTGGGAAATTATCCTTTAATTCACCAAGTCCCACAATGAACACTCAAAAATATCCTCCAATTGTTGGCTCCAATGACTTGCTCCTGGTAAAAGCTGACATACATTTTCTGAGAGCAGAGATAGAGGGTGTCATCAGCAGATTCGAGTCCTTGTAAGGACCCAAGATCCTTACTTCCATTTGGAAGGGTGTGTTGACTGCTGAGTTCCCATGTCCTCTGCTATTACAGAAACTTTACACTCTCAAACTGTCTGACATCTCTTTTTGTCAGTGGCATCACTGTCCTGATATTGACAACAATGCAATAAAAAACTATCTGCAACTTTACTTCAAAGAACTGGAGCCTTTCCCTTAGAAAATATTGTCCACTGAGGTGCTCTCCCTAGAATGTGTGAAATTTAAACAGAAGCAACCTTATTGCCAATAAAATACGCAGACTACACAGGCAACTTTAAGAAGAGGTTAGTGACAGTTTACTATGTCATCATCGTGAATGTCCCAAGAGCCTACAAATGAATGCAAGTTCATTTGGAACAAATATATTAACTTTTCTAGTACCTTCTCTTTGGGATCATTTAGAAATGGAATTTGGAATAGAATTAACATTTGCAGATCACCTTTTGTATGCTACACAGTGTGCTAGCTACTTTATAAATTTCTTGTTTAATCCTAACAGCCCTTAAAAGTATTTTTGTTATTACTGCCGTTTCACAAATGAAGAAACCAAGGCTAAGGGACTTGTTAAGGGACTTATTCAGTCTTAAAGCTACTACAAAGAAGAGTCAATAGCTGAACCCACATCAATTCAAATATCTTGATGACTTGCTTACTACCCTATCTACTTCCCAAAGGAATTACATTGATTTATGATACTAAAAACAAAGGTTTTCCTACTTCAATTTCTTTGTGAGAGAATTGATAGTTTCAAAAAACAGCAAGGACTGCTATGCCCAGAACCAAATTAATGTACTAAACCAATACCCATTTTCATATCCTAATCTGATAGTCTATACCAAATCTCTCTTGGCTAGCCTGTACCAAGCTAGTTATACCTTGTATATTCAGAAGAGCAGAAAATGTTTTGTTCAACCTCTATAATATTTTCAAATATTTAGGATATATAAGATGCCCTTCACATTTAAAAAATCTATGAACAATAATCTTTCTACCAATTTTCCTAGACACACTTATGCTAGTCTACTTGGAAGTAATGAATCTTTGGGTTTTACCATAAAATGAAAAATTCCAAAACACATAGGCCTCGATGTGCTGAAAACACTGTAACAATAGATTAAAGGCTAAAGTACAAAACATTCAATGTATAATTATTATTAGCTCCATTTTACAAGAAGCTTTACATGCCTTAAACTTACAAGAAGCTTTACATAGCAAAGAAACTACGGTAAGAAAGTTCACATAATTTGCCCAAAGTAATAAAGCTAGAAAGTGACAGAGCTAGAATTCAAACCCAGGTTTGTATAAGCCTATGCTCCCTACTGCCACCATCCACGGCCTCCCTAATTCTCACCTGGTAAACATATTATCCTTGTCCACAATTCTAAAACCTCTACAAAAATGCACGCATATTTATTTAAACCTACTGTTAACTATATTCATTAATTTGTCATAGTTTCTAAAGTAAAATCATTAAAAAGTTACCTGAAGAGTTACCACTAGAAAAATTCAAGAAAGGCAACAAATTTTCATAAAATTGTGACAGGTCAACAACAGATAATTTACACAACCAAACCTTCATTCATCAGCATTGATCCTTCTTAAATTGATGTGAACAAAGTAAAATGAGAAAAATGTTTTTAAATTTCAAGAAAATTCAAATATGACAAACCACCAGCCTAAAGGCTGAACAATAGAATTTATTTCACAAGATCATGTTACCTTCAATACTTAAGGACTGAATTATGAATATTATTATTATAGTCTACTCTTTATCTGAGGTTTTATGATCAGCCAAACAGGAAAAAAATGTAATCATAACTTGCACAATTTTGAATTTCTGAATAACTATTATCTCCCATGTACCAGTGTTTCATATTTCTTTATATAAAAGCATGTCTAAAAATAGGTCAAGAGTAACATTCCCCAAACATAAATTCTTCAATCTATTAGAGTTTGAACTTAAATCTCTAACTTTTTAATGTACAAGACAGAGTTAAAAATAATGTATTCTTTTGCTGTTATCAGACACTTTCATTAGATTAGTAACAAGACAATGTAAGAATCATTGTCTAAGATATGTCAAATAATAGAACAAGTCTTACCTCCATTGCTAAAGCAGCTGTCTGTTGGTCATAGTGATTCAGAAGATTAGGCATGAAGGTAGTATTATAAGGCAAATCTTGGCACATCCTCAAGGTAATAGGTTCGCAAGAAAACAAACTGTGCCCACCTATATGCCCCACAAATATAGTCAAGGGCCAAATGTAGAAGACAATCCAACTCATAGCCATCCTTCCTGGATCTGAATGAGATTCGGATGATGAGGCCTACTCAATATGTATTTTAGATCTTTATACACCTGCAGGTCTCAGCTTGAAAGTTTTTCTTCTATATCTTACTGTTAAGTTCTTCAAACAGTTAAATACTCTTTGCACCGTCAGAGGTTTGTTAGCTTGATCTCACAAAAGGCATTTGTTTTTGGTTTCACAATACGGGAAAATGACATCATCTTGTCTCTTCTTTTCATTTTATTACATAGGGCACATTTGGCCAACATATCAAGTTGATCAACCACATTCCCAAACAACAGATTCCATCTTAGGAGAAGAGCTATTTCTTCCTCTGATTGAAATATCTGAGAAGTATTTTTTAATGAAAGAAATTAATTTCCTCTCAAAATCTTTGATGAGTTCAGTGACGTTGCAGGATACAAAATCAATATACAAAAATCTGTGTTTCCGTACACCAACAATGAACTAAGAGAAAGAGAAATAAAACAATCTTTCATGAAAGATGTCATACTGACCTAATAGATAAAATACATGAGTATTTCAGAGACACAGTAGAGTTTTTCTACTTATCATTTATGCTATAGATATACTAAGACAATCCTTAACCAGAATTTAAAGGCAAATTTTCTTCCCTCAATTGCCAACATATGGTTTTATTTCTTATCTAGAATGGCAGTTTTTCATTTGTCACAGATATAACTGATCCATTTTCAAAAATGCTTATGCTATTGTCCTAATTTAAATATGCCATAATTGGAACTATTAAATTTAAAATATACTTTATGTGTTTTAATCATTAATAGTACCTTTTTACATTAACTGGCTTGGCAGAATGTATTTGTGAAAAAGGTGAAATATAAATAAACTGAAAGATATAAATTCAAGTCCCTTACTAGCTGTGTAAGTGTAAACGTACTATTTAACTTCTCTGAACTCAGAATTTTTCTTCTGAAAATACTACCTCCTTTACAAGGATGACATATGAGTGAACTGAGATAATATATGTAAACATACTTTATAAAATGGTAAAGCAGCATCAAAGATTAGGTAATTTTATTACTGAATCACAGTTATACAAAGGCTACCTCCATCAACCAATAGTGAACTGGCAAATAGAAGGTTCTAAAGTACTATCAGGAAATTTTTCCAACATTACATCATCTTTTTAGATAGTACAAAAACTTTGTACCATAGATGTAGAAATATTTGACTAACAAATGTTTCACTGCACAGCCAGGCTGCAAAGAATAAAAATCATCCCTAAAAACAACAACAACAACAACAAAACACAGCAGGAATAGGATTCCCAGTTATGGTTTCCACTAAGCTTTATAGTATTTTCACTTGCTCCTACTTTTCCAGGGGCAAGAATACATATCTTATTTGGGGCTGAGAGGTGGTGGACGGGGTAGAAGGTAGGTCTGGTAGGAAGAAAGCATATACTAAGTTGTTATACTTTCATTTGGCTTAATAATGATGTTGAATTTACTTTAATTTCATTTTGTTTTATATGCATTGAGTATTTTTAAGTTTGTTGTGGAAAGCCTGAGCTCGGAAAACATGAGAAAGGTCAGGTTCAGAAATTCTCAGAGACACAGGTTAATAAGACAACTTAAATACTAGGGCCCATGACAGTTTAGATCTTGAGACCTGGACTGGTTTCACTGAAGCAGGGAAAGAAACTGTTCTTTGTTCACGCTCAATGCTTGGGACCTCTGCATCCCAAGCTTTAGTTATTAGGCAGAAAAAACTATTTGGATAAAATAAAGCAGTGGTTGAATCTTTCTAGTTTCTTCCTGTAGTACATGGTATTGAGTGGTGGAAGGGAAAAGGAGAGTCTAAGAATTAGAATTTGGAATATTAAGGTTATAAGCCAATCTTTGCTCCAAATGACTAATCTCTCTATACAAAATCTCTAAGTCAGAGATCTTTGCGACAGCTTCTTGGCCTGCCATATTTTTCCTTCCTTCAAACTGGCCCCAGAAATGTGGGGTCTGGCTATATAAAACTGGTAGTAAACATAATCATTTACAATTAAGCTTAATTACATGCAACACAGTAACAATCATGCATATCATTAAATGTGTGTCAAAAAAAAACTACTGAAAGCTTTATCAGTTTACAACATTAAAATATCCATGTAAGTTCAGTCTTTGTAGTTTGCTGCTTATGCAGCATGTTCATCTGCTTAGAACTTAAAAAAAAAAAAAAAAAAACAAAACTACTAAAGAGAACACTGCTCCTTACTGAATATATATATAGTAATACCAAAAATTTTTTGAAGTTCATTTAAACTGAAGAGTTTTTAAAATTTCACTGTTTCAAATTTGTGGTTCAAAGACGACTACCATATAAAAGAAGGAATGAAAAATGCCTCACTGAGTTTTTAAAACTAGATGAGACACCTCCTGATACTTCTACCCACTTTATTTTACCTGATTTCCTCTCGGTTACTTCTTTTCCTCATGTAGAAGTGAAGCTTCCCACCGCCTTCTAAAATGGTTTCCTTTGTGTACCACAACATCCAAATTACCATATATCAAAACACTCCTGTAAAATCTATTGTTAGGCTGAAGTAGGATGACAATCTTAATATTTTAAGACTGTAGTTTATGATTATTGAAATAAGAAAAAAGTGAACTCAAAAAGACAAAAAGAAGAGTAAAAATCTTACTTTATATTTCCTCCAAATCAGAGGTTCTAATTTTAATGTGTAGCAGATTCATGAATCCCCTCACAAGTCTCAGAAATCTGAATCTCTGGAAAATGAACTGCATTTTCTAACCAATCATCTCAGATACTATTACAAGTTAAGTGGCCCATAAGTCATGTTTTGAGATATGCTATCCTAAAAGAGTAACAGAGTATAGGTATATTTAAAAATAATTAAATGCTTAGCAAAATACATAAAACAAATTTAAAAAGTAAAAGCAAATAAAGAATAACACTTTAATAGAAAAATGGGAAAAGAACATAAACTTATAACCAAACTGCAAATAACCAACAAATATGTGAAAAGATATTCAACTTTACTAATAAAAAAATGCAAATATGAGAGAACATTTTCACCACTCAGGCAAAAATAACAACGAAGAGAACACAGGATGGGAGAGGGTACAGAAAAAAAGAACACTTTCAACATTCTAACAACTTGAAATACTACTGTAAACTGGTTGGTATTTTAAAAAATGGCTACTTACATCAAAAGCCCTTAAAACGTGCACAAATTGATGCAATAAATATATTCTCTATTCTAAGTAAACACACAAGTACATATGATGCATAAACAAAATGTTAGAGTAACACTGTTTATAAAATAAAAAACTAGGTGGGGGGCCTGGGTGGCTCAGTCAGTTAAGCAATCCCGCTCTTGATTTCTGTTCAGGTTATGATTTCACAGTTTGTGAGTTTGACCCTACACTGGGCTCTGCACAGGCAGCATGGAGCCTGCTTGGGTCAGTTTCTCTCTCTCTTTCTTTCTCTCTCTTTCTTTCTCTCTCTCTCTCTCTCTCTCTCTCTCCCTCTCTCCCTCCCTCCACCCCTCCCTCCCTCTCTCTCTCTCTCTCTCTCTGCCTACAGCATGGAGCCTGCTTGGAATTCTCTCTCTCCCTCTGCCTCTGTTCCCTCCCCCACTTGCAGTGTAGTGCTCTTTCTCAAAAAAGAAAAAAAAAACAAAACCTTGAAACAACCTAAAAGCCTACCAGTAAGGGACTTGTTAAAAACAAACAAACAAACAAACAAACAAACTATGGTACAGGGGCGACTGGGTGGCTCAGTTGGTTAGGTGTCTGACTTTACCTCAGGTCATAATCTCACGGTTCAGGAGTTCGAGCCCCACATTGGGTTCTGTGCTGACAGCTCTGGGCCTGGAGCCTGCTTTGGATTCTCTGTCTCCCTGTCTCTCTGCCCCTCCCCTGCTAGCGCGCTCTCTGTCTCTCAAAAATAAATGGATATTTTAAAAAATTAAATAACAAAACAAAACACTAAGGTACAGGGGTGCCTGGGTGGATCAGTTGGTTGAGTGTCGGACTCTTGATTTTGCCTCAGGTTATGATCCCAGGTCATGGGATTGAGCCCTGTGTAAGTCTCTGTGCTGAGCATAGAGCCTGTTTAGGATTTTCTCCCTCCCTCCCTCTCTCTCTCTCTCCCCCACTCTCCCAGCTCACTTCTGTGTATGTGTTCTCTCTCTCTCTCAAAAAACAAAAAAACCCACTATGGCACAACCACGTAGTGAAATATTACATAGTCACTAAAAATAATGAGCAAGATCTGTATCTACTGACATGGTAAGACAGTAACAATAGGTAAAAAATAAAATTAAAACAATTTCCTAAACAGCATATATATCCATTTTTGTGAAAAAAATGCACAGAATAAAACTATTTCAATTACTTAAAAAATAAAATAAATGCTCTGAGATTTTATAAAAGAACCTATGGTATATTACTCTGTGTATGAAATAATTAGCTCTGCTAAATCTATAAATGTGTACTGACTGGCTAACAATAAACATTGGTGAATCACTGATTTATTGGCTGCTAATTGAGCAACAAGCCAGGGGACACTCTAATGCCCTACTGCAGGTAGAAAGAAAAGCAAAAGAGCAATGATCAATTTAGTTTGAGTAAAAACTGATTTTTGTTAAGTTTATTTATTTTGAGAGAGAGAAAGAGAGACAGACAGACAGACACAGAATCCCAAGCTGACTCCCTGCTGTCAGTGCAGAGCCCTATGCAGGGCTCGAATTCATGAAGCCTGAGATCATGACCTGAAGAAAATCAAGAGTTGGACACTTAACTGAGTCACCAGGGGCCCCAAAACTGTTTTTCAATATATATTTTTTAACATTTATTCATTTGAGACAGAGCGTGAGTGGGGGAGGGGCAGGGAGAGAGGGAAACACAGAATCCAAAATCCACACAGAATCCAGAGCTGACAGCTCAGAGCCCTGTGTGGGGCCAGAAACCACAAACCGTGAGATCATGACCTGAGCCGAAGTCAGATGCTTAATCAACTAAGCCACCCAGGCAGCCACCTGATTTTCAATATTAAAAAAATCAGATGACCTATCAGCTGAATCAAATGGTATGCACATTTTAAAAGAACTCTTCAGGGGTGCCTGGGTGGCTCAGTTGCTTAAAGTGTCCAACGCTTGATTTCAGCTCAGGTCATGATCTCAGGGTTCATGGGATCAAGCCCCACATCTGCACTGTGAGTGCAGAGCCTGCTTGGGATTCTCTCTCTCAAAATAAATAAATAAACAAACACTAAGAAAAAAAACAAAATAAAAGGGGGCACCTGGTGGCTTGGTCAGTTAAGTGTTCAACTTCAGCTCAGGTCATAATCTCATAGTTCGTGAGTTCAAGCCCCACATCAGGCTGTGCGCTGACAGCTCGGAGCCTGGAGCCTGCTTCGGATTCTGTGTCTCCCTGTCTCTCTGCCTCCCCACCCCTGTTCCTGCTCTGTCTCTCTCTATATATTCAAAGTAAATATTTAAAAAAAAATTTTAATAAATAAAAGAACTTTTGATATATATTCCAAATCTCTCTTTAGTAACAATGAGATACTGCTTCTAAACAGGATTGCGTGGGTAACAAAAGTGATTTTTCCTAAGGTTTTCCTAAAGTACAACTTAGGAAAAAGTTGTAAGTTGAAGTTACAGATCTATAGAAAATAGAGAAGATCATGGACCCAAAGAGGTCCTGCCAATGTAACAGCAACTCTTAAGCAAAGATTAACAGTCATTTTGGCATTCTTACTGATATTACACTGTTTACTACAGGAATCTGCAATATCTCAAATAAATAAAGGAACCTGCTAAGTTAACATAACTGGAGTAAACACCATCAGAAGCCAGGGCTCATCAGAAAGTGAGTGATATAGCAATAGCTGTTCATGCCCTACTTGTAGGAAAAGACACACACTCACTTCTTTGCAGAGAGCAATGAAAGATGCTTGGAAAACTAAGTTACTTGATTATCGTTCCATTAGAAAACAAAAGGACTTGACACATCTAATTTTTATGAAAGTGTAACATCAGAAATCTGATCTTACCAGCTTTCTTTTGAATATTAATTTTAAAAGCCCTTAAAATAGGGGCACCTGGGTGGCTCAGTTGGTTAAGCTCCAACTTCAGCTCAGGTCATGATCTCACAGTTCGTGAGTTTGAGCCCCGTGTCAGGCTCTGTGCTGACAGCCTGGAGCCTGCTTCCGATTCTCTCTCATTCTCTCTCATTCTCTCTCTCTCTCTCTCTCTCTCTCTCTCTGTCTCTGTCTCTCTCTCTGCCCCTCCCCCACTCATGCTCTGTCTCTCTCTCTCTCTCAAATATAAACATTAAAATTTTTTAAAAATAAATAAAAAATAAAAGCCCTTAAAATAAAATAAGCTAAGTATCTGTCCTGAAAAACAGCAATAAAGGGGCAGGAGGGGCGCCTGACATAGCTCAGCTGGTTGAGCATCTGACTCTTAATTTTGGCTCAGGTCATGATCCCAGAGTCGTGGGATCAAGCCCTGTGTCTGGCTCCACACTGAGCTTAGAACCTGCTTAAGATTCTCTCTCTCTCTCTCTCTCTCTCTCTCTCCCTCTCCCTCTCCCTCTCCCCCCTCTGCCTCTGCCTCTCAAAATAAAAAAAGGGGAGGGGGGTAGGAGATGCAACTTTTAGGAGGCTGTTTTCAGGCTGGCTACAAAGCCAGACCGAAAAAACACAGGTGGGAAAAGCAGGATGCGGCAACTGAAGAGGAAAGCAGACTGAATCCAGAAATACTGACAAAGTAGGCCCTGAGGGCTGTCAAGAGGGTCCCGCAAAAGATTATGTTCAGTAATTCTATTTCAATTCACATTGTCTGTAAATAAAGTGATCCATTTCATCATTCTCAGTTCAGATTTAATTTTCTTGACACCTTATATGTATACACAACGTTTTGCATTTCCAATTCAGAAATACCATCCCAAGGTTGTCTCACACACAGGGGCTACAGTGGGAACAGGAGGGATATTCTTTGTCTTCTTTCAGTTTCCCAAGAATGCACTGCAAGACCAGCAATGACTATTTCTTGATAATGAAGTTCCGCCTCCAAGGAAAATTACTGTATTGTTAGAGAAAATATACACTCAAAGCATATTCACTGTTCTAAGTGTTACTTTCCTTTTCCTAAAATCCATATGTCCTTTGGCCATTTGTTTTCCACATCTTATTATCTAAAAAATAAATTCAGTCTCAAAATTTTGTTTCCTGGTTGCTGAGTTTATATAGCTTCATATTTAACTCATAGGGGCTCAATTCCTATTAATCTCAGAATGAGGATTTCTTTTCAGGTCTATTTCATCTAATTTTTAAAGTCCATGTGTGCCACAAATAACCTAATCATGCAATGTGCTCAGTGATGACAGGGTTTAAAAACCCAAACAGGAAAAACCAATACATTTAGGTTCAAAATCAAAATGAATGGTAGACATCAAAATACAGTCTAAAGAAAGCAGAAAAGCTTTTACAACCAACTTGAAAACCAAATGGAAAGTTAAAGAGGTGCCTGCCTGGTTCAGTGGGTAGAGCATGTGACTCTTAATCTTGGAGTTGTGAATTCAAGCCCCACATTGGGTATAGAGATTTTTTTTTTTTTTTTTTTTTTTAAAATCCAGGGGTACCTGGGTGGCTCAGATTAGGCATCGACTTCAGGTCAGGTCATGATCTCGTGTCTCATGAGTTCGAGCCCCATGTCAGGCTCTGTGCCAACAGCTTGGAGCCTGCTTTGAATTCTGTGTCTCCCTCTCTGTCTCTCCCCTGCTCACATTCTGTCTGTCTCTCAAAAATAAAACAATTTAAAAAAATTTTTTTAATTAAATCTTTAAAAAAAGGAAAAGTTAAAAGATGGCCAGATTCTGAACTAAAAAAAAAAAAAAAAAAAAAATCATATTGAAATTCTAGCCCAGTTTCCTCTTCCAATTAAAATCTATTAATCATGGGGCGCCTGGGTGGCTCAGCCGGTTAAGCGGCCGACTTCGGCTCAGGTCATGATCTCACGGTCCGTGAGTTCGAGCCCCGCATCGGGCTCTGTGCTGACAGCTCAGAGCCTGGAGCCTGTTTCAAATTCTGTGCCTCCCTCTCTCTGACCCTCCCCCGTTCATGCTCTGTCTCTCTCTGTCTCAAAAATAAATAAAACATTTTAAAAATAAAAAAATAAATTAAAAAAAATCTATTAATCAGAAAACTCTAATATAAGCCCGATTTTTCCCTTAGCAAGGTGGTATGGTTTGTATGCTTTGGCTATAAAATTATTTCAGTAAGATAAAATTTAAAGACCAGGATTTCAGTTAAAACCTCTTTCCTGGCCAGTAAAGAGTTGTTACTTTTTTTTCCAAATCTATATTGAATAATTTCTTCAACATGTACTTTCCAAATCATTCTTTTTATTTGATTTATTGCTCTTTTATGTGGGCAGCTACAGCTTTAAGTAGCCATAGTTCTAGAGTTTTTGGGGTTAAAAATACCATGAAGACAACATCACCTCTGTGAAAAGTAAAGATGTACCACATGTCTCCTAAAGAAAATAAAATCAACAGCAGCCTAACATCAACAAATTAATATGCTCAGAATTACTTTTGAGTATACAATCTGATAGTTTTACTAACAAACTAATATGAAATTTAAGATGGGTAGAGTTTTTCCTGAAGCCAAATGGGAAACAGAGGACTTATTATGAGTTAAACTCCTTTCTCCTTCTCTGATGGCAAAGCCTTCCACGCTGTACAATACAAAGGAAGAATGTGCACTTTATTAAGTTGCTCTCAACATTCCCTACTTCAAATATTTCAATCATGGAACTCCCAAGAAAAACCCACCTAAATAAATGCCCAAAGCACAAAATAAAGCTCAAAGGAATACAGCAGCTAAAATGGGGAAATGAATGATAGAGCTCACAGTCATTTCTTCTATTAATGGGACACTCTTACAGATTTAGAAGAGGTGTAGAGGTAGAGAATATTAGTAAGTGGATGAGATTTAAAAAAAAAAAAGTAGGAAAGGAAAGGGAGGATGGTAGGTTTTATTATTTACTTACTCTCCTAATAGTTTCAAAACATTTGGGGGGCTGAGGAGGAACATGTTATTGCACTAAATAAACGGCAACAGGGTAAGAAAAGGGCTGCATCTTAATTAAATCTTGAGCTCCATCCTTCCAAGCCAGCCCAGTTAAGCTTTCACACCTCTTTCCTACACTCCCTAATTCTGAATCTTTTTGCCTTTTTGTGGCGGCTTGTGGCTTAGTAGTTCACGTAACTGCCTTGTTTTTTTTCCCCTGGAGGAAAAAGACAGTATTGATTTGCTTAAAAGTATGTATGGAAAGCATTATCTTTCTTCTTAATAACAGAATTAAGGATTTGTCTATTCCTTAGACTGTCAGCACACCACTGAAGACTAAAAGAGGCTGAAGAGGGAGGTAACATCCCTCATGTCAGTCAGGTCTTTGTTTCCTTGCTCTTGTGGTGTTGGCTTTGCAAAGTAACCCAATTCCCATAAATAAACATTACAGGTCTATCAAAGCTACTTTTATGAAATAAGATTTTAAGATACTTTTATTTTTTATAGCTGTTAGTCTGCTCTGCTGCTGCATCTGCCCAAATTTAGGGAACCAAAATTAAAAATTTAATTTTAATACAGGGGAAAAAATTGGATTTCTTTTATTGAGTAGGTAACTTTCAAATCTATCCCGTGCCTAAATTGATGGCATGCGCTTTTGTTCTTAAAAAAAAAAAAAAGGAAAGAAAGAAAAGAAAGAAAAAAGAAAAGCTTTCTCCTAGAGAGGAGCCGCCTAACTCCAAGTCTCCTGAGATTTAACGAGCCTCTAGGAAGATGTTAAAATGTCTTGAAACGTTTTTACAGCACCTTTATTTGCGAGGCCGTCTATTAATTACCCAGCAGTACCCCCACGGCAAATGCACATTAGCATAAAAGAGGGCAGCTGGGGGAAGCGTTGGGGAGGGAGCGCAGACTTTGCAAACTGATGGGATGGAGGGGACAACTTTTAGGCACTGGAAAGAAGAGGTCGGCCAAATGCCAACACAACATCTAAACCTGAAGCAATTCTAACTTGGGTCTCCGGCCGGCCCCAGACGCCCAGGGCGCCAGAGCCCTGGATGCATTGTCCTCCCCCCGGCCGCCGCCGCGTCCTCCACCCACGCTCCGGCGAGCGGGGAGCGCCACACGCCCCCGCGGCGCCGACCCAGGGAGCGGGCGCCTATCGCAGACGCCCTCCTCCACCAAGGATTTGGGCAAGGGGGAGGCGGAAGGGGAGCCGCGGTCCACACTCGCACAGGTTGCCCAGCGCGGGCTTAGGACACAGAGGGTTAATAATCTCCCGGGCGTCTGCCCACCTCAGCCCTCACCCCAAACTCGGCTCCTCCGCACCCCCTAGGCCCGCCGTCGGTCCCAAGGAGCCCCTCCGACGCCCCGCCACAGCCTGGCGCCGAAGGCTTTTGTTTTGGCCGCGACGAGAATAACGATCCCTGAGGAGGAGGAGGTGCCGGAGCTGCTGGTGGCTCCTCAGCACAGGGTTAGGCAGAGGAGCGGGCAGCCGCGGCGGCACCTCCTCATTCCCCACACTCCCCGCGCCCTTTTCCAGCTAAGAGGGACTGGGGAACCGCTCGCCTCGTCGCTCACCTCACATCTCGGAGCCGGGCTCCAAGGGGGCTTCAGCGCCGGCCGGGGGCGGCCACGGGTCCCTCGGGTAAACGGAGCCAGCGAGGACCGCCGACGCGCGCGCCGCTTCGGAGCAACCGCGAGCTTTCGGGAGCGCCAGAGCGCGCGGCCCAGGGAGCGAGCGCGCGCGCGCGCACGCACGGCGCAGGCGCGCTGCGCACACTCGGCCGCACGCTCCCATTTTGAGACCCACTTGGAGGTGCCGGCTCGGAGCTCTCGGCCGGTCTCTGCCTCGTGTTTGGGGGACGCCTTGCGCTAGTTATCCCGCTCCGGCGGAGTGGTTTCGAGCTCTGGAAGCGTTTCTCTGAAATGCGCTCAGCCCTCTTTGCAAAGCCCTCCCTCCCCCGCTGAAAAAGCGTGGCGACTCTTCTTATCCAAACTGGGGATTCTGTTATTGCAAGACCACCAAAACCTGTTCTACGAACGAGGGTGCTGACCTAGGGATCCGGGGTTGAAGGTGGTCAAGAGTAGGAATACAGGTGTTAAGGGTGGCACTGGGTGCAGATAGGAGTAGGCATCTGACCTGTTGCAGAGCTTCACGCTTAAACAACAGACTAGACAAGATTCTAGCCTAGGAGCAGTTTATATCCCCTTTGCCAGCACCTTAGTGCACAGGTGGAGATTGTGGTTATTGGTAGCATTTCCCATCTTTTTCTACATAAGCCATTTCAGAGCTGAAAGAGTTCTTAAAGATCATCTAAACTCAACCTCTCATTTTTCAGACGAGGAAAATAGCACTCAGAAGGGTTAAATGACATCCAAAGTCACACAGCTTTTTAAGAAAAAGTCTGGATTCATTCAAGGCCAGGCAGTTCTTTTTTACTATACTGTTTTCCTTTTCGTCCCATTTCAAGCTAGACTTAATAGGCATCATCTTGTTCTGTTGATAGCCATGGAACTTAAAGTATATTGATCCTGTTGCACAACAATGTGAATGTACTTGCCACTACTCAACTGTACATTTAAACAATGGCTAAAATGGTAAATTTGTGTTAAGTGTATTTTATCACAGTTTTTAAAAGGCACTGAATAAGTGTTAAATAAGCAATGAGTATTGAGCTTAGGCAGCCATAAATATAGTTTAACATCAGAAGGTGAGCTATGGGGAAAAGCAAAAATTAATATATGAAGCAACATTTTCAATTTTCATAGTAAATACTTGTGCAGTAACAGTTTTGGTTTTTTGTTTGTTTTTTAAAGTAATACTGATCCTCAGGCTGATTCTAAGCAAGACAGTGTGTCCTGTTGAGCCAACACTGGCTCTACTGAGGAGGAGTGAGGAGGCAAATAGTGTATGTGAAAATCTGTATGCGGTATGTACTTCCACATCCCTTGTCCCTGCAGAACCTCTGAAGATGTGCAGCTAGATGTACTTTTATGCAATTTACACACCATCCTGTGAAAACTGTGAGGCATAGGACATATCATAGCTCACATGGGAAGTGAGAGTGATGTAGAAATTATCACTGTGTGTGTCAACATGATTAAATCTCAGAAATATAACATTGAAAAAAGTGAACTACAAGATATGTAAATTATGGTATCGCTTTAAAAACAGCCATATTGTGGGGCGCCTGGGTGGCGCAGTCGGTTAAGCGTCCGACTTCAGCCAGGTCACGATCTCGCGGTCCGTGAGTTCGAGCCCCGCGTCAGGCTCTGTGCTGACGGCTCGGAGCCTGGAGCCTGTTTCCGATTCTGTGTCTCCCTCTCTCTCTGCCCCTCCCCCGTTCATGCTCTGTCTCTCTCTGTCCCAAAAATAAATAAAAAAACGTTGAAAAAAAAAATTTAAAAAAAAAAAAAAAAAAAAAAAACAGCCATATTGTTTGAGATCAAACATGCATCTATAAAAAGCATAAAAACTGGAAAAGGAGGCTACACACCAATTTCATAGATGGTGGTTGCCTCTAGGCAAGCAGGGAGGGAAATAAGATCTGGAAAATGTACAAAAGGGGGCTTCAACAGTTAATCACACACATGAAACGAAAATGTTAATATTTTTTAAATTTTTGGTGGGGTTACAAGGGTGTTTCTATGTAGTCTCTACATTTTTCTTTATATTTGAAGTAATGTTGAAGTATTTCAGACATTGAACTGATGTGCTCACTGTGAATATAGCCTGAATGTTGTCATTCAGAACAGAAGGTAAGGAGTGTCTTCAGTTAGATGATAAGGTGCCAGACAAGAGGAAGCCTAGAGAGTGCTGGTTGAGAGGATAGTCAAAAGGGAGCTTATTTTCACGTATAAGATTATTCAAATTAAACAGGGATAACATGAGATGGTTTCTTTTATCCCATCTCTCTTTCATTCCATGTTGTAACCACCAATAGAAAGTCTTTAATGAGTGAGAACTTCGCAGAGAGACACAGCACTCAAACGGAATGTTGTTAAAACTGGTCTCTTGATGAACCCGTTTTGAAACTATAAATGTTAACTGGCAATGCTGCACATGGTAATTTAGTATTGCATCTACTACCTCCCCCGAGGTCTCCACCCCCCACCAAAGGCTTTGTTTACTCATTTATATACAACCTGATCATGTGGAAAAACCACAAAGCTGGAATTCAAACAACCTGGGTTCTAATTTCAGTTTGGCCACTCACAGACCTTTGTTAAGTCAAGGAAAGCAACAATCTCTATGAGCTTCACTCTCCTAAGCTGGAGGTATGCAAATGTTGCCGATTTCAAAACTACAAAACACAATACAAACATAGGTTTACATTTAAGTTGGAGGAGAATGTATTCTTATCTATTTTAGGAATGTAAGGTAGTGAAGTTTTGGGTTTTTTTGTTTTGTGTTTGTTTTTGGGATTTTTTGGTTGTTGTTTTTGCTTGCTGCCCATAGGAACTGCTTTATATTTATCATGGAGCTCCTTCTGAAATTTTGAATTTTTGGTTGTTTTCTAGCACTTGTTAATAGTTCTATCACAACAGTTATCAGTGTGGGCCTTATATTAGGTATTTACACATTGCATCTTCCAGTCTTCCTCATTTTTTTATCCTTGTGTTCTCACCCTGCCCTTTATTACGTGGTGGGTACTCAATAAATTTAATTAGACTGGATTGTAAAAGTTTCTAAATTTGGAGTTATTCTTATTAAGCCATGCCATCTGCTGGTTCTCCGGTGTATCTGTCAGTCAGCCTGAATTCCTCTTGAAATTCAGGATGAAGCATTTGTGAATTTGTGTGTTGGGCAATTTTCCCGTGTCCTCCCACTTCCTTTTGCAGGTGCTTTTCTTTAATTGAACCAGTCGCGAATTCTTTTTCCTCCTACCCTCTTTTACCTGTTGGCCACTCTTAAAACCTGGAAAAGTGGAGTTTGCATTTCGGAGCCTCGGAATGACCAGAGAAATATAATTGGGCATGCTCAGTTGGTTGTCCTGATTTGGAACACAAATATGTCTTGAGTGCCTGTCAATTCTGTTTGTTTCAGGATCAGATGCATTTTCCTCCCAGCATTATATTGGGAGATTGCAGCCCCTCCCAACCTCTTGCGCTCTTGCTTTTTAATTTTATCCGTGTGCCCAATTTTGGAGCCAGCCCTTCTGAATCTCTTGGCCAATCAAGAGACCACACATTGTTGCCTAAGAGACCCCGGATGCCAGCGAAAGGATTTATAGATGGTGATTGGACTACTGACTGGAAAGAAGGGTGGGGGCTGGACAGAGTCAAAGGAAAAGCTGCCATGGCAACACCAGAGCTTGAGGCTTGAAGAAGGAGATGAGCTAAAGAGGTGAGAGCAGTGGGCAGTGCATGAAAAAGATGGAGACTTTTTTGAGAGCTCCATTCTAAGATCCTCCTGGGCCTCTCACAAGCCTTGTTAGTGTTCCTGGGGATTACATTTCGCTCCGTTTCAGCTGCAGTTAAAGTACCAGATGCCTCGTACTTGCGAAATTAACAACAACAATTATTTCTATACCTAGCAAACACTCGCTCTTTGTATTGCAGTATAGTTTTTGCTTAGTCTCTACCCAGTTGAATGAAAGATGAATTCGTATTTAAATCTGACTATACCTTGTTGCCTGATAATTTCCTGATACTATCTGAGATCTTCTCTGATGATACTGCAGTGCACAATGAGTTGTGTGTTGGCAGAGAAACTCAGTCTTATTCTCTGTGTATTCCAAATAAAAATCCGATAACCTTGAGTATAATTCCAGTGCTCAATTCATAATGTTCTGAGTTTTATCCTACATTCCTATTAGTTTTCGTCTTTAAACTGCTTCCCCACTATTGTATTCATTCAGTTGATTTAACCAATATTTGAGTACCAATTATGTAGTACTGGGATTCAGATTCATGTGAGCAATGTAAGAAAATGACATGAGCCAAGAAGCCTCAGAATTTTGTACTAGTTGTTTTTTTTTTTTTTTTAATTTTTTTTTCAACGTTTTTTATTTATTTTTGGGACAGAGAGAGACAGAGCATGAACGAGGGAGGGGCAGAGAGAGAGGGAGACACAGAATCGGAAACAGGCTCCAGGCTCCGAGCCATCAGCCCAGAGCCTGACGCGGGGCTCGAACTCACAGACTGCGAGATCGTGACCTGGCTGAAGTCGGACGCTTAACCGACTGCGCCACCCAGGCGCCCCTGTACTAGTTGTTTTGTACCAAAGCTCAGTGTGTCTGGGCGGATAGTGCACGGTGTGAGGGGCTGGGAGATGAGGCTGAAAAGGTCAATTGAGGTAAATTCTTAGTGGACCTAGACTTCCTTGCTAAGGAGTCTGGTTATGCTGTAGCCCTCAGAGAGCCTCTGAAGGTTTTTGAGCTGAAAAGTGACACAATCAACTGGTCCTTCAAAAAATACTTCCATTAGTAGATTGGTGGTTACCAGAGGCTGGGAGATGGGGAAAATGGGGAAACATTGATCAAAGGGTACAAACTTTCAGTTATAAGATGAGTAAGTTCTGGAGATCTAATGTCCAGCATGGTGACTATAATTAATAATAATGTTTTATACTTGAAACCTACTGAGTAGATCTCAAGTGTTCTCACCACACACACACACACACACACACACACACACAAATGGTAGCTATGGGAGATGATGGATGAATAATACTTTGTAATCATTTCACAATATAAACATACACCAAAACATTAAGTTGTACATCTTAATTACATACAATTTTTATTTATAAAAAATAAAACAAAAAAGCAACCCTTTCTGACAGTAGATTGCATGGTATATTAAAGCAGAGACTCTTATCTTTGTACCCCCTAACTCAGGGCTAATAGGTCCTTAGTATAATTGAATAATGGTGACAGTGTGAAGAATGGCTCAGAAAATGGGATTGGAGATTTGTGACCACTGTAACTTTACCAGAGGACCCATCCTTGCTGTTGGACATGGAACTAGAACCATACCATACATTGGGGGTTAGGGCCAAAGAATCTTCCTTTTTATTCAAAGAAAACTTAAAGGTCAACATTCCAGGATGGCAATTAAGGTGGAAAGAGGTCTCACACACACACACACACACACACACACACACACACACACACACACAAAACAGCAAGCTTTATATGTGGAAGGAGAGGAAGACAACTTGCTTTGTCTTGCTGAAAGAGTGGGGATAGTTATTTCTTGTGCATGTTATATACAAGTGTCTGTCTTGTAATAGTACTGAGTGTTTATACCATGAACATGTGTGTGCATGCAGATATGTATACTGCGGGAGGAGGAAAAAAACACAAAAGGATAATGATGAAGGCAAGGGCAGGACAACCCCATTTGAATGCTTCAGCAGAACTGTATTACCAAGAGGGCTGTTTCTCCTGGCCAGACCTATCTCCTTAAGGCCAAGTTAATTGAAGAGAAGCTAATTTAAATAATTTCTAGCTGTTAGGCACCAGGAAAAAGAGAATAGCCAGTGCAGGGCCTTAGGGAGGCCCAAGAGAAGTTACTTTGCCCTAATTCAGAAATTGTACCTAGCTTGTTTCCTATACAAACTGGAAAGTTCTCAGCTTACAGCAGGAATTTTTCACCTGGGGTAAGCAAAATGTTATATTCATGTGCATTTTTCTACAGAAAGGATTCCTAGCTGTTATCATATTCTCAAATATCTTTATGGCCCTCAAAAAAAAGATTAAAAATAACAACTGGTTTAAAGAGAAAAAAGGTCAGACATAAATAAGAACAATACAAAAAGAAATATGTAATTTTTAACTGGGCGGATCTAGGCTCCGAGACCATGCTTTGTATCTATAATTTGCCCACTCACATACTTTTATAGCTGCCAATTAATAATACTGTAATGAAATAATTTCCTATACCTTTTGCAATTTGGCTAAACATGTGTGACTCAGATAATTAGCTGTTAGAGGTAGGGAAGAATGTGAGTGCTGATCTGGGTCCTCTTTATATCAGTGGTATGGTGGCAGTAGGCTACTGCCAAGAAGGAATTGTGTAATGATGACCTTGTGGTTTTAAAATATTGGCTTTCTCTTCAGCTGTAACTCAACCCTAAGAGAGAATATTACCTGTCGAGTGAAAACCTCAAAGATTTCAGATCTAGCATTTGGAGGAGCCCCATATCAGCCGAAAAGTAATGTTTTTTTTTTTTTAATTGTCCAAATTGTCCAGCCTTTGCTACCGTAGAGTAATTTTTGGAGCCCATAAATCAGGCACGCAAGCCCTAGCTTCCTCGGTCACTACTGCTTTTTAATATGCAACCCATCTTTAAAGAGCAAGGAAGGCAGAAGCAAACAGAAACACTGAGGATATACATTGAAACTACCATCAGTCTGCTTCAAATGGTTTCCACCTTAAAATATTTTGCTATGGCTCTCTAATGGGTTTCGAGACACTCTGTAAATGACAGGAAGTTCTAAGAAAGGTTGCAAGGAAGCTACCACTTCTTGAGACCACTCATCTGTCAGACACTCTGCTGGACCAGTTTAATCTTCAAAACAGTGGTTGATGGTAGATGCAGATAGATTAAATGCTCACATAGATTGGGGGTCCCTGTGTGGCTCATGCAGTTAAGCATCCAACTCTTAATATCTGCTCAAGTCGTGATCTCATGGTTCATGAGTTCACGCCCCAAGTTGGGCTCTGCACTGACAGTGCAGACTCTGCTTGGGATCCTCTCTCTCCCTCTCTCTGCCCCTACCCTTCTCTCTCTGTCTCTCAAAATAAATAAATAAACATTTTTTATAAAATGCTCAGATAGATTGAATAACTTGTAAAAAGTTATACAGCTAGTAGGTTTTAGAGCCAGGATCAAACTTGTATGAGGTAAAAAGTTTTGTAATTTTTTAATGTAAGCAAATGTAATATTTTCAATGAAGCAAATAAGTGAAAGAGGAAATTTATTGCAAGAATATCAGGTGGCTCACAAAATGGACAAGAAAAGACAGGGGGCTTCTGAGGGGTGAGGCAGTGGGAGCAAATTAACAGAATATCAGTGCTATTGTGAACAACCCTTCAGTTGTTAGGTAAGGATGAACTAGCACCAGTCCAGCTGGCCTAGCTTGGTTTTATGACCCCATCTTGCCTGGGAAAGGGGAAGCCACCTTGATGAACCAACCCAGCAGACTCTAAACAATGAGAAGAATGTAATTCTTCATGGAAATTAAAGGGTTTGTTTTCTTTTTTAATTTTTTTAATGTTTATTTATTTTTGAGAGAGACAGAGCACGAGCAGGGGAGGAGCAGAGAGAGAGGGAGACACAGAATCCGAGATAGGCTCCAGGCTCCAAGCTGTCAGCACAGAGCCCGACATGGGGCTCAAACTCACAAACCGTGAGATCATGACCTGAGCCAAAGCCGGACACTCAACCAACCGAGCCACCCAGGCACCCCTAAAGGGTTTTAATCAAATGAAGGCAGACATATACTGGGCATCTAAAAATAGCACATTTTCCAACCCAAATCTGTCCATCTCTAAAGGCTTGGCTTTGTCCATTACACCATTCTACTTTTTTTTTTTTTAATTTATTTATTTTGAGAGAGAGAGGGAGAGAAAGTACACATAAGCAGGGAGGGGCAGAGAGAGAGAATGAGAGAGAATCCCAAGCAGGCTCCACACTCAGCGCAGAACCTGACGCAGGGCTTGATCCCACAACCCTGGGATCATGACCTGAGCCAAAAGCAAGAGTCGGACACTTAACTGACTGCACCACCTAGGTGCCCGTACACCATTCTACTTCTTAAATATGGTGTCAAGCTAGAACCCTTGTTACTTAGAGATCAGAAGGAGGAGAGGAAGAAAGACACAGGGGCAAAGATGGAGTGCTTTATACTGCACTATGATTTTATAAGTTAAAATACTTCTTTCTGGCAAATGGGGTATATTTTTACCTGGGAATGATTTTAAACAGACCTGATCTGATTTCTAGTTCCAGCAGTTCCTGCTTCTGTAAACTTTGGCAGGGTGTGTAACTTCGGTGAGCCTCATTTTCTTCATGTGTAAAATGGGCTAAAATCTACAACCTTACCAGATTGTTGTGAGCTTTAATTAAGCATGCATGTAAAGTGCCTGACATGTAAAATGATCCCAGTAAATGTTCTTCCCCCCATTTCCCTCTTTCAACATACTAAAAGATGGCATGGTATTAGTATTTTTCATATTCTGAAGATTATATGATTCATTTCTTCTGATAGGTATGGTTTTTCTTATGGAAAGTATTCAGTTATTTCATGATGGCATTTGCACCTCCAAAAAGCATAGATGGCCCCAAAATGCAGACAAAGATGAGTACCTGGACACCCCTAAACCATCAGCTTTTGAATGACCGGGTAAGTAACCAGAGCTATTTTATCAATGAATCCATGCCTTAAGGTGTGTGTGTGGGGGGGGGGGGGGGGGGGGAAGTATAAAAACGTTAGTTATCAAAATATGAACAGGAATTGTTTAGGATTGTGTAATGGGTTAAAATAAAAGAGAGATGTAGGATTTTTTCCAAAAGCTTTTATTGAGCTCTTGCTATATGGGCAAAGCTGGTTGTAGACAGAATCTTTGCCCATGATGACAATGTCTTAGATTTGCTCTTTCCTCTACTGTCGCTGCTCCTCTCTCTCTCTCATCCCAAGTGCCTTTTTTCTCCCATCACTGGTTCTCTGCTAGAATAGCCAGGAATGAGAGAGAAGAGGGTACTCTGTGAGGAGTTCCCCAAAAAGATTTTCTTGCTATAGTTGCAGTTACTGGATAATGGTGGACATTTAACCAAATAAATAAAATGAGTAAATCTCAACTGATGACTCACATTACTAGGCTTCTCCTAAAAAGTTTCTTTCTTACCTGCATTCTGGGGAAGCACGAGTAGAATACACCAAAGGATTGCAGAGATGGGAAGCTGAGTATCATGCTGGGGTGTGAGATTGGCCAGCCTCTGGGGATTTCCATTCCTGCTTCAGTTGGAGGCAGAATTTACCAACAGGCCTGTGAGCTCCTATTATCAATACCTATCCCAAGGACCACACCTCGTTGGCAGTAAAATACAATCAACATCAATAAAACTGACTTCATTATCTTGCTCCTACACACCAGTTCCTCCTCCTGGTAAAAGGCATCACTTTACACCAAGTCACTCGAGCCAGAAATCATCCTTCTCCCTGCCAGCTCTGGGTTGGTTTTCCCCAATTTACAAGCTCATAACTTAGCCTGTTACTGATGGCATAGAAGACATTACTGTTTCATAGTAAAACACAAGATTCTTGGAGAGACAAAGAGCTTCATTACTCACAGTGCAGCAAGCAGCTGTAGCATCATGTTTGCATTGTTTCTTGCCCACCTTGTCCCACAAGAATGCTATAGAAGGCCCAGAAAAATACTACACACCATGGATTTGTAGCACAAACCCTTACTGAGGAACAGTAAACCCACTGCTTTTCTTTCTTTCTTTTTTTTTGATCCAAGTTAGTTAACATATAGTGTAATAATGATTTCAGGAATAGAATTTAGTGATTCATCACTTACATATAATATTCAGTGCTCATCCCAAGTGCCCTCCTTAATGCCCATCACCCATTTAGCCCATCCCCCCACCCAACACCCCACCAGCAACCCTTAGTTTGTTCTCTGTATTTAAGAGTCTCTTATGGGTTGTCTCCCTGTTTTTGTCTTATTTTTGCTTCCCTTCCCTTCTCTTATGTTCATCTGTTTTGTTTCTTACATTCCTTATATGAGTGAAATCATATATTTGTCTTTCTATGACTGACTTATCTCGCTTAGCATAATACACTCTCATTCCATCTATATTGTTGCAAATGGCAAGATTTCATTCTTTTTGATCACCAAGTAATATTCTGTTGTATATGTATATACCACATCTTCTTTATTCATTTATCAGTCAATGGACATTTGGGCTCTTTCCATACTTTGGCTATCATCGATAGCACTGCTATAAACATTGGGGTCATGTGCCCCTTTTAATCAGCATTTTTGTATCCTTTGGATAAATACCTAGTAGTGCAGTTGCTAGGTCAGAGGGTAGTTCTGTTTTTAATTTTTTTTTTTTTAATTTTTTTTCAACGTTTTTTATTTATTTTTGGGACAGAGAGAGACAGAGCATGAACGGGGGAGGGGCAGAGAGAGAGGGAGACACAGAATCGGAAACAGGCTCCAGGCTCCGAGCCATCAGCCTAGAGCCTGATGCTGGGCTCGAACTCACGGACCGCGAGATCGTGACCTGGCTGAAGTCGGACGCTTAACCGACTGCGCCACCCAGGCGCCCCTGTTTTTAATTTTTTGAGGAACCTCTATACTGTTTTCCAGAGTGGCTGTACTAGTTTGGAAGGAATCCATTGCTTTTGTAGTAAGCAGTAAGCAAGTCTGCTCTTGGTCCCAAAAGGAGACAGTACCTCATTACTCAAAGTTGCCTTGCTCCAAACATAACTTGGAGAAATGGCCCAAGGAAAGAGCAATGACTCTCAGTATTCCAACACATTTAGGAGTATGAGAAGGAGGCCCAGGGAGGTATTTCTTCCAGCACCCCCTCATTTCCATATCCAATTCATTTTCAAGTTCTAGGAGACTTCCTTTTCATCCAGGGCTCTCTCCATTATTCATCTATATGCCTCCAGCTTCACCTTGTCAGTTCACACTCTCATCACCCTTTGCCTGATGCAGTGCTGTAACCCCTAACTGGCTTCACTCCCTCTAGTCCTACCAGTCCATCTTCTGCACTGGTCCCAGGATGATTTTTCTAAAATACCAAACTAAAAAAATTAAAATAAACATAAATAAAATTTTAAAGTAAAATACCAAGCTAATCCTATTATGTAAAACTGATAACACACCCTGCTCCAAAGAGTAAATTCCAAACCCCTACACATAGCATTGAGGATCTTTCTTAAGTTGACCTCAGCCAACCTCTCGGTTCCTACCCCTGCCACTGCTTCCTCCCATCCTATGTCCAGGCTAACTAAGTGGCCTCCAGATGAGCCATTGTTGCTCCCTCTAAGCACTAACTCCAATACGATTTTCTCTGGAAAGCCTCCTCCTGCTTGCTTTTCTTTGCTCTCATCACTGTTTACCAACTTTCCCACTCAACTGCAATGTGTTGAGTTGAGATTCTGTCTTTTCTCTCTGTATTTCCAGTGCCTGATAACATTCCTGAAGCACAAAAGATGGAGTCAGAATTCAGCCATCCTCCCTGGGACCTCCTTCAACTGACTCTCTTGCCTTCTAGTTCCTAAATCCCTCCTTTCTTAGTCTGGATTTGACCCTTGCCCTCTAAACCTAACTGATGTGCTAATCACTCTGGCAAAGCAAGAGCTTCAGTCCTGACCCCTCCTGTTCAGTACTTTCCTGTTTCTATTCTTCTGGTGTGAAACCTGAGTGACTTTGGGAGACAGATAAGCAGCCAGCACAGCAATCAGAACAGTGAGAAATAAAAGGGAGAGAGACTGAAAAGGAAAAAGATTTTTAAAAAAGTGAGGAAAGAAGAATGAGACATAGAATAAAAGGAGGGACCAGGAGAAACAAAAGGAAGGCAGAGAATGAGAGAGAGAAATCCAGCCTTCATCTGGCCATGAACACAAGTCTATTGGGAGTATTTTTTATTCAGCTCAACAACTGTTTATTGAGCACCTGTTTGTAAATGTTCTTAACTTTCCAACAGTTTATATAACAGCTTCTCTGCTTTCCCCCCCAAAAGTTCAATGTTTAGATTTGAAATCTGTTTCCACATAGAATTGTGAAGATTTTACACATATGTGAAAAAGTGACTTGAATTGAAATACATATTTGTTGGATGCCTTGATTTTCAGAAATTTTCTTTGAAAAATTGGAAGTCTTGATCGATTTAGCAGCTATGGAGAAAAAAAGTATCTTAGTTGCCTGATTGCCTGTTGCAGGTTGGTTAACTAGAGAAGCAGACTCTGGTATAGCATATAGAGCATCCACTGTGGAAGGCTTTCTGGATCAGCACTAAGGAAGGGAAAGGAGTAGAGGTAGGTGAGGGGGGAAAGGGAGGAGAAGGGAGAGAAGGTCGCAAGTTTGAGGCCTGGCACTGTAGCCACCAGCCTTTATACTTCCATATTGGGGCGCCTAGCTGGCTCAGTCAGTGGAGCATCCTACCCTTGATCTTAGGGTCATGAGTTGGAGTCCCACACTGGGTGTAGAAATCACATACATACACTTCTACACCGACCATTCAGTAGATGCTAGCTGCCCCATGGAAGAGCCTGACCTTGGACAAAGCAGAGCTCTCAACCTCATGGTTAACAGCCAGCAGCACTCCCCAACAGGTGGAATAAACCCAGGGCAGTGCATCACAGCAAGCATTACATTGTCTTATCTTGGTCGTTGAAAAGCTTTTGTCTAGAAATGATAATTTCTAGAGATAATATTTATTTTGTTCTTTAGAGCTCTCATTTTTTACCACAAATTACTTTTCGGTTTAGTTAGATTTTAGTTTGGAGTAAAATTATTTTTTTAAATCTTTGCATGTATACACATATGTATGTATTTATTTAAATGTGCATAGACACACACATAAAATTTGTATATGGGTATACCAAACTATTAATAGTCGTTTCCCCCAAAGAGGTGGATGGCACTGGGGGAGGTGGTCCTGTAAAATGAAAGCTTTCATTTTTTGCTTTACATAGTGCAATAAAATTACAAATCTTAAAACAATTTTAAAATTATGTAAATAAAAATAAAGAACAGTAACTCTGGGAATTGGAAATTCTGGTTTCAGATCACCGATAATTTCCTGCATGACTTGAATAAGTCATTTACTTTCTCTGGGTTTTACCATCATCCTTTATAAAATGAGTATGTTCAAAAAAAATAAAAAATAAAATGAGTATGTTCGACCAGATTACCTTGGAGGTTGCTTCCAGATCTAACATTCTAACTGTGCAAAAGGTATTAAAAAACAGATACCAAGGATACAGCTGGCCAGAAGGTGTCCACACAATAATTTCAAGGAAAGAAATTCTTCTTTTTTTTTTTTTAATGTTTATTTATTTTGAGAGATGGAGAAAGCATGAGCAGGGGAGGGGCAGAGAGAGAAAGGGAGAGAGAGAAACCCAAGCAGGCTCTACACTGTCAGTGCAGAGCCCAGCACCGGGCTTGATCCCACAAACTGTGAGTTCATGACCTGAGCCAAAACCAAAAATCAGACACTTAATCCACTGAGCCATCCAGGTGCCCCTCTACACTTCTAAAACAGGGCATTTGTCATTAATGACCACTGTAATTTTGAGGTCCTGTTTTCTGTTTTTGTTTTAATTTTGTCTTTCTTCAATTCTGTAGTAATAGGTAAAAGACATAACTATTTCAGACTGAAACAGGATCATAGACTTTTTTTTAAGTTTTTATTTAAATTCCGGTTAGTTAACATACAGTGTAATATTAGTTTCAGAGGTACAATATAGTGATTCAACACTTCCATACAACACTTGGTGCTCATTGGGTCACGGGATTTTAACTTCACAGCAGACTTTAAGCAGAGAGATTGAATTCAAATTTGGGTGTCTAAAAAATAGCATGATCAGCATAGGCAAATGTAACAGATTTCAAATTAATTTAGGCATTATGATTTTTAAAGGAAGAATGTTTTAAACATACACATTTCTTTGCCATCTAGTGTTTTTTTTAATTTTCTTTTTTTTTTTTTTAAGTTCATTTAATTTATTTTTGAGAGAGAGAGAGCAAGCCAGGGGAGGGGCAGAGATAGAGAGGAGAGAGAGAATGCCAAACAGGTTCTGCACTGTCTGTGCAGAGCCCAATACGAGGCAAAGCTGAAACCAAGAGTCAGTTGCTTAACAGACTGAGCTACCCAGGCACTCCACCATCTAGCGTTTTAGTTGAAAGTAACCAACATTTCTTTTCAAGTACGGTTTACAAATGTAGTACAGTACATGTTAAAAGGGTGTTCTGAGAAAAACACCTAGTTGCCATCAATCAGTCATAATTTAGGAGCCCCTAAATGTCTTACTCCTACACTGTAATGATGTCACATGGTGAAATATGTAACTTCAGTGTCAACAGACTAAAATACAACCGTAGGATTTTGACTTAACAGCAGGCTCTGAGTAAACTGTGATATAAACAGACTGCAGTGTTCTGCGAGGAAAGAAGATCCATTTTAATATTTCTATTTTGAGTCAATACTTTGTTTTCCAGCTCTTTAAGACGATGAACCTGATTGCAAATCTTGGGAATGAAGACTTGCTCCAAACCAGAGAGTATAAGATTCTGAGTCTGACTGAGGACCTGACAAATAGCATGTCCCAAATTATATTTCTTGCAAGGGTAGAACAAGAACCATATCTGAGCTTGTCTAGTGGTTTTCCTCTCCCCACTCATTCCCATCCGTTTCTACTTGGGTCTAGATGCCTTTGGTAAGAACTGGATTTGCTTGGACCCGCTTAGACTTGGTCATTGGCTCTCTAAGGACTATTGTTTTAGCCTGAGTGACACTCCCCACCTCCCACCCCATTCCTTTCCTCCTACCTTCTTGCTGACTCTTCTCTCCCCTTCAAGTCAGTGCCCCTTTGTTTCCAAATGCCCCGTATTGTCATTGGGCACCATGATGGTCATCTCATCCTCCTTTTGAAAGGAGGTTGTGGTCTTGGAATCTAACCTTTTCTTATTCCCACTGTAAGGCCCAAGTATGGGCAGCAGTTCATTGTGAAAATAGGGCTGGGAGTCAGGACAGGGGAGACCAAGGTTTAGTGAGGAACCCAGTACAGAGTTGAGCTGAACAGACAGACTGGAACCAGTGATTCTTAAAAAATTATAAATGTAATCCTTCAGGCCTCTGCTTGTCCTCTCTAACATAAGGAAATGAAAAGCTCTTAGGGATTCCTTTTAGCTTTAAAATTCTATGACTTTTGAAGCTTTTTTATTGTTGTTCAATCAGCAGATGCTCGTTGAGGGCCTGCCATGCAACCCATACAGATTATAGAGAAATCTGTAATCCACATGGGAACATAAAATGACTGGAAGCAACTAGAGAGCCATAGCAAACCCTATAAACCCCAAGTGGAGTGTGGGCTATAAGTGGAATATGAGTTGAGAGGAGCCAGATCCCTAGATATCAGAGAAGTGCTGGTGCTGGTGACTTGGATTGGGCGAGAGATGATTGACAGGCTTTGGTTAGATAGAGGGCGAGAGTCCAGGAAATATTTGAATCCAGATTTTTAAATCTTCTGTATTCTATAGGTTCTCTTCTGTTTTCATCTAGAAATCCTGAGTTTATCTGTTGCCATTATTTGAGAGTCCTAATAGCCCAGGTGACAGTTAACAGGGGGAAGGGGAGAAGGGCATTCTTTTTCTTCTTCTTTAATGTGTGAAAAGTGTTTACCTGTGATGTGTGAGATCTTCTGGCCAGGAGCAAAACCGATGTTTCACAGGCCATGAGGTTTCTGTTGGACCAATTATTTCAATTCTTATTTTCCTATGCCCTTTGAAACTAGAGTTTGAGAGTCTAAAAAAGGAAGGAAAGCATTATCTGTTAGAACATAAAACCAGCTCCTCACCCTCCTCCACAAAAAGGGAAGAAATAGGCCTTAGATTCTCTCCAAGGGGGAACATTCTTACAGGGCTGGAAAATCTAGGCAGTGCTAAGAGGAAGGGAGAAACATCAATCCCAATTTTGAAAGCTGCCAGTGGGGGTGTGTGTAGGAGTGAGAGAGACATTCATGTCTGCTCATGACTCTCCCTTGCTTCCTGTCTCCATAACTCCCTCCTCTGCCACACATTCTCACATCAGTCTCCTTCCCTCATTCATTCTAATGCACACATGACTCCTGAAACCAATACTACACTGTATGTTAACTCATTTGAATTTAAATAAATTGATTAAATTAAAAAAACAATACACACATGACTGATGCTCAGAAAAACACCTCTGCGCTAACATATAAATCCATCCACATTGCACTGATACATCCATAAGGATATTCATTATCCAGCAAACACAAGTATCTGAGTATCTGTAATATGCTTTGCACTCTATACTGGAAATGTAAAAAATGGATCAGACGTGGTTTCTGTCCTAAATAGTCTATAATAACAAACCTATACAGATAAACACTGACTTGTATGTCCAGAGGTGTACATAAACACATTTCTAAGCCCACAGACATTTCAGTGCAGGTACACCCACTGAGGGGTGTACATACCAAGATATAAAAACAGAGCTGTTCGTTCATAAATTTCACAGGTTCTCGTACGGTTGGTATTTGGGGGAGGATCTCTATTTTCCTGTTTTTCCTTTATCAGGTCTTTCATCTCTTTTCAAATTCTAAAATTGATTTCACTTTACAATTCCATTCTTTTCTTATTTCTTGCCTTTAAAAAAAAGGATTACTTTTTCTTTAAGATGAATTATTCCCCATGGATAAACTGAAAAAAATGATACCTTCCCCAAGTTAAAAATAAGTAAAGTACCCTCTCAGGAATGAAATCTGTCTTTTTATACTCAGTTGGTACAGTCAAAAGACTGTCAATTTTTATTTATTGATACTTTAATGATGTCTTTCTTACAATGGGTATTTTGAACCATGAAATATAAAACCATTCCATTCTTTTTTATTTATTGCAGGTATTTGAAGAAAGAAGAGCTCTGCTTGGAAAATGGGTAACCATTCAAAATATAGTTACTTCAATATTATGTTATGTCACATTATCATAGAGCCCAAAGAATTCAGTTTGAACATAAACATAACTGAACACTTATTGCCTGAGAAATTTAACTGGTACCATCTGTGTGAATCGGTTAGGGTTCTACACTCATGAAGTAGGGTTCCATCTCTCACAAAACAGCGTTCAGAAAGGTGAGTTCGGATATGAGATGACCACTTAGTAACCAGCACGGTTCATCCATTGAGCTGCTTAGCATCCATCTACACCCTTCTGCCTCTATTTAAATTTCCAAAGGAAAGCTGTAACAACTTTATGCTTTTATTTAACAAGGTACCACTATTCGTTACACAACTGAAAACTTTCTCACTCTTTCCTCAAGGGAGACACAGAGTCCCCGTGGTCATTGTCCTTCCCTGGGTCATGATCAAACTCTAAGCAGTGTTTACTACTCATCAGATTCCTCTCTGAGCCCCACCTGTCTCTACCACCCAAGAGAACTGAAAGCATACAGTCATGCCAAAATGTGTACATGAATGTTAATAGCAGTATTATTCCTAATAGTCAGAGTGTAAATACCCAAATATCCATCAACTGATGAATAGATAAACAAAATGTGGTCTATTCTTTTTTTTTTTAACTTTTTTAAAATGTTTATTTTTGAGAGAGAGAGACAGAGCATGAGTGGGGAGAGGAGCAGGGAGAAAGGGAGACATAGAATCCTAAGTAGGCTCCAGGCTCTGAGCTGTCAGCACAGAGTCCAATGTGGGACTCAAACCCACAAACTGTGAGATCATGACCTGAGCCAAAGTCATATGCTTAACTGACTGAGCCACCCAGGTGCCCCAAAATGTGATCTATTCTATGGTAGACTATTATTCAGCCTTAAAAGGGAAGGAAATCCTGATACCTGCTACCACATGGATGAACTTTGAAGGCAATATGCTAAGTGAAAGAAGCCAGACACAAAAGGACAACTATTGTATTGATTCCACTTATATAAGGTACCTAGAGTAGTCAAATTCATAGAGACAGCAAGTAGAATAGAGATTACCAAGGGATGAGGACTTATTATTTAACAAGTACAGAGTTTCAGTTTGGAAAGATGAAAAAGTTCTGCAGATGGATGGTGGTGATGGTACATTACAACAGTGTAAATGTACTTAATGCCACAGAACAGTACACTTAAGAGTGGTTAAAATGGTAAATTTTATGTTACATTTATTTTGCTAAAATTTTTTAAAGGTAAGAAAATTTTTAAATTTTTTGAAAGGTAGGAGAAAGGAATAAAGTAATGATACATGCTACAACATGGATGAACCTTAAAAATAATATGCTAAGTAAGGGGCACCTGGGTGGCTCAGTTGGTTAAGCATCCAACTGTGGCTCACGTCATGATCCCATAGTTTGTGAGTTCGAGCCCCATATCAGGCTCTGTGCTGACAGCTCAGACCCTGGAGCCTGCTTTGGATTCTGTGTCTTCCTCTCTGTCTCTGCCCCACCTCCCCCCTCAAAAATAAATAAACATTGAAAAAAATTTTTAAAAATAATAATATGCTAAGTGAAAAAAAAACAGACATAGAGGCCGCATACTGTATGATCCCATTTATATGAAATGTCCAGAATAGGCAAATCCATAGAGACACAAAATAGATTAGTGGTTTCCAAGAGCTGGGGGAATGACTCTAATGGGTACAGGCTTTCTTTGGGGAGATAATGAAGATGTTCTGGGGGCGCCTGGGTGGCTCAGTTGGTTGGGCATCCAACTCTTGATTTCAACTCAAGTGGTGATCTCATGGGTTTGTGAGATTGAGCCCCACATGGGACTCTGCCACTGATAGCAGAGCCTGCTTAGGATCCTCTCTTTCCCTCTCTCTCTGCCCCTCCTCTGCATGTGCTCACTCTTTCTCTCTCTCTCAAAATTAATAAATACACATTAAGAAGAAAAGAGGGGCATTCACTTTCAAATATCCCCTCTCTATAAGGAGAGCTTTTCTACTATTCTTCTTTTCTAATCTTATACTCTGTTAAACTTTTGCCTGCTGCTCAAAAAAAAAAAAAAAGTGTTCTGGAAATAGATAGTAGTGTTGACTACACAACCTTCTGAATACACTAAAAGCCACTGACTTGTAAACTTAAAATGCCGAATTTTATGGCATGGGAATTATATCTCAGTTTAGAAAATAAATTAGGATTACTTAAAAAAAAAAAACTATCCGGGGCACCTGGGTGGCTTAGTAGGTTAAGCGTCCGACTTTGGCTCAGGTCATGATCTCACGGTTCGTGGGTTCGAGCCCCGCATCGGGCTCTGTGCTGACAGCTCAGAGCCTGGAGCCTGTTTCAGATTCTGTGTCTCCCTGACCCTCCCCTGTTCATGCTTTCTCTCTCTCTGTCTCAAAAATAAATAAATGTTAAAAAAAAAGAAACTATCCTTAGATTTCTCTAACTCTTGTTACATGTAATATACTTGAAATACCCCATTTTTAAGCATACCGCTAACACTTTTTCCGTAAGAGAGCATCTCTGACTGGAATGTAACTGGACAGGACGCCCTTTCCTATGAATTACTGAAACTCATTTTCCTAAGGAAAATAGAAAGTTTTAGCCTGCTATAACAGCCTAAAGTTCTTAGGAAAGTTCGGGCTGCTATAACAAATTACATAGATTGGGTAGCATATAAACAGCAGAAGCTTATTTCTCATAGTTCTAGAGGCTGGGAAGTCCAAGATCAAGGCATGGGCAGATTGAAGTCTGGGAAGATCCCACTTTTTGATTCATAGATGGCCTTCTTTTCACTGTAGCGTCACATGGCAGGAGTGGGGAGAGAACTCTCTGGGATCTCCTTTTTAAGGACACTAACTCATTCATGAAGGCTTTATCCTCATGACCTAATCACCTCCCATAGGCCCCACCTCCTAGTACCATCACCTTGTAGGTTAGGTTTCAACCTATGAATTTTGGAGAGCTACAAACATTCAGTCCATTGCACTAAGACTAACATAAATACTATGTCTTAATGTTCTTATTTGTTTTAGTTGGTCACCAATTCTTTTTTGTGTTGGTCTACAAGCTCCTGTCTAGGATATTTATTAGCCTAAGTACATTTTTAAAACTTGTATACATAGTATATCTGGAAGGATACACAAGAAAAGAGGCAACATTGGTTTCCCCTAGGGAGAAGGATGAGTCTGGGACAAGGTGGAAGGGACTCCTTTAGCTGAATAGCCTTTTGTACCTTTTGATATTTTTAATCATATGAATGTATTACCTATTCAAAATAATAAAATTTTATAAATATGCTAAAAATTAAGAAATTAAAAACACCAAAATTTTAAACCTAGCAGAGTTTTTCTCATATCCTATTTACATTTTATTTATTTTTTTTTTTTCAACGTTTTTTTTTTTTTTTTATTTATTTTTGGGACAGAGAGAGACAGAGCATGAACGGGGGAGGGGCAGAGAGAGAGAGGAAGACACAGAATTGGAAACAGGCTCCAGGCTCCGAGCCATCAGCCCAGAGCCTGACGCGGGGCTCGAACTCACGGACCGCGAGATCGTGACCTGGCTGAAGTCGGACGCTTAACCGACTGCGCCACCCAGGCGCCCCTATCCTATTTACATTTTAAACATTTTATTTTTTTTTAAATTTTTTTTTTTTGATGTTTATTTATTTTTGAGACATAGACAGAGTATGAACGGGGGAGGGTCAGAGAGAGAGGGAGACACAGAATCTGAAACAGGCTCCAAGCTGTCAGCACAGAGCCCAATGCGGGGCTCAAACCCACGGACTGTGAGATCATGACCTGAGCCGAAGCCAGTCGCCCAACCGACTGAGCCACCCAGGCGCCCCTCCTATTTACATTTTAAAACTAACTTCATACTTGTCACCAACAACTTAAAAAAAGGCTTACTTAGAATAACTGTTTTTACACTATCATTCCAGTGGAAATCCCTGAATTAATATAACCGAGGCCAGTTCAGCCAGTATTTGGTGTGACCAGCTTTTGAATGGTTGGTGGGATTGCTGGTTGTTAAGTATTTTTAATATCACCCTGTATAAAATTCAAGGTCTTTAAACCTTTAAAAATATTTTGTTTATTCTTTTACCATAGCTAATAGAAATATATTTGCAAAGATCACTAATTATCTCTCTTCTCCAATAGACTAGTTTATATAGGGAAGGCATAGTTCTGTATCTTGCTCTTTGTACACTTCTTGACACACCCAGACATTTAATAAATACTTTCTAAATGAATAAGTGATAATTACTGGTTTTTCTCTTTTGTCCAACATCAAATTTATACCCCGAATTTACTATGTCATGTGGTAGTCTATATACCTCCACAAAAGCCACATGAATTGAGTTTGAGGAGATTATTTCCAATTTGCCCTATTAATTTTCTATCTCCATTTTAGATTTTTTTTGTTTATGTTTCAGGAAAACCATGAGACTGATAACATAAGAAATGCAGTGCCAGGGTGCCTGGGCAGCTCAGTCGGTTGAGCGTCTGACTCTTGATTTCAGCTCAGGTCATAATCCCAAGGTTGTGGGATTGAGCCCTGAGTTGGATTCCACACTAAGTAATACTTAGCATTACTTAGGCTTTTCATTATAGGGATCAAATATTGGTTTTAAAGCGCAATCTAGTATTAGAAGTAAAGTCATTTTTAAAAATAATCTGGACTGGGGTGCCTAGGTGGCTCAGTTGGTTAAGCGTCCAACTCCAGCACAAGTCATGGTCATATGGTTCATGCATTTGAGCCACGCATCAGGCTCTTTGCTGACAGCTTGAAGCCTGGAGGCTGCTTCAGATTCTGTGTCTCCCTTTCTCTCTGCCCCTCCCCCACTTCTGCATGTTCTCTCTCTCGTTCTCTTCCCTCCCTTCCTCCTTCTCTCCCCCCCCCGCCCCCTGTCAAAAATAAATAAATAAACATTAGAAAAATTTAAAATAATCTGGTCATTGTGAAGTAAGACATAATATAAAACCTATCCAATAATAGTTCAAAATATATTTGGCCATAGAATGTCATTTTTATTCATACATAAGTGCATAGTCTTATCTGATATTTTGTATAGTAACAAACAAAATAATTAAGAGAAACTGCAAACCTCTTCTACTTTACTGCTCCCTGCTACTACTTAATCCTTTATGTCTTAAATCTTCTCTGCCCTTCAATCCTTGTTAGAAAAGGCAATTGCCTCCCAAGAAAAACAACTCTCCAAAACAAACAGAACTATTTTGGTTGAAAAGAAAGCATCTCAAACTTTTTCTAGGCTTCTGCATTGTTAACAGGAATAGGGGGAAGCCTGGCTGGCTCAGTCAGTAGAGCATGTGACTCTTGATCTCAGGGTTGTAAATTCAAGCCCCATGTTGGGTGTGAAGATTACTTAAAAATAAAATCTAAACAAACAAACAAACAAACAAACAAAAAGAATGTGTTAGAAAGAATTTGAAAAAAGTAGATGGCATCACTTTTAATTTGCTGGCAACAACTGTAATCAGAGCTGAAATTCAAAAGAGAAACAGGAGAAAAAATTTTGTAAATTGCATGATAGGTAAAGATTAATATCTAGGATTGTAAAGCATTTCTACAAATCAATAAGAAAAATACAGATATTCCTATGGGATAATGAGCTAATAGAAGAATGAGAAATATACAAAAATATACAAATGGCCAAAAAACTGAAATTAGAGAAATACAAATTAAAACAATGAGATTCCCAGTCCCTCCCTTTGCCTATGTGACAAAAATTAAGGAGATAGATAATATTCGATATAAGTAAGGACTTATTGGAGAGTAGGAGGATATGCTTAAACACAATTGGAGGAACTGTAAAATGGTAAAGACTTTTAAAAGACAATTTGACAGGATCAATTAAAGTTTTAAAGGCAAATGTCCTCTGAACCTGTAATTCCACTTCTGTGTTTCTGTACTAGAGAAATATTCACACAGGGCATGAAAAGGCATGTTTTGGAATATTGCAGTTGGTTTGTTTTTGGGTTTTTTTTTGGTCTTTCTTTCTTTCTTTCTTTCCTTCTTTCTTTCTTTCGTATTGGAAACAACCTAAATGATATTGGTAGTAAATTGAGTATGTAGATCATGGTATAGCTATAATGAATGGATAAATGAGAAAATGAAAATACTATGAATGAATGAGAAAACAATATGCTCCAGGTTCATTACATATCAGGTCATTTATGGCTATATCTTGTTTGTTTGTTATTTTATTTTATTATTTTTAAAAATATTATTTGAGAGAGAAAGACTGAACAGGGGAGAGGGACAGAGGATGAGGGAGAGAGAGAGAGAGAGAGAGAGAGAGAGAGAGAGACCATCTCAAGCAGATTCCATGCTCAGCACAGAGCCCAATGAGGGGCTTGATCCCACAATCCCAGGATCATGAACTGAGCCAAAATCAAGAGTTGGATACTCAACCAACTGAGCCATCCAGGTGCCCCCTGTTTGTTTTTTAAACTGCTTAGCAGTATCCCACAGGATAGGTATACTCTAATTTACTTAAGTGTTTCCTTATTGATAGCTATAAGTGTATGCAAATGCATAGAAATGCACAGCGGTGGGTACCTGGGTGGCTCAGTTGGTTAAGTGTCCGATTTCAGCTGAGGTCATGATCTCATGATTCATGGGTTCCAGCCCCACATCAGCTCTGCACTGACAGCTCAGAACCTGGAGACTGCTTTGGATTCTGTGTCTCCCTCTCTCTCTCTCTCTGCCCCTCCCCTGCTATGCTCACTTATGTGTGCGTGCTCTCTCTCTCTCAAATATAAATAAACTTAAAGTGGAATTGCATGGTGGTTATTTCTGGGGAATGGAATGCGATTAGATGGGGAGGAGCAGTTACAGAGGATTTTCATGTTTAATTGTATATGTACCTGTTTGAAACTTTTTAAAAGTTTATTTATTTATTTTGAGAGAGAGAGGGTGGGTGCACAAGTGGGGGACAGGCAGAGAGAGAGAGAGGGAGAGAAAGAATCCCAAGCAGGTTTTGCCCTGTCCACACAGAGCCCAACATGGGGCTTAATCTCATAAACTGTGAGATCATGACCTAGGCTGAGATCAAGAGTTGGATACTTAACCAACTGAGCCACCCAGGCACCCCATGAAACTCTTGAATAATAATGTATCCATACCTTAATTGTGAAAGTCGGTTTTTGGTAACAGGACTCAGAAACTCAACCAGATTGGGACAAATAACCAATAAGCAAAAAATAACAAGCCTTCTTCATTTTGTCCCCCCACTCACAGTAAACTTTTCTTTGCCAGTCTGTGTGAGGTGAGTGGAAACTGATGGCTGTAGCAACTGTCCTGATGTCCTGCAACTGCATTAAGAATCCTTGGAACAACTACTCCAAACACAGGATTTTCACAATTCTGTTAAGTCCAGAAAGCCCTGTAAAAAGGCATTAAAATAATTATAAAATATAATTGTGATAGAACATAACGTAACATAATTGATTTAATGTAATATAATGTAAACAAAGGAACTAACTGTGAAGGGAGGTACCATCTGTGTGATACAGGATGGGAGAATGGTCCTAGCTACTCCCCAAATTTCACATATTGGATCCCTGGCTACAATGTTATGGGTATTTTTACTTGAAAGGAGATTATCGAATTCCTGGACAATTAACTCTTCCGTGGATTATTTACTTTTTGGATTATTCCTAGCACCTTTTAAATTCCAAAGGGATTTCCCCCAACTGTGAAGCGTTCTTCTGAGTCATCAACCCACCTTCAATTGGTAGGAGTTCAAGGAATGCAAATTCATTTTGTATTAGCCTAAACAAACACAATTAGAAAGGAAAATCCCTCGAGGCAAAAAACACCTATCAACGCCAGATATAAATTACCTTTGACCATTATAATCAGGGAAATAAATGAGAAACCAATGTAATTATCTTTTTAATCTCTAGAGGAAAATGTTTTAATGTTTTCTTTTATAGATTTCTTCAGCACTTTATAATCCTAGTGTTCTTTTACATTCATTTTAAATCACTGTTATTCAAGCTGAGCTCATTCTCTTTTTGTGGGCAGCAATGAAAGTAGATGAGCTAACCTCCGTCATTCTAAATGTAATTCCCATCCTTGCCAATGCACAGACATAATTTTATGCTTTTTAATTTAATTGTTTGCATATATATTCTTTTTACACTGATTTAACCCACATACTCATTATTTTTAACATCACTTTGATATTTTATAATAAGCTGCCATGTATAATGAGTCATAAATCCTATTAAGAATTTTATACATAGATTATTTAATCCTCACAACAACCCTACCATTTAGATATAATTATTCCTAATGTATAAATGAGGAAATTGAGAGGTTGTTAGTGGTGGAGCTGGAATTTAGTGATTTATTTCCAAAGAGTATTGGAAATAATAGAATACTGGAAGTAAGACTTCCAATAGTCTCATTACCAAACCCATCATCAATCTGTAATGCCATCCTCTATTAGGCATTTTTGATTATTTCTGATTTTGTGCAGTGATAATAATAACTCATGAAAATTTTTTTTGTAACCATAATCATCCTGGGTCCCCATGTGGCTCAGTTTCTACAGAACCACAGAGCACTGCCTATAAGTCATTTTAAAAATGAATTCCAATTTTCACTTTGTGTCTCAAAGGAAAATCACAGCAGAACCAGTTTAAAACTCATAGCAGTACTTCTCAGGTCTCCTTTTGTTAAACAACAGAAATTCAGCCGAGTATTAAAAGTTAACAATTTAAAAGTTCAAATTGGCTTTATTGAACAATTTGTGAATCAGGCAGCATCCTATCTAGCAAATAGGAGCTCCATCAAGCTGTAGAAAAGGAAAGGTTTTTAAAGGTAGAGAGGGAGCCTAAAAACAAAATTACTAGCAAAGAATGCATTGTTTTAGGCAAGGTTTTCTTCCTAAGTGGAATGGAAGGGATCCATCAGTAAATTGCCTAGTACTAACCGGGAAATTCCATGTTGACTGGTTAAAGTTATATTCCTGGGGAATTTATGATATGCAATTAGGTTAGGTATTAAATCTTGGTTTGCTGAAGTGGGGCCCTTAACATAGGTGACTCCATTTTGGTACTGTGGTTTTCTAGTTAACACCTTCCTTCATTCCTCAGCTCTCTCGTTCTCTAATTGCTATCTAAGGCAATGAATGACTGTCTGAACCCCCAAACCCCCAACAAGCCAAAATCTTACTGCTTTTCTTTCTCCTCACACTTCCCCTTTGGTTCTTTATTTTATAGATCAATGCAGTTTCTCAGGCATGGTCCTTCCCCTGGCCCCAGTCATTCTGGTCTGGCTTCTCTCTCTTCATTGTAATAATCCATCCCAAAAGGAAAGAAGTCCTGTATTGTGAGAGTTGGAAATATGGATTGTGCAGAAATAGGGATAGGAGAAATCAGGGAACACTCACACACGAATAGATTTTTATTCATTTATTTGTAAGTTGAGGTTTTGGGCTTTTTCTTCCCTGCCATGAGCACACCATAAAGGCCTCTACAGGAGTTGTGTCTTGACAATGTCAGGATTCCAAACTCAATGACAATTCACTACCCATTTAACTTGGCTTCATACACGTCACACAAAACAAAGCATAATACAAAGTCACCCAACAAAGAAGATACAACAGGGGGCAAGAAATTAATGAACCAAATGTGAAGTCAGTCAGTCCCTAAGTGCACAGTTAGGGTGAGGCCGCGGTCCGGTCTAGGTCATCTCTCAGCTCACACTGCTTATTATGTTCAAAAAGTGGGCATCTCTGTTATGTTCAAGATCAATCAGTAGGGGCCTTTGGCAGCATTTGCCTTTCAAATATGATCAGAAGTTGAAGGGTTAGGGTTTGGACAGTTTGCCGTAGAAATCCCCCCTTTTGAAAGGAGTTTAATTGGGGCGCGTGGGTGGCTCAGTTGGTTAAATGTGCGACTTCAGCTCAGGTCATGATCTCACAGTTTGTGAGTTTGAGCCCCGTGTCAGGCTCTGTGCTGACAGCTCAGCTGCTTCAGATTCTGTGTCTCCCTCTGTCTCTGCCCCTGCCCTCCTTGTGCTTTGCATATCTCTCAAAAATAAATAAACATTAAAAAAACTTTTTTTTTGAAAGTTTAATCAGTCTTGGGCCTTTGCAGGCCTCTTCTGGTTCTAGTGATTATCAGCTCTTGGTTCTTCCAGGTTCTTATCAGTTCTTAGCACTTCCAGTCTGTGCCGGTTTGGGTGAAATCTGGTCTTAGCTGCAACACCCTTCGCTGCTTATGTCACTGTTTGACAGGAGTGACTCTATCTTGCTTATTACATTCACCCTCCTGTCCTTGAATTATAGTCTGCAAACTGAGATTCCTGGGTCATTAAATAGATCTATAATAGTGAATAGTTTTTGATTAAGAAGTATTCTTGCCAGGGTGCCTGGGTGGCTCAGTTGGGTAAGCTTTCAACTCTTGATTTCAGTCCAGGTTGTGATTGCATGGTTCATGGGATCAAGCCCCACATCGGGCTTTGTGCTGTTGGTGTGGAGTCTGCTTGGGATTCTCTCTCTCCCTCTTTCTCTGCCCTTCACCTGCTTGCATTCTCTCTCTCAAAATAAATAAGCATTTTTTAACTTTAAAAAAAGAAGTATTCTTGCTAATTAAATATAAATACATATGACTATAATGAAGTTGATTTGTCATGCTTTATATGCCTTTTTAGGTAGTGTATTTTATGATTACAACTAAAGTTCCTTATAAAATTCTCATTACTTTATGATGACTGTAATAAATACCTATACATGATATGCAATAGTATACAGAATACAGGTAGCCCCAAACTTTCCTATTTCTCTTCTCTAATGGGCTAAGGAAAAAAAAGACAGATTTAGACTCTGGTAAACTGACTCATTCAATTGGTAGATGTTCCCATAAGAGCCTTTCTCTGGGTTTTGGCCAGCCCTCAAATTCTTACCTTTCATCAGTCATTGATCTTGGAACTGATTAAGGGTTATCTCTGGGGAAAATTATGAAGTAACCAAAGCTTTTGTTTGGCATGCCTCCAGATTACTCTGGCATCTACTTCCTGTCTCTGGCAGTCTTTTTTCCAGGTCCTCTTATTGACATTTTCTCTCCAATCAATCATTTACACATTACTGGGGCTTTAACCCAATATACTCCCCTTCTCAGGGATATTTGCATATTTTACCTTATCTCCAATTGTGAGTGCAAAGCTTTGTTTCTGATCCTGGAGTTTGGCACTAATGAGCTAATATAGAAACTCTGGTGGGAAAGGGGCTGCCCAGGTGCCTTCTCTTGAAATTGTATCTTTAAGTATATATTTTCTCAGTTTACAAATATGGCCAGCTCCCAACTTACTGATCTTATATAACGGCAAGTTCTGAGGTCGAGTGCACTTCTGTGTATGCACTCAGGTCTTGTACACGCTTGCATGTATAAATGTGAGGAAGACAGGTAAGTGGCAAAACATCAATTTACTAATTAGGGGAAGAAGTACATGCTATTCATTAGTAATAAAATATGAAACTTACTTTCTCTGCCATTCTTCTCTCTTCCTCTAATGAATCTCTGGTATCAGACTGAACCTGGAGGGTTTTTTCTTTCTTTTTTCCAGTTTGACAAATGGACAGACTCTCAACGGAGAAGAATCTTGACAGGCCTGTTAGAACGTTGCTCCCTGGCACAGCAAAAGTTCTGCTGTCGAAAGCTTCAGGAAAAAATTCCAGCAGAAGCTCTGGATTTTACTACCAAGCTTCCAAGGGTGTTATCTTTATACATCTTTTCTTTCCTGGACCCCCGAAGCCTTTGTCGTTGTGCACAGGTAAAGGCAAAGAATTAGTGTCCAACATTTTATAGTTATAGCCTAGAAAACTCTAAAATGAGAAGGAAAAAAAAACACATGCACAAAACCAAGAAATAAGATGAGATGGTCAATATGTTTAGTCTATATAGTTTGAATTAATCCCTATTTTCTTTGTACCTAACTCTGTATTTAGTGCTCAAAAGTAGATAAAAATAATGTAAGACATCATTAGTATCCGCAGAATAGTATCTGCTGGTTGGGGAGACAGATACACATATATGAAATGGTTCATCAGCAGGATAGTCTTACAGTGCATAGCATACAACTAGGATAAAATTCTAAATTGTATGGTACAGCCCATTCATAAACAGAAGAGCTCAAAATAAGGTGCTAATGAGATACGTACCAAAGACTATGAGAGTAAGAGTTCAGAGTGAGTAGACATGCTTCCAGCGGCCTTGGAAAAGGGGCTTCTGTTTTTTTATAAGTAAATCCACCATGTATTAAAGTATACTTCAGTCACTTATGAGATAAACTAGTAGCCATTTTATTAAGTGTTTCCATAGAGGTTTGTAACACTAGAAGTTACTAGTCACCATGCAGTCACATATGTGTAACATGTTAACTTTAGTTTTTAAAGTTAAGAAGATGGATGCAGTAAGAAAGATGAATTAATAAATGGTGTTAGGACAATTGGGCAGCTATCTGAAAAAAGTATTCTAGTAGGATAAAAGATTGGTATGAAATCAAAGGAAATCATAAAATACTCAAAGAAAACATAAGGAAGGAGGGCTTTGTGAGTATTCTATAATACCAGAAGCTTTTAAAGAAAATACACAATTTAGGGGCACCTGAGTGGCTCAGTCACTTAAGCCTCCGACTCTTGATTTTGGCTCAGGTCATGATGTCTCATGAGTTTGAGCCCCTCATTGGGCTCTCCACTAACAGGCTTTCTTGGGAGTCTCTCTCTATCCCCACCCCCCTCAAAATAAATAAATAAATTAAAAAAAAAAGAGTATCATATAGCTATAGGATGAATTACTGTGGGGACATTAGAAAACATGTTTTCAAAACACAAAGATGCTTATAATATGTAAAATGAAGAAACACAATTTAAAATTGTGTATATAGAGTTTCCCAATTTTGTTTCACAATGCCTAGAAAAAAAGAAAAGAACTCTGTCAGGTTGTTAATAAAGGTAATCTCTGATTTTGGGGTTATGGGTATTGTTTTTCTTTTTAAATGATTATTTTATTTTATTTTATTTTATTTTATTTTATTTTATTTATTTATTTATTTTTTTTTGAGAGAGAGAGAGAGAGCGAGCACACAGGGGGAAGGACAGAGAGAGAATCCCAAGCAGGCTTCAGGATGTCAGCGCAGTCTCTTTCTTAGGACTCAATCTCACATGGGATCACCACCTGAGCCAAAATCGAGACACTTAACTGACTGAGCCACCTAGGTGCCCCGGGTATTATTTTTCTTTAAACTTCTTGGAATTTTTCAAATTTTGCACACTGAGACTGTTTCCATTTGAGGGAAATGTTATTTGAAATCACTAATCCTATCATATATGTGTACCATATGTCAATCTTACAAGATCCTGGCATTATGTTTTTTTCCCAGTACTGACTGTGAAGAAAACACAGGCAGTTGTTCTTCAGCTAGATTTAAACAATGTCATTGCAGTAAAATGAGCTTTGAGTTGTTTAAAAAGATGGAGGCAGGAAGGGTCTGATAATTTCGAAAGCTCCTACCCTCCTACCTACTCTTCAATTTGCCTCATTCCTGTCTACCTTAAAAACAAGCAAAAAAAAAACACCAAAGAGCAAAAACAAAACATACAAAAACCTTATCTACCCCCGGGGAGTGGGGGAGGGAGGGAAAAACTTAATACCCAGGTCAAAACAAGATGTAAGGAAAATAAGGGAAAGAGTGAGAATTGAGATATTTTTCTCCTCATCCCATCCCTCCGAAACCCCACCTCTCCACTGAATTCTGAGTTAATGAACCATATGGGGATTAAGGTTGCTGTTGTTTCATTTCTGCATTGAACAAAGTAGATGTGATTTCTGTTCCTGCCTGCAGGGCTCTGTCAGATTCTCTACCCTTTTTCATTCTTCCAGCTCCTGAACCTGTTATTTCTTGTAATTGTGCCCTCCCCTCTCCTGTTTGTCTCCTCTTCAGCCCAGAAAACAATGCTAAACATAATGGAACTCAGTATTTGGTAGATGGAAGGAGGAAGAGAGGGCTAGATAAATGGATGGATGAATACTATAGTGTTCTGCCTTTGTGTGTGTGCTCAAAAATTATTAATGACTTAATCTTGAAAAAGCGACTAATTTCCCAAGATTGAAATTTAGGTTTGAAGGTTAGATGTTGTCTTTGCGACTCTTACAACACGACACAGAACCCCTGGGCTGAACTTTATATATGAACTAGCTTTCAGCAAGACTTGTTCAAAATCTGAAGTAAGTTACTATAAATACTGCTGCACCATAGTAGGGTCATTTCCAACATTTGCTGGATGTGTGAGAATGACCAGAATGCCATGGGAATGGAATGTAGAGAATAAACAGTGTATGCTCTATGGAATCTTAAAGGCTACAACGGGCACACCATAAGATATCAGTAATTGCGTTCTGTTTATAAAATTTCTATTTAGTTAAATCATAAGAACGGGGGGAAAATGGAAGCATACCAAAAATGAGTAAATAATATGCAGACCTGAGTTTCTATAACCCTCCTATAACTTTCATATGAACTTCTAGGAAGTTCCAAAGTCTATTTGAGCCACGGTTGCCTTGTTTGCAACATGAGAGTAGTAATAACACCTACCTCCTTAGGTTGCTGTGGGGATGGTTAATAGGTACTTAATAAATATTAGTTGACTCTGAATCTAAGTGTGATTTAACATTTACAGAAAATCCTCCTGCCTAGGTAGAGAGCATTTCAGGTAGATAATTATTTAAGTTGTGATTTGGAGGAAAAGAACAATAGAGTTATCTCAGGTCCAGGGTGACAGCTCAAGACCTAGAAAAAATGGGCATGTAAACTGAGTTAAGTTTTTTTTTTTCTTTCCAATTACTTTTTTTCAGGTGAGCTGGCACTGGAAGAACTTAACTGAGCTGGATCAGCTCTGGATGCTCAAATGTTTACGATTTAACTGGTACATCAATTTCTCTCCAACTCCCTTTGAGCAGGGTATATGGAAGAAGCACTACATTCAAATGGTAAAAGAACTTCATGTTACCAAGCCTAAGGTACATTTGGGACGAAAAGCAACAAATATACAAATATCAGCTATTTAGGAATACCAGAGGGGAGATGGATGGGGAGGGGGCGGGGAATGGGTTAAACAGGTGATGAGGATTAAGGAGGGCACTTGTAATGAGCACCTGGTGTTGTATGTAAGTGTTGAATCACTATATTGTACACCTGAAATGAATATTACACTGTATGTTAACTAAGTGGAATTTAAATTAAAACTTAGGGGCACCTGGGTGGCTCAGTCGGTTGAGCGCCCGACTTCGGCTCAGGTCATGATCTCATGGTCCGTGAGTTTGAGCACAGTCTGGCGCTGTGCTGACAGCTCAGAGCCTGGAGCCTGCTTCGAATTCTGAGTCCACCCTCCCCTGTTCTCACTCACTCTTTCTCTCTCTCTTTCAAAAATAAATAAACATTAAAAAAACTTTTTTTAATAAATTAAAACTTAAAAAAAAAAGGGAATTCCAGAACTAAGACTAAATGATCAAACTTGAAGTTGGGGAGGGGACTTGGTTGAAAGGAAGTACACTATTAGGTCAAAATTTTCCTTTTCTGAGAACTTGATAGCCTTGTTCAAGACATCCATGCTAGTTGAGAGTCCTCATGGGACACTCCCAAAACCACAGTTCCACCCAGGAGGCTAGGACTGCGGAACTCCTCATTCTGTTCAGATTCCTGGATTTCTGTGTCTCTGACTCACACACCAAGCAATTCTGACACTGACACTCTGTGGAGAATGTGCAGTATTTGCTATCAAAGGGTCATCAAATTTTACTTTATTAATTCAAATTTTCTGATTCTATCAGGTGAGCTAAAGTTTATTTGTGTATCATTTACAAAGAAAATTTTTCCAATAAATCTGTAATTATGGAAATGAGTATGAGTATACTAAAGTTCTTTTTAATCTAGAAACTAAGCAATGTAAAGCATTTACATATGATCATAAAAAGTAAATAATGCAGGAATAATTTTTCTAGTTGTTTTGTCTGCATTATAACCAATGTTTATGTTCATTCTTATAGTCACAGTTAATTAGATAACTCATGGGAAAATTTTATGAGCCTTTTCTTTATGGTGTGATCTATACACATGCAGAGTTGTGCATCGTTTTGTACAATAGATAAGTTCCTGAAAATTATGTGTAAATTAAATTTTTTAAATGATTTTTAAAACCACAGGGGTATCATATCCTGTGAAAAAATTGCAGTGAATCCTTTTAAAATTGAAGAATCCTTTTGAAAGATGAATAGTCAGCTCCTAACTTGTTCATTTAGGTTTAGTTTTATTGTTTTAAAGTAGAATCCATCTACATTTAATATAGTAATAAACTATGCATAATTAATATTGTTACAATTGCAACGATAAAACTAGTCTTTCAGATTTCAGTAATGGGTGTGCTCCATGAGGATTTCTTTTTTTTTTTTTTTTTTTTTTTAATTTTTTTTTTTTTTTTAACATTTATTTATTTTTGAGACAGAGAGAGACAGAGCATGAACGGGGGAGGGTCAGAGAGAGAGGGAGACACAGAATCTGAAACAGGCTCCAGGCTCTGACCAGTCAGCACAGAGCCCGATGCGGGGCTCGAACTCACATACCGCGAGATCGTGACCTGAGCCGAAGTCGGACGCTTAACCGACTGAGCCACCCAGGCGCCCCGAGGATTTCTTTTTTTTTTTTTTTTTTTTTTTTTTTTTTTTTTTATATTTATTTTTTTTTTTGGGACAGAGAGAGACAGAGCATGAACGGGGGAGGGGCAGAGAGAGAGGGAGACACAGAATCGGAAACAGGCTCCAGGCTCCGAGCCATCAGCCCAGAGCCTGACGCGGGGCTCGAACTCACGGACCGTGAGATCGTGACCTGGCTGAAGTCGGACGCTCAACCGACTGCGCCACCCAGGCGCCCCCGAGGATTTCTTTTAAAAAAGAAAAGTTTAAGTTGCAGTGATGGAAGAAGTTATTTTCAAAATTACCATGACTGTGACTTCTTTTCAGATCTGATAAGGCTTTTCTCGACTCTCATTTTCAGTTGGGGGCAGGGAATGTCATTCAATAGCTGAAGCTTGGGCAGTTCTGGGGCAGAGAAGAGAAAAGTGATTAACCAGTTTGTAGAGGAAAAGAGGTTTTGAGTATTACTTATAAAACTGACTTTACAGCTTTGTCTTTAGCAATAATTCTTTTCTATAAAATATGTATAACTGTATTTAAAAATAATGAATAGTTCTGATGCGAGAAAATTGCCACCTCTTTGCTTAGTATTATATTTCTTTAGCAAACACTTTGTTATATTAAACTTTAATTTTTCTGCTTGATAAATAGACCTAAATCAGAACAACAAAGGTTAATAAAATCTACTAATAAACTTAATGATTAAAGAAATAGACCTTGGGGCACCTGGGTGGCTCAGTCAGTTGAGTGTTCGACTTCAGCTCAGGTCTTGATCTCACAGTCTGTGAGTTCGAGCCCCGTGTCAGGCTCTGTGCTGACAGCTCAGAGCCTGGAGCCTGCTTCAGATTCTGTGCCTCCCTCTCTCTCTTCCCCTCCCCTGCTCATGCTCTGTCTCTCAAGGTCTCAAAAATAAATAAAAACATTAAAAAAAAAAATTAAAAAAAAAAAAAAAGAAATAGACCTAAGTCAGAAACACTGAAGAGTCATGTGATTAAGGTTAATAAAGTCATGTGACTAAGGTTAAAAAGTCAACTGTCAGCACCATACATACTTGAGTAATTTGTGTAGTTTCCTGTGAGGTTACTTCAGTGATGATGAATGTAGGCAGCCACTGGAGTTTACCTTCACTCAAGCACCTCCCCCTTCCACCTCCCCCCCACCCCCAGTACCTTGTACCTGGCATGTGCTTCAGCAGAGCTTTTGAAAGCATTTTATGAGCAAATGGTTGTGGTTAATATTAGTTTCCTCAAGCTTAACATGAAGACTGGACTAGAATGATCTTTGTAACTATCTGCAAGGCTCTGTTATCCACCCCACACAATATAATTTCAAAAAGACTCAATCTAGAAAAGGAAGAGTAAGCTGAACCCAAAGTAGATAGAAGGAAGAAATAATAAAGAGCTAATATCAATGAAATCAGAGTAAACAATAGAGAAAAATCAGTAAAACCAAAGCTGCTTCTTTGAAAACATAAATAAATTTCATAAGTTTCTAGCTAGGCTGATCAAGGAAAAAAAGAGAGAAAACATTCATTACTTGTAACAGAAATGAAAGAGGGGGCATCAGTACAGATCCTGTAAACATGAGAAGAATAATGAGAGAATACTATGAATTAGTTCACATCACTAAATTTGACCACTTAGATGAAATACAGTTTTTGAAAATACAAATTACAAAAAGTCTCAATAGGAAATAGAAAACATGAATAAATGTTTATCATTTATGAAATTGAATTCATAATTTTCCATAAAACTCTAGACCCAGATAGCTTCATTGGTGAATTCTATCACAGATTTAAGGAAAGAATACTAATTCTTTTTTTTTTTTTTTTTTTAATTTGAGAGAGAGAGCATGAGCAAGTGGAGGGGAGGGGCAGAGGGATAGAGAGAGAATCTCAAGCAGGCTCCACACTCAGCATAGAGCCTGATGCGGGGCTTGATCCCATGACCCTGGGATCATGACCTGAACTTAAATCAAGAGTCAGACACTTGGGGCACCTAGGTGGCTCAGTTGGTTGAGCAGCCGACTTTGGCTCAGGTCATGATCTCGCAGTTTGTGGGTTTGAGCCGTGTCGGGCTCTGTGCTGACAGCTCAGAGCCTGGAACCTGCTTCGGATTCTGTGTCTGTCTCTCTCTCTCTCTCTCTCTCTCTCTCTCTGCCCCTCCCCTGCTCATGCTCTGTCTCTCTCTGTCTCAAAAATAAATACAAACATTAAAAAAACATTTTTAAGAGTTGGATGCTCAGGGGCGGCTGGGTGGCTCAGTCGGTTGAGCCTCCAACTTCAGCTCAGGTCATGATCTCACAGTCCAGGGGTTTGAGCCCTGTGTCAGGCTCTGTGCTGACAGCTTGGAGCCTGGAGCCTGCTTCTGATTCTGTGTCTCCATCTATCTACTCCTCCCCTGCTTGCACTCTGCCTCTCTCTCTCTAAAAAATAAACAACAACAAAAAAATTAGATCTTTAAAAAAAAAAAAAAAGTTGGACGCTCAGCCAACTGAGCCACCCAAATATTAATTCTACATAAATCCTTTTATAAAATGGAAGACAGGAACACTTCCCAACTCATTACCTTTATACCAAAACCAGATAGAACCTTTATAAGAAAAGAAAACAAAACCCCAGACTAATGTCCCTCAGGAAAACAAACATAAAAATCCTTTAAAAATATTAGCAAATTAAATCAAGTTATTTATAAAGAAAGAATAATACATGATGACCAAGTGGGATGTATCCATGGAGAGTAAGGTTGGCATAATATTAAAAAATTAACCAATGTAATTCACGGAATAAAAGAAAAAAGATGTATGATCATTTCAGTTTATGCAACAAAAGCATTTAACAGAAGTTCAATATCCACTCATGATTTTAAAAATTCTCAAAAAGGCTTTAGGTGAACATCATTTTGTTTACTTAATACAGAGAAGTATCACAGTTTCTATTCTGTTTTGTTAAAGTGTCAAACATTTTGTTACTTTTCAGAATGAATAATGTTTGTATAAAATTACTAACACACATGAGTTTTTTCTGCCTGAAATTGTTTATTGTTGTGTATTATTTATTCCCAGTAGTATTAAATAAGGTCTTCTTCAGCAAAAACAGACAGATTCTGTTTGATATAAGCTCAGAGAAATGAAATGAATGACCATTCTAAATGAGACCTGAAGAAAATATTGAATACTAAACCAATAATGAGCTATCAATTATATAAATATGAAAGGTCTTCTTAACAATCATTCATTAAATTAGTAAATATTTATTAAGTACTGTTATATGCTGGGTGCTGAGTATAAGGGTCCTAACCCTGCTTTCAAGGAGCCTAGTCTAGTGGCCTAGGACTTAAACAAATACATAATTACAACACGGAGTAATACATGCTATTCTGTAATAGAAATGTATACAATGAACAGTTAACACAAGGATAAGAAACTAACTGATTCTGCTTGAAGAGATTGGGGAATTTATTAATTTTCACCAACAATTCAAGCAAACCAATTTACCACGCAAAGCTTCCCTAATCTCTTAAAAAACAAAAATTAAGCCTTTAATGGCTTCTCAACATACCATTACCACTTCCCTTAGGTTACAACCACATAAAAAACCTTATGAATTTCACACACAAAAATAGACTTTCAATTTGGGAAATTAAAGCAAAACTATTCTTTGGGAGCAGTTAAGGTTTTGAAAACCGATAAAATCTATAGTTTACCCCCCATATAACTCGAAGTTGTCCCTGTGTGTTATAGATAATTAAGCCTGGAGTACCTTTTTTGGAATGTGTACATTTTTAGGAATAAGTTAACTGCAATTGTGGAAAAATTATACAATGATGTGGTAGAAGAGGTCGCAGTACAGGATAGAGAGGTTTAGAGCGAGGACTTGAAAGCACGACAGTCCTAGATTCAAATTCTGACCCTTTGGGGTCCCTGGGTGGCTCAGTCCATTACGCATCTGACTTCAGTTCAAGTCACGATCTCACAGTTCATGAGTTTGGGCCTCGCATAGGGCTCTCTGCCATCAGCATAGAGTCCGCTTTTGACCCTCTATCCCCCTCTCCCTCTGATCTCTCCTTCCCCTGCTTGCTCTTTCTCTCTCTCTCTCTCTCTCTCTCTCTCTCAAAAATGAATAAACATTAAAGAAAAAAAATTCTGACCCTCTGTCTTACTACTTATGTAATAGTGGGCAAGCTCATTGGTTTATCCTATCTTCAGTTTCCGCTTCTGTAAATGAGAGTAGTAACTATTACCTTTTAGAATTAATATGAAGGTTAAATAAAATAATGCATGAAAACTTCCTGAGAAAGTACCTGACACATACAAGTACTCCTGGATTGGTGGCTGCTATAATTATTGTCACCATTATCATTGCAGTTGGGGCAATGATGATGGTGGTGATGGTGGTGTTTTGTTTTTCGTTGTAATTATTATGATGTTTTAAGAACAGAAATAATTTTCTTCTTCTAGACACCTCCAAAAGACAGGTTTGCGGTTGCTGACATTCAACCAGTTACAAGCAGTTCTCCAGAGGAAAAGCAGTTTCCAGCATCCGCTTTCCGGTCCTCTTCCTCTTTGAGAAAGAAGACTCACGGGGAGAAAGAACTCCCACCCTGGCGATCCTCTGACAAACATCCAACTGATATCATTCGCTTCAATTACCTGGACAACTGTGATCCCATTGTGCAAATCTGGCAAGGGTGAGAAGCTCCGTGCTCTTTTCTACTTATTTGCCATTAGACACAATTTGCTGGCACTTCAGTATAGGAAAAGATGAAAATAGAATTTACTGTGAAAAAAAATGCTCTTCAATGAATAGAAGCAAAAAGTAATTGAGAAGTAAACCATTATTGGTAAATTTGCCTTGTTCATTAGGTTTTGTTTGCATTTTGTAGCTCTTATAATTTCACATTACAGCTTCTTTTGATATATATATTTTTAATGTTTATTTATTTTTGAAAGAGAGAGAGACACAGAGCATAAGCAGAGGAAGGACAGAGAGATTGGAAGACACGGAATTTGAAGCAGGCTCCAGGCTCCGAGCTGTCAGCACAGAGCCCAACACGGGGCTCAAACTCACGAACCATGAGATCATGACCTGAGCCAAAGCTGGACACTTAACCGACTGAACCACCCAGGCGCCCCTTCTTTTGATATTTTAATACTTCAGGTTTCAGTCTAGCACCATAGAATTCATTCTGGTCTTTTCCTTTTCCATATTTACACCTCCCTTCTCTGACAGTGAGAAACCAGGCTCTCATATTTATTTATGCAAGTTATATATGTACATATATAATTTTGATTATATACTATATGTATAATTTATATAAAAATTGCATACTAGGGGCGCCTGGGTGGCGCAGTCGGTTAAGCGGCCGACTTCAGCCAGGTCACGATCTCGCGGTCCGTGAGTTCGAGCCCCGCGTCAGGCTCTGAGCCCCGCGTCAGGCGCTGGGCTGATGGCTCGGAGCCTGGAGCCTGTTTCCGATTCTGTGTCTCCCTCTCTCTCTCTGCCCCTCCCCCGTTCATGCTCTGTCTCTCTCTGTCCCAAAAAATAAATAAAAAACGTTGGAAAAAAAAATTTAAAAATTGCATACTATACACACACACATATACATGAACAGTATGTATTTACTTACAAATACTGAAAGTAATTTTAAAATTGCTAACCTATTTCATTATTAAAACAAATCTGCTGGGGCGCTTGGGTGGCTTGGTCGGTTAAGCGTCCGACTTCAGCTCAGGTCACGATCTCGCGGTCCGTGAATTCGAGCCCCGCGTCGGGCTCTGTGCCGACAGCTCAGAGCCTGGAGCCTGTTTCAGATTCTGTGTCTCCCTCTCTCTGTGACCCTCCCCCGTTCATGCTCTGTCTCTCTCTGTCTCAAAAATAAATAAACGTTAAAAAAAAAAAATTAAAAAAAAAAACAAATCTGCTAACTAGACAGTATTTGCTTATGGTTCTTTTTTTTTTTAATGTTTATTTTGAGCAAGAGAGAGTGCAAGCGAGGGAAGGGCAGAGAGAAAAGGAGACACAGAATCCAAGGCAGGCCCTAGGCTCTAGGCTCCAACGTGTCAGCACAGAGCCCAACATGGGACTCAAACCCACAAACCATGAGATCATGACCTGAGCTGAAGTTGGACGCTTAACCAACTGAGCCAGGCAACCCTGTTTATGGTTCTTTTTGACTTTAGTCTGAGGGCATATATTCATAACACTGTGTTCAAAAGTTATGTGGGTTCTTTTTTTAAATATCTCCCTTCACTGTGGTTTGTTACATAGTTCTAAAGTTCAAACTACATAAAAGCAAACAAGAAGTGGGCGCCTGGGTGGCTCAGTAGGTTAAGCCTCTGGCTCTTAATTTCGGTTCAGGTCATGATCCCAGAGTTAGTGAGATCAAACCCTAAATCGGGCTCTGTGCTGACAGTGTGGAGCCTGCTTGGGATTCATTCTCTCTCTCTCTCTCTCTCTCTCTCCCCCTCTCTGCCTTCTCCCCCCAATAAATAAATAAAAACTCTTTTTAAAATGTATACGGAAAGTGCACAAAAGGTATACTCAGAGAAGTGCCACACCCCCATCTCTTCCATTCCTCTCCCATCCTGCCATCTTTTCCACCCCATTCCCACTAACAAACCTAATTATTTTACCATTTTCAACTATCTGACTGGCAAACAGTTTAAAGGTTGACAATACATTCTGTTGGTGAGGCTATGGGCAAACAGGCACCTCATACATTGCTAGTAGGAATATAAATTGGCACAAACCTTATAGAGGGATATTTGGCAATTACCCAGCAAAAATACATATGTCTTTACATTTTGACCCCAAAATCCCACTTCTAGGAATCAACCTTGAAAATAAGAAAAGTAGGGGCACCTGGGTGGTTCAGTCAGTTAAGTGTCTGACTCTTGATTTTGGCTCAGGTCGTGATCTCATGGTTAGTGAGTTTGAGCCCTGTATCGGGCTCTGCAGCGTGGAGCCTCCTTGGGATTCTCTCTCTCCCTTTCTCTCTCTGCCTCTCCCCTGCTCACACTTTCTCTCTTGTCTCTGAAAATAAATAAACTTTAAAAAAAGAAAATATGAGAAGTATATCTGTATAAGGATATTTATTGCAGGGGTGTTTCCTATTTTAAAGTATTGGGAATAACTTAAATTTTCATACATGGAGAATGTCTGTTGAATAAACTGGGTATGGTCCATTCACACAATGGAGTACTAGGCACATATGAAAATGAGGAAGAGCTCTCTGAACTGATTGGCAGTAAGAAGGTATGTTAAGGGAGAGAGGCACATTTCAAGAGAGTATCTGTAGTATGCCACCCATAGTACAGAAAGAAGAGAAAGTAGGAAAATATACATCTGTGTCTGTATATACACATGTATCTGTTTGTTAATATACACATACATACATGTTTACAGGATAAATAAGAAATAAAGGAAATAAATTTTGAAATGTTTTGTAATGTTTCAATATGTCTGCTATGTTTTCAGAATATATTTAAACAGATTAACATCAAGGCAGCATAAGATAGTGAAAGTGTACAGGCTCTGGAGCCATACTGCTTGGGTTCAAATCCAGACTCCCACATTTCTAGCTTTGTGATCCTGGGGAGTTCCGTAACTTCTCTGTGCCTTAGTTTCCACACCTGTAAACTGGCAATAATAGTAATACCTAGCTCATAGGATCCCTGTGAGGTAATCCTCATATATGCAACATGCCTACGAAAGCGCCTAACACGTAGTAAGTAAGCACTTATTTTGTAGGATGGTTTACTCAAATTATATTATGTGGCTATAGTAAAAGAAAGGGTAATCCCACAAAGTCTGCTGAGTTGGGGACATTCAGATTACTTGTGTATTTTGTATTTTCAGGACTACTCGAGTCCCTTTGGAGGTGAGATGAGAGTGGTATCCCAAATTAGGCAAGAATCAAGCTCTTTGAGGGTGCAGACCATGTGCCTTACTCATTTTTATATCATCACTGACTAGCTTTGCAATACTCATTAACTGATTTTGCAAGAAGTGTAGCCTTTCTGTTCATAAACTTTAAATTTTAGTTGCATCAGAAAAAAATCTAATTGAGTTGCTAATAACTTAGAAAGTACTGGGTGAAAAAAAAAAATCAAGGTACAAAACAGAGTTTTAGGAGTGGCTCAGTTGGTTGAGCATCCAACTCAAAATTTCAGCTCAGGTCATGATCTCATGGTGGCGAGATCAAGACTGAGTCCCATTTTGGGCTCCACACTGGGCATGGAGCCTGCTTGAGGTTGTCTCCCTCCCTCTCCCACCCCCCACTTGCATGCACGCACACTCTCTCCCTCAAAAAAATAAAATAAAACAAATTTTGGGGGCACCTGGGTGGCTCAGGTGGTTAAGCGTCCAACTCTTGGTTTCAGCTCAGGTCATGGTCTCACAGTGTTCATGGGTTTGCTGCGCTGACAGTATGGAGCCTGCTTGGGATTCTCTGTCTCCCTCTCTCTCTCTGCCCCTCTTGCATGTGCTCTCTTTCTCACTCAAAAGTAAATAAATAAAACTTAAAAAAAAAAAAAAGCAGAGTTTAAAAGAAATACTACCATTTATATTAAAATGGGTGGGAGGGTGCCTGGGGTGGCTCATTTGTTAAGCCTCTGACTTTGGCTCAGGTCATGATCTCACAGTTCATGAGTTTCAGTCCCACATCAGGTGAGCTTGAGCCCTGCTTCTCTCTCTGTCTCTCCCTCTTCCTCTGCCCCTCATGGGATTCTCTCTCTCGAAAAAAAAAAAAAAAGGTGGAGAAGAAAGAATATATATATATATACATATATATATATATATATGTATATATATATATATATATATACACACACACACACACACATATATCCATAAAATATCTATACATAAAGTATCTTTGGAATATACACAAGAAACTGATACTATACTGTTTGCCTTCAAGGAGAACTGTAAGTTGGAGACAAGAATAGATGGAAAAAATTTCACTGAACATCCTTTTGAACTCTTGAATTTTGAATCATTGTGAATGTATTGACTATGTATTGATCAATGTATTCCTGAAGATAGTATTTAAGAGTTTGTGTGTGGCCCTTATACTGGACTATGGTGGTAAATAGGAGAGAGACAAACTTAGATACCCAGGCATATGAATGGTACATTAACATGAGATAAACTGATAATGTCCTGAGTTTTCTGTGAAACTCAGATACCATTTATGAAAGGCAATAATCACATTAAGTGTTAATGCACTGAACACCCAATTAAAAGACAGAGATTATAGAATGGGTAAAAAGGCAAGAACTGACCATATACTTTTTACAAGAGACACACCTTAAATACAAAGACACAGATAGGTTTAAAAGTGAAGTGATGGAAAGAGATGTACCATGCAAAGAGTAAGCATAAGAAGGCTAGGATGACCACTAATATCAAATAAAAGAGCCATCAGGACAAAGAGTATTACCAAAGATAAAGAGGGACATTTCATAATGATACAGGGGTTAACTAAAGAGGAAGATATAACTGTTACAAATGCATATCTACTTAATTACAAGGCTCAAAGTACTTAAGAGAAAAATTGATGGATCTAAAGAGATAAATAGACAATTCCACGAACACCCTTTTTTAAGTGCATGTGCTACATTCACCAAGACAGACACGATGCTTGGACTCTTCAAAAAGTCAGTGCCATGAGGAAAAAAAGAAGTGGGAAAAATGTTCTAGACATAAGAAACATAACAACCAAATGCAGTTTGAATCTATATAGGATTCTGATTTAAAAAAAAAAAAAAAAAAAGACTGGGGTGCCTGGGTGGCTCAGTCGGTTAAGCATCCGACCTCAGTTCAGGTCATGATCTCACAGTTTGTGAGTTCAAGCCCAGCATCAGGCTCTGTGCTGACAGCTCAGAGCCTGGAACCTGCTTCAGATTCTGGGTCTCCCTCTCTCTCCCCCTCCCCTGCTCACTCCGTGTCTCTCTCTCTCAAAAATAAATAAACATTAAAAAAAAAAAGGTTATAGAAGACATTCTTGGAACAATTGCAGAAATTTGAATATGAATTGAATATTAAATGATATTAAAGAATTACCATTAATTTTCCAAAGTATGATGACACTAATGTGGTTAGGTAGGCAAATACTCTCTGAGGAGATGAGTATTGAAGTATTTAGGGGTGAAGTGTCTGTAATTTATTTTCTTACAGTATGGGAAAAATGCATACATACATATATATACACACATACATATATACGTGATGTGTGTATCTATATATATGTATCTATATAGAGACAGGGATAAAGCAAAAATATCAAAATGTTAGTAATTGTTGAATCTAGTTGGAGAGTATATGGGTAATCAGTGTGCTATTCTTTCAAATGTTCTTTATATTCAAAAGTTCTTAATTAAAAGTTGGGGGACATTTTTGAAAACTAAGCAACAAGAAATATTTGAGCAAAGCTGGACTTTTTAAATAAAAATTTTTATACTGGATATTCAAATATCAAAATACAACCACTTGTAACCATCAGCTAGCATTAACAGTTTTGAACTCATGACCAATCTGGTTTCATTTATCCCTCACCCCTTGTTCCCTTTCCCCAGGTTACTTTGAAGACAAATCTAAAGGTTGTATTATTTCATTCATATATATTTCAATATATATTGAAATTGTGATATTTCATATCACATCTAAATCCATGGATGATTTCGTAATAAATCAAATATCAAACCAGTTTTGAGGTATCTTTGTCTGATAAAAGGTATTTTTAAACAGTTGGTTTGTTTAATCAGCTTCCATATAAGGTTTGCATGTTGTATTTAGTCCATGTGTCACTTAAATCTTTTTTTTTTCTTTTTTCTTTTTTTGGATCTATAGGCTTATCCTCTGTCCTTTTTTTCTCCCCTTGCAATTTGTTTGTTATAGAAATCAGGCTATTTATTCTGTAGAGCTTCTCACATTCTGATTTTGCTGATTGTACTCCCAACGTGCAGCTTGGCATGTCCCTCTGTCTCCTGTACTTGGCCATACTGGTGGTCAGAGCTAGAGGCTTGAGGAGATAGGATCATGTACTTCCATCATGAGGTGCAAATCTCCGGTTGTCTCTTTTTTTGTGATGTTAGTGGCTATTGAGGATCATTGCTTAGATCCATTACTTCAGGCAGACTTTTTTGGAAAGTGCCAGAGAATAAACGCTTTACAGGATATATCTCTGTCACAACTGTTCGACTTTGCCATTGTAGTCTGAAAACAGTCAAAGACGAGATGCAAAAAAATATAAGCATGACTATGTCCCCATATAACTTTATTTACAAAAATAGGCATTGGGCCAGAGTTCACCTCTGGGCTGCAGTTTGCTGATCCCTACTTTATCCTAATATGTATGATAGTTTTAGAAAACCAATACTAATATTAATACAAACAATAGGATTACTAAAAAACAGTTTAAGATTTCTTTGCCTGTATTTTTGTCCTTAGTTCTTAGTAGAATACTACAAAGAATATGCGGACAAATTACTGTGTTAAAGTCCCATGAACTAACTAATTCCTCCATGTGTAATAATGCCACTAACTCCATAGACAAGGTTGTTTCTTTTATTTGTTCTTAGATTTTAGGGATTTTCTTCCTTTGTTTTATTTTATAATTTTGAGAAAAATTGAGATGGTTCCAAAGTCAAATATATAAAACAAAGTATATTTGGAGAAGTCTAGCTTCTGTTCCTACCCCTCCATACTGTTCTTTGTTCTTGATTGGATCACATAGGGATCCTACTTATAGGTAACCATTTTTCAAGATGTTATGGTGTCGTCCTTCCATTTAAAAAAATTTAAGCAAATACACACAGGCATTTTTGAAATAAACATACCACTTTATTCACCTTTCTTTTTTTTTTTTTTTTTTTTAACATTTTTAATGTTTATTTATTTTTGAGAGAGAGAGAGACAGAGTGTGAGCAGGGGAGGGGCAGAGAGAGACACACACAGAATCCAAAGCAGACTCCAGGCTCTGAGCTGTCAGCACAGAGCCTGACATAGGGCTCAAACCCATGAACTGCAAGATCATGACCTGACCTAAGTCAGAAGCTTAACCAACTGATCCACCCAGGCACCCCCACCTTTCTTTTTTCATGTAACAATATATCCTGGTGATCACTCCACAGTTGTATGTAGAATTACCCTGCCTTACTTTTTATAGCTCATGGTACTCCATTGTGTGGATGCATCAGAGTTTATTCAACCAGTTCTCTTATGATCTACATTTGGCCCATTTCCACTTGAGTGAAAACAATCATTTAAATCATAGGAACAACAAAATCAAACAGACAAATAGCCATGCAAATTTAAAATGATTGTTTGTAATTTTCCAATGATTTCTAATTTACAGAAGGAGGAAAAGACATGAAATGAACCCAGATTTCAGCCGACAGTCACATGATAAGAAAAATAAATTGCAGGATAGATCTAAACTAAGGAAAGCACAGTCACTGGTAAGTATTGCTTACAAAAGCTTCCCCACCATAACATTTGTGAAGATTGCTGGATCTTGAATCCTATTTGTGAAACTAAATTTGTTTTTTTTAATCAGAATCATCAAGTGGTGGTTTAAATTCTGGTCTCTGACAAGCTGTGTGACCTTAAAGACATCTTTTATTTAATTTCTCTTAGGTTCTATTTAAAAAAATTTTTTTGAGTATAGTTGACGTACAATGCTGCATTAATTTCAGGTGTATAAAGGAGTGACTTAACATCTCTATATGTTAAGCTTTGCTCACCACAAGTTGTAGCTACCATCTGATGACACCACACAACGCTATCATAATATCAGTGCCTATAATCCCTGTGCTGTACCTTTTATTTATTTATTTTTAATATTTTAAGTGTTTATTTTTGAGAGAGAGAGAGAGAGGGAGAGAAACAGAGTGGGGGAGGGGCAGAGAGAGAGAGAGAGACATAGAATCAAGAGCAGGCTCCAGGCTCCGAGCTGTCAGCACCAGCCCAACACAGGGCTTGAACCCACAATCATGACCTGAGCCAAAGTTGGACGCTTAACCAACTGAGCCACCCAGGCACCCCTGTAGCTTTTATTACCATGAGACTCTACACCTCTATTTTCTTATCTGCTAAAAAAATAAAAAATAAAAAACAGACTGGATGAAGTGAAATGGATGAATCTGCTTTGAAAGTATACAATATAAAGGGAGTACAATTATCATTGGTTCTTTCTTCTGCTGTGAGTCTGTTGGGGTGGGGGGTCTCTATAGATTATTTCCTTATAGAGTGAAGGTTCCACTGACCTAAGAAAAAGGTATGCTTTCCTGCTCCCAGTGGGGCATGATTGTAAAAGTGCATTTGAAGTAACTTCAGAAAAAAGGAATTAGGAATTTTTCTTTCCCCACTGACTAATAAAGTCAGTGATTGTGATTAGGGAACATTATTATTTCAGAGCAGAGTTTCCCAAATTGTGGTTATGTACCCCCAGTGGATCTCTCTCAGCCCGTATGAGTCTTTGGAGCAAAGTAGAAGAGAATAAGGATGAAATAAAAAGTTCATTTTAGCAGTAAAGATTTAGGGAAAAAAAGCTGAGGATACACACGCAAGGAAAATTAATGTAAAGTGGATGTCAATTGGGAGAGGAATAAGTATGTACTCGTGAATAAATCACTTTTATAGCTCTCTTTTAAAGCTCTATTACTTTCTGTTTAAATGTATTTTCAAGTGTTATGTTTCAAAAAAAAGAGAGAGCTTTTATAAAATGAGCTTTTTTAAAAATAGGGCAGTCTGTATTCTGAGGGGCCAATTTTGTTGGAACATTGGAGCAAATTAGGGAACATTATTATTTCAGAGCAGAGTTTCCCAAATTGTGGTTATGTACCCCCAGTGGATCTCTCTCAGCCCGTATGAGTCTTTGGAGCAAAGTAGAAGAGAATAAGGATGAAATAAAAAGTTCATTTTAGCAGTAAAGATTTAGGGAAAAAAAGCTGAGGATACACACGCAAGGAAAATTAATGTAAAGTGGATGTCAATTGGGAGAGGAATAAGTATGTACTCGTGAATAAATCACTTTTATAGCTCTCTTTTAAAGCTCTATTACTTTCTGTTTAAATGTATTTTCAAGTGTTATGTTTCAAAAAAAAGAGAGAGCTTTTATAAAATGAGCTTTTTTAAAAATAGGGCAGTCTGTATTCTGAGGGGCCAATTTTGTTGGACTGGATGAGGCTTATCACAGACATATGTACAGATGCCCAAGGGAATGAGGAAGCTGAAAGCAGAGC